>NC_081291.1:21332500-21957500 GCF_030435805.1 Mustela lutreola | reverse complement strand
CAGTTTGGCAGCACCTTCTAAATTTGGGCTTCCACCTTTTCGGTGCAGTCCTCTTCTCTGAGCAAGGGATGTAAAAAATTCCAGAGGATTCTTAAAATCTGGAACAGTAAATTTCAGTACCACCTTTAAAAAAAGAAGAAAAACTGAAAATGTCATTCATCTGATAGAGTAAAAAAAATCTTGAAAATCCTCTACTTAAAATGCTTATGATGAAAAAGAGCGCAATGGAAGGCGGGGGGGGGGGGTTCTTCTACCTGTCGAGCATCGGCCTGGGACAATATGGCGCTAGCAGCCTCCACTGGTTTCACCACTTCAATACTTGCTGGACTTCGCAGAGCAAGTGCGCTGGCAGAATTCAGTGGAGACACGATGAAACTTGGACTGTCTAGGACGGTGATTTGTTTGTCCAGGCTGACAATCTGCATGCACCTGGAACAAGAGGGATGGTAACTCACGGGAGCACTGGTTTCCCTGGAGGATGAGAGACAACACGAAGCTCAGGGTTGGATTGAACAAACTCAGCACAGTCCGTCAGATCCGGTTCCTCATCATCGGCTTCATGTTTATCGGAAACGCTAACAGTGCTCCTCCCCTACTGAAGACAAACACACGGTACAGCTTACATGCTGACCTCACACGCTGTCTGCTCTGCCATGAAAATTTCCCCTCCACCTGGCTGACTTCAATTCAGAGTTGGGGTCAAGCATCCCTTCTTCTGAGGCAGTTTCCCCTTCTCTCAATCTACTTGCTTGTCTTTGAAACTAGATGGGAGCTATTCCACACTAATCAGTTCTTCCCTAAGTCTAGCACGGACTTATCCCTGCTCTTTTCACGGACACCTCTAAAGAAAGAAACAGAAAATGGTCTTCCTTGAGCTATCCAAAAAAAAAAAAAAAAAAAATTTTACTCATCTATAATGAAATATCACAATTCTGGAAAAACTCACTTTTTACCTTGTAAGCCCCATGGATACACCAACATTACATATCCGTTCTTGTTTTAAGCTATTGATGATGCTGCTTTTCCCCACGTTTGGGAAACCTACAAATGGGAAATCCATAGGATGAGAGATTATGTATTGGTAATTATAAATTTTCATTGCCTTATTTTGGGTTTGCCTGATGTTTGCAGCAAGATCAGAGTTGGATCTGAGTGTCTTCACTTAAACACTAAGACCAATCTTAGCATCTTCATTTCTTGCACAAGCAATCAGAGCAGGAAAAGATGATTAATTCAAACAAACCAGCTTTCAGAAGCCAAACTCCTACAGTGCATAGCACAGCACTGAAATAAGCAGCAATTAAAGTTTGTTTGTGTTCGGTGAAGTGGGTAAGAAGCTAATGTTTGAACAAGCCCTTTACTGAGCACCAACTCAATACACTGTTAACATGAGTAAAACCTTGGCAAGTAAGAGATAAGAAATGAAACTCACCAATTACTCCGACCTGAATGGCTTTGCCATAAGCTTCCTGAAAACCTCTGAGAAGCTTCCAAAGGCCATCTTTTCCAACACAGACTTCGCTTTGGAATGGAGCTCTCTTCCTTACCTTCAAATGCTAAAATTCCATGTAATTAATTTAACTACTTCTGATACCCCACCAAATAAAACCCAAGCAATCTGGCTCCAGAGCCCAGCTATTAAAATCACCACACTATTATCTTTCAGATTATCTCTGGATGAAATCAGAGTTGGATCTTATGAGTTCTCATTTTTTAATCAAGATTTTATATACTCATCATATTTCAGCCATCCAAAATCTGAAAGAACCATACTTCCCACCACGGACCGAAAAGAGTACCTTGACTATCTTGCCCTTGTCCTTCAGATTTGTTGAGGCTCTGAACACCACTGTTGGTAATTCCTTCTTCAAATAATTTAACCAGTTCTCCAAATTCTCCTTTGGTACCAAATCTAATAGGGATTAGGAATAAAACACACACCCCAGTTTGGTCACTCTGTTGACATGAATATGCACTATCTGATAAACTTTGGATTTTACTCTTGTCTCTTCAGTTTCTTCAGAAGGATTTAAGTGGAAAATGGAAAGAGGGTAAACTCCCTGCCATGCTGTCCTTACCTTAACCAAGTTCAGGATCTATACCTCAGTATTTCTTCGATTCCCTTCTGCATTACTCACCCTTCAGAATTAAGTCAACCTATAGATTATGACTCTACTAACTTAACTCTAGAATTATGTTTCCAGAATGTAAATTACCTGAGCGTTTCCAGGTATTTACCCGAGAGTGACCAACAGTACTATGGATGGCATTCTGGGTTTTTCTGGCCCTGATGCTCAAACCAGTACTTCCTAAGTGCACCTCATATCGTCATATACGGACATTATGCAGATGTGGGGAATATGGCAAACTACCATCACTTCCTAGGTCCAGTACATTGCGCAGTAAGCTAAGTAGAGAAACTGAGACTCTTAAATAAGACAAGATAGTAAGTACTGAATGGCCAAGAAAACAAAACCAAACCAGTAGAAACCTATTATTGCTTATAGAAAATACCTCCATCCCACTGCCCAGCACTGTCTTTAGCAACAAGACCATATGCACTGGCTTTATTGAGGTCAGAGTTGGATCTTATCAGTCTTCAGTGAAAGTAAGACTGGTCACATGTTTTCCTCATACCTCACTAGTGCACTGGTACATAAAAGGCATCCCCTTTTGCTCACCTGATTTATTTAATATAAGTACCAGCTTCTTCTGTCCACCCTGGATAATGGCCTCTTCTACCTGGGGACACCTGCAACCAAGAGGATCTCTGGCATCCAACACCTCCAGCACAACATCTGAGGCTTCAATCACCTGGAAAGGCAGAAACTATCAGAGGAGGATCCCTTGCTCTGGCAACACCCTCCGTATGAGTGTACGGGCATCTTCCACTTCGCAAGAGGGTAAGCTCAGAGCTGGGTCTTACATTTTCACTTTGACATGAAGAATGTTAGCATGTTCATCCTTTCTCACAGCAAAGTAAAATACAGGTTTGCTTGGCAGCCTCTGGTCTCCCATGAAAGTGGATTTGAAAAGTAAATACTGAATTATACTCTAATACTGAATTATGTAGTTTGACAGGCCCCACTGGCCTGCCAGGAGCTGCTGAGCAGCAATCATGGTCTAGTCATAGGGAAGTAACCTTGGGAAAATGGGTATTGGGAATAGGAGTTCTAACCCCTGACTTCCTTCACTTAGGTTTCAACAGAGTATTTTTTCCACACTGCTTGCTGGAACGTATTTTCCTCTATTTTAAAAACCACACTATCAACATGTTACTTTAACACAAAGTAACATTTTTGTAAAACATGCTTATAGGGAACTGTTCCTGTGCAAAAATTTTGAACCTTAAGAATGTTTCCTTTAGCTAAACAAAAAAGGCTCTAATCAGAATAAACCACAATCAATAAACAAACAAACAAACTAAAAAACAGGAGAACTCGGGTGTCTAAAGAGTGGCTTGGTCAGTTAAACATCTGCCTTTGGCTCAGGTCATGATCTCAGGGTCTTGGGATCAAGCCCCTCCCATGCACCCTACTACTAGGGCTCCCTCCTCAGCGGGGAACCTGCTTCTCCTTCTCCCTCCGTCCCTTGCTTGCCTGCCCATTCTCTCTCTCAATCTTTACAAAAACAAAACAAAACAGGGTAAGTCAACTTGCTGAAGGATTCATCTAGCTCAAGTGAACTCCACTTCCACATTTACAGGGCTGGTGTCAGAAAAAGAACGACTCTAGTCTTCTCAACCTCGCTACCATTTTTAGACATTAACCTAGACTAAAATACCTTTTTAAGTTCCTGACAATACAACTTCTTCGGATTTTGTTTGCCGGACTTGGGTTTGTCCTTAGCTTTGCCCTGCCCGAATTCCTGCAAGGTAAAGACAAGGGAAAAAGTACACAAAATAAGCACCTCAGGTACAACCTGATTCTCTATCTTCCATGGCTAATTAGGGGCACTGCAAGTGGTATTTCTATTAGTAAGAGTTGGAATTGTCTTACTGTTCAAGAGGCACAGCTGTCCCTGCCCTAGGTATGTGTTTTTACTTCTACGTCAGAACTCTCATTCACAAAGACACTTAATCATACCTCTTTCACAGGTTCCAAGTTAGATGGCTTAACACCAGGATTAGTTTCAAGTTTTCTTTTCTTTTCCTGTTCCTTCTGCCTGTCAAGTCTCTGCTGCTGTTTTAGTTCTTCAAGCTGTGTCCAAGCCGTAAGAGAAATGGGTGAGCCCAAGCAATCTGGTGTTATGTTATTTTGAAAAGCTACACATACCCACACACCACTTAGTCAAAGTTTGAATTAACATCTTACTCGTTGTTTCCTTAGCTCAGCTTCCCGAAGAAGAGCCTCTTTAAAGGGAGCACTGTTTGGAATTCCTGGGTCTTTTCTAGGCTTTTTGCGACCCCGTTTTTTAGCCTCCTTCCTCAATTTTCGATGGTGCTCTCGAACCTATTATAAAAATTCTTTTTATCAGTATCTGGCTAAACTTGGTTATACCTATAAGATAACCTAGAAAAGTAAAACTGTAACAACACGAAGAACATACGTACTTATGTATAAAGCAGCAAAAACATGTCATCAGGAGACTCTCTGCAGACATTAACATGTTGATCAGAGTTTACAGACTTAGCACCAAATTACTGCACTTTCCTACAGCTATACTCCTGATGTCTAAGATTGTGCCCACACACAGTCTATTTAACTGCAAATTCATAAGGTGAAATCCTATTAATCCAAACCTCCTAGTGGAGAAGAGGTGGGACAGAAATGAGTTTAGCATTATATTTAATGTAGCTCTTTAAAGCACAATGCTTACCTTTTTTTGGATTTTATACCGCTTATGGCAGGTCATGCGTTTACTTGCTTTCTTTAACTCTGCAAAGAAACCCATCACAAAACGATTAGACACAAGTGATCCATTTTCGTTTTTAGTGACTGGGCTTGGGGGGGTGTCGTCACATCACTTTTCCTATTTAGCAATTAATCAACTCTCAAACCTAATTTAAGAATCATATGTGGTGGATAGTAAATATAGGCCATTCTAAAACCTCCGACAACTTGACTCAGTATATCTGGCCCAGAGCCCAGCTTCCTTACTCCCCCTCTTCCCACAGAAGACTAAAATCACTCTCAGAAGCATGTGACCCCAAAGGGCAGGCACTTTTTTTTTTTTTTTTTAAGATTATTTATCTATTTGACAGACAGAAATCACAAGCAGGCAGAGGCAGGCAGAGAAAAAGGGGAAAGCAGGCTCCATGCCGTGCAGAGAGCCCAGTGTGGGGCTGGATCCCAGGACCCTGAGATCATGACCTGAGCTGAAGGCAGAGGCTTAACCCACTAGCCACCCGGGCACCCCTAGCACACACCATGAATCACAAGTTAGGGCGGAACAGTGGATTTCAGAATTGGCTCTCAGACCTGGCCAGTGCCAGACTGAACATGGCCCAAGAGAGGAAAATCCTGGGCCGCAACTGTCTCAGACACTGTTTAGGCAGGAGACCCAGACCTCATCTTCCCTTTTTTCTTCTTTAAGGGTTTTATTTATCTGGGCGCCTGGGTGGCTCAGTCGGTTAAGCGTCCGCCCTTGGCTCAGGTCATGACGCCAGGAAGCTGGGATGAGTCCCCCATCCGGCTCCTTGCTCACGGAGGAGCCTGCTTCTCCCTCTCCCAGCTTGTACTCTCTCTTTCTTCGTCAAAAACTCCCTGTTTATTTTATCTATTTGACAGAGAATAAGAGGAGGCGGAAGGTAAGAGGCAGAGGGAGAAGCAGACTCCGCGCTGAGCTGGGAGTCCACGCAAGGCTGGATCGCAGGACTCCGGATCATGACCCGAGCCAAAGGAAGACGCTTACCAGACTAAACAACCCAGGCGCCCCAGTGATCCTCACTTTTGTCTACCTTTCGCAAAACAGGCCGGCGGTCAGCGTGTGGCCTTCCGACCCTCGCTTCTACTGGCGACCAGCATGACGGCCTATCCGGAGGCTCCCCCATTCCCACAGAAGAACGCCCCGGTGGTTCCTTGACCCTCAGAGACAGAGGCCCCTCAACACCCGCTCCCCGATCCCACTCACTCGGTCGCTTCATTCTGCTAGCGACAAGGACAGTGCCGGCAGTGACTGTAGAGGCAGCAGCAGCAACCCACGTCCCACAGCCACGTGTAAATTGCGGCCAAGCTCGAGCGCCACGCACTGACGCTATTGCCGTAAAGAGCGCCGCCGCCCGCTCGCGTGCGCGCGCACGCAGTGTCGTGCGGAGCCGGGTTCGCTTGGCGGCCGCGGGACTGGTTTTGCGGCGGCACCGGGAGGGGTGAGGGCGGTGAGGGCGGCGGGTGCTGGAGCGACGGCAGCGGCCGCAGCCGGAGGAGCAATAGCAGCAGCCGTGGCGGCCACGGGGCGGGGCGCGGCGGTCGGTGACCGCGGCCGGGGCTGCAGGCGGCGGAGCGGCTGGGTAAGGCCGGGCCCGGGGCGGGCGGGGCCGCTCCTTCTCGGCCGGCTGCCGGGCCTTTGTGTGGGCCCGGGCGGGCGGGAGCAGCGGCGGAGGCCCCGCCCCGGCCGTGGGGACGCGCCGGTCGGGCCGGGCGCGCGGGGCGGGGCACGGCGGCGGGCGTCGGGACGGCCAGGCAGCCTGCCGCACCTGCCGGCCGGGACAAAGGCGCGCTACGGCCCGGAAACTCCCCGCTCCCTCTTTCCCGCCCCTGCGGCTAGCCGAGCACTCGTCGCGGGCAGCTTCAAAGCTGTCAACGTTTCCCTTAGTCCCGAACCAGTGACAGGTCCGGGAAGTCTTTCATTTCTTCCGCAGGTCAGGGCCTCCTTTATTTTGTTGTTTCTTGACGGTTCGGACTCAAACTCAAACTAGTTAAAAATTTTGTCTTAATTTTTTATTTTTTTACATTTTCTAAATGACTGTGTTCAGATCGAATGTTTTTATCAATGGGACTTGTATTTATAGTAGAGGCTAGATATTTAAGTATCTTCTCTTTTTGCAGCACCACACACACACACAAAATCGATGTTTTAAAACTGTACGTTTCCTAGTTTTTAATAATTTCTCACCTCTCAAGATTTTTTTTTTCCGAAAGAAGCATAGTTTTGTTGTGATAGAGCAGATACTGATGATTTAAATAAGATAGGCAAAATGTAGAAGAAATACTGAAAAACAATTGGCAAATACACAGTATAGCAGATACAGAAATTATTACTATGGCTGTAGAACATATGTTGGAATAAAACATTCTTACTAACTTACATTCCTAAAAACTAGGACTCCTCAAAAATGATTTTGAAGTGATGTTTATCCATTAAGAGCAGTATGATTTTGCTTTTTTGTTTGTTAACAGATCGTGGGTATTTTAAGATTCGAAGGAAGATAGGAAAGCATCTTTTGAATACTTTTTGAAAAAAAAAGTATTTCCAATTTTGAAAAAGTCTTTCCAATTTAAATCAGTAACAAAAATGTGCATGGACAAATGGAAGGGCCTTGATCGCTTTCTTTGGCTTTGGGTGTACAAAGTACCTCAAATATTAATATTCTACCCCAAACCTCAAGATTAGTAAATTGTGGTATATATGGTATATATACGATAGCCATTAAATATCATGGGGAGGAATGTTGATTTGGAAGAATCCTAAGTTAAAACACAAGTTGTGAAACAATACATATGGCTTAACACTTTTGCTTAACAAATAGGCAACTAAGGCATAGAATAAATATAAAAAGCTGTGGATGCCAGTGTTAAGGTTTTTTTCTTTTTCTAGAAGGAAGAATTATTTTTTTTCCCCCTTCAAATCCTGTTTTTCAAGATTTTTGTTCTAAGCATGTCTTACAGTATTGAGTATCACGAGAAATACAGGAGAGTATGATAAGTTTTTATACTATCAAAATATACCATGTGGGTATAATGAGTCAATATTTTCCCAGTTGCACATTTTAAAATTATTCATTAGTGTCCACTGTAATTTATTGGTTGTCAGACTTTTGGACATGTGACTGTAATCGGTGCCATTTTAAAACTTGTATTTTAGCTCCAGAATCTATTTCCTCTTCATGGGAAAATAATTGCTAAAGAGATGCTCACAGTCCTTTTAGACCACAAAGACTTTTTTTAATGCCCCACTTGTGTGTACTTTGAATGTGTTTATTATTGAATTGATCATTCATTATGTACCAGTTACAATTCTATAAGCCAGAGCTACAAAAATGAATAAAGTGCTATTCCTTTTCCCAGGGAGTAGTTAATCCTAGAGTTGAAACTTCTTTGTTGTGCTTTGAAGTTTCAAAGTGATTTCATGTACATTTCACAACCCGAATAATCTAAGGCAGATATGCCCACCTGACTGTTCTCATTTTAGAAGTGAAGAAACAGCTCTGAGAGGTTGTGACTCAAGCAACACCAAACAAATCATTCGAAGTGGAGGACTTGGGACTCACATTCTGGTCTTCTGAGGTCAAGTCCTGTTGCTTCTCCCACCTACCTGGCCACATTGCCTTTGTTGTCAGACTTTCAAATGCGTTTAAAAATATGTCCTCCGGATAAGAAAATAATTGAAAATTATCCTTAAGTTGCATCTTTTTCTTGTTTTACCAAAGAAAGTTAATGATTTCAGGAGTTTTGGATATTGTGTGGTCTAAACTGGTATATATACACCAACAATATACAGTTTTTGTCGTTTGCTTTTCAGTGGATTATTTCCGAAAATAATTTTTGCTCACCTGCCAAAATGATTGAAGACTTTGTTTTTAATTTCTTTAAATTTGTGTGTGGTGTCTCTCCAATGCCAATAGGACTTTTGGAAAGAAATGTCTTTCTCTGAATTTTTTTTAGAGAGGGTGGAGTTTTCCAGACTCTGTTCACATGAGCCATTCTTGGTTTGTTCCAGCTTGCCAACACTCGGTGTCACATGTGAGCCTTCCACATGTGTTCACTCTCCATTCCAGCTCTGTGATTGAACTCTGCTCTTACTGACTAGGGGGCATTTGGGCAGGCATGCTTCATTCCTGGAATTGACAGTCATTCCATGTGAGTAAAGGGGAATCCCAGTGAGCCATCTTTAAGCATATGAAAAGCATTTGGTTTTAAAATGGAAAGAAATGTCAGGTACTGTTAGTGCCTGAGCCTTTCAGCAGTTTGGCACAAGAGAACCGATACGGCTATTTTCTCCAGTTCTCTTGTCTTTCTGTAGCAGTTCTACTTGAATGTTTTCTATCTACTCGTACTCATTTTTACTTCTTCTGACCTTTCTTTTTTATTTTCCCTTTCTCTGCCTTGTTCTTCTCTTTCAGTTTTGAATATATTAACACTGCATCAGCACTTCTAAAGCCCTGCCTTCTCCCACTGGCTTCACTTGGCCTTCAGACATAATGAGGAGACTGGCTTTTCGAGGCGCTGGTTGTGCTCTGGTAAAGCTGGTAAATTACTGACCATCTACACCTTTTCTCTTTTCTGTCCTTCCTTGCCTCTTCCCTTCCACTTAAGTTTTGTTATCCTTTCCATAAAGTTTCCCTTGTCACGTTCATCAGATTCACTTGTGTCCTTGTCATAGCTTGTTTACCAAGGTCCTTCGTTTCTTCATCTTAATGAGCTGAGACCGGTTTATCAGCCTTTTATGAAACAAAATAAAATCAACAACACTTGGCTGTCCTTGGCTTAAGCCCTTTGAACCTTTTAGCTGTCGCTAATTGTAAACTAACGTACTGTATAACCAAAGCGAGAGGAAGGAGTACTGTCATGGTAGGCTGTTTTTAAATACCATGTGGACCATAGTTCAGAGGAAGAAATAGGAGACTCCTCTTGTTTCTTAGTTGGTTACCAGAATGTTCTATTTGTTGGTTTGTTTTGCTCCTCCTTTGTGTTCCCTGGAGATCCCTAGTTTTTCTCTCCGTGCCCACCTACAATCCATTCTTTCAGCTGCTGGTGTCTTAGTTTACCGACATTGAACGTTGATGAGTGAAACAGGAATCAGTTTTTTCTTTTAGTTTTGGAGACAGACCTTTGAAATCACAGTATACTATTTGATACTGTTGTTAAATTGTATAAGCATTATAGGACCTTCTCAGGTATATACCCTTGCCCTCTAGCTGTGGCAGATCATTTCAGTGGTTGCATTTTTTGTGTTACAGTCAAATGTGTACATTTGTAAAGTTGTGTTAACATTAGATACTAGACAGCCTCCCTGACAGCAAATATTGATGTGTTTCTGGAAGGCTAACTAGGATCTAAAAGTTCCCCTCTGAGGTACTATTCCAGATCATCTGCTGAAACTTAAAGCTATGATTTCAGAATTCATGGGGATAGAATACCTCATATAACTGAAAAGGAGGTCAGTCTGATTGACAGAAAAGTCTCAAAACGGCTTTACTACTTTGACATAGGTATGGTAAGTCACATTAAGTGTTTTTCAGGGATATATTTTGTGGCCTTCTTTAATGAATGGAGTGTGTTAATTTTAGAATTTATCTAAAATGCTAGAAGGTTAATTGTCCTCTGTCCCCTACACTTTGGCACTACTCCTTTGCCTCAGGCACTGATTACTATTTTTTTACACATCATGACCCACCTGGAAAATGATCAGAGTTGTTAGACACACTTGGGAAAAGAGATGAAGCTGTTGACCCCAGAGGGGACTGCCTTGGGGCTTCTGTTCCTGGCTGCCTCAGGGGCTGAGGAGATCAGTACCTCCATGCTGGTGTACCCCTACATGTAGATTGTCAAAGTCCAGTGAGGAGTAAATTTGGGACCAGACACGATTGGGTCACTCAAATGTGGTGACATACGATGGGTAAAATTTTGTTGAATTTGCCCCATCTGAGTTAAAAGTGTAGCATTCTGGTAAGTGAAGGGGCTGAAGCAACAAGGTCCAGAACTTCCACTGAAAAAACGGACAGTTAACTTGCCTTACAACAGTTAAAATATCCTCCTAAGTGAGCCAGAATCTGAGTAGCAAGTGCCTAGCTGAGGGCTTGGTGGCAGTGTCTAAATTTAAGTATAAGAACATGGCCAATTATTTCTTATAGAAGAAATTGGATTCCATGGGTTCCAAGAGAAGACGAGCTACTTCCCCATCCAGTAGTGTCAGCGGGGACTTTGATGACGGGCACCATTCTGTATCCACACCAGGTCCAAGCAGGAAAAGGAGGAGACTTTCCAATCTTCCAACTGTAGATCCTGTGAGTAACTCGCATCACACAGTTTCTTCCTGCTTTTCCTACTCTTCCTTTAATGATAAGCAGTTAAGATGCAAGGCCTCACCACTTGTTTTTCCTCTGGCTTAATAGTCTTAATCTTTTTTTTTATGTAAAGCATATATTTAGCCAGTAGTCTTAATAGTTATAATATAATTTAATATTAAGAAATAATGGTGGGTGGAGGGTGGATGAAATAGTTGAAGGGGATTAAGAGGTACAAACTTGCAGTTATAAAATAAATAAGCCGGGCGTCTGGGTGGCTCAGTGGGTTAAAGCCTCTGCCTTCAGCTCAGATCATGATCCCAGGGTCCTGAGATCGAGCCCCACATCGTGTTCTCTGCTCAGCAGGAAGCCTGCTTCCCTTCCTCTCTCTCTGCCTGCCTCTCTGCCTACTTGTGATCTCTCTCTGTCAAATAAATAAATAAAATATTTTTAAAAAATAAAATAAGTCACAGATAAAAAGTACAGCATAAATAATATAGTCAACAATGCTGTAATAACATTATATGGTGACAGATAGGGATTATACTTACTATGGCGGGCATTGAACAATGTATAGTATTCTTGAATCACTATGTTGTACACCTGAAACATATAATATTGTATGTCAGTTATGGTTAATAATACCTTTTTATTTAAAAACGTCATTTATTTTAGAGAGAGAGTGAGCGAGTTGGGGCGGGGGAGCAGGAAGGGGAGGGAGAGGGACAAGGAGACTCCACATTGAGCATGTGGATTCTGATGTGGCGCAACCATGAGATCATGACTTGAGCCAAAACCAAGCATCGGACACCCAAGCGACTGAGCCACCCTGGCGCCCCCGAGTAATGCATTTTTAAAAATAAAATAAATATTTAAGAATTCTCAAAAAACGTAATTACTCAGAATGTATTTAGAATAAGAAATTTGCATAAAGTTATTTCTGTTTTGATGAAAAGGTATTTCTGTTTGATGAAAAAGTGTAATCTGCTGAAGTACCTAATTCTAATTAAAAATAACCAAAGGACTTAGAATTCTACAGATCAGAGAATGGTAGACATTGTAATAGAAATATGAATAAAAATTTTTTTCTAGGGGCGCCTGGGTGGCTCAGTGGGTTGAGCCTCTGCCTTTGGCTCAGGTCGTGATCTCAGGGTCCTGGGAGCGAGCCCAAATCTGGCTCTCTGCTCAGCGGGGAGCCTGCTCCCCCCCCTCCCTGGCTCTCTGCCTACTTGTGTGTGCGCGTGCGCTCTCTCTCTCTCTCTGTCAAATAAATAAATAAATCTTCTAAAAAAATTTTTTTCTAGTTTTATTGAGATGTAGTTGACATCTAAAACCGTGTAAGTTCAAGGTGTACACTATATTGATTTGATCTATGTATATTATGACATGAAGCCACAATTAGTTTCATATCCATCTTCACCTATAGATGATTCCCCCAAAAATGTTGTTTTCTTTATAATGAGAACTTTTTAAAAAGATTTTATTTATTTATTTAACACAGAGAGAGAGATCACAAGTAGGCAGAGAGGCAGGCTGGGGACAAGCCAATTTCTCACGTGGAGCCTAGATTTAGTGTGGCAGAAGCAGATTGTAAACGGATGGACAAATAGATAATAAAGTACCCTCAGCTAATGATAAATGCTAAGAAAAAAAAGTTTGGGTGATTCCAGCTACTCAGGCCCAAACCTTGAGGGGTTTCTCTGTAATGGGAAGGCACTGGCCCTACACAGAACTGGAAAGGGGTATTCCAGGCAGAGGGACCCAGTGCAGAGGTGCTGGGTTAGGAATGGGTTTATTGTGGTGTGATTATAGAGAAAGGTGGTCAAGAGGAAGAAGGAGACTGGCAAAGTCTGCCCAGATGCAATTTTATGTTTCAGCTTGACTGGGCTACGGGATGCCCAGATGTAGTTACTCTGCATTCTCCATGGTCAATTTTAGGAGTTTAGATTTTATTCTGTCAGTAGTAAAAAGCTCCTCTTTTGAATGACTTTAACCAAGAGAGTGATATGAACCGATTTAGATTAAGAGAACAAAACAGTCACAAGTAGTATAAATCTGATGAAAGATACCAAGATGTTTAATCACTTAAATTTTTTTTAAAGTTTTATTTAAGTAATCTCTGTACCCAGTATGGGGCTTGAACTCATGACCCTGAGATCTAGAGTCAGATGCTCTTCTGACTGAGCTAGCCAGGCACCCCTAAACAGTTAAATTATTTAAATAAGGAAATATTGTCAGCATATTTCAGACTTGGGTTTCTGTGGGGAATTGGGGGATTTGTCCATTTTCTTCTCTACTTGCCTTTTATGGATATGTTTTTATTAAGGATGATCCTTATACCTACACTGACTTTCTGTTCATTTCTGATGATTTTTTTTTCTGGTGATTTTTTTTTTCCACTTTTCCCATGTATAGATTGCTGTATGCCATGAGCTGTACAATACCATCCGAGACTATAAGGATGAGCAGGGCAGGCTCCTCTGTGAGCTCTTCATTAGGGCACCAAAACGAAGGTGAGTTGGAAGGTGAGTGGGAGGGATTTGGTCCTGGGTCCATGTGTACAGTGTTTCGTAATAGAGTTCTCCGCTGGAAGGAATGGTTTAAAGGATACTGGGGTCCAGATTTTAGTTTTTGTCAAGATGTAGTGAAGCTTTTTTTAAAATTTTTTAATTGTAAAATATGGCATAAAATTCATACATTTTACATTTTTAAGTGTACAGATCATTAAGGGTTTTGGAGATCTGTTATATAACAATATGAATAATATTGTTAAATAACAGATCTCCAAAACTTTTTCAAATTGCAGAATTGAAATTTTGTACCCATTACAAAACTCTATATTCCTTTCCTCCTGCCCCCAACCCCTGGCAGTCACCATTACACTTCCTGTTGCTCTAAATTGGACTATGTTCAGGGTCTTATGTAAATGGAATCATACCGTGGTTGTCTTTTGTGACTTCTTTCACTTAGCGTAATGGTTTCAGGGTCATCCATGTTGTAGCGTATGACAGGATTTCCTTCCTTTTTAAGGCTGAATGATATTCCATTGTATGGATATACTATCTTTTGTTTATTTACACATCCATTGATAAAACACTTGAGTTGCTTTTACCTCTTGGCTCTTGTGAGGAATACTGCAGTAAGCACGGGCATATAAATACGTCTTTGATGCTGCTTTCAGTTCTTTTGGATATATACGCAGAAGTGGCATTGCTGGATATTACAGTAATTCAATATTTAATTTTTTGAGGAACGACTATACTGTTTTCCATGTCACTGCACCATTTTACATTCCCACCAATAGTGTACAAGGGTTCTAGTTTCTCCACATCCTTGTCAAACTTGTAGTTTTGTAGTAAGTTTTGAAATCAGAATATATGAGTCCTCGTGATAGTTAATTTTATGTGTCAGCTTGACTGGGGTAAGGGATGCCCAGATATGTGTTTATAAAGATGTCTCTGAAAGAGGTGAGCATCTGGATAGGAGACTAAGTAAAGAAGATGGCATTAACCAATGCAATCGGGTACCATCCAATCCCCTGAGACCTTGAGAAGAACGAAAGTGGGGAGGAAGGATGAGTTGGTGCTCTCTGAGCTGAGACATCATCCGCTCCTGCCTTTGGATCTCAGAGCTCCTTGTTTTTGGGCCTTCAAACTCATACTGAATTATACCACTGACTTTTCTGGTTCCCTGGAAGATGACAGGTCTTGGACACTTGTTGGCCTCCATAATCACATGAGACAGTTCCTGTAATAAATCTCTTCCCTGCGTCTGTGTGTGTATATATATGTGTGTGTGTTTGTGTATATTTCCTATTGGTTATGTTTCTCTGAAGAACCCTAGTACAGTCTTCAACTTTGTTCTTTTTCAGGATAGGTTTGGCTATTTGGGGCTCTTTGAAATTCCATATGGATTTCAGGATGGATTTTTCTGTTCCTGCAAAAAGTGCTGTTGAGATTTTGATAGGTGTTGCACTGAATCTTTAGATAGCTTTGGGAGTATTGGTGTCTTAACAATATGTAACTTTTCTACCCCATGAACATGAGCTATCTTACCATTTATTTGTGTCTTTAATTTCTTAACAGAAATGTGTAGTTTTCGGTGTACAAGTTTTTCACCTTTTTGTTTAATTTATTTGTAAGTTTTTATTCTTTTTGATGCTGTTGTGAATTGTTTTCTTCCTTTTTGGATTGTTCACTGTTAGTATATTGAAATGCAACTGATTTTTGTGTGTGTTAATTCTGTATACTGGAACTTGGCTGAATTCACTTATTCTGCTGTTAAATTTTTTGAACCTTTAGTGTTTTCTCTATATGAGATCATGTCATCCATGAACAGAGATGATTTTACTTCTTCCTTTTCAGTTGGGAGGCCTTTTCTTTTTGTTGCCTAACTATTATGTCTAGGACTTCCAGTAATATGTTGAAAAGAAGTGGTGCAAGCAAGCATCCTTGTTTTATTTCTAAACTTGGAGGAAAAGCTTTCAGTCTTTCACCAAGTTGAGTATGATGATAGCTGTTGGCTTTTCATGTATGGCCTTTATTATGTTGAGGTACTTTCCATTTATACCTAATTTGTTGAGTTTTATCATGAAAGGCTATTATTGAATTTTGTCAGATTCTTTTTTGTAGCAGTTGAGATGATCGCTTGGTTATTTTCCATCATTTGTTACTGTGATGTATTACTTTCTCAGTTTTCATAGGTTGAATCATCCTTGAATTCCAGGAATAAATCCCTCTTGTTTATAGTGTATAATCCTTTTAATATGCTGCTCAATTCATTTTGCTGGTACTTTGTTGAGGATTTTTATATCAGCGTTCATAAAGGATGTTGGTCTGTAGTTTTTTCTTGTAGTGTCTTTGCTGGCTTTGGTATCAGGGTATTGGTGGCTTCACAAAATAAGTAACTTTTTCCTCCAATTTTTCAGGAAAAGTTTGAGAAGGATTAATGTTAGTTCTTCAAGTGTTCACTAGAATTTGCTGGTGAAGCCAAAAGTCCAGGATTTTTCTTTGCTGGGAGATTTTTTTTTTTTTTTTTTAATTCTGATATTGTTAACATAGTGTTAAATTAGTTTTAGGTGTACAATATACTGATTCAACAATTCTGTATATTACTCTGTGCTCATCACAATAAGTATACTCTTTAATCCCTATCACCTTTTTCACCCTTCCCCTTACCATCTCCACTCAGGTAACCTTTAGTTGTTCTTTTGATTACCAATTTAGTCTCTATATTAATTAGAGGTCTGTTTGGGTTTTCTGTTTCTTCATACTCAGTTTTGATAGGTTGTGTGTTTCTAGGCATTTATCCATTTCTTCTTGATTGTCTATTTTATTGGTATACAGTATTCTTTTATAATCCTTTTTATTTCTGTGGCATTAGTTGTAATGTCCCCTCTTTCATTTCTGATTTCACATGAGTCTTCTTTTTTTTTTTAGTTCATCCAGATAAGGGTTTGTCAATTATGTTTATCTTTTAAAAAAACCAACTCTTAGCTTTATTGTTTTTTTTTTTCCTATTGTCCTTGTTTTTGTTTTTGTTTTAATCTCTGCTTTGTATATTATTTTATTCCTCTTGCTTATTTTGGGTTTATTATGTTCTTCTTTATGTCCTTAAGAATGAAGCATATTTTTAAAAATTACTTACAGTCTTTAACATAGCAGTGAAGTTGTAGCCATCATTGTTAAAAGGAATCAGTTTTTGAAATATACAGAGGCCAAAATCCTTATTTTCATTTTGCTTTTTTTCTTTGTCCCCATACTTTTGGGCTTGACTTCCATGGTCCAGTGAAGCAAAACAAATTATTGGCCCAATATGCACATTGCACACACCTCCCTGTAGAGGCTGTGTTCTCCCTGACTAGATCTTCTTTCCTCTCTTGCTATCAAAATAACATCACTATTCCCCACTACTCTGTCAGTTGAAGCTATTCTGAAAACATGCTGAAGTGTGGTAGACAGAATAATGACCCCCAAGTAGGTCCATGTTCCAACCCCTAGAATCTATGAATATGTTGGATTACATGCTAGAGAAAAATTAAATTTATCAACTAAACTTTGACTTGGAGAGATTATCCTGAATTATTCAGATGGGCTCAGTGTAAGGGTCCTTAAACAGGGAGGAGGGAGGCAGAAGAGTCAGAGAGGGACTTGAAGATGCTACACTCCTGACTTTGAAGATGGAGGAAGGGGGCTACAAGCAAATGAATGCAGGCAGCCTTTAGAAGCTAGAAAGGATGAGGAAGTAGATTCTTCCTTAAAACCTCCAGAAGGGACACCAACACCTTGCTTTTTACCCCAGCAAGACCCATTTGGAACTTCTGTAAGATAATAAAATTTGTGTTGTTTTAAGCCCTTAAGTCTGTGGTAATTTGTGACAGCAGCTTTAGGAAACGAGTACAATGAGTTAACTAAAGATCTAGATCCATTCGTGATTGTTGATGCCACAGTGGATAAAGGTGGAGCTCAAGTCAGACTTTTCACCCCACAGAGCAGAGCCATTAAGACTGCAGTATCAGCATCTTGAATTAAAGGATGTGAATTAGTCATGGCCAGAAAAGAAAGGTTCTTTTTAAAATGAGGTAACTGTCTCCACATTTCAGTTGGTTTATCATAACGGTCTTTTAAAAGTTGTCCTTTAATTAGCATATGATGATAAAATATTTATTGTTTACCACATGCTAGACACAATGTCAAGCACTTCCTTATATTGTTTAAACCTGAGAAGTGTTAACGTATTATTATTGTGGTTTATCGATTAGAACTTTTATACAAGTTCTCAGAACTACTAAAGGATAACCAAGATGTATACTCAAGGCTTTCTGATTATAGAACCTGTGCTCTTAACCAGTATGCTGTAGAGAGGAGCAGCAGCATACTGGACTACACAAACTCCTCGTAGAAAAGTACTGCCCTCTGCTGCCTGTTTCCCACCAGCAGGCTTTGGGGAGCTAGTGCACTGTCTTCTAGCCTCCAAACTGCGATACCCTGTGAGCACTGCTTGCCCTCCCCCAGTGCCGTGCCTGAGGGCACCTGTACTCCTCTGTGGAAAGTGTATGTTTTCTTAAGAGTTTGTGGGAAGCCATAATTCTCAGAGGTACACAACTGTGAATCTTTGAGCATTTGAGACTTTGTTTTGATTAGTCTATTAAGCTACTTATGCTAAGACATCCAAATTAACAGTGGCTGAAACAAGAAAAATTGTTCTCAAATAAAACTTTTGTTCTTTAAAGTCCTCAGGGCCTGGGTACCGTCTCTTTCCTCTGCTGTCCTTGGGGTGTCACTCCTGTCTACATGGTCTGAGATGGCTCACCACCATAGCTGTCCTCCAGCCCCTGGGTGAAGAAGGCATGTTAAGGATATGACCTGGATATGGTACACTTCAGCTCTTGTATTGGCCAGGACTTAGCTGCAGCAAGGCTCAGAAGATGCTCATTAGTAGTCACATAGCAGCTCAGAATGCTGCCATCCTGGGGATAAAGGAAAATGTGTTTGGGGGTAGCCAGCAGGTTCTGCATATCAGGCCCAGTATTTCTCACTTACCTGGTTCTAAGAATCGGTTGTGATTTGGCTGTTCAGCGGCCATATCATGGCAGGGTGCCCTCGCCTTTTATTGAAGGAGAAAAGCTGTTCTTCAGGCAAGAACATGTACCTGCACAATTCTGTTTGTGTATACATAGGCGTGGAGGTCGGGAAGAATACTAATAGTGCTTTTATCTCTGGATGCGGCAGGGACAACTTTTATTATCTTATGCTCTTTTTGCATGTTGATTTAGGTGGGAAAAATTAGTAGAACTCTTTTACTTTGAAAAGCAGAGGCCCTTGTGTCGACCTTATCATGTAGAGTGGAATGTTGGGATTCTGATCTCCCTTTTGTTGTGGTAGGTCTGAAAATGTTTGCAAGGAGCCCTCTCACAGAGCTTCTGGGAGAGAATGTTCTTCTGAGGGTCATGTCCTCATTGGGTTCTCAGTTGTCTAAAGATAATCCCCCAAGCCTGAGAGGCTGCTGGGTCCAGCCTCAGCAAGGAGCAGAGTGGACTATGGCCCATCGGGCCCAGGTGGAGAGAGCCACGTGGACATCAGGTTAACAAAGCCCTAAAGCTCACCCTGAGAAGGTCCCTTGGCACCACTGACAACAGCAGCATTAGGCCTGGATGGTCCTTTGTTATTACTCACCAAGACCTTTATGTTCCTGTACTTTCTCCAAATAGCAGAATGAGTACTCCTTTTACTCCTCATACTTAATTTCATAGTTCACTAAAATCATAAATAACTGATAAGAGCTTTTTAAAAAAAACTCAATCTATTTTTCATTTTCTTTTCCCTTCCTAAAGAATTTAATCCAAAAGCCATTAGGTGAGACTGAGCAAACTTGACATCTGTTGGGAAGACAGGTGGTGCGGTGTGGTGGGGAGGGTTGTGGGTAGTAACAATATCACACATCACGGATTGTCAGAACCTGGGCGTGGTAAACAGGGGTTTATGCTGAAGGACTTCCTGGCACAGCATGCTGAGGCCTAAGCGGAGGGAGGATGATGTAGTGGTGGCAGTGGTCTGTCATGGGTCAGTGGTCCGCATGGGGTGTGGCCTAGCCCAGGGCAGGGGGTCATAGCCTTAGTGAGGAGAGGAGAAGCACTATGGGGTGGAGGTAGATAGCAGCAAGAGGAGATGGGTTATACACAGAAGACCAATCATGTATGTAAATACATTGTCAGTAATAGGACTCGGGCTTCTCATTATCTGAGAAAGGGAGTACAAGCAGAAAAAGGAAAGTAGATCAAACTCTGTGGTGTAGGATTGGAATTAGAAATGTTGGTGTGAATTCATGTTTCCCAGCATATTTAGATACTAGAAATGTAGATATAAATGAGTATGTCTGTCCCTAGCTTTGTCCATTTAGACAGCCTGAGAGCAGTAACACACCAGTATATGTGAGCACATCCAGCACCTCAAACTTCATTTTTAAATACCATTTATCATTGCAAGGAACTAGAGTTCTTTGGGGAAATCACTGATTTTAAGGGCAAGGAAAGTATAAGATGAACCTTACCATCTTAGACTGCCAAAAAGTAAGCAACTGTTCAGAGGGTGATGGGAGCATGTCAGAAGCATGTAGAGAATACAAACCATCTTGTGAGGACGCCTCCTGGCCCATCTTTGAGCACTTGGAGCATCAGAATAATTAATGTCATGGGTTTTAATGACTTCCAAGTAGGAATCTGGGGATCCATATTGATATAAATAAATGAGCAAATTGATTAGGAATGGGCTCATAGTCTGGAGGTAACACTCCATAAAGTACAGAGAGAAAAACAATAACTTGGTCAGTTGAGAAGCTTGGCAGACACCACTGTAATCAGCGATCAGCATGAGCCTCACCCAAAATACTGGGACAAGTTGAAATCGTGTGCCACCTGATAGGAGACAGTGTGATGAGCACAGCATCATTTCTGTCACAGTCCTGCTGAAGCGCATCCTGCGTTCATTCGTCAGGAAAATAGACAAACTTAAATTGAGGGACACCCTATAAAATAACTGGCCCATAGTTACTTGAAAGTATCAAGACCCTAAAAGTTGAGGAAAGACTGAGGACCTGTTTCAGAACAAAAGAAACTAAAGAGATATAACTAAGTGCAGCACACGATTCTGGGCTTGATCCTTTGGCTATAAAGGACACTTTGAGAACAGTTACAGAACTTTTGGAACAGTTACCAGTTTCCTGATTTTGGTGGTTGAGCTGTGGTCCTTGTTTATAGGAAATACTTAATTATTCAGGGGCAATAGGACCTCATGTCAGCAGCTGACCTTCAAATGGTTCAGAAAACATGCTTTATCTCTTTCTTGCAGATTCTGTGTCAGAATAACAAAGGTTTTAAAAATTAACTATATCCTACATATATGGCTATAACATGTCAGCCAAGGTCCCAAGAGAGCTTAAAGCCTTAATGACATGACATTCTTTGTATGTAATAATTTATTTCTTATACCTCTGGAATGGAGTTAACTACCTACCCCTGAGGGAGAATTGAGAGAAATAGTCACTGAAATAGTTTTTCAGGAGGTTTAGTTGTCTCATGAAATTCCATTTGGAAAAAGCCCCAGGTGGTAATGGGCATTAAGGAGGACAAGTGACGTAATGAGCACTGGATGTTACATAAAACTGATGAATCACTGAGCGCCACCTACCTCTGAAACTAAAAATAGACTATGTGTTAATTAATTGAATTTAAATAAAAATTTTTTATAAGAAAAAAACAGATTAATAATAATAAACATCCATGAACCCAAAACCCAACTTAAGAAATTATCACTTATGGGGCACCTGGGTGGCTCAGTTGGTTAGATGACTGCCTTCAGCTCAGGTCATGATTCTGGAGTCCTGGGATCAAGTCCCACATCAGGCTCCCTACTCAGGAGCGAGTCTGTTTCTCCCTCTGACCTTCTCCCCTCTCATGCTCTCTCTCATTCTCTCTCTCACATAAATAAAGTAAAAAAGTAAAATCCTTAAAAAAAAAAAGAAATAAATAAATAAATTCTCATTTATAACCACCTTTAAAGTTTCTTGTGTGACCCTAATTATCCCTCCCCTCAAGAGATAATCAATGTCCTGATTTTTTTATTTATCATACCTATGTGTTAGGGTTTTTTTTTTTTTTTTAATAGTTTGGTCATGTTTATGCCTTATACCCTCTTATCTTTGGTAAGCTCCTTGTGCCAATGACCTTATCTTTCTCCTCTATAAGTTTAATAATTGATATTAGAGCAGTATATGTAATAGACACTTGATAGTACTTGGCAGAAAAAGTTGTGTGGTCACTAAGTGAAGAGACAATCCATTTTGTAAGTTTGTAGAGAGCTTTGAAATGTGAATCTCTTTTCAGCCACTGTTGAACTCTACAAAAGGTAAGTTATTTTCATTTGCAGAAGATACTGGGTGACATTGTTTTAGTTCTGGTGCCCTAAATCTTAAATATTTAGCATATAAATATCCATCACAGATGTTATGTTAGGTTTTCATGTTGCTAATATATACTTAGAAAAGAGCTTGCAGATGCACCTGGCTTTTGTTGCTCTCTTTTAGTTCTAATAATGGGAGTAAGTCTAGTATGTTCTATACCTTGGAATGTTGGGCATGACCACAAGTAGTCTTGAAATATAACTTTATATGGGCTTTGGACTAATACCCTTTTAAAAAAATTACAACAGAAATCAACCAGACTATTATGAAGTGGTTTCACAGCCCATTGATTTGATGAAAATCCAACAAAAGCTAAAAATGGAAGAGTATGATGATGTTAATCTGCTGACGGCTGACTTCCAGCTGCTTTTTAACAATGCAAAGGCCTATTACAAGGTAAGAAAGCATCCCGTTTGGACAGTATCCAGTTTGATAATAGTTAGGCTGTTCACTGTTTATTATTCTAGGAGGTAAGTAGTGTTTTCTCATTTGGTGGTTTGAGTTTGTTTCTTTAAGAAAGAGACTGAAAGGGACGTCTGGGTGGCTCAGTGGGTTGAGCCTCTGCCTTCAGCTTAGGTCATGATCTCAGGGTCCTGCGATCGAGCTCCGCGTTGGGCTCTGTGCTCGGCAGGGAGCTGCTTCCTCCTCTCTCTCTCTGCCTACTTGTGATCTCTGTCAAATAAATGAATAAAAATCTTAAAAAAAAATAAAGAAAAAGAGACTGAAGGTTCATATAGTGTGATGCCATTTTTACTTCTTTTGTGTCTGTTCAAATCTTTTGCCCATTTTTCTCTTGAGTTGTTTGTCATTTTCATATCTATCTCAGAAGTTTTTTTTTTTTTTTTTAAGATTTTATTTATTTATTTGACAGTCAAAGATCACAAGTAGGCAGAGAGGCAGGCAGAGAGAGAGGAGGAAGCAGACTCCCTGCTGAGCAGAGAGCCCAATGTGGGGCTCAATCGCAGGACCCTGAGATCATGACCTGAGCCGAAGGCAGAGGCTTTAACCCACTGAGCCACCCAGGTGTCCCTAGAAGTTTTTTTATATATTCTAGATACTAATCCTCTCTGGTTATATTGGTTAAATGTATCTTCTCCCGCTATGAGGCTTTCATTCTTCATGATGTCTTGATGAATAAAAGATTATTTTAATATAATCAAAATTATTGCTTTTTAACTTTGTGGTTTGTCATTTGTGTCTTGTTGCAGAAATCCCTTTTATCCGAAGATTATAAGACACTCTTATATTTTCTTCTAAAAGTTTAATAGTTTTGTTTTTCATATACAAGCCTTTAAGGCAGCTCAGATTGGTTTTTACATCTTCTGTGAGGTAGGGTTCTGTTTTGTTTCCTAACAGGAATAAGCAGCACCTTGAAGTGGCCATCCTCTCCACATTTGTCTGCACCATCAGTGCTCCCACAATTTTCATGTACTCACGGGAGGTCCCTTTCTGGCCCTTTAGTTTTGGCAAGTTTATCTGTTACTCGACTACTTTATTCTTGCCTTAGTTATTATGGCTTTATAATTTTTTATCAGGTAAGGAATGTACTGGTTATTGATTATTCTCGGCCCTTTTCTTATCTATTTATATGTTAAGTCAAGCATAAAAAAATTGGAGGTTTTATTGGAATTGCGTGGATTCTGTGGATCAGTCATATTTTGGAGAATTAACATAATGGTGCTATCGATTATTCCAGTCTCTAAATTTGATGTGTCATCATTTATGTAAGGCTTCTTTAAATTATTTCAGCAAAGTTTTAGAATTTTTTTGTTAAGATTCTGCAGTGTCATTAGATTTGTTCTTAATATTGTGTAATATGTATATGTATTTTTTTTCTTTAATTGAGAATAAATTCACAGTATTTATTTATTTGGCAAATGCTAATTTTTTTAATTTTCAGGTAGCCAGCATATAGTACATCATAAGTTTTTGATAATAGTGTTCAGCGATTCATTAGTTGCATACAACGCTCAGTACTCATCACAACACATGCCCTCCTTAGTACCCATCATCTCGTTACCCCATCCCTCTACCCCCTTCCCTTCTGTCACGTAGTCTTTTAAAGCATAGAATTCAGGGGTGCCTGGGTGGCTTAGTTGGTTAAGCGTCCAACTCTTGACATCATCTCCGGGTCTTGATGTCAGGGTTGTGAATTCAAGCCTGCATTGGGCTCCACACTGGGCATGGAACCTACTTTAAAATTAATTAATTAATTTATTTATTAGAAAGTATAGAATTCAGCGGGTTTTGGCATATTCACAAAGTTGTGCAGCCATCACTAATACATAATACCTAACTCCAGAATATTTTCATTTCCTCAAAAAAGAAAACCATACCCATTAACAGGTGCTCTCCATTTCACCTCCTCCCTGCCTCTGACAACCACCTTTTCTTTCCTTGTGGATTTGTCCTTCAGCACATTGCATATAATGGAATCAAATACTATCCGGCCTTAGGTGACTGGCTCCTTTCACTGTGCATGTCTTTGAGGTTCATCCATTTTGTAACAAAGAAGTAGTTCATTCCTTTCTATGACTGGATAATGTGCTATTATATGGCTGTACCACACTTCATTCATCCGTTTCCCAGCTGATGGGCACTTGGGTTGTTTCTCTTTTTAGCTATCATGAATAAAGGTGCTGTCAATTCTGTCACTAGAGTAAGGGTGGCTGGGCATTGGATACAAGATTCTGCATGTGTTCATCACATCTAGCTTGTTAATTATGTTGTTAAAATCATTTATATCCTTACTGATTTATCTGTACAAACTATTTACCAAATGAGGTGTTTTAAAATCTCTTACTCTGGGTGCGCCTGGGTGGCTCAGTGGGTTAAGCCTCTTGCCTTCTGCTCGGGTCATGATCCCAGGACCCAGGGCTCTCTGCTCAGCCGGGAGCCTGCTTCCCTCTCTTTCTGTCTGCCTCTCTGCCTACTTGTGATCTCTGTCTGCCAAATAAATAAATAAAATCTTAAAAAAATAAAATCTCTCGCTCTGATGATGAATTTGTCTGTTTCTCCTTATAACTCTGTTGATCTTTGCTTTATGTATTTTAAAATTCCAACTGGGAGCATACAAGTTTACAATTGTCGTATTGACCTAGTAAATTGTACTTTTTTTGCATTATGTAGTATCATCAGTAATGTCTTTTGTTTGAAGTCTGTTTTCTCGGATATTAATATAGTTCTAACAGATTTTATTTTTGTGTTTACCTAGTTTATTTTTCTTCCATTCTTTTCCTTCACCTTTTGGTGCCAGTGCATCTCTTGTAAATAGTGTATGCCTGAATTTCTATTAATACGGGTGTTAATCTTTTTAATTGGAATTTCATCTATTTACAGTTTCAGTAATGACGTTATGTTTGGATGTATTCCTGTCATTTACATTTCTACTTTCTCTTTATCTCTTCTTGTAATATTTTTTCTTGTTTTTCCTTCTGCCTTCTTTTCGTTTCATTTTGTTATTCCCTCTTACTTTCTCTTTTCTATGGGCGTTGTAAAATCTGTTGATAACCTTTTAGATCTTATTTAGGAAGCTTTAATGTATATAATTAATTTACCAAAGTCAAAAGCTAATAATCAGCATCTTAAACCTCCTTTTAAACAACACAAAAAAGACCTTAGAATAATTCAACTCTGATCTATTTATGCTACTGATATTTTGTATTTTAGGTCTTTTGTGGCAGATTTTTTAAAAAAGGATTTTATTTTGGGGTGCCTGGGTGGTACAGTTGGTTGAGTATCCGGCTCTTGATTTTGGCTTGGGTTATAATCTCAGGGTCCTGGGATCAAGCCCCACATGAGCTCTGTACTCAGTGGGGAATCTGTTTGAGGATTCTCTTTCTCCTTCTCCCTCTGCTCCTCCCCCTGCTTGCATTCTCTCTCTCCCTCTTTCTCTCTTAAATAAATGAACCTTTTTTTTAAAAAAAAGGATTTTATTTTTAAGTAATCTTTGCACCCAACATGGGACTGGAACTCACAACCCTGAGGTGAAGAGTCATACACTCCACTGACTGAGACAGCAAGGCACCCCTTTTGTGGCAGATTTTTAATCTACTCTTTATTCTTTTTTTTTTTTTTTTTACTTTATTTATTTATTTGACAGAGAGACAGGGAGAGCAGGAACACAAGCAGGGGGAGTGGGAGAGGGAAAACAGGCTTCCCACTGAGCAGGGAGCCCAGTGCAGGGCTCAATCCTAGGACTCCAGGATCATGACCGGAGCTGAAGGCAGATGCTTAACTGACCAAGCCACTCAGACGCCCCAGTTGATTTATTTATTTTAAGTAATCTTTATACCCAACCTGGGGCTCGAATTCATAGCCCCTGAGATCAGAAGTCTCATATCCTTCTGACTGAGCTAGCCAGTTGTCCCTATTCTTTATTCTTTTATTGCCATCAAGGAGTCTTCTGTCAATATAATTTTAGTTCCTTTAAAGGTTAGCTATCTTTTCTTTCTGGCTGTCTTTGGTTTCCTTTTGTCTCTTGTGTTCTACAGTTTCACGGTGATGTGTCTGGATATGAATATCCTTTTATTAGTATAGTCTGGGAACTGTAGGGCTTTCTGAATCTTTGGATTGATGTTTTTTAACAGCCTGGAGAAGTTTGCAGCTGTTCTGTCTTTGTATGCTGCCCCAGCCAAAGTGTCCTGCTAGAACTCGGATTGTGTGTTCTGCTAGAGCCCTCTCAAGTCTCTGTCTCTCCTAACCTTTCATAGTCCCCTTTTCAGTGCCTTTGTTGCTTTTAATGTAATTTCTTTTTCTTTTTTTTTTTCTTGTAAAGATTATTTATTTATTTATTTATTTGACAAAGAGAGAGAGAGACAGCGAGAGAGGGAATATAAGCAGGGGTGTGGGAGAGGGAGAAACAGGTTTCCCGTTAGCCGGGAGCCCGATGCTCTGTCCCAGGATCCTGGAATCATGACCCAAGCTGAAGGCAGACGCTTAACGCCTGAGCCACCCAGGCGCCCCACTTTTTATGTAATTTCTTTCGTTCTTCTACTTTTCTTTGAAATCTGCTCTTAAACCACACTGTTGAGTTCTTACTTCTAATATTTGTATTTTTCATATTTTGGAAGTTTTCTGTTCAGGGTTTCCTGCAATTTGCTTCTATTTTTCAATCCCATCGTTTCTTTAAAAATGTTCAACATACTCATTTTTCATACTATGGCATAATTCCCAAATCTGAAATACTTGCATGTCTGATTTTGTGGTTATTTCTGCTGACTTTCTTGTGTGGTTTCGTTCTTTTGTGTTTCATGAAATTTAACCTTGAGCTCACATTTCTTGGAACTTGATCTCTAGAGATTGTTTGAGGCTTAGCTTGAAATTGGGTTCATTCAGGGTAGTGTGTTGCTTATCCCAGGCACCTGGCCTGTCTTTATTAGGGCTAGCGTATGATGATTTCTCGGAGGAGAATCATCCCATGCCTCTCCTCTCCCTGCAGTGTTATGGTTGGAGATAAGCACAGGTTGAGCAGGGTGGAGGATGAAGTGGGTAGTGTTGTTCCCAGGCATCACAGAAACTGAATTGTTTTTAAATTCCTGCTTAGGCTGCAGGTGTGGTGTTTGGAGTCCCAGCTTCTGGTGGGCTCTGACCTTTATCTCCTCTCCCTGCAGCTTCAGAGAGCTTTGAAAACTAAAGCTTTAGGTTTATCTTACCTTACAGAAGCCCTCAAGTGGACAGCCGCTTCCGTGTTCTGCTTGGTCATCTGGGTTCCTGCTTTTACTCTATTCTTGCTCTTTTGAGGATTGCTTTCTCCTTATTGGCAGCACCTGGATGGATTTGAAAGTTTAGTTTTACTTATTTATTGTTTATTTTTTTAAAAATTTTATTTATTTATTTGTCAGAGAGAAACACAGTGAGAGAGAGAACACAGGCAGGGGGAGTGGGAGAGAGAGAAGCAGGCTTCCTGCTGTACAGGGAGCCTGATGTGGGGCTCGATCCCAGGACTCTGGGACCTGAGCTGCAGGCAGACACTTGACGACTGAGCCACCCAGACACCCCACTGTTTATTTTAACATTGGTTCCAGCATTGCTTTTACTGGAAAGTTTCAGTTAGAGTTTATCCCTATTATACTTTAAGAAAAGAAGTCTTTAACTAAAGTAGTAAATAGCTTAAAAATAGAAGTGATAGTAGAACAATTGTTAGCTTCTACCCTTTACACTTACAGCCCGTAAACTGGGGCTTACCTTTTATTAAAGCTTTTTTTTTTTTTATTAATTTGACAGAGAGAAATCACAAGTAGACGGAGAGGCAGCCAGAGAGAGAGAGATAGGGAAGCAGACTCCCTGCTGAGCAGAGAGCCTGATGCGGGACTCGATCCCAGGACCCTGAGATCATGACCTGAGCCCAAGGCAGCGGCTTAACCCACTGAGCCACCCAGGCGCCCCGGGGCTTACCTTTTAAATTGCGTATGTTCATGTATGAGTAATTAGGGTTAAATTTTTTTTTAAGATTTTATTTATTTACTTGTCAGAGAGAGAACACAAACAGGGGGAGCAACAGGTAGAGGGAGAAGCTGGCTCACCACTGAACAAGGAGCCTAGTGGGGTACTTGATCTCAGGACCCTGGGATCAGGACCTGAGCCAAAGGCAGACACGTAACTGACTGAGCCACCCAGGCATCTCTGTTAGTGTTAATTTAACAAATCACTTATCTTTTGCCTCAAATCTTAATGTAATGAGATAATAGGTCATAAATAAATAAAATAATACGATTTCAGAATGCCTTTAAAACATATGCTTTGTTTCTCAGAAGAGGAATTGAGACTCATGTATCTTTTAATCATAAAGATTTCTAAATTTGTTGTAGGAGTTTCAGCATCGATGTCTTAGAATGCTAGTCTCTGCTGGAACAGAATGCTTTAAAAGTAGTTGTTGATTTACAATAAAATACTATTTATTTACTATTTATTTACAATAAAATACTAAAGTATTTTCTTTTGTCTTTGTTCATTTGTACAGCCAGATTCTCCTGAATATAAAGCTGCTTGCAAACTCTGGGATTTGTACCTTAGAACAAGAAATGAGTTTGTTCAAAAAGGAGAAGCAGATGACGAAGATGATGATGAAGATGGGCAAGACAATCAAGGCACAGTGACCGAAGGAGTAAGTGTGCAGCTGGAATGAGTAAGATGGACCTTTGTGAGAGTGGACGAGGCCCCCCTACCTGTGATTTCTTCTGTGCTGCTATGGGCAACTGGGTTTCCTGTGGTGTGGTGTTGGTAACTAGGAGGGTAAGGGGGCATATGACCAGAGATCCCCACTCCGATTACAAGAGATCCTAGGACATCCTGGACATTGAGTGCCATGAGTGGTTGTTTTCATGCATTGCTCTTACATTAATGCATATTTCCTATTCAGTTTTAAGGAGAACCTTCATATTATCAAGGACTGTTCCAGTTTTGCTGGATTGAGACAGAACAGTAGGCAGTATTGTGATTAAATGTTGGAGAGTCATTGGAATCACCTTAGAAATATTTTTTGTAGCTTGTACTGCTGCTGTTCCCAGAACATGCCAGATGTGCTCTTGCCCTTAGGATTTTGCAGTTGCTCTTCTGCTTGGAACATACGCTTCCTTTGGCTCTTTCTGTGACTGGCTCTTTTTCATGATTCTAACATCACTTAAAATTAAGACAGCTAGGAGAGGACTTACCTGATGACCTGTCTAAATTGTTTGCCCTGTACCCGTCTTTTCCCATCATCACATCACTCTGTTCTGTGGTCCTCAGTTTTTTGTTACTATATGTTAAATAACTTGTTTATCTGTTTGCATGTTTACTTTCTTTCTTCTTCCAAAGAGAATGATAGCTGCACAGAAAATACCACCTTATTCACCTGTTGCTGGCATCTAGACTGTGAGGGGTGTGTAGGTACTGGTAAACACTTGATGAACGAGCACATGTTTAATTAGAGGAAGAAGGATAATAAAAGTAAGGACATTGCTCTTCTGTAGCTAAATAGTGAGACACCTAAAGATGAGCGTTCTCCTTTCTTCCCTAAGTAAACCTCAATAGGCCTTCTCCTGAAACTTCAACACAGAGAAAAGAAATGCTAGGTGAATTTCTCAAAAATTTAAATACTTCGGGGCATCTGGGTGCTCATTCGGTTAAGCATCCAACTCCTGGATTTGGCTCAGGTCATGATAATGGAGCTCCACATTGGGCTCTCTGCTCAGCACGGAGTCCACTTAAGATTTCCCCTCTCCCTATGCCTCTCTGCCACACACCACCCACATGCTCTCAGTTTCTCTCTTTCTATTAAAAAAAGAAAGTAACTGGGGCACCTGGGTGGCTCAGTGGGTTAAGCCGCTGCCTTCGGCTCAGGTCGTGATCTCAGGATCCTGGGATCGAGTCCCGCATTGGGCTCTCTGCTCAGCAGGGAGCCTGCTTCCTCCTCTCTCTCTCTCTGCCTACTTGTGATCTCTCTCTGTCAAATAAATAAATAAAATCTTTAAAAAAAAAAAAAAAAAAAAAAAGAAAGTAACTACTTCTTGGACTCTCAAAATGTAGCTCTTGGGTACCTTGTCACTTCTTTCTGGCAGTTAAATGATTAGAATTAGGTAGAAGGCAATTAACTAGGGATTCCCTGGAATTTTACTCTCCGGTATTAATATAGGAACAGCGATTTACCCCATGCTTTCTTGGGCAGAGGGCTCAGTCGTCTTATAGGCCTCCAAGGTTCTAGTCAAAAAATGAAACCACCTGCATTTAGGACTTGCCTGTGTTTTTTTGGTAAGAAATTGGGAGGATCTTGCACATTCATGTTTATACCTCCCAGGCTTCTTCTTGGCCCTAAGTTCTTGTGAATGGGGAGGGTATTTTCAAGCTTCTCTCTCTCTTTTTTTAAGATTTTATTTATTTATTTGACAGAGAGAGAGCACAAGTAGGCAGAGAGGCAGGCAGAGAGAGAGAGGAAGCCAAGTAGAGAGCCCAATGCGGGGCTTGAGCCCAGGACCCCAAGATCACAACCCCAGCCAAAGGCAGAGGCTTTAACCCCCTGAGCCACCCAGGCACCCCGCTTCTCATTTTTAAATTCAAAATGATTTCCTTGGAGCCTTCCCAGTTGTGGAAATAGGTTCTATGAGTGCATTCGCACACTGTAGCACATGTTGCATGTCATCTGCAACACGTGTTTCCGGAGGAGCTGTTTGGGTTGGGAGGAAAGGAATCTTGGCTGCAGAATATAACTCAGCTCTTTTTGAAACTAACTCTGTGGTACTGTGTTTTAGCCAGGAAGTAAATGACTTAAGCATGGGTATTTTTAGTCTGATTTCATCAGTGTTTTGTTGGTTCTCTAAGCTTATGTAGTTGGAAACTCTCAGAGAATCACGTTTTATTTGTTAAATATTTGTTATGTGTTTGTTATTGCCAGGCACTGTGCTGGGCTCAAGAGATGTTAATGTTCTTTCTGTGGAGTTAATGTTGGACCTTAAAATTGAGACTGTACTAAATACAAAAGACCTGTTAGATGAGGACACAAAGACCAATGCTTTTGTGGTTTAAGCCAGAAATACCATTACCCTTTCTTTTGTATGCACAGAACATGGTTCTATAACTCTTTTGTTTAAGATTTATTTATTTATTTTAGGGAGAGAGTGAACGTGTCAGGGAGGAGCAGAGGGAGAGAATCTCAAGCAGACTCCCTGCTGACTGCAGAGTCCTACATGGGGTTTGATCTCTCAACCCCAGGATCATGACCAGAATCAAAAGAGTCGGGTGTTTCAACAGTTGAGCCACCTGGCGCACCCATTTTCTGTAACTCTTGATGCAAACATGCCATTGCTCACTGTAAAAACCAGCTTCAGACTCAGATCTTGCCTGGCCAAGTACTGTTTGGGGCATATACTTTCCCATGTGGAAACAGTAAATAAGGTAGGAGTAAGTCAGCCAGTCTGCAGGGCAGAAGTAATGTGCATTATTTGATATGATCTCTATTTGCTTTTGAGATAGTTAGAATTCTGTCATTACATCTGATAGAGCCACCCCATGGGTAGAAGTATATATTTGCAGCTTTACATGCATCCTTGTTCTACCAGAATATTCAGACTTCAGTAGTTAGGAAGAGCAGATGTAGAGAGAGTCAGGTATCTTGGGATATGTTTTCCCTGTCTCAGTTGCTCAGAGCCTAAGAAGATTTGCATTTCCATCATTTCATACATATGGCACTTGAATTTCACTGTTACAGTGTTTACTGTGGAATAGACTTCAATAAAAGGACCTGATCCAAGGAATTTAGTTGCTGAGGTAACATAAGGAGCCTCCTTAGTTTTATGTATGCCATTCCAGGGGTGCAAGCCCCATGTCCGCATCAGAGCGTTTCTGTGGTATTATTGAATAATACTAAATAAGTAAACAGTACTAAATAAGTACTGTTTATAATTGCTTTTTGAATTAATTTTAACATTTTAGCATTGATGTTTGGATTTCTCTCACAGTCATTCTCTCTCTTCTCTCCTTCCTGCTAATCTCCTCCTCCCAGTCTTCTCCAAGTTACTTGAAGGAGATCCTGGAGCAGCTTCTTGAAGCCATAGTTGTAGCCACAAATCCATCAGGACGTCTCATCAGTGAACTTTTTCAGAAACTGCCTTCTAAAGTGGTAAGTGATGCAATTAAAAACAGGGGAGTTAAAGTGTGTTTTTGTTTCATATGGTTTTCATTTTTCAGTACTTCAGAAAATTTATTAGTTCTTAGTAAATAAAGGCATTGGAGGCTGCCAAGTGACCCTCCTTGAGGCCACAGCAGCAAGCACATAGGACATGTTCTACCATTTTATCTTGCCTGAAGGTTGTGAATTTAAAACAAAATTGTTTTTGATTGGTTATTCTTACTGTTTGGTTTTTGTTTTTTATTGTAAAATATATATATAAGATTTACCATTTAACCATTGTAAGTGTATGGTTCAGTGAGGTAAGTATATTTGTATTGTATGTCTGTTTGCTTAATTAAAACTCTGTATCCATTAAACAATAACTCCCCATAAAATAAAATAAAGTAAAAAAATAAAATACAAACAAAAAACCCAATAATTCCCCATTCCCTCTCAGCCCCAGCTTCTGGCAACTACCGTTCTGTGTTCTCTATGAATTTGACTGCTCTAAGTACCTGATCATAAGAGAACTCATACAATATCCTTTTGTATCTGGCTTATCTCATTTAGCATCATTTATTCAGTGTTCATCCAGGTTGGAGCATGTGTCAGAATTTCCTTCCTTTTTAAAACTAAGTAAATACTCCCATTTGTGCATATACCACATTTTATTTGTCCATTTATCTGCCCATGGACATTGGGTTGTTTCCAATCTTGGTGACTCTTAAAATAACAAAATAAGTACATAAACTAAGCCTTTTATTTGTAAAAGAGAAGAAACATTCTCTTTGCTCAGGAGACAGAATGAGAATATAAATGAGTTCTTCCTCTTTTAGTTCTGATCTCCTGGTGATGGAGAAGAGAGAGATCTAGTAGTACTCATCTACCCCAAAGAGGAAGAGGTTTTCTAGACAAGTGAGACCCTTTGAAAATGGCAGGGCCTCTTGTGGCTTCATAACCGAAAGGCAGTGAACATCACTAAAGTCCCACTGTAGCCCATGGAACCACAAACATTTTGATGGCCTCCGCATTCTTGTATTTCTAGACAAGGATATATTTTTAGAAGTACTTCACTGTCGCATGTAACTCCATTGTGATGATTTACTTTTTATCTACCTCCTTCCCACATCCCTGAATTTAAGAACAATTATGTCCTATTTTCTTTTGTATCCTTGCCATTTAGTTGGAATCCAGCATGTCACTGGTGTGCAAGAAATGCTTAGTGACTGATAAGCGGCGTGCAGTTTTCCCTATCAGTCATCGACACGACTGGTTATTTAGAGAAGTGTCTTGACTAGTTGTAGGACAGTTACCACATTAGAAGTAAAGCAGACGGGCACCTGGCTGGCTAAGAGGGTGGAACATGCAAGTCTTGATCTTGGTGTCATGAGTTCAAGCCCCATGTTGGGTGTAGACTTTACTTTAAAAAGTTAAAAAGAGGACGCCTGGGTGGCTCAGTTGGTTGGATGACTGCTTTCTGCTCAGGTCATGATCCCGGAGTCGCAGGATCGAGTCCTGCATCGGGCTCCCACCTCCACGGGGAGTCTGCTTCTCCCTCTGACCTTCTCCTCGCTCATGTTCTCTCCCACTGCCTCTTTCTCAAATAAATAAATAAAATCTTAAAAAAAAAAAAAAGTTGAAAGAAAGAAAGTATATATGACCACTGCTATTCTAAGTGTGGATCTGATTAGAAAAATACAGTGATTATATTGGTCATATGGTTTAAATTTTAAGAGAAAAGGAAAACTGTACGATGAATCCTCAAAAAATTAAATACAGATTTACCCTATGATCCAACAATTCCACTTTGGGTACATACCCAAAGGAATTGGAAGCAGGAGCTCAAAGAGATGTGTACACCCATGTTCACAGCGGTATTATTCAAAATAGCTAAAACATGGGAGCAACCCGATGGCCCTCAGTAGATGACTAGATAAATGAAATGTGGTATATACATACAGTAGAGTATTTTTCAGCCTTTAGAAAAAGAATGAGGGGGAACCTGGGTGGCTTGCTCAGTTAAGAGTCTGCCTTTGGCTCAGGTGATGATCGCAGGGTCCTTAGATCAAGCCCTGCATCCTACTCCCTATTCAGCAGGAAACTTGCTTCTCCCTCTCCCTCTGCCCCTACCCCTGCTTATTCTTTCATTCTCTCTCTCAAATACATAAATGAAATATTTAAAATAAATTAAAAAGGATGAAATTCTGACACATGCTAAAATGAACCCTGAACACATTATAGTAAGTGAAATCAGCCTGTCACAGAAGGACCAATAGTGCATGTTTCCGCTTGTAGAAGGTAATCAGAGTATTCAGATTCATAGAGAAAGTAGAATTGTGGTTTCTAGGGACTGGCAGGAAGAGAGAGGGGGCAGTTATTGTTCATTGGGTCTAGAGATTCGATTTGGGAGGATGAAAAGTTTAGAAGCTGGATGATGACCATGGTTGCACAATAGTGTGAAAGTACTTAATGTCACTGAACCACACACTTACAATGACTAAACGGTAAATTTTTTGTATATTTGACCACAATTTAAAAAATATATAAGAAAGGAGTATAGTCTTTATTCAAGACCTACTCTTATTTTGCAGGAGATCATCACCAGTGGTCAAGCCACCAAGGGTGACTTGGAGCAATAAAACAATATCCTGGGGCACCTGGGTGGCTCAGTCAGTTAAGCGTCCCAACTCTTGATCTCAGATCAGGGCTTGATCTCAGAATCATTAGTTTAAGCCCCCCATTGGGCTCCATGCTGGGTGTGGAGCTTATTTTTAAAACAAACTAACTAACAAACATGTTTAATATCCTGTTCCTTCATTCCAGGAGAGCTTTTGGGAATACCATGTAGCAAAAGTTGGTTGGAAAAAGCAGGTTCCCATTGGTCCCTCGGGATGTGACAGTTTGAAAGTCAGCAAGGACTGAGATTGGGAGGGCAGGGCAGTTTTTACCTTTCCTTTATGAGCCCTTCCCAAGCTGAATTGGCTGAAGGGGGGGGGATTGTGAATATGTAGACCCAACAGCTGAGATTACAGTCCACCCCAGCCAGGGTGGCCTTGCTATAATTTGTCTTCTGAAGTAGAATTGATAGAGAGGGGGCAGAAAACGGGTTTGATCCAAGCAAAGAAAAGAGTAGGGTTAAGAAAGTAAGGGTAAGCTGAGGAATGAGATGAGAGGAAGCATCCCTGAGATCATGCCTTCAGCCCGTAACTGGGTGAAGGCTGTAGTCTCCTGCTTTTTGTTGTTGTTTGGGCTTCAAGGACTTGAACAGGTTGGGAGAACTTTGAGAGCCCACATAGGAGACCAACTTTTTTTTTTATTAACATATAATGTATTATTTGCTTCAGGGGTATAGGTCTGTGAATCATCAGGCTTACACAGTTCACAGCACTCACCAAAGCACATGCCCTCCCCAGTGTCCATCACCCACCCACCGTATCCCTCCCCCGCTCGCCCCCAGCAACCCTCTGTTCCCTGAGATTAAGAGTCTCTTATGGTTTGTCTCCCTCCCCAGTCCCATCTTCTTTCATTTTTTTTGGGTTTTTTTTGTTGTTTCATTTTTTTGTTTCATTTTTTTCCCCATGTCCCCCTGCCCTGCCTCTCAAATTCCTCATACCAGAGAGATCGCATGATAATTGTCTTTTTCTGATTGACTTATTTCTCTCAGCATAATACTCTCTAGTACCATCCATGTAGTTGCAAATGGCAAGATTTTGTTTTTTTTTATTTTTGGTCAGCTTCATTTGTTTCTTCCAAGGAACCAAACCTGTAGAAAAGACTTGGGGCAGTGAATACAGTGTGGGCATTTTTTTTTTGGTTTTTGTTTTGTTTGTTTGTTTGTTTTAAAGACTTTATTTATTTATTTGACAGAGATCACAAGTAGGCAGAGAGGAGGGCAGAGAGATAGAGGAGGAAGTAGGCTTCCCGCTGATCAGAGAACCTGGTGTGGGGCTTGATCCCAGGACCCTGGGATCAGAACCTGAGCCAAAAGCAGAGGCTTTAACCCACTGAGCCACCAAGGAGCCCCTGTTTTGTTTTGTTTTTAAAGATTTTATTTATTTGAAAGAGGGCACGCATTCAGAGGAGGGGCAGAGGGTGAAGGAAAATCTCAAGCTAACTCCCGCTGAGCACAGAGCCTGACACGGGGCGCCATCTCACGATCCCGAGATTGAGACCTGAACTGAACTGAGGAGTCAGATACTTAACCAGCTGAGCCATCCAGGCGTCCCTGCACTGTGGACTTTGTGAAACTCTTCAAGAACATTCCTCTAGCATACTTTACTTATTTTCTTGTGATGAGCTAATATTTGATAAGAAATTAGAGAGTGCTTATAATTTTACCTTTTGTGGGTTTTTTTTTTTTGAAGATTTTATTTATTTATTTATTATATAGAGAGAATGAGAGACAGAGACAGGGCATGAGCTAGGAGGAGGAGGCAGAGGCAGAGGGAGAGGGAGAAGTAAACTTCCCACTGAGCAGGAAGCCCGGGCTTGATCCCAGGACACTGGGATAATGGCCTGAACCAAAGGCAGATGCTTAGCTGACTGAGCCATCCAGGCACACCTTTTACTTTGATTCTTTAATGTGGTTTCACTTAATGTGTTTTAGTTTGAAAAAAAATTAATTTGACCAAAATAAGTAGAAGCATTAAGTTAAACATGAAGCTAACAAACTTGCAACCTTATGCAGTTTAAGATCCACAAGAATTTTATATGAGGGGCGCCTGAGTGGCTCAGTTGGTTTAAGCATCCAACTCTTTTTTGGCTCAGGTCATAATCTCATGGTTGTGAGATTGAGCCCTGTGTCAGGCTACACAGTTGGCGTGGAGTCAGCCTGAGATCTTTTTCCCGCTCCCTCTCCCACCCCAACTCCTTCCTCCCAACCCCCTGTCTCCTCACAGGTGCGTGTTCTCTCTCTTTAAAGTAAATAAAATATTTAAAAAAAATTTTTTTATGAAATAGGATAATATTGTGTGATTTAAGTTGAAAAATTAAAAGAGCTTATAAGAACATTCAAAAACATTCTTCTATTTCGTTTTCAGGGATAAATATGTTGGAACCTTAAATTTTAAACTGTGTGATTCTATGAATTTAGAATTTTTTAAAACATTAAGTTATAGTGTTGGATAATGGCAGTTACCAAATACTACCTATAAACTTGTACAACGTGCTGTTGTGTATTTCATAAATCTTGTTAAAATCAAATTCTTTCTGCTTCAACTATAACAAACTAGTGCTTTACAGCTGTGTCTTTAGCCTTGCATCTGACAGAGCTGTTCATTTGATTAACAGATTGTCAGTGTCCTTCCTTGTTTCTCATTTCCTGGATACTTTCTCTTATTTATCATGCCCCGGTTTTTGTCTTCCAGCAATATCCAGACTATTATGCAATAATTAAGGAGCCTATAGATCTCAAGACCATTGCTCAGAGGATACAGGTACGAAGATAACCACATGTAACCATATGTGTTTTAGGGCAGTTCAGCCTGAGATCTTTTGTAGAGGCTTTTAGGAAACAGAAGCGATGTCTTTCTAAGGGGTTATTAACAATATAATAAACAAGTGGAGTGGTAAAACTGATTATAGCTTTGGAGGAGGTAGCATAGTGTCCCTTTTGCATTTTATCTCTAGGGAGGAAAGCAGAATTTTCACTGGCGTTGTAAATCTTGCTCTTAGGACAAAAATTAAAAAGCACTGGCCATAGACGTTTTTAGTTGTGAAAGTCCCATTAGCAATAAAGCTTTGTTGTTTATTCTTATCTGCTTCCAAATAGTTTTAGGATGTCTCACAGTAAGTTACCCTCAGTATATGTTAGAGGGTAAGGTCAGTGAAAACAGAGGCCTTGTTCTCTTTGAGTGCCTTCCTCCCCGTAGCCCCAGCAGTCGCAGCAGCCAACACTTGGCATTGCCAGGTGCCCGCTCTGTTCTCACTGCTTTGTATGTATTAACTGTTAATTCTGATAGCCACTCCCTGAGGTAGATACCATTATTATTCCTGTTTTACAGATGAGAAAAACCGAAGCACCGAGCTGGTAAGTCACTGGCCCAAGTCAGCAGCTAGTAAGGAGAAGAGTTGGGATTTGAATCCAGACATTCTGACTCCCGAGTCTGTGCTCTTAACCTCTGCACTGTTACTGCCTCTCCACAGAGTAGGTGCTCAATAGATGTTTATTGAGTTGAATGAATGACAAAATTTAAAACTTGGCGATTAGAGGTTAAGGAAGGTATAGGGAGAAAGAGCTATATTTTACCAGAAATCCAGTTTTTAGAGTTGGACCGACATGGGTTGTCTTCCTAGCTCTGCTCCTTACTAGCTATATCGCTTCGGTCAGGCGACTTGCCTGCTTCCTCTGCTATATGCTGGGTGACCAGTTCGCAGACTCGGAGGGGGCAGGAGTAATGGATGAAGCATTACTCATTACAGAGCACCTATGGGATGTGGCCTTGGTTAGTGTGAGTTAGGGTTACTCCCAGAGTAAGGAGGGTTTGGGGCTCCCAGTAGATAAAGGAAAGAGGAAAATTTAATGTGTCACATTGTCTCATTAAGAAACGAGACTGAAGGCAAGTGGTTTGCCAGGAGGGAGAAACTTCCTTGGCTTTAAAATTGTAGGAGAGCAGTGAACAGTGACAGTGTAGTAATTACTGGTACCATAATACAGTTTCACAGAATGTTAAAATACAGATTCTCTAATGTATCACCTGGTTTTTAAGGTAGATCCCTAGCTGCTATTGCTAATGACTTAGTCTCCTAGAACCTAAATCCCTGGGGTTTCTAACATCTACCTTGGGGGAAGATGTTTTTGTGATACTGCAGTTCAGATCAGATCTGTATATACACCCCTACCCCAGCCCCAGCCTTCTCTCTGAGACCTCTTTCCTTATCTTGTCTGTTCTTCCTTCCACAAGCTCCATAGAAGGACCTTCTGCCATCACCCTAAGCAAGATCTTGTCCTCTTCTGTCCAAATTATTGTAGTAGTCTCTCCTGCCTCTCTGATGAAGGGCTCTCTGGTCCTTTCTGCATGTTGCTTCCTGACCCTAGCATTCTTTCTATTTTATTCTTCCTTTCTGTTCCACAGCCCAGAGCCTTGTCACTTGTTTTCTAGTGCCTCCGCTAGCAAATCACAGTTTCTTTTAACAGTACAACAGAAACCAGCTCTGAATAACTCCAGCAGAAGGGGAATCCGTGGAAAGAGTACCAGATAGCTCATACAATTGTTCAGAAGGCAGGCAGGAGAACGAGCTGTAGGGAAGTAGGCAGAACTCAGGGACATCATGGCACAGCTGAGGTCATGCATAGTCTTTTTGTGGTGATATTGCCATTCCCAGTGCCATTTGCCACTGTGGATCCTGGATGTCCACTGCTCCCCTCTGCTTTATTGCCCTTTGCGGGAGTTAGGAATGCATTTTCTCTATTCTCTTGCCCTCACTTTAGTCTCTCAAGACTCCCTCGAGCACGGATTACCTCCCCTTGCCCTGGCTGCCAGGCTGCTAGCAGTGCTGTTATCCACTTACTTGTACCCTCTGTTGTGGAAAGTAGGTTCTTCCCTACTACCTGTACTAGGACTTTTTCCAAATATGGAGGGTCCTCAGGGTGGCTGGCTGGTTCTGTCAGCGGAACATGCAACTCTTGATCCTGGGGTTGTGAGTTCGAGCCCCACCTTGGGTGTAGAGATTATTTAAAAATAAAATCTTTAAGAAAAAAAAAGATAAACAGAGTGTGCTCAGTTGTTGGATATCCTCACTTGGCAAATCACCAGCTACTCACCTTTGCCTGGCTGTCTGGATTTTGCCTCATTTGTCCTTACTATACAGCCTTTGCTTATGGTTCTTCCTTCCTCCACCCTCTACTCCACTTAATTTGGTTTTCTCAGTCTCTTTAGAATGTGTCTGTTCGTTTCTGTGTCCTTGTTAACCCTGTATAACTTCTGCTTAGAGTGTCTTCCTCCTTCCTTTTCTTTGAAAATTGAAGGCAGTTCTCAGTTTCCTGGATTATTTGGGATCGAGTGAGCTTTAAGATATGGCAGCTCTAACACAGAGCCTAGTACATAGTAGGTACTCAAAGAGTTTAACCTCTGTGCTAGACTATTTTATCTGAAGTGGTCTGTAAAACTAGAGGGGTTTTACTTCACACCCTTAATTCACCTTTACTTTACAATCCTTAATGGATTAGTATTCGTGAAGCACTTAAAACAGTGCTTGACACTGTGTGTTTGCTGAATTAAAAACTTTTACATTATTTGATCTTTTAAAAATTGTAAGTTTTTGTGAAACTAACATAGCTCTGATTGTTACGTATCTCAAAAACTTGTGTGTAAATGGACAGTTGTAGTTTATAGAAGAGAAAATGACTTTTTATATATTGTTCATATGTGTGTATTCTAATAAAGTCTTTGAATATGGTGAGAATTTAAAAATATGTGGAGTTCTTTTTTTCTTAAAGGTCTTGCTGATTAACTTTCAGTTAAGAGGAACTGCTATATTTTGTTGTTTACTCTAGAATGGAAGCTACAAGAGTATTCATGCAATGGCCAAAGATATAGATCTCCTAGCAAAAAATGCCAAAACTTACAATGAGCCTGGTTCTCAAGTGTTCAAGGTTAGTTTTTCGCTGTTGTTGTTTTCATTGGTAAGAGTAGATACCTTAATTTAGAGCCAGCAATTTTTATGCAACAACTTTATTGAGGTGAAATTCACATCATACCATACATTTCACTCAAAGTGTATGATTTAATGGTTTTTACTGTATTCTGAGTTGTGCAGCCATGACCACATTCAGTGAACAGTCACTCCATTTGCCCCTAGTCTCCCCATTTTAGGAGCACTGGCTTACTTTCTGTCTCTGTGAATTTACCTCTTTTGAACTTTTCATGTAAATGGAATCACACAGATGTGGTCCTTTATGACTGGCATCTTGCACTGAGCATGATGCTATTAATACATTCATGTTGCAGCATGTATCACTTCTTCGTTCTTTCCATTGCTAAGTAATACTTCGTTACATTTGTATACTATGTTTTAGTTACCCACTTATCAATTGCTAGACATTTGGGTTGTTTCCACTTTATAGCTATTATAAAGAATGCTGCTGTGAACATTCATGTTTAAGTTTTTATGTGGACATAGTATTTTCATTTTGGGGGTATGTACCTAGGAATGAAATTGCTGGTCCACGTGGTAACTATATATTTAACTTCTTGATGAACCACCAAATTGTTTTCCAAACCAGCTATACCATTTCACATTTGCACTAGAAATCTGCAAGTATAATTTCTTCACATTCTCAATAACATTTATTTTCCATTTTTGTTTTTATGATAGCCATCCTTGTTGGTATGAAGTAGTATCTCATTGTGTTTTGAATGTTATTTCCCTGATGATTAGTGATGTTGAACATCTTTTTGTGTGTCTATCAGCCATTCACATACCTTCTTTGAAAAACTTTTTAATCAGATCCTTACCCCATTTTTTAATTGGGTTACCTGTTTTTTTATTGTTGAATTGTTAGATTTTTTAATATAATCTTAGACATTAAAGTAGGTGTATGATTTACAAATATTTTCTCCCATTCTGTGGATTGTTTTCACTTTCATGATAATGTCCTTTGACAAAGTTTTTAATTTGGTTAAGTCCAGTTTGTCTGCCTTTTTTTTTTTTTAAACTTTTTTTTAATTAACATATAATATATTATTAGCCCCAGGGATATAGGTCTGTGAATCACGAGGTTTACACACTTCACAGCACTCACCATAGCACATACCCTCCCCAATGTCCATAACCCCACCACCCTCTCCCTACCCCCTTCACCCCAGCAACCCTCAGTTTGTTTTGTGAGATTAAGAGTCTCTTACGGTTTAAGAAAGCATTAATCCAAGGCCATAATGGTTGACACCTGTGTTTTCATCTAAGAATTTTATACTTTCAGCCCTTAAATCTAAATGTATCCATTTTGGATTTATTTTTGTATACTTGAATTAGGTGTGAGGTAGGAATTTACATTCATTCTTCCACATGGAATGCTCATTTGTCCCAGCACCTTCTATTCAAAAGACTGTTCTTTCCCCCACTGAATTGCATTGGCACCCTGTTGAAAATCAGTTGACTTAAGGTGTGTGGGTTTGTTTCTGTAATCTCAGTTCTGTTCCATTCATTTATATGTCTGTCTTAATGTAAGATAGAAGGTTTGGTTTTGATCTACTTTTTAGTGAAATATTGATTTAGTCTCTCCTTTAAACTTCATAAATATAAAAACCAATTTCTGCAGTGCAACACACATTGTGAAATGTCCCTTTCATTGCTTTGCAGTTCTCTCCTACAAATTTTACAGTTCTGTAACACAGTTGCTTATAGACATTTTTTGTATTAGTGATAAGTCATTGGGAATTTAGCAGAGGATTTTCAGAAAACCTTTGGGGAGTCAAATCATTTAGACTTTTGGGCACCTGGGTGGCTCAGTGGGTTAGGCCTCTGCCTTCAGCTCAGGTCGTAATCTCAGGATCCTGGGATCAAGCACCATATTGGGCTCTCTGCTAGGTGGGGAGCCTGCTTCCCCCTGTCTCTCTGTCTGCCTCTCTGTCTACTTGTGATCTCTTTCTGTCAGATAAATAAATAGTCTTCAAAAAAATCATTTAGACTTTCAGAATGCTGCCTCAAATAGAGTTGCTTTTGGTAGTTAACCTATCTTCAGCTTTTAATCAATATTCATCTTTTAAGAAACTTTTAGTAAAAATCAGAAATGAGCTATGAAGTTCTTGTATTCTTAGTCCTTGATAGGACATTAATAGTAGAATACTAATAGTTTGTTGATGCAGTTAAGATTGTACATTTTGGTCTGATTATTTTCCGTAAAATAAATTTTAGAGAGAGGTGAAACTAGATTTGATATATTAATATGCTATTGATTTAAGCAAGTATATTCATCCTAAATTTGTGTGCATAGCCTTTAATCTTAGAAGTGTATCTTTGTATCAGTTTTTAAGTCAGTGGACACAGATAGAGTTCATTGAATTTTCACCCATTTTTCCTTGTTCACTGTTAGATCTTTGTGCATTACTTGACTAATTATGAAAGAGCTGGGAGGCTTTTTAACTTATGTATAATTGTGATGATGTTCTCAAAGATGGAAAGGTTAGAGGATGCAGCTTTATGGATAGTAAATGGATGCCTACTCCAAATGGAAGAGTGCCATAGAAAGTGTCCAGTGCATGACTGATGGCATTTTAGACTGCCCCTGTTTTCCTAAACCAAGTAATTTTATCTTGACAGGATGCAAATTCTATTAAAAAAATATTTTATATGAAAAAGGCAGAAATTGAACATCATGAAATGGCTAAGTCAAGCCTTCGAATAAGGTATGTTTTTAAAATGTCTATACTCGGGGCATCTGGGTGGCTCAGTCAGTTAATTAAGTATCTGCCTTTGGCTTGGGTCATGATCCTGGGGTCCTGGGATCAACCACCATATCAGGCCCCTTGCTCAGCACGGAGCCCTCTTCTCCCTCTGCTCCTCTCCTGCTCGTGCTTTCTCTCTCTTTCAAATAAATTAAATCTTAAAAAATAATAATAATGAAATAAAATGTCTAAATCCGTGTGCCTTTTTTATTTACCAAATTTTCTAGCTAGTGGAATCAATGCAGTGGAAAACAAGAAGTATATTGCATTTGAAAAGTATAATTACAGTTGATAATGTGATTCTGAAGAGAATAGATATAGCTCTTCCTCAACCCTTCCATTGCAGCTGAAAGGCTTTATTTAAAAACAGTTTGGGGGCACCTAGGTGGTTCAGTAGGTGAAGCATCTGCCTTCAGCTCAGGTCATGAACCCAGGGTCCTGGGATCAAGTCCCATGTTGGGCTCCCTGCTCAGCGGGAAGTCTGCTTCTCCCTCTGCCTGCCACTCTGCTCTGCTCTCTCTCTGACAAATAAATAAAATCTTAAAAAAAATTTTTTTTTTGTAAAACAAACAATTTTTGAGGTTAAATACTATTATCTACTCATTGCTATATAGGTATATATTCATATTTAAATGTGACATACTACATATTAATGTATATTATATATGGCAAGCATCTATATAATATCATGGTATTTTTATGTTATATTTAATGGTATATATTTATATCGGCAGCAAGAGCATTTAGCCAGATGTCAGGAGATTAGAGTCTCATCCTGCCTCTTTCTTGTGCAAGGACTAGGACTTTGAACAAGTCTTACTTCTGGGATTCCATTGCCTCTTTCAAGAAATGGAAGCTGAGGTGGCTGCTTTCAAAGTTTTCTTTTGTCCCTGACATTTCCTTCATTACCAGATCCTTGGTCACTGCAGGGACCATAAGCACTCCAGGACCAGCCCTCATCTATTCTCTTAGGCAGAGTACTGCGATTTTGGAGCAAAGTGTTCTGTACAGTAATGGCTCAAATATTTGAGCATTTCTACTTAGAAACAAAACAACAAAAAAAAATGCTTGCTTCCCTTTTTTGTTTACCTAGCATTCTGATTCCAGCTGTCAGTTTTCTGAGGTTATTTATTTATTTATTTATTTATTTATTTATTTTTAATCTTATCTCTGGATAGGACTCCATCAAATTTGGCTGCAGCCAGGCTGACAGGTCCTTCTCACAGTAAAGGCAGCCTTGGTGAAGAGAGAAATCCCACTAGCAAGTATTACCGGTGAGAGAGTGAGTGTGTTTAGTCTGAGAACTGACCTTGTTTATGAGGCTAGACTTACTAGTGTTTGCCTGATGGCTATCAGGAAGTAATTCTTTGGGGTATAATTGGGTTATTATGACAATTGTTATCAAATAACCCTTATTTAAAAGGTTGAGGTGCTATATAGTCCGCCTGACCTGCCTGACTTCTGGAAAATGATTAAGCAGAAGTTGTCAGGGAGTGTTTAATATTTCCAGTAAAATAAATTGTGGAAAAATACTAAAAGATTCTGTATTCGAAGTAGAATTTGTGTTCATTGTAGGATTTGAACATCTTGGAAGAAAATTAACCAGTAAAGATGAATGAATCTTTATTTTTTGTAAAATAAGGAGTAGTGCTGCATTTAAGTAACACAATTGGAAGTAGCCTTCTTTAGGCTTTCTACACCACTCCCTCTCTTTTCAGAGAAAAAATTGGTCTTGGCTAAGATTGCTTATGGGGACTGTTAAAAGTACAAGGATAAATTGAGCACACAGTTGAATAGAAATTGTTTTTCTTTGATGTGAATGTTTTCTTAACAGTTCCTGTTTCTTCTAAAGTAACCAAATTATTATAACCTCTTTCCCTGTCTTCTGATTACTTGTTTTTCTTTGTAGTAATAAAAGAACAGTCCAAGGGGGTCGTTTGTCAGCAATTACCATGGCACTTCAGTATGGCTCAGAAAGTGAAGAGGATGCTGCTTTAGCTGGTGGGTATTAGGTCATGACCAGTTAATGCCTTCTCAGTGGATCTTCTAGTGAAGGAAAGTTACAGTAACTTTGGTCTGGCTGGGAGTTTGTCAGTTTTTGGAGTACATGCTGTTTTGTTGTGTTTTGACTGCACTCTTTCGTTGGCCAACTTATCAAAACCTTATTTAGTGTTATATCTTGTATCTAAGTAAATAAATACTTCTATAAGAACAATTGATTTACTAGCCTTAGCAGATCCTGGTTTCAAGCGTATAATGATAAATAGTGAGTGAGTACTAGTGACGCCATTGAGAAACCCGAGGGAGATATTCCTACCATCTTAGATTTCCAGGTCACTGGCTTATATTTTCAGTAGGCTATAATTTCTTCCTGGCTAGAGCTTCTGGTTTAAAGATAATGTTTAAAAAAAAAAAAAAAAAAAAAAAAAAGATAGATGTAAATTACAATCAGAGCACCATAGTCAGTTGTCATTTAAACAAGTTCAACACAGGACATTGGACAATAAAATCCATGTAAAAGTACACTATCTGTTAAATAGCAAAGAACAGCTGTAGAGGTATGTTTGATTTCATTGTCTCTGTCTGAAGTATGCTGTAATGTTCTTTATTTTACTACAGACAATTTTTATATGTACAGATAAAATTTATTTCATGAAATTACTCTGGCCTATTGTCAGATTTCATCATCAAGTATGAGAACAGATTTTTCCACCTGTGTGTCTTATTTTCTACTAAATCTTGCATAGAAGGTTTAAAATTACTATTAGAGTATAGATGTAATTTTTTGACACTCATCTCAGAATTTCTTTTCAACTTAAGTCGTGTTATCAGAAATTGAAGGAAAATTTGTTTTTATTAGCTTTGTTTTTCACTGGTTATAAAAGTGACACACATGTTATGTTTAGGTTTCCTTCTAACATTTGGTTACTTCATTAACCTTATAAGTAGCATAACAAATTGAAGGAAACCCCACCTAAAAAGCATTTATTGTTTGTTTGTTTTTTTCTAATAAAGTACTAGCGTTCTTCTTTAGTAACCTTAGCTATTAGAATACTTGCCAGTCAGCTCTGTATGTAGTAGATCTTTCAGGCTGCTCTGCATAGCTGTTTACCCTTGATTTAGCCAAGATTCTAATCTATTTAGTTTCTACTTCCTGCTGCTGGAAACAACTTAGGGGTAAGATACAGTTAAAATAGCAAAGAAGGGATAACTGATGATCTTGGAGGGACAAGAGCCCATGGAGAGAAGACATAAGAATTCAGAACCCCCTCCCCCAAAATTCAGAAAGCGTGGCCTGTGTTCTGGAGGTGATTTGTTTTAGAGACCAACTACTTTATGTAGCCTGGGGCGGGGCCACAGGGCGGGTAGAGAAGCACGCCCACTTGTAGTCACTCTAAGAACAGAAAAGGGGTGAGGGATAGAATCAGAAAAACAGATCAACCTTTCAGTTCTCCTCCGCAAAAACAAAATAAGAAAAGAAGGCAAAAAGAAACAGAGAAAATGGGACAAGTGGAAAGTATAAAGTTGAGAGAGACAACTCCAAAAATTGTATCAGAAATCACATCAGTGTTAATGACGCAAATTTGCCAATTATAACAGTTTTAGATTAGATTTTTTTTTTAAATCCGGTTGTATGCTGATTGCAAGAGACACATCTGAAATGTCAAAATACAGGAAAGTTTAATGTAAAAGGATGGAAAAAGATACATAGGGCAAATAATAACCAAAGGATAGTTACATTGACTTCTGATAGAATGAACTTTTAAACAGAAAGCATTACCAAGGATAGAAAGGAGTCACCTCATAATGACAAAAGGTTTATTTCAGTAGGAAAATAAATTACAAAACTCAAAATACATAAAACAACCAGATAGAAGGTGGCAGAGAAAGTGAAAACATTGCCCTAGAGTGGGAGTTCACTGCTTTCCATTGCTAGATAAGCAGCCAGAAAACCAGTGAAGATGATTATTTGAATACACAGCGCTTATTTCTCACCAGTGTGTTTATTTCCTGTTTCCTGCAAAAACTAATTACTATAAGCTTGGTTTGGTGGCTTAAAACAACACGAATGTATTCTCTTTGATTCTGGAGGTCGGCAGTCTAAAGTCAAGTTATTGGCAGGCAAGTGTTCCTCTGGAGGCTCTAGGTGATAAACCATTCCCTCTCCTTTTCTAATTTCTAGAAGCTACCTGTATACCTTGGCTAATGGCTCCTTCCTCTCTATTCAAAATGTAGCACTCCCAGTCTCTATCTGTCATCTCGTCTCCTTTCTCCTTTGACCTTGCCTGCCTCTTATAAGGACCCTTGCAATGACATTTAGTGCTCAGAGTTTAATCCAGGATAATTTCCCACATTCAGGATCCTTAACTTCCAATCATATCTGCAAAGTCTCTTTTGTCATATAAGGTAATAGTCACAGTTTTGTGGATTAAGACTTGGATATATTGGGGGGTACTATTCAGCTGACACAAGATGGATATAAACAGGCAAGTATTCCTCTGATTCTTGTGGAATAATCACAGATATTAATCATATACTTAGCCATGAAACAAATTTCAACCAATTTAAAAGTTGGGTATTATTTCTGACCATAATACAGCTGTGGTAAACACCTAATCTTTAAAAGGTAAAAGTTAAAAACCCAAACACTGAGGAAATACAAAAGTCTCCAGATGCTTGGGTTTTTCTTTTTAAAAAGGAAAAATTATAATAGGAATTTAATTACCTGAGATTAAACAATAGCAATAATGAGAACAGTATATATCAAAACAGTGGGGACAAAGCTAAAGCTGTACTTTGGAGAGCAGGTTAGGTCTGAATGTGTCTGTCTAAACAGACAGCTGAAAGTCAATGAACTAGGGACTCCTGGGTGGCTCAGTGGGCTAAGCATCTGCCGTCAACTCAGGTCCTGGGATTGAGCCCCACATGAGGCTCTCTGCTCTTCAGCGACTCTGCTTCTCCTTCTCCCTCTGATCTCTCTCACTCTCACTCTCAATTAAAAAAGAAAAGTGAACTAATAAACATCTAACATAAGTAAATAATAAGAGGATAAAAGCAGAGACATTAGAAGAAAAGGTAAGAAAGCTAAGAGCAGAAATGAATTTGTTAGAAAGGAAACCTGTGGTAGAAAAAAACAATAAAGTCAGAGTTTTTCTGTTAAAACTATTAATAAAATAGGCACATCTGTAGTGAGACTGTCAAGAAAGAAACAGAAAGGGGTGCCTGGGTGGCTCTGTTGTTAAACATCTGCCTTCGGCTCAGGTCATGATCCCAGGGTGCTGGGATTGAGCCCCACATCAGGCTCCCTGCTCAGCCAGAAGCCTGCTTCTCCCTCTCCCACTCCCCCTGCTTGTGTTCCCTCTCTAGCTGTGTCTCTCTCTGTCAAATAAATACATAAAATGTTTAAAAAAAAAAAAAGGCACATTTAAAGAGAGAAACTCTTTTGTAACTTTTAAAAAACAGTATAATGTTTTCTGTGTAACACTTTATCCTGTTTCTGTGTAACATTTCTCTAAGTAAATATGCAATTATATTAAGCGCTACTGACAGCATCTTTAATGACAGCTGGCAACTCTTCTTTTAAAATAAGTATTCTCAAACATATAAATCTTACTTTGGAAGGTTGTTAAAAGAGCTTTATTTTAAAGCATGGTTCTTTCTTCCCCTTTTTTGTCTTTTTTTTAGCTGCACGTTATGAAGAAGGAGAATCAGAAGCAGAGAGCATTACTTCATTTATGGATGTTTCAAATCCTTTTTATCAGCTTTATGACACAGTTAGGAGTTGTCGGAATAACCAAGGGCAGCTAATAGCTGAACCTTTTTTCCATTTGCCTTCAAAGAAAAAATACCCTGATTATTATCAGCAAATTAAAATGCCTATATCCCTACAGCAGATCAGGTAAGATGCTTTCTACATTACTCGATAGAAATCCATTTTCTTGTGGTTGAGCCTGCACATGTATCTCCTTACTAAAATGGATAAACATATTAAAGGTAAAAATATTTTCACATGTCTAGAGTATATTTTGATTATTACTTCTATATGAAAACTGAGAAATAAATTTGATTAAATACACATTTATACTGTAATAGAGTCAAGGCAAATAAAAACATGATAGGCATTTATTTGTGTGTCAGATTATAGACTATAGAGTCATGCAACTCAGAACTTAAATGTTCATTTTCTTACAACTGAACAAAGCACAAAAATCTTTCTGCTTATACTTTTTATTGATTTTTAAAAAATTATTGGTATTTTAAATACAACAGTTAAACTCTATTTAAATTTTTATCTAAAGTTGAATCCAGAATAAGCACAGGCAGCTCTTAGGGAATTCATTAGCTGAAACAGTACCTGAAAGATGGCTCATCTTGGTTTCCTTTTTCTGTTTAAAACAGTCATTGGGGGTTGCCTGACTGGCTCAGTCAGTAGAGCATGCGACTCTGGATCTCAGGGTCGTGAGTTCAAGCTCCACACTGGACATGCAGCCTACAATCAGTCAATCAATCAATAAAACAAATGTTGGGAATTCAGATAGAATACTGAAACCCCACCGCCTCATCATTAAAAATAATAGGAAATAAGTAATATCATAACTCTCACAGTGCGAGTTGGGTTCTACAGTATACTCAGAGGTGACAAGGTAAAAATATATCTCAACTAGACAAAATTAGAATAGGCTGGTATTTATCAGGACAGATAACTAACCTTTCAAATAATAGCAATTAAAATTCTTTTACTCGCTGGATTCTAGAAAATGAGATTGCGAACAACATAATGTTTCATGGTTTTGTATTTATAACTTCTGTTTTCATCACTTGATCAGTAAAATTTATGGTGTTTTTACTTAATGCAAACTTAGGAGGTTTTGTACCCAAATAGGATACAGGAAGTCAGTTTATTTGATCCTCTTAAAATAACATGGAAATTAAAGCTGCCGTTCATTAAAAAAATAGCTTGGAAATTTGTCTTTTATACTCTTTGCCTTGAAAAAGATAGTGACAGTCTTATAGGTGTTGAGAGATTCCCTTTTAACTCAACAATCTTTTTTTTTTAAAGATTTCATTTATTTATTTGACAGATACAGATAGCAAGAGAGAGAACACAAGCAGAGGGAGTGGGAGAGGGAGAAGCAGGCTTCCCACTGAATGGGGATCCTGGTGGCGGACCTCGATCTCAGGAGCCTGGAATCATGACCTGAGCTGAAGGCAGATGCCTGACTACTGAGCCACCCAGGCACCCCATTAACTCAACAGTTTTTGTCTTTTGTTTCTTTTCTCCCTCAGCCTTTTTTTTTTTAGTCTAAATAATGAGTCTAGTGTAAAGGAAGACATATTCTCAGCCAACCCAAACACCTGCCTACAACCTTCTTCCAAGTTAGAATTTTCTTTTTTTTTTTTCTTTTTTTAAAGATTTTATTTACTTATTTGACAGAGAGACTGAGGTCACAAGTAGGCAAAGAGGCAGGCAGAGAGAGAGAGGGAGAGAGAGGGGGAAGCAGGCTCCCTGCTGAGCAGAGAGCCCGATGCGGGACTCTGTCCCAAGAGCCTGAGATCATGACCTGAGCCGAAGGCAGAGGCTTAACCCACTGAGCCACCCAGGCACCCTAAGTTAGAATTTTCTAATAGAAACCTTGCTTGGTTAAGTCAGTAATTCTGCACCTCTCCCCCCTTTTTAAACTTATTTCTTGACAGTTGTCTGGCACACAGGTAGAGGAGTGTGAGGAACAGAAATGACTGAGGCTTAGCTGGTAGCACACTAGAGTTTTGAAGGGTTAGCTCTTAGCGTGACTAATCTACCTCCGTTTCCAAGGACACGTGGCCAGTGGTGCCTGACAGGACCTGGCCTACCTTCCATTGTCTCTGCATCAGAGCAACATGGAAATCTACAGCAGTGCTGCCCAGTAGAACTTTCTATGATGGTGGACATGTTTTCTGTGCCCTGTCCAATATGTTAGCCACTAGTCACATGGGACTATTAAGCACTTGAGATGTGACTGGTACAAGTAAGGAACTAGATTTTAAATTTTACTTCAATTTAAAAAAAGCCCCATGTGGCTAGTGGCTAATGTTATTATACGGCACAGTCCTAGGAAGATTTTTTGGTGGAAGGATGATAGTTAAGTGTCATCAAAAGCAACAAAAAGAGGGGCACCTGGGTGGCACAGTCATTTAAGCATCCAGCTCTTGATTTCAGCTCAGGTCATGATCTCAGGGTCCTGGGATCGAGCCCCACCTCAGGCACCATGCCCAGCAAGGAGTCTGCTTAGGACTCTCTTGTCTCTCTGCCCCTTGCCCCCCAAGCACATATGCTCTCTCGCTCTCTTTCTCTCTCTAAAATAAATAAATCATTTAAAAGGCAACAGAAATGAAAGAGTGGGCAGGAGCTAGACAGTGTGGCCCAAATGCTACCTTCCACTTTGCTGGGGCTTGTCATCCCCATCTTTTATTTCCCTTTGTGCCTATCCTGTCCCCCTCTAATTTTGGTGGACATCAGTCTGATAAATGTCTGTACATTTATTGTAGATTGTCATTTACAAGTTTGACTTCCATGTCTGTTCTTTGTGGGGATTGAGAATAGTCAGCACATTACTCTCAGAGTAATTACTCTCAGAGTTGGCAGGAGTAAGTCTGAGGCTGTAATTTAAATGCTCAGTGCTAGCCACGTAGGCTGGTACTGAGAGCTGAGTTTGTGCGTGGTTGTTTGCTCTACCCCCGAGGTGTTCTCTGACATTCGTGTCTTTCTAAGCAGTACATGTCTTTCTAAGCAGTGTACAAGTACTTCAGTCAAAAGATTTAAAAGTCTATCCTGTGTGCATACAGAGTTAGGGCAAACTGACTCTTCACTTCATGTAAATGTATAAGGGACATGGGGCACTTGGGTGGCTCAGGTGGTTAAGCATCCAACTCTTGATTTCAGCTCAGGTCATGATCTCGGGGTTGTGGGATTAAGCCCTGCATGCCCCCCCCCCCACTCAGCAGGGAGTGTGCTTGAGAGTCTCTTTCTCCCCCACCCCTGCTCTTTTCCCCTGTGTGCATTCCCATGCACACACTCTCTCAAATGAATAAATAAATCTTTTTAAACAAAATGTAGGGATGCCTGAGTGGCACAATCACTTAAGCATTTGACTCTTGGTTTTGGCTCGAGTCATGATCTTAGCATCTTGGGATCATGTCCAGGTCAGGCTCTGTGCTCAGTGCAAAGTTTGCTTGAGAATCTGTCTTGCTCTGCCCCTCCTGTTCATGCTCTGTCTCCCTCTGTCTGAAATAATAAATACATAAATCTTTAAAGTAAAATTTATAAAGGACTTTATGAGAGTTGGTATTAACAACAGCCATAGTGTCTGAAAGATATCAGAATCCTTAAGACTTACGTAAAATAAGTAATGTTAATTTTAAGCCTTCATAATTAGTTGCAGATGTTTGTATTAGAAGAAAAGTAGTCATTGGGCCCTAATGTATCTGCCTCTCACTTGCCATCTTACAACCTTTTAGTTGTACGTATGTATATATATCCCCTTTCATGGTTTGTGAGTACCTTCTCTTTTCATTAACCTTCATGAACTGGAATGGCCTTTTATCAGAAGTGGCTAGATCACCATGGTTCTTCATTAAGGTATCTTAAAACCTCCGTGATTTTTTTTTTCTTCCTGGGGTTTGCATGTTAACCACTAACAGACATTAGTACTTTTGCTAATATATGTGTTCTGTAATTGACCACCTTGGCACGTAGGTCCTCTTATTATTTCTTATGTTTCTGGATTTCCAGGTAGACTGTCCTACTGCCTAAATACAATGGTGCTTTTGTCTCCTTTCTGTCTTGAAGGTAGATGGGCCTCTCATCAGTATCACAAGTAAAGAGGTCAGCTAGTGCGTGTTAGGATTTTTGTACTAAACTTTCAGTAAGGGTATTCCATCATTTTCATAATGGTAAATTGTAGCCCTGTGTTTGTCTTTCACAGAACAAAACTAAAGAACCAAGAATATGAAACTTTAGATCATTTGGAGTGTGATCTGAATTTAATGTTTGAAAATGCCAAACGCTATAATGTTCCCAATTCAGCCATCTACAAGCGAGTTCTGAAATTGCAGCAGGTCATGCAGGTATGATCCCCCGGATTTGCTTAGCTGCAGTACGGACAACTGGAATAATTCTACAGACTGGGAGTGTGTGTTTTTAAGATACGTGATTTCTCCCAGCAGTATCACATCATTTGTTTCAATTACAAGTACTGCTGAGTATGTTTTTTTAGAGTTGTCAGGAACATGTAGAGTAGGAGTAATAATTTAGACTGGGCTAGCCTTGTGAGTGGAAGAAGCAGGGATTTGTGCGTGGGAGGTAATTTTAGGGCCTCAGGAAGTTTCCCTCCAGTTGCAGATGGTACTCTATCATGTAGATTTTATTTCTTTGGTTCTAGACTTGCGACTGTTAAGGTAGCAAAATTGGTCCTAGGTAAAGGTAACTAATCATCGTACAGTGTTCAGGAATATATCAGATCCTTTCTGAGAGCACGTCTTAGTGGGCACGGGAAGTCATGGGTCATCTAGGCATTTTGAAGAAAGGCAGAGATACGAAATACAAATTGTGTCTGTCAGTTTTGAGTAGAATCTTTCTGGAAAAAGAATCCCAGAGCAAGGAAACAACTAAAGAATTTTAGATCCCCTGGAGAATCTTCATTCTGTGTAATTGATCCTGGCCTCAGCGCTGCGCATTTCATGTATTTCCTTTCGGCACTGCGCATGCATTCCCTAAGTCTGCAGCGGTTGGACTTTCAGCTCTTTGGCAGAAGGTCTTTAAAAATGCATGTGTTGAAAGTAGATCTTCTTTCACCTCTAGCATTAAACCTTCTTCTTAGCCACAGCATCGCTGAAGAAGTCCAAGGCACCAAAAACTGTCTTTAGTGGCTTCACCTAAAAATGGCAGGACACTCCTACAATTTGCCTCAGAGCTTTGAACAAGCCAGTGCCCTTGTAGTCTGGTACTTGAGCTAGTGTTGCGTCCTCAATCTGCCAGATCCAGTTTTTAACCTACTTTTCTACAGGTCGTGCAGGCTTTTGTCAGACCAGGTTATTGAAAATGTTTACTGACTCTTTAATTCTGTGCATCTTATAGTGGTTGTATTTCTCTAAGAGAATCTGGTATGTCTAGCTGTTTAATATTCGTACATTCTGGGAGCATTCAGCAGGAGAGCTTGACTCCCAGGGTCTGCTCTGTTTCAGGCAAAGAAGAAGGAGCTTGCTAGGAGGGACGACATTGAGGATGGAGACAGCATGATTTCTTCAGCCACCTCTGATGCTGGTAGTGCCAAAAGAAAAAGGTACATATTCTTCTCATAGATGGAGACATCTATTTTTCTATTATTTTGTTTTTGGTAAGTGCAGAAAAATGTGTCTTTAAGCTGTCAGGTATGAATTTGCTTACAAGCTCTCATTATTTGCTAACAGATCTTCTGTTAGAATTCATTTGGGAATCGTATGATCAACACTGCTGTTGGTACAAGGGCCGGAATGGCTGTAGATCGCAAGGACGAAAGTGACAGCTCCTTACAGGGCTTGGCAAAGCATGTTACTCTGTTGGCTGTCTGGGCCATTTTGCTTTAATGTGGCATTTCAGGAGAGCCACTTGAATCTCATTTAGGTAATTTCTACGTGGTGAACTGCAAAAAAATTCAGTACTATCACTACAGCAAAGTAAATCGTTGATACTCTCAAGTCTTTGGTTTTCCTTATTAATCTGATCTTTATTTGCCATTTTAAGGATGTCAGATTATAAACTACCAAGTCATAACTTCTTGTAGTTGATAAAATGCTAAGCTAGTTGTTTGGTTTTCTCTCTTTCTCATGTTTCTCCAAACTTCCGTCACCCTTCCTTTCTCTCATGGGTTCTGTGGAAGGGCTCTTCACTGTCAGATTCTGAAGCTGGACTCCTATAAAGAATCGTGCAAGAGCGACTCTTTTGTCTACGCCTCCCACACAGAGTTTCTCTGGCTCGATCTTTGTCGAACACCATACTCTCCCTCAGCCTTAACTGTCTCACCATCTTTGTAGCAGCGGTTTCTCCAGGGAGGACACCACAAACAAGAAATAAGCTGATCACTAATAGTGGGGGCAGATCCAGAGTTGAATGAAGAAGTCACTAGTAACATTAAGAGATCCACTGAGAGCAGAGGCTTTTAAAAAGTGGTTTACAAAAGAGAAGCTATCCCATCTTTACCTCTTACAAATAGCTTTTGGGAAAACTTTTTTAGCTTTGGGAGTAACTGCTGTGCTATGCCATGGTAACGAAATTGATTGGTGTACCCTGAGATGTGAGTCTCCTCCATTACTGGCCTATGAATTTCATCCTTCCAAGTTCTTAATTCCTTGTTATACCAGGGACAACGGAGGAAAAATGTGAAACCAGATCAGAAACATCAAGTCAAGGACATCTTTGAGTGTAATTATATAACTACTACAGCATCACCTGTGTTTTCCAGATCAGTCACCCATCAAAGATAAAAACTTCTAAGGCAAAAGAAGGTAATGGAGGCAAAGTGATGGTACAGTTAGTGCCAACACCAAATGGAAAGAGATCTGAAACTAGTTGAGCATTACAACTGTTCTGAGGAAGCGTTAGCCCAGGTCAGATCCTTAATGACCTCTCGGTCTCTGTGGCTTATAGTTGGTGGGACAACCCAAGTAAATCACAGGAAAGTTATTGCTCTAAAACCTCCCACAAAAGGAAAATTGAAGCATTACGTTGTTGAATTCATAAAATCCTCCTTCAGATAAAATGTCTCTATAAACAGGTTTCCTAGGAAGTGAAAAACACAAATAAGAGAAGAACAAATTTAAATCATAGCTAAAGCAATAAAAGAACATACCTGGTTTTGAAATACAGGCACGAGTAGACAGAGTAAGAGGTTGAGAGAAGCGAGTCCTACGCTTTGAACTGTGTCAAAGAAAGAAATGTTAACGAACCTTTTAGGAGGTAGCTCGTTATGTTACGAGGTTTTGCTAATGAGAAATAGACTTTTTGGGAATTCAGGCAAACACAGCTGCCTAGTCAGCTTGTCCAGTGATGTCAGGGCCAGGTTTTCTAAGTACCACTTGACTTCTCAATACTGTGTATAATTCTATCTTTGCCTTATTTTTTTCTAATATCAAAAAGTGTGGAAAAAAATGTATGTTCTCTTCATTCTGGGAGTACAGTCTTCTCCCCCACCCCTTTGCCCAAAAGTCTACCTGCTGTTTTCCTGTTAAAATGTTCCAAGTATTCTTAATATCTTTTATCCTTTGGATTGGATAAGCCTCTTTTTTCTCAACCGTATTTGGTTTATACATGACCCTCCGATGTTGCTTGTTTTGTTTCTCTTTACATGTAATGTTTGTTTCTGCTTTCCCAGGAACACTCTTGACAGTGAGATGTTGGGTCTCAGGAGGCTCTCCAGGTGTGCAGTCCTTTTATATGCATAAACGTATTTTTAAAAGTATAACTTCCGTGGCATGGTCTGTACTGATTAGGTGAAAAGTGAAGTCAGCATGTGAAATAAGTTTATTTGGGTGCCAGTCTGTTTTATGAGTGAAGAAAGCAGTATAGTTGAGAAGTACAGTTGGTAGAATAAATTCGGGATTACTTTGCCTCAGTATGTTCTGAATCCTCGATTTGTTGCTAGCTTTGTCAGCAGCCACAAGCCCTCACCAGTCATTGTGGTTGTGCTTGTGCAACAGAAGGTGGAGGCTGAGAATATGACAGTGTTGCCAGTGTCCAGAGGCTGGCAGATGCTGGTGCCTTTTCAGGGATGTCTCTTACACCAGGGGGGGCTGGTAGAAGGATCAAAACCAATGCTGACAGTCCAAGTGAAGTCAGCCTGGGTTGGCACCTGTGTGTTGGGTTGGGGCTTCTCAAGCATGAATACATTCATCAGTCTCTGATCTTGCCCATGTTTTAGTTCTTTGAAAGCATCCATTCTTTTGCATGTCACTTTTGATTTTTAAATTATGAGTTGCCTTATTACAGTCCTGGTCATCATTGTGTGGTGCTTTTATTTTCACCTTAGCCTTCTGGCGTTCATGGAGTGTCAATTGCTGACAGAACACCAGACTCTGCTGTTACAGGCCATAAAGGAAAATGTTTAAGTGTCACCTCTTTGTGCCAGGAACTTACTTGCCAGGAAGCAAGGCAGGTTGAAAACAAATGAAATTGTGTGGGAGCAATGTCTTAGAATAATTGCACAAGGTACACAGTTACGTAGTTTTTTTTTTTTTTTTTTTAAAGATTTTATTTATTTATTTGACAGAGAGAGATCACAAGTAGGCAGAGAGGCAGGCAGAGAGAGAGAGGAGGAAACAGGCTCCCTGCTGAGCAGAGAGCCCGATGTGGGACTCGATCCCAGGACCCCGAGATCATGACCTGAGCCGAAGGCAGCGGCTTAACCCACTGAGCCACCCAGGCGCCCCACAGTTACGTAGTTTTATAGAACTACATGCATGACTGCCCAAAGAGCTCTAGGAAGTAGGATTTCCCTATCATGCTTTTCTTTGCAGTTTAGATGTTCTAAAGTTATCTGCATTTTGCTCCCATAGGCAGTCTACTCTACAAAATTACTGTGTTATTATTATCGTCTTCCTAATATTTTCCTTAAGAAAAATGTTCTTAAATCACAAATTTAAGAAAAAGATCATGGGTTATATTTCTCTTACGTCATTCATAATGTGTATGGCACTAACTCTGGGTAGTAGTAGAAATAGAAATCCAGGGCATTTGGAGTAGTAGTATAACCCCAAGCTCTAGAACCTAACTGCCCAAGTTCAAATCCTAGTTATTCTAATTAGCTCTGTGATCTGAGCCTTACTTCAGTTTCTTCATCTGAAAAAAGAGTTGGTAACTGTACCTACTTAAGGTCATCATGAAGACCTGGGTGGTTGTTGTGTTTAAAGCCCTTAGAACTGGGCCTAGATGCAGTTAGTACTCAATAAATGCAACTCTGATTATTTTCTGGAAGTAGTTCCTATTGATGTTAAGGCTTGGGAGATTTCTTTCTTTTCTTTTTTTTTTTTTTTTTTGTAGTCCATTATTACTAGCCTGGGAAACTAATTAGAAAAGATTTATTATTTATTAAAAGATTTTTATTAAAAGGTTTTACTCCTTGTAGACGTGAAGATGCAGTAAATGTAGCAAACCTTGTAAAGGAGAGAACCTTTGGGTTTATTTAGCTTAACAGCAGACACCACTGAAACTCTAGGACCAGGGAGTTAAATGCTGGGAGACCTGGGAGCCTATGAACAGGGTAGAGGCCCATGGTAAGTGCTGACTTTTGGGAAAGGGAAGGACATCATAAAAGCAGCCTGGTGATTATCAGCTGATTCAAGTCTTAGTTCTGATTGCTCACCTTGTGACCTTGGGTATTTGCTTGACCCCTGTAATCCTCCAGTTTTCCAACTGCAAAGTTGGGATAGTAAGTGTACCTGGTTCTTAGAGCTTGAGGATTAAATGAGGTCACACATACAGTGCTTTACTAGCACAGCCCCTGGCACGCGGAAGAAGTGTTAGCTATAACCATAAATGGGAATTTTGTGTGTATATATGCAAATGTGAATACATATAATTATAAGTGATAGCTTCAGAGGAAATATAATGTTAAGGACGTTTGAGAATATAGTCAGCCACAAAGTATGAGGTTAAAGACTAACACTATGGCATAAAAAAATTAAAGGAAAGATCAGATCCAGAAGGGCTGTGGAGGTTCCTCTAAAACTTGGTGATAAACTGAGAGAAGCAAAAAGTGACAGTGATTGCAGTGGTTCAAGCTGGGTTGGGAATCAGGAGGATGGTGGTAGTGCTGGGCCTGGAAAATCTGATTCAGAACACAGCCTCTTCCAGCTTCTTATCTTTGTGCAAGTTAGAAAAAGCACCCATTTCTCAAGACACTTCCATTTGTTGGAATCACTGTAGTATAATGATTTTGTTAGCACAGAACCCATCATGGCCTATCTTCTGTAAAATTCTAGAACTGCATACTTATTATAACAAAGTCTGTTTTTGAGTTGGTGTCCCCTTTTCAATGTGGCCCGCATAAGTACACGATGATAAACAGCCCTGGTTTTGAACTCCCTTAAGATACATTTTACTGCAGTATGTTTAAGGGTGCTGATTAAAAACAGAAGAATGAGTATGCCAGTTACAAGGTCTGAGATTAATGCATTTTTCCCAAAATGGGAAGGAGTAAACAAACAACTTACAGTTAGTGGTCTGAGAGAGCAGGACAGGGTCTAAGAAGAACCCGAAAAACAAAGTGACATTGCAAACAGTAAACATAAAGTACAATATAGGGGAATATGGTTTCTGTCTTTTTGTAATTTTTTTCTCATTTCAGAAAGTATTTGAAGTTGCTTTCAAAAGTCACAGATATAATAAAGTTCAGCATCCATATTGGAAAAAGATAAAGCAAATACACTAACCACCCAAGCTATTATAGTTATTATAGAAGAGAATGAAATTTAACTCAGTTTTTTCTGATAGATTAAAACTAATGGGCCATTAGTTCTCAGTGTCAGAAACAATATAAGGATCAGGAAAGATGTCAACAAAATAATAAAACTGGGTTTGTTCAGAGAAGGTTGTAAGTGACCCAGACAACAAAAGTTTTGCTTGCCTTTGAGGATGGAAACCAGTTACACATGAGATTACACATGACTGGTAAATAGTGAATGATACAAATGGGGAGAGGATACTATTGGTAATGAAAATCCTAAAACAGTACATTTCAGTTATTAGAGTAGTCTGTTAAATAAATTCAGTCTCTTAAATTCAGATTTCACTTTTTTTTTTTTTTTTTTTAAGATTTTATTTATTTGGGACACCTGGGTGGCTCAGTTGGTTAAGCAGCTGCCTTCGGCTGAGGTCATGATCCCAGCCTCCTGGGATCGAGTCCCACATCGGGCTCCTTGCTCGACAGGGAGCCTGCTTCTCCCTCTGCCTGCCACTTTATCTGCCTGTGCTCACTCTCTCTGTCAAATAAATAAATTTAAAAATCTTCCCAAAAAAAGGAGAAAGATTTTATTTATTTATTCATGAGAGACAGAGAGAGAGGGGGGCAGAAGCAAAGGGAGAAGCAGGCTCCCCAAGGAGCAAGGAGTCCAAGGTGGGATTCGATCCCAGGACCCTGGGATCATGACCTGAGCCGAAGGCAGACACAGCCATCTGAGCTACCCAGGCATCTGGATTTTGGTGTGTTTTTTTTTTTTTTTAAGATTATATTTATTTGAGAGCGAGAGCACAAGCAGGGGTAGGGCCAGAGGGAGTAGCAGACTCTCCACTGAGTAGGGAGCCCAATGGAGTAGGGAGTAGGGAGCCCAGGTGCCCGAGATTTCACATTTTGGATATGTCCCATTCAAAGCTGCTTGGTCTCAGAGCTATCCCACTCTCCTTTTATTTTATTGGCATTCTCCCTAAAATTCAGTAAAAAAGCTTTCCCTCCTCTTTAAAAAACTCATAAAAATCTGCCCTAGAGGGGCACCTGGGTGGCTCTGTTGAGTGTCTGCTTTCGGCTCAGGTCATGATCCCAGGGTCCTCGGATCAAGCCCTGCATCAGGCTCCCTGCTCGATGGGAAGTCTGCTTCTCCTTCTCCCATTCCCTCTGCTTGTGTTCCCTCTCTCACTTTGTCTCTCTCTGTCAAATAAATAAAATCCTAAAAAAAAAACACTGCCCTGGACCCACTCTCAGATTTGTATTTGTAGAGTATTTGTAGCTTCATCTAGAAAAGTCCAGTGATGATTGCGGGTGATATACTGGAACGAGGAAAGGAAGAAAGCTTACTTGGACCAAGAAAGAAACCTTGAATTGTTCTGCATGATATTCCCAGATTGAGGAGCAATTTCGCTTTGAGTTGATTATTGGAGAGAGTTTTTTAAGCTCACAGGTTCAGAATGGAATTTCTGAGTCTTCATTTTGAAGTTTGACCGATACAAGTGAGATCTAAAGAAACCATAACCATCTTTAGTATTTTTTTTTAAGATTTTATGTATTTATTTGGCAAGAGAGAGAGCACAAGGAGAGCAGCAGGCAGAGGGAGAGGGAGAAGCAGGTTCCCCACTGAGCAGGGAGCCACATGTGGGGCTCAATCTCAGGATCATGATCTGAGCCAAAGGGAGACGCTTAACCGACTGAGCCACCCAGGTGCCCCTTTAGTAGTTTTTGATTTCTGTGATACCAAATTCAGATTCTGAAATTTTTCTTTAGAGGCTCCCTGAAGGTTAATGTCATCTGTATTCTAATTTCTGCCCACATGTGGAGCTCTGTCCCAAGTTCCCCTTCCATTATCCCTTTACTGAGTCCTGGACTGAGAGGGCTATTGCTTTCATACCATTGTGCCCAGATTCCTCTTTGGGGAAATAGTTCACACGGAATGAAACTTCTCCTAACATATTTAACTGTTACTTACTTGACATTGAGACACAAAAATACTAAAAGGAGAAAATGTCAGAAATGATCCCAGAGCCACTTCCTGTGAAGGCACAGGAAACAGAGGTCTTTCTTTTCTTTTTTTTTTTAAAGATTTTATTTATCTATTTGACAGACAAGGGATCACAAGTAGGCAGAGAGGCAGGCAGAATGAGAGGAAGAGGAGGAAGCAGGCTCCCCACTGAGCAGAGAGCCCAATGTGGGGCTCAATCCCAGGACCCCAAGATCATGGCCCAAGCCAAAGGCAGAGTCTTAACCCACTGTGCTATCCAGGTGCCCCCAGAGGTCCTTTTTTCCTCCTAACTGACCACTTTCAGGCTGTCTTAGCTCCATGATGTTTGGAAGATAGGCATTTGACACATTTTAAAAAGCTTGACTTAAAGATAAATATTTCTTTTCTCATCTGCTAATTATTCTTTATTGGGGTTTTGTTTCTTTTTTTAAAAAAGCATATTTTGAACTTCGGAGAGAAAATATCTGGCCTTTGGCCTCTTTATGATCCAGCAGTAGAGTGAGTCACTAGACTAGGAGACCCATTTCATAGGAGATCCATTCAGCCACGTTGTTTGCTTCCAAAATGAACTTCCTTCTATTTATAAGATAGGAAACAGATAAAAAAATATTTATCTCTAAGTACTACATTATATGACCTTATAAATGTTTGTTGAATAGACATTAAGTCATAAATCATGTCTTTTTATTACCTACTTGAGTATTCGTATGGAGACTGCAGGCTTGAGTCTGGCTAGAATTTATCATTGTTCTGAAAACATAACCGATAGTGCCAGAAATCATGGAAAGATCATCTCTTCTAATGATTCACTGGAAAACTCACCTTGGGCAAGTCACTTATCCTCTCTGAGCCAGCTTCCTCAACAAATAGGAGACAGCCTATCTGTTCTCTTGGGCTCCTCTTTACCTCGGGTTCTAATCTGTGGTCCCTTGACTTTGTTCCGTACCACACACATTTGTCGCTTAGCATCACAGCTCACTAGGAGAATCTGGAGAACAAGACAGGGACTCACATTCAAGGATGAAAATTATTCAGGAGCTCAGGTGAACCACAGAGTGTTCATTCCTTCAGCTAGGTTGGGATGTTGGCATCGTGCCCATGGAGCTGGAGGAGGCAGGGACTGACCTAGACCACATAAATGTATCCACTGAGACTAGAAACTCTAGCCTTGCAGATAGCCTCCCTTTGTTTCCTGGTCACCAGGGTATGCAGGTGTCAGAATGGTTGTCTTAAGAGATGGCACATTCTCTTTGTGTTTGGTTTTAGTTTTCTGAAGTGAGGACTGTTAGTGATTTTATTCCATTTTTGCTGTGTTCTTAAAAACAATAACAACAAAAAAACATACTTCAACTGAAAACAATTTCATTTTCATTGGGTGTTAGAGAACATTTTTTTTTTAGCATTGCATTTCATAAATATTCTAAACAGGTTTGTCTGGTGTTCATTGGCTGCTCCTGCCAGAGTCACTGTGTTTTAACTATTTAGAAATTCTCCTATATTTGCTTATAGCTGTCAGCATGTTTACTGTGTTTGTTGCATATGTAATCAGTAAATTGTAATCATTACGAAGCACCTTCCCACAAGATTAATTTTTCATTTCATGTTCATCCCTACATGAAGAAAACTGAACCTCTTCTCATTTCTCCCCTTTTCTACCTCCCCCGTCAACAGTAAAAAGAACATAAGAAAGCAGCGAATGAAAATCTTATTCAATGTTGTTCTTGAAGCTCGTGAGCCAGGTTCAGGCAGAAGACTTTGTGATCTGTTTATGGTTAAACCATCCAAAAAGGACTATCCTGACTATTATAAAATCATATTGGAGCCAATGGACTTGAAAATAATTGAACATAACATTCGCAACGACAAGTATGCAGGGGAAGAGGGAATGATAGAAGACATGAAGCTGATGTTCCGGAATGCCAGGCACTACAATGAGGAGGGCTCCCAGGTAAGGTTATGGGGGAGTCCTGAGGTTGGGCACGTTTCCTTTTCAGTGTTGGTAGTAAAATGCATTTTGAGAGACCGGATCTAGAGGCCTCACTTAGGTTGCTTTTCTCAGTGGTTAGCTTAATGCTTTGTCTTTTCTTAATTGTTAAAATGGCAGTTCATTACAAAGGTTAGAAGTTCATACTCTCTGTAAGCTGACATCCTAAATTTGAAGCCTGCTCTTCCAGTCCCCATGTGAGTTTCTCATCTTCTTCCAAGCCTCATTCTCCCCGTCTGTGCCCTTGTGATACTGATAGTACTTCCATCAGGGCCATTGTAGGATTTAAACAAGAGAGCATATGCAGAGCACGTAACACCCAGATGAAAGCCAGCGACAGTAAAGTCTTTGCTCATTGTTAATACCAGCAATAGCCACACTTCTCTAGGGATAGTCCACAAAATGGTATGATTATATAAGAATTAGGATGTCCGGGGCGCCTCGGTGGCTCAATGGGTTAATCCTCTGCCTTCGGCTCAGGTCATGGTCTCAGGATCCTGGGATCGAGCCCCACATCGGGCTCTCTGCTCGGCGGGGGGCCTGCTTCCTCCTCTCTGCCTACTTGTGATCTCTGTCTTTCAAATAAAATCTTTAAAAAAAAAAAAAAACAGTGGGAAGGGCACATAGTGTGGTAAGAATCCATAGAATTTGGTGGCATGATAGGAAGAAAAGCTTATCAGAAAGACCATGTTAGGAAAATTAGACTTTAGAAGAAAAAAAAAAAAGAATCAGGATGTCCTCAGAAAGGTTTACCAGTATCAGAAAGGCATCTCTAAGTAAATGATTTTTAGCTCTTTATCAGTGTAGCTACAATACATTCTCCCTTCTTTGATATTTTTGTTTCATATTCTATATCTGTGTTTTTTATTGAAGTATAATTGACATGTAACTAATAGTTTCACGTGTACAACATAATGATTTGATATTTACACATATTGCACTGTCACCACAAGTCTAGTTAACATCTGTCAGCTTGCATAGTTATAAAATTTTTTTCTTGTGATAACAACTTTTAAGATCTACTCTCTTAGCAACTTTTAAATATGAAGTACAGTATTAATAACTATAGTTACCAGGCTATACACTATATCCTTGTAACTTATTTTATAATTATAAGTTTGTGCTTATTGACCCCCTTCATCCATTTCACACATGCCCTAACCTCTGTGTCTGACAACCACTGATCTGCTCTCTATCTGTGAGCTTGGGTTTTCTGTTTTTGGTTTTTGTTTTTTCAGAATATAGATGTACATGAGATGATACAGATTTGTCTTTCTCTGACTTATTTCAGCTAGCGTAATGCCCTCACGATCCATCCATTTTGTCACAAATGCAAAATTTCATTCTTTTTTTAATGGCTAAATAGTACTCTTCTCTGTGTGTGTGTGTGTGTGTGTGTGTGTGTGTGTTTTTCCATTCATCTATGAATGGACGCTTAGGTTGCTTCCATGTCTTGTTTATGGTAATAATGCTGCAGTGAACGTGGATGAGGGTGTATATATCTTTTAGAGTTTCCTTTATCTACTTTAAAATCTCCCAGAAATAAAGTAACTTTAAAATCATGTGTTTCCTTTCCTCTTGCTATTACAAAATAAAGTAGGCACTGAGGGTACTTGTGATCAAATTTTCTGTCATAGGGGGATGCAGCTGTAGGGGCCATTAGGTTAGTAACTTTATTTTTGACTACGTATTACCACCCTTTTTCAGTCTTCAGAGAGAGCCTAGCCAGGGATTGTTGCTTTTCACAGATCAGAGGCCAGATTGTGAATTCAGACTGATATTAAATCCCATTTAACAGTATTTGAAGTATTGCTGTCCAACTATCATATACTTTTTCATTTTTATTTCCCATTGAGCTAAGTCTGCTACCTTGAAGGTCCAGTGCAAGAGAGAGTTGTGAAGAAAGCAACACACGTAATTATGTTTTAGAACTTCTGTAAAAACTTGCAGTGATTCTGCTGCAGTAGTTCTAAACTTTAGCATTCATGTCTGCACATTAGAATCACCTAAAAAGCTTAAACAACAAACCATTTGAGGCTAAGGCTCACCCCGCAGAGATGCGATCTGATGGCTCTCTAGTGGTCTCAGGCTTTATCTCTAGTTCCCAACTAGGCTAACCTGTGTTTTGAAACTTCTTTATAGATGAGTGTTCTACTTCAATAGGACATTTTTTAGAAAATAATTTTAAATATATTTATGGAATACAGGTGTACAACGACGCACACATCCTGGAGAAGTTACTCAAGGATAAAAGGAAAGAGCTGGGCCCGCTGCCCGATGACGACGATGTGGCTTCTCCCAAACTCAAGCTGAGTAAGGCAGCCTCACGCTCATTCTCAGTTCAGTCGGTCAAGGGTAGATTACTGACTCACTGAAATCATGTCTCATTAAATGGTGAATGTGAACTCACTCTGGCAGGGAGTTTTCTTTCCTCCTCTGAAACACTCTCTGTATTTTAACAGTTCAGTTGTGGAACATATGTGGGGAATAGATTATAAAGTCAGAGGTTTTGTTTACTCTCTAAATGCTGTGGCCATTTTGTAAATATTCAGTAGTATGACTAGGTCTTTTTTTCTATCTCTTATGCCTGCAAGAGTGTAGTGCCACTACACTCTTGCAGGCATAAAAACTACACAGAGTGGTTTTGTGTATGCTCATTTGCTCAGTACTGGAATTAATTCTAGGGAGGCGCCTGACTGCCTCAGTCAGTAGAGCATGCAACTCTTGATCTTGGGGTTGTGAGTTCAAGCCCCTCATGGGATATAGATACTACTTTAAAAAAATTAAGGGGCGCCTGGGTGGTTCAGTCAGTTGAGCATCTGAATTGGTTGCAGCTCAGGTCATGATCTTAAGGTCCTGGGACCAAACTTCATTGGGCTCTTTGCTCAGCAGGGGATGTGGGGGGGTATCTTCTTGAGATTCTAAAGTTCAGAAAAAGGAAATTTTAAGGTGTAATGTTGATCTCCTTTTCATTTCTCTACTTTGTATTATGAAAAGTTTCAAATGTATCTGAAGAATGGTACAACAAAGCCCTGTATGTACCAGTTACTCAAAATTGCTCAAGATCGTGCCATACTTCCTATATCCACTTTTTTCTCTCCTTTTTTGTTCTGAATTACTTTAAAGAGAATTCAATGTCATTTCATTTCTACATAGTTCAGTGTGCATTTCTATATTTGCAGACATTTTCTTAAATAACCATGGAATCATTATTACACCTAGTAAAATTTGCAGTTTCTTGGTTTCATCTAATACTTGACACATTTTCAAATTTTACTGATTATCTCATGAATGTATTTTTACAGTTGGTTTCTTCACATCAGGACCTAATTAAGTTCTGTATATTACATTTGATTGTCACGCCCTCTGTCCATAGTCTAGAGCAGGCCCTTCCCTTTTATATCCTCATGCCACTGACTCTTGAGAAACCAGATCACCTTCTTGTACAGTTTCAAATTTTGGGTTAATCAGTTCACTTTCTTACGATATCAACTAACTTGTCCCTGTATTCTTCTCATTTCTTAAAAAATGGAAGTTTACCCGAGAGGCTTGATGAGATTCACTGTCAGCCCAGCAAGGATGCTTGCTTCATAACACAATAGGTTTTCTGCACTTACATTGCATCACATCTTGAAGAATGTCCGCTTGAGGTAGAAGCTAAATAAGGTCCATATAACCGCAGTTGATGGACACTACTTTTAATCTGTAAATCCCCCTCCCAACTTTCTTTTTTTTTTTTTCCTTTGCAGTTTATTTGTTGAAGAAATTGGGACTGTACTGCAGCTTCCCATGGTCTGGGCTTTGCTAATTGCATTCCTTTGCTGTGGTTTATGTGTTCTCGTCTCCTTGGCATTTCCTCTAAATTGGTAGTTGGAGCAAGAGGCTTGATTTAAATTAGATTTGATCCTCATCTCCTCCTTTTGGCACAAAAACCAACTTCAGAGGTGGCGAATGGTCTTCCACTGGATAGCCCAGTAACGGCTGTGTGTTCTCCCACATGTTAACAGCTATTGATGCTGACTCCATTAATTCATTAAAGAGATACAAAATAACAGTAGTCTGATTTTGTCATACCTTGCTCATTTAGCAACTGGAGTACTCTGTATAGAGAAACTTTGCCTCATCCAATATTTGGTTACCCAGTAGTACAATTTTTGCTTGTTTGTCTTATTTTGTTTTGGGTTTTTTGAAAGGATAAAAGACAGATTCCTACTGCCCTTTGTTTACTAGTTTCCAAAGCAGTACATTGGTTTACCAGTATCTGCCAACATTTACCCAGTTTGTTGTTCATTTTTATATATCATTAAGAACTACTAAATTTAAACACATTGCTGCTTGTAACTCATTGCAGTTGTTGTCCTTATTGATGCTCCTCTTGTCCTAGGCTGGCCACTGTGTTCTACTGACATGACCACATTGACACATTCTTTACTGCCTTGTGTTTCAAGATGCACGAGGCTTATCCTGTGCCAACTGGGAGTCAGCCATTTGCTAAGGAGCTACTGGTGTTAGTATTTGAAATCTGTATTTCAGAATTATGGCCAATGTAGTCAGGCTACATGGGGTTGTACCGCTACTGTCATTGTTGCCAGGATTTTCAGAACTAGGAAATTTTGTGTGTGTTTATATTACATTTAAAGATAAAATACATTGTAAGTTCATACTGATGCTCTTAACTGAGATTATAGCTACAAGATTTTTATTCAGTGTTCTGTTTTAATATCTGGGTCTCCTTTTCTCCTGTGATAAAAATCTCAGTTCTTGGGGCACTTGGGTGCCCCAGTCCAAATAAGCGTCTGCCTTCGGCTCAGGTCATGATCTCAGGGTCCTGGGATTGAGCCCCTTGTTGGGCTCCCTGCTCAGCGGGGAGTCTCCTTCTCCCTCTCCCTTTCCCCCTCCCTCCACTCGTGCTTGCTCTCTCTAATCAATAAATAAAATATTTTTTAAAAGAATCCCAGTTCTCAAGGATGCTGCAGGTGATGGAATTAGAATATCACATAGCTAGTCATTTGCTTTATTCTACATTTCACAGCTATCTTAACATGATAGTGCTTATTACTCTCACTAAAAATATGATTACTAAAACAGTTTAAATTTGTTTCCAGTTTTTTTTGTCCATAAGATAGACTTCACTAGAGATGTGCTAATTAAATTATTTTACAAATCACTTGGAACACTCCCTTATGATTATGTTTTACCAACTGTATACAAATTTGGGTTCATTTATTTTATTTTATTAATTTAACATTCAATATCTTCTTTTAGGTAGGAAGAGTGGAATTTCTCCTAAAAAATCAAAATACATGACTCCAATGCAGCAGAAACTAAATGAAGTCTATGAAGCTGTAAAGAACTATACTGATAAGAGGGGTCGCCGCCTCAGTGCCATATTTCTGAGGCTTCCCTCTAGATCCGAGCTGCCTGACTACTATCTGACCATTAAAAAGCCCATGGACATGGAAAAAATTCGAAGTCACATGATGGCCAATAAATACCAAGATATAGACTCCATGGTTGAGGACTTCGTCATGATGTTTAACAATGCCTGTACCTACAATGAGCCCGAGTCTTTGATCTACAAAGATGCCCTTGTCCTGCACAAGGTTCTGCTTGAAACTCGGAGAGACCTGGAGGGAGATGAGGACTCTCATGTCCCAAATGTGACCTTGCTGATTCAAGAACTTATTCACAATCTTTTTGTGTCAGTCATGAGTCATCAGGATGACGAAGGAAGATGCTACAGTGACTCCTTAGCAGAAATTCCTGCGGTGGATCCCAACTTCCCAAACAAACCTCCTCTTACTTTTGACATAATTAGAAAGAATGTTGAAAATAATCGCTACCGGCGGCTCGATTTATTTCAAGAACATATGTTTGAAGTCTTGGAAAGGGCACGAAGAATGAATCGGTAGGTTTTCCAAGCTATTTCTTTTTGAGAAGTTGTGATTAAATGCAAAACAAAAGAAAATTCTGCTTTGATAAACTGTTTCAGCTTAGGTACATGGTTATATTCGGTGGGGTGCTGTTTTGAGTTCTTAATTGGCCACAACATCTAGAGCACAAGCATATGCCATGGGGGAGAGCAGGCACACTGCCACATCATCTGGATCCGGGCCCATGGGAAGGAATACGGGACAAATTTGAAGATCTGTTGGAAAGCATAAACCCTGAAAATACAGCCTTTTACAGAACTTTTTTTTTTTTTAAAGGATAAAATGCTTATAATTAGAAATAGTAGTGTGATTTTTTTTCAAGTTTGAGTTCAATCCAAGCATGCTTTGAATAAATTAAAATAGCTCTTATGTTGTTGATCTAAGGTTAGCCAATCTAAATTTGGTCACCATTTCTAGTTCCTAAAAAGGCTTCTTTTTTTTTTTTATATATCTCAGATTTCTCACTTTTAAATGCCTTTTGCAGATATTGAATGTACTAAAAGAAGCCATCAAATTTAAATTTCCATCAAACTTGAATTCCCTTTTAATTTTGATGTGTGTTATGGCTTTGCCAGGCAAGAATGGTATTACTGGCTATTTAAACAATTTCAGTTCAGCAGTTACAGTGTGTCTTCTGTGTGCTTTGAGACTCTCTTAGGGGAATATAAAAAGCTAAAAATACAAACCCTACCTACCTGGAGCTTATAGTCTACCATGTTGAAAGGGGACTTTTAGGCAGTGGGCGTAGAGTAATTCCAGCTGGGAAATCTGGTGAATCCTTCATTTGCTCTGGATCTTGAAAGAAAAATTAGTAATGTTTGCTGTTCCTATTAATAGCACCTGCTCTTTGTAAAGCACCATGCAAAATGCTCTATCTAGATCATCTCTAACCCTTGTAATAGCCGTTCTAGGTGATAATCTTCTCACTTCGCATTTTAAGAAGTACACAGAGAGAAGTAAGTTGCCTCAAGTCACACAACTAGTAAGTGGGGTGGCTCCTATTGTTCCCTGCTACAGAGCTGGTCACCAAGACACCAGTCAGTGGAGCCCAGCCACACAGTGGAGCCCAGCCGTGGATGATCAGGCTGTGCTCTGTGCTCTAAGTCCAACAACTGGGTTAGGACCTGTGCTTAGGGAAACATAATTCCAAGCATGAGACAACATATAACAACTTGCTATGTAGTAAAGATGGTGGAGTAGGAGCTCTGTGGTAGAGCTCTGAAAAGACCTGAGGCATCAGGGGAAAGGAGAATGGGTGGGACATAGATAACACGAATGGTTGGACTGAAGGCACAGGGTTAGAGAATGAATGTGGTCTGTTCAAGAGATAGGGGAGTTGGGGTCATATTGGAGAGGTGCTTGAGTGACACATTTAGGAAATGGTCCTCAATGTTCAGCAGTGGAGATAGAAATGAATGAAAGAAAGATGGGGAGACATCTTGCAGTCAAAATTTGCATTCTTTATTTTCACTTTTTCAACAAATGTTAATTGAGTGGGCACTAGTTCTAACCATGTTCTAGATACTTGGGGTACATGAGTGGGCAAGACACAGATTCTCTTTCATGGAGCTTAGACTTCATTTTTTTTCTCAGTTTTCTTAAATAGTCCTAAGTCTAAATAAAGTTGCTCCTCTCCTCCACTTCTGCCCTGCCCCCATTCCATCTTGGTTTTAGGTCTGTGGGTCTTGCAAAACTGCATCTGTCTCTTACAACATTAGCAACTTTATCTTTAATAGATGATGTGTCTGTTTTAAGAAATGAGCAGATTTGTATCTCTAGGAAATGAGCTCTTTTCATTCTCCCATTGTTGACATGATTTGCTTTGTAAGGTAAGCCCTGAAGGTAGAGTCTTGGGTGCATTTATTGACATGAGGCAGTGAGGAGTTTCTCGCTTGTCCCCAGAGCCTTGCAGAACTGAGGGAAGCTGTTCTTTATCTTTGTGAAAGGGTCGTATTATGACTGCTTATGGTACTTAAGCATAGCCCCATGCTGCTCAGGCAGAGATGCATCATTTCAGTGAGTGATAAACCCTCGTTCTAGCTCTTTCACCAGTAGTGAAGATGGAGATCTCAAAAATACTAAGCTCATGAATTTAATGAAGCTCGTGGGCCCTACATTTCTATGTTGATCCCCAGCAGTGTTCATGCTTCTTTACACTCACCCCTCTCCACCACTGACACTTAATATCACTTAGGACCTTACATCCTGAAATAGAAGCAGTCTGAAAGTTCCCTCAGGGGACAGCGGTCTGTCCGTCAGCAGTAGTCAGTAACAGCACGGCACGACTCATGCCAGTCAGCCGCTGGCTTCCCTTGTCTGCTGGCAGCATTCCTGAGTTCAGTTCTCTGACTACCTTACAGAAAGGGGGACCCTTGGGAAGGCAAGGACAACGGAGGCACTAAGAGCTTCCTGTACTCTTAATTATTTCATTTTGCTGGATGTCTGCCTTTTAAAGATTAGGGGAAAAAGTTATTTTCTTTTTCCATCTTTAGTTTTTGTTCTTTTGCATGCAGGCAACACTGATCCTCTTAGATTAATAAATTCTTCATATTACTTTGTTGAAACAAAACAGGAAAGATAAGTCAGATGTTTAATGGCCGTGTACTACATTACTTCATTACTGAACAGCCTGATGGAATTACAAATCTGCCCTTTCAGTGTAACAGGAGTTGCCAAAAGTGCATTTTCATTCTTAACTTTATACTTAAAATTGTAAGCTCTTATAAAATGAATTTTAACGTCAAGTGAATAGTCTTAAGACATTTCTGTTCAGAAAACAGGCATCAAAATAATATCAGAGGAGTTTCTTTCTTTGACCAGTTTTATTTTTATTGCTTTCCTACAAGTATTAGCATTTCTGTAACCTAAAAAGATTTTTAAAACCTTTCCAGAAACATTCATTTAGGTTGTTATTGGCAGTGTTTTTAGATTGTTTGCCAGTTCACCTTTGCTGATGAGGTTTGAAGCATTCCAGAGGCTTCACTAACATTTGATGCTCTAGTGGTGGGTATCAGCAGGGAGCTGACTGGGCTTGCTACGCCTACCAGTGTCCTCCAACCAGAATGTGTTCCTAACTGCTGCTAGACTTTGTGGTTACTTTGTGAATCATTTCTCAGACCCTCGTATTCCTAGTTAATAGAATTACTTTTTTTTTTTTTTTTAAAGATTTTATTTATTTTACTTGACAGACAGATTACAAGTAAGCAGAGAGAGAGAGGAGGAAGCAGGCACCCCGCTGAGCAGAGAGCCCGATGCGGGGCTCGATCCCAGGACCCTGGGATCATGACCTGAGCCGAAGGCAGAGGCTTTAACCCACTGAGCCACCCAGGCACCCCAATAGAATTACGTTTAAGCCATCCTCAGACCACCGTGGATTAGAGAGAATAAGAAAATTTCTTCTAGTCTAAATTCTGAAGCTGTTTTTACCCAGTCCTCTCCTCTCATTCTGTAAATGAGGAAAGCGTCTTTAAAAAGCTTTCAGTGTGGCAGATCATTTTTTCCCCATCTTTCACTATGTTGCCGCTGCTGGTTCCCCAATATTATGTAGTCATTTCTGGGAAACTGACATGAACACTGACTCTGAGGTTTGTAACCGTTACAGGATGGATGCCCTCGTGACTTTGCAGTTTAGCGTCAAATATTTGCTGGGGCCTATCAGCCTAGGCAAGCATGATAGAGATTCAAAGAGAAGAAAGTGGACATTGCCTAAATCTTTTGTCAATACTTTATATAATGTGTGGGTCCCTCAATTAAAAGAAAGTAAAAATTAATCCAAGGAATAGAGACAAGTAAGTGTTGTAAGGGGTGTGGAACTCAGAGTAGTCCTTAATCCTGGCAGCCCCCTTCTATGGCAAGAATCAACAGATGCGTGCGCCTTGTTTTTCCCCAGAAAACTGTGTGAGGCCTTTTCTTTTACGTGAGCTGTATAAGAAGTGAGCCTTAAGAAAGAAAAAACTGGTGGGTATGAGGCTTGCTGAGGTAAAACGGCACTTCACGTTGTTCTAAAACTTTCAAGGAGATACCCTCTGAATAGAAGTACCATTATACCCATTAGCGTGTTACGGAAGCATTGGGTAGGGTCCTCCATGTAGCCAAGGTGTGGGAAGGAAGCAGCTTGTGTGTCAATAGGTACTCTTGATGCCCTTGTAGGACAGACTCCGAAATCTACGAGGATGCGGTAGAGCTGCAGCAGTTTTTTATTAAAATCCGTGACGAACTTTGCAAAAATGGAGAGATCCTGCTTTCACCAGCACTCAGCTATACCACAAAGCATTTGCATAATGATGTGGAGAAAGAGAAGAAGGAAAAATTGCCAAAAGAACTAGAGGAGGATAAACTAAAACGAGAAGAAGAAAAAAGAGGTTGGTTTCTTTTCATTTTATTAAATATGAAGAAATATTATACTCTGTTCTAGTTCTGGCTCTCCAAGCCAGCTGTGGGGATGAATCCTGTCTATGTGAATGTTGACTCTTTCAGAATGGACATGTTGAAATAGGAATGCTTTTGTCGTCCTCGGTTTGGTCATCAGACTATTAACAATTGAAGTGCTGTGTGACATAGCTGTGGGCCCTAGTATTTCAGGAACGGTCAGTTAGCTCACAGGAGTGGAGCTCACCAGGTCAAAATACTATTGGCAGAAGAAGCCTGGGGGCCTGCTTGGAGCTGGGCAGCATTCTCAGCAGTGAGTGCATCAAGATTCTGCCCTGTCATGTGGCAGGACGGCTTTCTTCCTGCAGACTTGGGCCAGAGGAGATGATACTTTGGTTGAACCACAATACTAGGAGGAAATATTTATTTTCATTGTATCAGCCCCAAAATGTTACTTTGAGTTACTTGCTAGAATTTAGAAATATTTTGACAGTGGGAGCTTTTATTAGAAATTTGATCATTTCTGGACTTGCTAGAGTCACTGTCACGGCCAGCCTGCTGGCCCTGCAGCCAGTGGTGTTGCCGGTGGCACCAGCATGGGGCTGGGACAGCCAGGACTACCGGGACTAGGACACCGCCACACCACTGCCCCACAGGACGCAGAGCACTAGGCTCACTTCGTTGACATACATCTGTGACTGGGGCATACTGGCCGCGCTCTCCACGGGGGAGGCAGTGCATGGGTAGGCTTTAGTTGATGTCTTCTCGCTCAGCATTGGGCCCCTGGGCGTGGGCAGCAGCGTGCCCTACTTCTGCCTGAGCCCACTGCAGCTGGCAGGAGAATCCATATGCTACAACAACCATGTCTTTGGTATAGACTAACTTCTGCAGGAAACATGTATTTGATCCCCCAAAGTCTCCTCTCTACTCACATAATACTGTCAGGAGCTGTTACTAATGTGAATGAGATGGAAATGAACTTCGCCAGACATTCACTGTTCATCCAGTACCCTGAGATGAAAACCTGGCCTTCCAGCCATAATTGGTTATTTGCTAAGGTGAGTTTAACCAGCGTCTGGATCCTGGACCACTTTGGTGGACCAAAAGTAGTGACACCCGAAAATAGTAGAATGTCACATTTTAGTGAAATAGAATGCAGCAGATTTAACAACACCAATGAACTTGCCTAGGATGGTTTATACAGACTTCAAGGGCTTAATGTTTGTGGAACACTTCCTACATTAACCAGTTTTCTTTCACATGCTGGTTTATTTGCCTGCTTGCTTACTTGTTTACAAAGTAGAGTTGGACTGTTACTGGATTTCTTGGAAGATGTGGTTGTTAGATTTTTTTTCATATTTTGAAGCCATTTTCATAGAGGTATGTCTTTCATTATAGGTATTTTTCCTTATAGTTTTCCGGCGGTGCTCCTCTGAAGAGGAGCCAGTACCAGATTCAGATTGCCGCTTGGCATTTGAAGATACTCAAAGATGTGTCCTTAATTTCTGGAAGCCACTATACTAGAGAGAGGGCCTACCTCATCCACGGCCGCACCTGCATTGCCCAAGCCCATGTACCCGCATATGTGTGGCCGAGACACACATAGAACTTTCTCCTTGTGGTCCATCTGTGTCTAACAGGCCTGTGTGGTTTGATCCAACATGGGGCAAAACTATTTCTTAACAAAGAACATCTCTTTTCACTTTTCAAATCTAGAGTATAAATGACCTTGAGGAAAAGAAGCTCAAAAAATATTTCCTGAATTCGATTTCCCCACCTAAATGGACACAGTTTAATCAGTGTCCTCCACTCAAAGCATGTATATACACACATGTACACTTTATATTATTTTCTATTTTTGCCTTCAAATGGGCTTGCAAAAGAAATAAGAAGGATGCAGGGAATTTTGTGTAAGTCATTTCTGATGTTCTTTTGTAAGTAAAGTTTACCAGACATGGACCAGAGTAAAACCCCCCTGCTCCCAAGTGCACTCAGTAGCTTTTTAAGCAGTGCTGCCCTCAGCAGTGGCCTAAGGCTTCCTCAACTGCTGTAAATCTTTAAATAGCTCCCGTGCTGTTACTGCCTAAATGAGGTCATCAGGGAGAAAATAACATGATTTAAAAAAAAAAACAAAACACATTTCTTTGGAAAAGAAAAAACCATTTGGTTTTATTACCTATATACATGATTCAGAAAATGTTACAAGGTCATGAAGAGATGTATCAGGAACCAAGCTGCTGAATCCTTAAATGGATAAGAGGAATGATGTGGAGTACTAGTCGTTATGTTTGAAAACTACTAAGTTAACTAATTTTTTTTTTTTTTAAAGATTTTATTTATTTATTTGACAGAGTGAGCAGGTACAAGCGGGGGAGTGGCAGGCAGAGGGAGAAACAGGCTTCCAGCTGGGCACAGAGCCCAATGTGGGACTCAGTCCCAGGACCCTGAGATCATGACCTGAGCTGAAGGCAGATGCTCAACTGAATGAGCCGCCCATGCACCCTAAAGTGAACTTCTTAAAATCCAGCAAACAGCTTCCCTTTAAGAGAAATGATTTAGGGGTGCCTGGATGGCTCCATTGGTTAAGCATACGACTTTTGACCTCAGCTCAGGTCATGATCTCAGGGTTGTGGAATCGAGCCCTAGTTCAGGTTTAGTGAGGAATCGCTTGAGATTCTCCCTCTTCCTCTGCCCCTCCCCCTGCTTGCTCTCCCTCTCTTTACAAAAAAAAAAAAAAAAAAAGATTTCTATTAAACTTGGTAAAATGGGTTTTTTACTCAAAATAATTAAAATCATTATTTTACTGAGGAAAGAAGAAATTTGATCATTTCTTACAAGGCTTTTATCATTATTCATTCTTTTCATGAGACAGCTAGCTACCTTTTTTGAGCATTATTGACACACAATGTTACATTAATTTCAGGTGTATTTCTTATAGAGTTCACGTACATACCTAGGATTGTGATTTTCGAAGAGTTATGTTAGTCTTTAGCATCACATTTGCTTAGGGCTTTTCTTTCTGTAGGTAAGCAAACAAAATAAAATTGATTTAAAGCAAATTCTCATGCACAATGACATATGCAAAGAAGAGAAGGGAACCTGATTGGCAAGAAAATTTACCACCATAAAGCTAGCTGCACAGAACCCAGCCACTTTGCCACCAGAGGGGATGTTCTCATTTAGGATGACGATAGTGTATGTGGTTGAGGGGTGTCTTTGCCAGCTAAAAGTGATCAGTACAGAGGTGAATGGGGTAAACCTGCAGCTTTGCTAGTCAAGATTACAGCTGAGGTTGAGGGATATCCTGGAAAGTAGCCACAGAAGGTCTGACACAGCTCTCACATATTCTTTGCTGACTGGAAAACTGTGCCCATGCAAGCAAGATGGAAGAACCTAACGAAAAGCAAAATACATTTTTGCTTACTTAAAAATTAATTACAACTTTGAATGTGTCCCCCAAGCCACATGCACATCAGTTAGCAGAAGGTGAGTCCTTCTGAATTTGAGGTGTTTGAGGACAGTCTTCACCTAAATCATTGGCTGACCCTTGGCCAAGCAGACTTCGGTGCAAACCTTCATTCCATGTGTCTTAGAATACTTATGTTGAGAGTTTCAGAGGACAGAAGAGAAAGAAAGGGGAAAAATACTTGGAATGGATGTAAACTTGAAAGTTGTTGGAAAACAGTAGCCCATGACTCTAAATAAAAACACTAAGTAGACACAAGGAGAACCACCTCTAGTTACATCTGCTGAAAGAAAAATCTTGAGAATAATAGTATGGTAATGGCTCTGAAGAAATAATGGAGGTCAGAAAGCGGGACATGATACTCAAAAGTGCTAAAAAGGACAAGAACTGAATAAACCATTATAACCAGTGAAACTATCCTTTAAAAAATGAAGCTGAAATGAGGCATTCCTAGATAAACAAAAACAAAATTCACTGCTGGCAGATCTTCCATGTAAGAAATACCAAAGGAAGAGCTTCAGGCCAAAAGAAAACAGCACCAGATGGTTGGCTCAAATCCACAGGAAGGACTGAAGAGTAGTGGAAATGGTAAATTTGGTAAATATAAAAGTCTGCCTATGTTTTTTCACTTTTCTTCTCTGTTTCTTCCAAAAACATTAGGATTGTTTAAAGAAAAAGGTACAACCTCATTGTTAGGTTTACATTATTTATAGAAGTATTATATATGACAATAGTAGCACAAAGGAATGGAGCTATTTTGGAGCAAAGCCGCACTAGTTAACAAAATCAAGTTAGGATCAACCTGAAGTAGATGGTGGTAAGTTAGAGATGCGTATTGTAATGCCACTAAAAACAAATAGCAATAAAAACCCAACGGAGGAATTAGAGAAGTGCTACAGCAGAAATACTTGCTTGGCACAAATACTTCCTAAAGAAGGAAAAGAGAAACAAAAAACATAAGACATGTAAAAAACAAATAACAAAGGGCAGACATGAATTCAGTCATATCAATAAGTAACTTACAGAGGCGCCTGGGTCGCTCAGTCGCTAAGCAGCGGCCTTCAGCTCAGATCATGATCCCGGGGTCCTGGGATCCAGCCCCCACATCAGGGTCCCTGCTCAATGGGGAACCTGCTTCTCTTTCTCCCTCTGCAGCTCTCCCTGCTTGTACTCCCTTGCTCTTTCTGTCAAACAAATAAATAAAATCCTTTTTTAAAAAAAAGTAAGTTACATATTATGAGTAGACTAAACACTTGGATCAAATTGCAGACTGAATTTTAAAATACCTAACTCTATGCTGATCTGCAAAGGACTTGTTTCAGAGCCGAAGGCAAAAATAAGCTGAAAGGAAAAGAAGGGGGAATGATGTACTATTGAGTTGGAGTGGCACCATCAATACCAAATGGACTTTTAAGAGAAGAACTATGACTGGAGACAGAGGGATACCTCATAATGTTAAAAGGGTCAGGACATTGGAACATGTAGTATTTATAAATGTATATACATCTAATAGTGGAGCCTCAAAATACATGAAGTAAAAACTGATAGAATTGAAAAGAGAAATAGTTTAATAATTATAGTCTCAATACTCCTTCCTAAGCAATTGATGGACCAACTAGACTAAAAATCAGTATCTTTTCTCACTAGTTGATAGACCAACTTCAAAAATACAAAAGACTTGAAATAGCATTGCTGTGGACTGGAAGTTTACATTCCCCCAAAACTGATGTGTTGTAGCCTCCTCTCCAATTTGATGGTAATTGGAGGTAGGGCCTTTAGGAGGTAATTAGGTTTGGGTGTGGTTGTAGGGGTTGAGCCACCACGAGAGGACTGTTACTGTTATAAGGGGATGAAGAACAAGTTGATGACTATTTGTGAACCAGAAAGTGAGCTGTCACCAGACACCAGATGTGCTGGCACCTTGATTTTGGATTTTCTGCCCTCCAGAGCTAAGAAATGAATGTTGTTTAAGCTACCCTGGCTATGGTGGGTTTTTTACAGCAAGATAAGACATGGACTGTCAACCGGCTTGATGGTTGACGTGTGAAACACTGCACCCAGGGACTGTAGAATACACATTCTTGTCAAACACACAGGCAACATTATCTTGGACCATACGCTAGGTCATGCATCAAGTTTCAGAAGATTTAAAAGGATTGAAATACGAAAATTTGCTCTCTGAACACAATGGGATTTAGACTAGAAATTAGCAACAGAAAGAAATCTGGAGAATCCCCAGATATTTGGAAATGAAGTGGTTCACCTCTAACCCATGGATCAAAGATGTTACAAGAACAATTAGAAAAATCTTGAATGGAATGCAATGTATGAAATGTATTTAATTATTAATTAAATGTATTAAATTAATGAAAACAATATGTTAAAATTTATGATATATATCTAAAGCAGTTCATAGGAAGAAATTTATAACTTTAAATACATATGTTGAAAGGAGTAAAGATCTAAAATAGGTATGTTTCCACCTCAAGAAGTTAGGGAAAAAAAAGCCAATCAAACCTGAAGTAAGTAGAGGAAATAATAAAAATCAGGATGGAAATCAATGAAAGAGGAAACAGAAAATGCCAATGTCATAATGGGTGTGACATTTGGGAACAATCCATGTTGTTTCTACTGACAAAATTTTGTATACTTAGACTTTTTTTTTTTAAGTTTTATTGACACTTCTTGGCAATGCAAAATTAGTAACAGCTGCTTCTTAAATTACTGTAAGGCTGTTCTGAAAATGTGGCCTCTAGGCAAACAGCATCAGCATCACTTGAGAACTGATGAGGAATGCAAATTCTCAGGCTTTTGATCTCAGTTCAAGTCTTTTTTTTTTTTTTTTTTTTTTTTTTTTTAAAGATTTTATTTATTTATTTGACAGACAGAGATCACAAGTAGGCAGAGAGGCAGGCAGAGAGAGAGAGAGGGGAGAAAGCAGGCTCCCCGCTGAGCAGAGAGCCCGATGCGGGACTCGATCCCAGGACCCTGAGATCATGACCTGAGCCGAAGGCAGTGGCTTAACCCACTGAGCCACCCAGGCGCCCTCAGTTCAAGTCTTGATCTCAGCTCAGGTCTTGATTTCAGGGTTGTGAGCTTTTAGGCCCCACTTTGGGCTCCGTGCTGCGCGTGGAGCCTACTTTAAAAAAAGAAATGAAAATACTCTTGTATTTTATGTTTTAGCAAGTCATGTAGGTGGTTCTCATGTACACTCAGTTGTGGGAATCGCTGCTCTAAGGCTTTAACTCTAGCGGAGGAGCAGGAGCTTATGACAGTACTTGCTGTCTTGCTTCTTGGTGGATTAGCAATGATATGTGAACCCACTAGGCAGCCTTGGTACTGACATTTTTTTTTTTTAATTTATTTATTTGATAGATCACAAGTAGGCAGAGAGGCAGACAAAGAGAGAGGGGGAAGCAGGCTCCCCGCTGAGCAGAGAGCCCGATGTGGGGCTCGATCCCAGGACCCTGAGATCATGACCTGAGCTGAAGGCAGCAGCTTAACCCACTGAGCCACCAGGTGCCCTGGTACTGACATTTTATAAACTGTTGGTCACTGCCCTTGACTGATCCTTTGTTACGAGGAAATATTTCCAGCGACTTAATCTGTGAAAAAGGCTTGTGATACAAAAACAGAGCCCCATAAAGAAAAAACACAGTAGGAAATGTTCATTCCTTTCCCATTGCTGTGCCTGTCTCAGGAGCCTGCAGGCCTTTGCTGACAGGAGTAAGGGGAGCCCTGCTGCACAGAGCTGCTTTCTAAGGCTGCCAAGAGCAGCCCTGTTAACACTAGGCTTTTTTTTTTTTTTTAAGATTTTATTTATTTATTTGACAGAGATCACAAGTAGGCAAGAGAGGCAGGCAGAGAGAGTGAGAGAGGAAGGAAGCAGGCTCTCTGCTGAGCAGAGAGCCCGACATAGGGCTCGATTCCAGGACCCTGGGATCATGACCTGAGCTGAAGGCAGAGGCTTTAACCCACTGAGCCACCTAGGTGCCCCAACACTGTTTTTTAAACATCAACTCAGGGACTATATTTTCCAGTGGTGGGACTGGAAGTAGGTAAGAAGTGGTGCTTTGCCATACAATGTGAAGTCAGCACTAGAAGGACTGATGAGGAAGGGGGACCCGGAGGCTTATTGTAACCACGAGAGGACCGTAGTCTGCTTTAGATCACCCTGTGTCAGGTGACTCAATGAATATTAAAAAGACAGCAAACCACCAGGAAGTAGGATAGTGGTTGTATATGTCAGTCAGCCCTCTATGTCTTTAAGCCATAAGAGGAGGTGTCTTAATAATGATGGAAATTGGGACGCCTGGGTGGCTCAGTTGGTTAAGCAGCTGCCTTCGGCTCAGGTCATGATCCCAGCATCCTGGGATCGAGTCCCGCATCGGGCTCCTTGCTCCGCAGGGAGCCTGCTTCTCCCTCTGACTCTGCCTTCCACTCTGCCTGCCTGTGCTTGCTCTCGCTCGCGCTCTCTCTCTGACAAATAAATAAATAAAATCTTTAAAAAAAAAAAAAATGATGGAAATTAAGGGAAACTAGAAGATCTCACACACCCTGTTTTTATATTAAATGTCAGAACTAACCACTCATACAAGGGGAAGTAAGCAAAGGTAAGAGAACATGGAGGCCTTTCACTTTCTGCACTGTACAGATGCCTACTGCTAGTACATCCCAAAACACCTCTAAAATGATGGAAAGGGGATTTTAAAGCAAAACAAAAGACATAAATGTAAACCATTCCCCTCCTCAAAAAAAAAAAAAAAAAAAAAAAAATGAAGAGAGAGAGAGAGAAGGAAAGCAACGGAGAAGGAGATAGCGGCAATGAGAGTTCGGGCGAGTTGCCGACACTGCCTTCCCTGCCAGCATCTGATGAAGAAGAGTAGTAGGCCTGCAGGTGAAAGCCGTCTGCACCAGCTATGCCCGCAGATGGAGGTGTGAAAACAGCTGAAAGTCTACATTTAAAGGAGATGAACCTCTGTTCCCTTCCCCAACCCTTTCGGTGATTGCACTAAAGTGTCCAGATCGAGAAACAGCAGCTGTCTGAAAGGCTAGAGGTGCAGTTCTGAGAGGATGTATTCTAAGTCGTGAGACCCCTTGCCCTTTAAACTTGTTAGCTCTGGCATGCCGGCAGTCACGCTTACGGTCAGATTTTTCTTTTGAGGGATGGGTCTGGCAATGGGGAGAAAATTGTACATAGAGAACTTATAGTCAGCGTTTTGTTTTGCTTTGTTTTGTTTTAGCATTTTGCTAAATATAAATGTGTTAAAGTAACTGGTGATATAACAAGTTAACACATTGTTATAGGTCAAAGTGATTCAGTTTTAAAATGTTTTTAATGATGGCAGAAAGGAAACATTTAGAGAAGGATTAGCAGATGAAGAAGAATGCTCAGAGGCAATGGAACAACAAAGAAGGAGAAAGATAACAAAGAGATCAGCCCAAGAGGCTCAGAATCCAAGTGATTGCAGGGCACAGTTCTGCCAGGCTTTCTGCCAGTATGTAACAAGGATATCCTTTCCAGCAACATTTTCTTCATTTCCAGCTGTGCCTTCTACTGCCAAGTCCTTAAGGTCCATTTCTCTGCCAGTCTATTTAAGGCAGCAGAGGGCTTTTTCTCTTCTCAGAATTCTTCTGGTCTCTGTTTTTGTCCAATTCCAAAGTCACTTCCCTATTTTTTAGGTGTTTGTTGCGGTAACACCCCTCTACCAGGTATCAGAATCTCATGTAAATATTATCAGCTTTATGTGCTCAAAGGTCCCAAATCTTATTATCTAAATCATTTAAATGTATGTATATGGGTATGATCTCTCCTGGGACACAATTCCTCTCCATCTGTGGACCTATGAAACTAAAAAGTTCTTTGCTCCTATAACATAGTGACGGCACATGCATGGGATAATGAGAGACATTCTCATTCAGAAAGGGAGAAATGGAAGGAGTCATTAGTTCCAAGCAATCTTGAAATCCAGCTGGGCAGAGTCATTAGAAATATTCCTCTGTGGCTCAGCACTCTGCCCTCTGCATCATCTTTTTTCATGAAAGGTAGCATAAGTTTGCAGGTGAGCACTTTTAATCAGCCTGTTTCTTTTCTGTAGAATTTTGGGGGTTTAACTAGCACTCTTTCATTTTGTACTGTCTCTGTACCTTTTTCAGTTCACCATGCTCGTGCTGGTATATAATCTGAAGAACCTTGTGAACCTCTTGTGTATCTTACAGGGATTCATTTGACTAATCAAATACTAGATAACATTTTCCACCAAAATTGGCAAAATTTTTTAGAAATGATGTGGGGCCACCTAGGTGGCTCAGTCAGTTAAATGTCTGTCTTTGTCTTAGGTCATGATCCTGGGATCTTGGATTGAGCCCCACATCAGGCTCCCTGCTCAGCAGGGCATCTGTTTCTCCCTCTCCCTCTGCCCCTCCCCCGACTTGTGCTCCCTCTCTCAAATAAAATAATTTTTTAAAAATTATAATAGGAGTGTTGGGGCAAGAATGGAGAAACAAACGCTTGTGGCCAGACAGTGAGGCACTAAAATTGGTATAGACTTTTGGGGTTGGTTTGAATATGCATTTTAAAAAATGTTTAAGGGGCACCTGGTGGCTCAGTCAGTTAAGCATCTGCCTTTAGCTCAGGTCATGATCCAGGGGTCCCAGGATTGAGTCCTTGTCAGGCTCCCTGCTCAGCTGGGAGCCTGCTGCTTCCTCTCTCTCTTCTCCCCCTTGCTTGGTGCTCTCTCTCTCTCTCACTGTCTCTCTCTCTCTCTCTCTCAGTCAAGTAAATAAATCTTTTTTAAAAAGCATTTAAAATGCTTATTTCCAGCTGTTGCATTTATAGGAAGTTATCATAAGGAAATAAAGATGTGAGCAAAGCTTTATCCTCAAAAGCACAAAACACTGGGGTGTCTCCTGGTTGGCTCAGTCAATGGAGCGTGCCACTCTTGATCTTGGGGTTGTGAATTCAAGTCCCATGTTGACTGTGGAGATTACTCAAAAATAAAATCTAAAAAAACAAAAACAAAAACCCTACGGTATTTGCAAATGATGGCTTGCATAGCAGCCATCAAAAAATATTATTTAGCAAAAATAAGTCTTATTGAAGAGCATTAATCTTGGGAACTGCTCAGTGTATCTTTTTATCATTATTATTATTATTATTATTACTTATTTATTTTAAGTAATCTCTGTCCCCAAAATGTGCCTTGAACTCATGACCCCAGGATCAAGAGTCACATGTTCTTCTGACTAAGCCAAGCAGGTGCCCCTGTTCAGTGTATATTCAGTGTAGACATACATAGTTTACATTATATTGTATGCTACACATATTCCATATTTTTTTTTTCAATTCTAAGATTCCATTTTGACATACCCACATAATAACTATTGGGGGACAATTTTTCAGAAGCACTGATAGAAGGGAAGTATATATGACATTATTTCCAGGACTGCATGATTGACAGGTCAGCTGTTTTCTTCTTTATACCTTTCTTTATCATCCAGAATGACACACTGAGCATATATTATTAACATGGTTATTTTAATTGTGTAAGTCCTTTGTTTATTTTGCATTTACTTAAATTAATGACAGTTGGTTGTAACTCAAAAAGGCAAGTTTGTGTAAAGGCTCTTGGGAGTATGGATATCATGCTGTTTGTCCTGAATCCTGCCCTTGAAGGTCTAGGAAAGCATGAAACATATTAGTACATGTTGTTTGAATCCCACATCTGATCCCCACATCCCATTAATGGGAACATTTTTATCTTTTTCACCGAAGAAGCTGAAAAGAGTGAAGATTCCTCGGGCGCCGCAGGCCTCTCCGGCTTACACCGCACGTACAGCCAGGACTGCAGCTTTAAGAATAGCATGTACCATGTTGGAGACTACGTCTACGTGGAGCCCGCAGAGGCCAGCCTGCAGCCACACATCGTCTGCATTGAGAGGCTTTGGGAAGATTCTGCTGGTAAGTTTGTTTTAAATCAAAGGGCAGATTGGTAAGCTGGGACTGTTTTACTCCTCCTTGGTCCTCAGGGAAGAAAATTGTAACTCAGACAGTTATGCCTTGCAACAGTAGTCGTTCTACATTGTATCGGTAAGTAGAAGTAAGCACCAGCTATGTGAAAAACGTCGGATCTCACACTCTCCTGAGTGGCACAGTTGAGTCAAAGGAAATGCCCCTTCCTGAAGTGAGGTTGAGATTCATTCACTCAACTGCTGCTGTTTCTTAAAAACACACAGTAAGCCAGACTGGAGGATGGCAGAACCTCACAAGAACTAAAGGCTCGTGTTTTACCCCTTGCAGAACGGCTTTGGTACAAATCACAAATAAAAAAGAAATTATTATAGTGTGACATGTGTCTTGGCCTAGAATTTGATTTCAAAAAGGCGTCCTAGAACAGCTGCCTTTCATGTAAAATATGGAGAACAAATAGGAGTTAATGAAGCCAGAAGCAGACAGAAACGTGATCTGAGGCAGTCCAGTTCCCTCAGCTGCTCCTCGTGAGATACCTTTGTCTTCCTTCTCCTGAGTGCTCACTGTATCCCTTCTATGCTTTGGATGCTCTGTCCTTACCAAAGTGCGGTCTGGAGTGTGTCCTGGCCCCAGCAGACTAGGGCAGGTCTCACCGCCTTCTTCATCCTATATATTATACATCCTTTAGTATGAGGGGGAACGTAGCATTTTTTTAGGCCTCGTTATGCTTCATTACTTGAGAATATCATTTCTTCCAAGATAACGATTTTAAGACACTGTGGCCTAAAAAGCACATTGTTCAGGCCATGGCAGAATGGATGGAGATTTTGCTCATTTTGCAAGAATGTGTGATTTCTATTAATGGTAATTTCCTCTCTGTCTCCCTTTTTGTTTTGAGGTGAAAAATGGTTGTATGGCTGTTGGTTTTATCGGCCAAATGAAACATTCCATCTGGCTACACGGAAATTTCTAGAAAAAGAAGTTTTTAAGAGTGACTATTATAATAAAGTTCCCGTTAGTAAAATTCTAGGAAAATGTGTGGTCATGTTTGTCAAGGTAAGAAACTCCTTAGTCTCCAAAGTACAAATCATTCCATGAAAATAAAATTTACAAACGCAAAAAAAGTTGTATTTATAAATCAGACCCTTTAAAATTTGAAATTTTTTAAAGCTGTGTCTATATGCCATTGTGTAAAGATTTAGGAGGAAATTAATCTGATCATGATGATGAAATACCACCATTTGCTTGCCTACAATATATAGCTAAATGCAGTTCGCTTAAATTTTTTTATACTGCCAGGCTAATTTTTGAGGATGACGTTTTCTGAAAGATCATTAAAAATTGTCAGTGTGCTTTTTAGGTAATAAAGTATACCTTTTGTGTATCTATTTGATACAGGCGCATTGAGCCCTGCCCAAAGCTTTTAGGAACATTATAGCAGTGTGAAATGCTAATATATTTTCAAAAAGGTAGTTGGTAAGCTAAAGGGTATGTATTTAATAAGGCTCTTCTGTAGCAGGGAGAGGCTTGTACATTGCTAACCATTTACTTACTGTTTGTTGTTAACTGTCAGAAAGTCTTAACAGGTTAGTGTTGGCTTGATTGATGTGTGGTTTTGGTTTTTTTGGTTGACTTGTTTCCAGAACATTCACCTAACTAATAATCTTATTCTTATGTCTCCCAGGAATACTTCAAATTGTGCCCAGAAAACTTTCGAGATGAGGATGTTTTTGTCTGCGAATCACGGTATTCTGCCAAAACCAAATCTTTTAAGAAAATTAAACTGTGGACCATGCCCATCAGTTCAGTGAGGTTTGTCCCTCGGGATGTGCCCTTGCCTGTGGTCCGAGTGGCGTCTGTATTTGCAAATGCAGATAAAGGGGATGACGAGAAGAACACAGACAACTCAGAGGACAGTCGAACTGAAGACAATTTTAACTTGGAAAAGGTATGTAGTTAAAAGCCACACAGAAAAGGATTTTGCATTTCAAAATATTTATTCCAGAAAATAAATGAATAAAGTATTCAAATGCAGAATGAAAAAGAGTACAACATAAAACCTTAGCCAAACAGAAGGGAGCTATAGGACAGAAATTAATGCTTAGAAAACAACAGTAGAATTGAAAAATAGAATTTAAAACTAAATCCAAGTGCTAATCCTTTGATAAGTCCAGTGAGATATACTATCAACTATCCTAATAAAAAAAGAAGGCTGGGGATAAAAATATATGTTTATAAAAAATAAAAAATTAAAAAAAAAAAAAAAGAAGGCAGTTAAGCTCAGACATACAAATGTAGAAGAAATTTAAAGACTTACACATTTCTGTTAATAAATTTGAAAGCCCGAATGAAATGAATAATTTTCTAGGACACTCTAAATTACTAAAGAATTGGGACGCCTGGGTGGCTCAGTTGGTTTAAGCAGCTGCCTTCGGCTCAGGTCATGATCTCAGCGTCCTGGGATCGAGTCCCACATCGGGCTCCTTGCTCGGCAGGGAGCCTGCTTCTCCCTCTGCCTCTGCCTGCCATTCTGTCTGCCTGTGCTTGCTCTCTCCCCCTCTCTCTCTCTCTGATAAATAAATAAAATCTTTGAAAAAAATAAAAATAAATAAATAAATAAATAAATAAAATGAATTACTAAAGAATCAAGAAGAGGGGTAACACGTAAGTGGACAACAAGAAGAAATTTTTCAAAAATGTTCTGAGAGCTAATCAGAATACTCAGGTCAGATACTTCCATGGGTGAATTCTTTTAACCCTTAAGAGACCTATAGTTATAGTACTGTTTAAATTATTTTAAAGCATGGAGAACAAAGAAAACTTCCCAGTTTATTTTACAAAACCAGAATAACCTTAATTCCAAAGCCTGAAAAAATTAAAACAGAAAAACTGCAATTGAGCCTAACAGATGAATGTTGATGCAGAAAATACTTGGAGAAAGTGTATTTTTATTTATAAGTGAAACCAAGTTAGTTATTTAAGAACAATATGACCTAGTAGGTGGGAGTTCATTCTAGAAATGCAGGAGTTGGTCAAAATTAGGAAAATTTAGTAATATACTTCATTATATTATTATATCAAAGGAAAGATTATTTGATGAAGTATAGTAACTGTCTTCATTTAAGTTTTAGAAGGATATTTCCTCAAAGCAATTTTTTTTTTCTAAAGATTTTATTTATTTATTTGACAAAGAGAAATCACAAGTAGACAGAGAGGCAGGCAGAGAGAGAGAGGGAAGCAGGCTCCCCACTGAGCAGAGAGCCCGATGTGGGACTCGATCCCAGGACCTTGAGATCATGACCTGAGCCGAAGGCAGCGGCTTAACCCACTGAGCCACCCAGGCGCACCCTCAAAGCGATTTTTTAAAGTTATGTTTATTTCTCATGACTTAAGCCTGCTTTGCTCTACTATTATCTATATTTTTCTGAAAGTAGCCAATGAAGACAAACAAAAATAGTAAAAATATTGACAGTTAAGTGGCAAAATCTTTTTGCAGATCATGGGGGAGCAATTAACTAAAGTTTTGAAAAACAATTCAACAAATAGAGATTTCAAAATCCATATACAAGTCAATAGCTTTGTTACATAAACAAAACAATAATCCACAAGAGTTTTGAAAGAAAGGTGAAAATGTTGAATATACTTTAGCAACTGTTAGGAAAATCATGTAGAAGAAAATATCTGATTCACCTTAACAAAATACATTAAGAAATAACCTTGGGCGCCTGGGTGGCTCAGTGGGTTAAGCTGCTGCCTTCGGCTCAGGTCATGATCTCAGGGTCCTGGGATCGAGTCCCGCATCGGGCTCTCTGCTCAGCAGGGAGCCTGCTTCCTCCTCTCTCTCTCTCTCTCTGCCTACTTGTGATCTCTCTCTGTCAAATAAATAAATAAAATCTTTAAAAAAAAAAAGAAAGAAAGAAAGAACCTTGAAAGGAATATTTGGTACCTATGGGAAGAGAAACCGTCTACTCACGGACATAAAAGATTTGGATAAATTTTTTTCAGAACTTGACAAAATGGAGTGTCTGGGGGCTCAGTTGGTTAAGTGTCTGACTTCAGCTCAGGTCATGATGTCAGGGTCCTGGGATCGAGTGTTGGCCTCCCTGCTCAGCAGGGAGTCTGCTTCTCCCTCTCTTCCTGCGCCTTCCCACCACTCATGGACACTCGCTTGCTCTCTCTCTCTCTCAAATAAATAAAATCTTGGAAGAAAAAAAAAAGAATTTGACAGAATTATTCTGGCTTTCTCATGTAAGAATAAACGCAGCAGTCACCAGGAAAAGAAGGAGGAAAATAGTAATCAAAGTGCTTTGCCTTGCCAGATGTTATTGTATTTATATATATTATATATAGAGAGAGCAAAACATATTTTTTTTGTTTTTTAAAAGATTTTATTTATTTATTTGACAGAGAGATATTACAAGTAGGCAGAGAGGCAGGCAAGTGTGGGGGGGAAGCAGGCTCCTTGCCTTCTCTCGGCTGAGCAGAGATCCTGATGCGGGGCTCGATCCCAGGACCCTAAATAAGATCATGACCGGAGCCAAAGGCAGAGGCTTAACCCACTGAGCCACCCAGGCGCCCATATATCAAAGTTTTATTTGTTTAGCTAATCTCTATATCCAAACATGAGGCTTGAACTCATGACCCCAAGATCAAGAATTGCTTGTACATTGCTAACCATTTACTTACTGTTTGTTGTTAACCAGGAGACCCTGTATATTTTGTTATTTATAAAAAATTGAGGTATTCCAGTCTGTGGAAGGAATAGGCTTTTCACAGTTAAAATCCCGTATATAAAGGTAGTATTTTAAATCAGCAGGAAAGGATGGAATTAAATGATAATGGGAAAACTGGTAGCCATTTGAAAAAGAAAAAAAGAAAAGAAACCATCTGAACTCTCATTCACATCATATTCCAAAAAGTAATAATACCAAAAACAAAAGCAAAATGGAAGAAACAGTACCAGTTGCTAACATAGGCAGATTTATTATTATTTACCTATATTCGTTATTTGTAAGGTTGGAATGGGTCCTTTCTATACATGATATGAAACCCAGGAGGCATTAAAGTGGAGCGAAAGTCTTCAGGACAACCTTTTTTTTTTTTTTTTTTTCTTTTTAAGATTTCATTTATTTATTTATTTGACAGACAGAGATCACAAGTAGGCAGAGAGGCAGACAGAGAGAGCGGGGGAAGCAGGCTCTCCACTGAGCAGAGAGCCCGATTCGGGGCTCAATCCCAGGACCTTGAGATCATGACCTGAGCTGAAGGCAGAGGCTTATCCACTGAGCCACCCATGCGCCCCGACAACCATTTTTTTAATGCAAAAAGCTTTTAGAAATCTGGGGAAGAAGTGACACTAGGAAAATAGGCAAAGGACTAAATAGATCATTTATAGAGGGGAGACAGCCCAAAAAAAGTAAGAAAATCTGTTAATCTAATAATTTTCAAAAGCCTGACAGGTTGGCAAGAGTTCTGAAGATTGCTAATGCTGACAACACCTGCTTTGGGTGTGAGGCAGGACACTTCTCTCCCATCCGTGGCATTCCCCTTGACCCAGCGTCCATTTGATACTAGGGAATGTGGTCCAACTCAGTACTAGGTGCACCGAAGTCTTCTCCACAAGGAGCAGCATCAGTGTTATTTGTAAAAGCAAAAACCCTTGGCCAGACCCAAATGCCCATGAATAGGAGTTGAGTAAAGTGTCAGACATCCATAGCTTGCCAACTCTGTAGCCAGTAAGCACAATGAGGTAGCTCTATATATGGCACACAGAAGATTGTCCAAGTCACTTGGTAAGAACATGCTCATAACTAACAGGTGGCAGAATGGGATCTGGTTCCATTATTATTCAAAAAAACTCAAACTGTATGTTTACATACCCGACTGTAAAAGCAATGTGGAGAACTGCTGTGTGCTGAACCAGGTGTTTATCTCTGGGGTTGGATCACAGAAGATTGCCTTTTAAGTTTTACATGCTCTAATGTTTGAATTGTTGCCCACAGATACATTTCTTTTATATAATCAAAAAAGATAAAGCCTTTTTTTTTTTTTAGATTTTTTAAAAAATTTATTTATTTGACAGAGATCATAAGTGGGTAGAGAGGCAGGCAGAGAGAGATGGGGGGAAGCAGGCTCCCCGCTAAGCAGAGAGCCCGATGCGATGCGGGTCTTGATCCCAGGACCCTGGGATCATGACCTGAGCCAAAGACAGAGGCTTAACCCACTGAGCCACCCAGGTGCCCCCAAAAATAAAGCTTTTAAATTGTCAATATAAAAACTGGAAAAAATTGACTTCTTTGTGTCTTAGAAAAGAAATCCATTTTAATGTCCTAACAGTGTTAAAAAAGAAAGGAAGCTTGGGAAAGAATATGATATTTTTTATACTTTGCCAATATGTTGGGAATTATAGAGACATTAATTTTGAAAGAATAAGAAATACCAATGGAAGCCAACATGGGAATTAACACAGATTTCTAACTACAATTCGTAAGTCTCCAGGGTCCTCTCTGTGCATGATTTTGTTTTTGTTTTTTTCTTTTGTCTCATCTTTATTTTAATACTGCCTGGCCAAAACAAGTCATTCCTGGAACTTTTTTTTTTTTTTTAATTCCTAGAACTTTTAAAAGAATACTTTTAGCAGGTAGAGCAGAGAAATTACTTTTAAAAATTAAAAAAAAAGAACTTCAGAATAGAACCCATTCCTGGGGCGCCTGGGTGGCTCAGTGGGTTAAGCCGCTGCCTTCGGCTCGGGTCATGATCTCAGAGTCCTGGGATCGAGTCCCGCATTGGGCTCTCTGCTCAGCAGGGTGCCTGCTTCCTCCTCTCTCTCTGCCTGCCTCTCTGCCTGCTTGTGATCTCTCTCTGTCAAATAAATAAATAAAATCTTTAAAAAAAAAAAAAAAAAAAAAAAGAATAGAACCCATTCCTAAAAGAAAAAGGGGTGTTTTTTTTTTTTTTCAAGATTTTATTATTTGACAGAGAGAGTGCACAGGCAAGTAGAGTAGAGGGAGGGGAAAAGCAGGCTCTCCACTGAGCAGGGAGCCCAATGTGGGCCTCAATCCCAGGACCCCAGGACCATGACCTGAGCTGAAGGCAGATGCTTAACTGACTGAGCCACCCAGGTGCCCAGAAAAAGTTCTTCTTAATTTCAGGGCCTACTTCATAGTCCCCACTCCTGCAGGTTCCTCTCATCCATTATATGTGTTATTTTCCAAGAAGATCATTTATATATCACATTTGAAGTCATAACAAAGATTAAAACAAATCACTTGGACCTTCTGAAGGAGATTTTTTTTTTTTCAGTTTGAAGTTTCACATATTCTCAGGGAGATGCAGTAGAAAATATTGGGATTCTATAGTTTCCTCAGCTTTTATACGTTTTGGAGTTAATATGTTTAAAACACCTCATGCTGTGCCCACTTTCTGCATCAGATCAGAACTTTTTTTTTTTTTTTAATCTTTTTATTCGAGAGTGCTCTCAGGAGTCGGGGTGGGGGGGGGGGGGACAGAGGCAGAGACAGAAGCAAACTCCCTGCTGAGCACAGAGTCCAACACGGAGCTCGATCCCAGGACCTTGAGATCAATCATGACCTCAGCCAAAGTCCGACGCTTAACCAGCTAAGCCACCCAGACTCTTTTCTTTTTTTTTCTTTTTGCCAAAACTATAAAACAGCAATAACGAATGGGTGTTCAAGTGCTTTTCATAAGTCAAGCATTGTTCTGTGTACTTAACTATGGAATGTGTCATTGGAGATTCCTAACAGCCCCATCTGATGGGTGCACTGCCTTCATTTTACAGGTGAACTAAGAGGTCAAATGAATTTGCCCAGTGTCAAAGCAGCCAATGAAATTTTTTAAAAAAATTTCATTTAGAACCATCAGTTAATGCTAAAAAATTGAGAGCTCAGTAAATGTAGTGAAGGAACACCTTGCACAGTATTTACTCCTTATCCTCCATAGCAGTGTGTGAGTGAGGCTGCTCCTGAATGCTGATGTGTCCTCTTCAGTGCTCCCCACCCCCCACTGCAAGGCTATGGGAACGGGGTGGAGGAGGAGGATAAAGGCATCTTGGAGTAACTTTTTTTTTTTTTTTTTTTAAGATTTTATTTATTTGACAGAGAGAGAGATCACAAGCAGGCAGAGAGGCAGGCAGAGAGATAGGGGGAAGCAGGCTCCCTGCCGAGCAGGGAGCCCCATGTGGGGCTGGATCCCAGGACCCTGAGATCATGACCTGAGCCAAAGGCAGAGGCTTAACCCACTGAGCCACTCAGGGGACGCCTGGGTGGCTCAGTTGGTTAAGCGGCTGCCTTTGGCCACTCAGGTATTAATTACCCTTGAAGTAACATTTTATAAGACTTAAGTGTAAATTTAAAATAAATGCAGTATTTAATAAGACTTAGTTTGGTTTCAGTACCCTAGTTTTGGTTTCTGATCTTCATCTAAACTTCTGTTTATGGTTATTTTTTCTTTTAAGTTAATATGAAGGAAAGTCAGCTTTCCTTTCTTAACCTCCTCTGTCTGCTCCTTGATTGTCAGCTGCCTATCTTTAACCAGTTTCCTTTACCACAGGAGAAAGAAGATGTCCCTGTGGAAATGTCAAATGGCGAACCAGGTTGCCACTACTTTGAGCAGCTCCGTTATAATGATATGTGGCTGAAGGTTGGCGACTGTGTCTTCATCAAGTCCCATGGCCTCGTGCGCCCTCGAGTGGGCAGGTGGGTGTTACTGAAGCAGGGAGGATGCAGTTGGGTCTGAGAGATTTGGGTAGAAATTCATCACTCTTTAGAATGAAGTCAGAGTCATTGTCATCATCCCCTTGACAATGCTGTAACTTCCCCAGCCTCTTCACACACATTCACCTTGCTTTTGTCTCTAGCCACACTTCCTTCTCTAAATCCTTCTGTGAATTTTTCTTTTTTTCTCCTACCATTTACTGAATTTTTAACCCAGGAATCCCCCTGCGTACCTCACATGATGAACTCCTTTAGTTTAACTTAGAGATAGTACTTAAGGAAGCCTATCCTGTCCCTGCAGACTGGATTAGGTTTCCCCATTACTCTCGGAGCGCATATCAGGTTATTTTACTGTTGAATTTCCATACCAGACTGCAAATGCCCTGAGAACAGAGGCCCCATATTTTGCTCACCTTTGTATTCCCTGCATGGTGCATGAAACATAGTAGGGGCTCAAATATTTGCTGAACAAGTAAGTGAATAAAAGTGTGGTTGGGTGGCGTAGAATGGCAACAAAGGAGTTAGGTATGCGACTGGGCAGTAGAGGATAGTGGTTAAGAGTGGTGGGTCTTGGCGTGAGTTCCAGCTCTGCTAGCTGCATGTCCTTAAGTAAATGATTGACTTCTCTAAGCTCACTTCCTCATTCCATTTTTTCTTCATTCAGCAATCATTTATTACAAACCTAGTATTTGCCAGGCTGTGAGGATACATTAGTGAATAAAACAAATATCCTTAATCCCATGGATCCTTGTTGCAGTGGGAATACAAACAGTAAATGTTGCAATAAGTAAAGGGTACAGAACATTAGGTCATGATATGTTCTGTGAAAAAAATAGATCGGTGTGTGGGAAATCAGGAGTGCATGGTCAAACTGAGGAGGTACAGAAGTTTTTTGTTTTTTGTTTTAAAGATTTTATTTATCCATTTGACAGACAGAGACCACAAGTAGGCAGAGAGGCAGGCAGAGAGAGGAAGGGGAGCAGGCTCTCTGCCAAGCAGAGAGCCCGATGAGGGGCTCGATCCCAGGACCCCGGGATGATGACCTGAGCTGGGCAGAGCCTTCAACCCACTGAGCCACCCAGGCATCCCAGTACAGAAGTTTAAATAGAGTGTATATAGGCCTCACTGAGAACTGACAGTTGAGCTAATACTCGAAGAAACTGAGGGAGTGAGTAATGTGAATATTGAGGGAAAAAGCTTTCCAGGAAGCGTGAGTGGACAGTATGAAGACCTGAGAGAGAAGTGTGCCTGGCCTGGCCAAATGTGGACAGTTTGTTGCTGGACAAGTGAGCCGTACGATAAGGTAGATGGGAAGTGAGGGCCATATATATGTGGACCTGAGAGACCGTTGTCGGCACTTGGGCTTTTACTGAATTAAAGAGAGTACTGTTGGGTTCATTCATTCATTCATTCATTTATTTTAAAGATTTTTATTTTTGTATTAGAGAGAGAGCCTGAGTGGGCCGAGAGGCAAGAGGGAGAAACTGACTCCCCACTGATCATGGAGCCCGATATGGGGCTCAATCCCAGGACCCTGGGATCATGACCTGAGCTGAAGGCAGACACTTAACCGACTGAACCACCCACGTGCCCCCATTGGATTCTTTTAAGCATAGGTGTGATATCTGAATTAGTTCTTAGCAGGATTGCTCAGCCTACTAGTTTTTGAGAGTAGACTCAAAGGGTCAAAGAGAAGCAAGGAGATCTGCTAGGAGGCTGTTGCAATAACCCAGGCAACCATGATTGCTGGTTCAGACCAGTAGTTAGATCCTGTGGTGAAATGTGGAGTTAATAGGATTCCTGATAAATGGGATGTGGGGTCCGAGAAAGAGAAAGGAGTCAAGGGTGACTTCTGTGTGTTGGCTTGAGGAACTGAAAGGGTGGAGTTACCATGAACTGAGATGAGTAGGTTTCTTAATGTCAGAAACCACAGGACAGGAGCGCCTGGGTGGCTCAGTGGATTAAAGCCTCTGCCTTCAGCTCAGGTCATGATTCCAGTCTATCTGTCAAATAAATAAATAAAAATCTTTAAAAAAAAAAAAAAAAGAAAAGAAAAGAAACCACAGGACAATAGGGACATTAATAATCCCAGCTTGCTGGGAGCAATTGTGACAAATGGTATAATACCTAACACTTAGCAGTCAGATGTGCATTTTTACTTTTGTATAGGGAGATAATATCTCTCATCAGACTCTCAATGGTTGAGGGGCTGTTACACCTTGGCACTCAAAAAGGTCATGAACCATATACCTTAAAGAAATATCTGTGACTCATGTGAGCTGACCCCAAATACGGATAGTTTATGTGTTTCGTCAGCTAATGAATCCAATGACAGGTATCGCCCTCGGCGCACAAGGATGAAAAGAACCCTGGCTCGGATGCATCTTCTCTCTCTATTTCCGCAAGTCTACACACTTACATACGCTTACATGACCAATCAGCGAACAGAGTACAGGAGGGAGCGAATCAGGCTGTGCACCTAAACGAACAACTTTGCTAGCAACCAATGCTGTTTACTTCCTCTTTGGGCATTCCGCTTAGTCTCACGAGGCAATCCTCACCTGGCAACTAGCCAGGCGCCATCTTTTAATGGCGGAGGCCGCCCTGGCTAGGGGCCTGCCTCTGACAGACAGGTGCTTAGTTTTGTTTTCATCATGAGCATTTCAGGGGAAAAAAAAACCCTGGAGGTTAGCTGAAACTATTAAATCGTATGCCTTGGTATTGTGTGTTTTTTCCCTCAGATGAATAGCCAATGGTGTCTCCCTTTCCGTGTCTTTTCTTGTGCTCAGAATGGGGAAAGTCAAGGAAATTGTCTTATTATCATATAATAATATATAATAATATATCATATAATAATATAATTATCATATATAGTCTACAAAACTCCTCCGAGTACTAAATATCATTAAGTTTTTGGTTAAGAGAATTTTTAATAGATTAATCCTTCAAGAGTGAAACCAGTCAGAATTCTATTTTAATGGAATTTCTCCATTTTTCCCCCAAGAATTGAAAAGGTATGGGTCCGAGATGGAGCTGCATATTTTTATGGCCCCATCTTCATTCACCCAGAAGAGACGGAACATGAGCCCACAAAAATGTTCTACAAAAAAGAAGTATTTCTGAGTAATCTGGAAGAAACCTGCCCCATGACATGTATTCTGGGTATGTATTTATGCCTTTTCATTTAATCGCGTCCATTCTACAACAGCTGATTGAGTACTTCTGTGTTAGGCACTGTTCTAGGTACCAGCTATACAGCAATCAAAAGACCAGAATCTCTGCCCTCTTAGAGACTTAACAGTGGGGCAGAGGTTGGGGAATCAGTAAATAAATTAAGGCTATAGGACATCAGGTAGTAATTAGAGCTATGAATGAGAATCAGGCAGAGGAGAAGAGGACAGAGAGTCATGTTGAGGGGAGGTCTTGTTTTAGTGGTCCCCAAAAGCCTTTCTGATAGGTGACGTTAGCAGAGCCCTGAAGGCAGTGAGGAAGAAAACCATCTGAACACAGACATGCCCGCGTTTTATTGCACTTTGCTTTGGTGCAATAAAATGCTGTTTTTCACAAATTGAAGGTTTGTGGCAACCCTGTAACAAGCAAGTCTGTTGGTACCATTTTTCTAAGAGCATTTGCTCACTTCATATCTCTGCATCACATTTTGGTAATTCTCACAGTATTTCAGACTTTTTTTTTTTTTTTTTTTTAAGATTTTATTTATTTGACGCAGAGAGAGATCACAAGTAGGCGCGGGGGTGGGGAGGGAAGCAGGCTCCCCGCCAAGCACAGAGCCCAGTGCAGGACTCGATCCCAGGACCCCGAGATCATGACCTGAGCCGAAGGCAGAGGCTCAACCCACTGAGCCACCCAGGCGCCCATCAGACTTTATTCTTGTTTGAGATGCCTGGATGAGGAATTACTTTTTACTGATGAGCAAAAACGGTGGTTTCTTTTTTTTTTTCCAAAGATTTTATTTATTTTTATTTATTTATTCATTCATTCATTCATTCATGAGAGACAGAGAGAGAGAGAGAGGCAGAGGGAAAAGCAGGCTCCCCTCAGAGCAGGGAGCTTGATGCAGGACTCAGTTCCAGGACCCTGGGATCATGACTGAGCTGAGAGCAGACGCTTAACCATCTGAGCCACCCAGGCACCCAAGACAGTGGTTTCTTGATAAGGAATCTACTCATGGTAAAATTGGTTGTGAAGACTGTTAAAATGACAACAAAGGATTTTGAAGATCACGTAAATTAGTTGTTAAAGCACCAGCAGGATTTGAGAGGATTGACTCCCAAGTTTGAAAGAAGTTCAACTATGGGTAAAATGCTATCCAAACAGCATCACATGCTACAGAGAAATCATTTGTGAAAAGAAGAGTCAATCGACATTGCAAACTTCACTCTGTCTAATTTTAAGAAATTGCCACAGACACTCCAACGTTCAGCAACCACCATCCTAATCAGTCAGCAGCCATTATCATCCGGACAAGACCCTCCACCAGCAAAAAGATGGGACACCTGATTGGCTCAGTCAGTAGAGCATATGACTCTTCATCTCAGGGTTTTGAGTTCAGGCCCCAGTTGGATGTAGAGTTCATTTAAAAAAAAAAAAAAATGCAGCTTACTGAAAGCTTAGATGGTTAGCATTTTTTAGCAATAAAGTGTTTTTTAATTGTTGTATGCATATTTTTTAGACATAATGCTATTGCACACTTAATGGACTACAGTATAGTATAAACATAACTTTTGTATACAATTTTATAAAAATCATTTGACTTGCTTTATCGTGATACTCCCTTTATTGAGGTGATCAGGAACTGATCCTGCGGTATCTCCAAGGTATGACCGCATCTGAGATTTTACTCCTTTTAGGCACAGCAAATGTGAAATGCAAAGGCATGGTACCCTTAAGGCATGGTATCTGGGCCTGTTTGAGACACAGGGAACAGCTGGTGGCCGGGGCAGAACAGGAGGGTGTTGCTGCACACGCAGAAATGGTAGGTCTACTAGACTGTGCTGAGAGGAAGCAGATAGGAAGTCCTGGTTGTGAGCGGAGAGCTGCATGAGCCAGCACATGCACTAGAGGAATCACTGTGCACAGAGTATGGAACATATGTAAGAGTGAGGTAGGAAGCAGGGGGAGAAGTTAAAAGACTTCTGCAATCTCCTTTGGACTCTTAACCCTAGCAATGTTACTGTCCCTGATGCAGAAATGTGCAGGGCTCGCGTCACTGTTTCTGTTCAGCCACACTTCTGAGTGCTCATGCGCACTCTGCTTCTCAGGTGCAGGTTTGTGCTTCCAACTGCCATTGTCTTCAGCGTAGTGTTTCTTCTTGCCCTGAATTAGTGCTGCAGCAAACCAGCTCCTCTTCCCATCTTTTGGAATAGTTTTCCAAAAGGTTACTAGGTAAAAGCTTTAAAATGATTACACATGGTTATAAAGAAGCAGCCACCATGCTTACGGCCAAGAGGAAATCATTGTTTTACACTTAGACCTTATTTGATCACGAAGTTACATTGTTTCAGTGTTTTGAGTTTTTTCAGAATTGGTTATTTCTGATAGTTAAACACATTTTTCTCTTCATAACCTGGTGCACCGTGGGAGGAGGGGGAGCAAAGGCTAGTGCGCTTATTAAGTCCTTCTTGAGTTTCTGTAGCAGAGTCTGTCCTCCTTTTAACTCATGATCCAGACTAAAGAAGTGCTCGAAGACCTTGCTTCCTAGGGTAAACCCAGCCAGAAGACTCAAGGCAGATAGCAAAGGTGAGACTGAAGTCTCCTTCGTTAGGGTAACCATATGGTTTATTGCTTTTTTTCTAAGTGGTTACCCTGGGAATTACATCTTAAATTTGTGGCAATCTAGTTTCAATAGTTTGAATCAATACTGCCTCAGCTTTTTTTCTTTTTTTTTTAAGATTTTATTTATTTATTTGAAAGAGAAAGAATGAGAGAGAGCGCATGGGGGGTGGGTGTCAGAGGGAGAAGCAGACTCCCTGCTGAGCCCGACGCAGGACTCATTCCTGGGACTCTAAGATCATGACCTGAGCCAAAGGCAATCGCTCAACCACCTGAGCCACCCAGGAGCCCTGTCTTAGCTTCTGTTGTATATTAAACCCTGCTCCTGTACAGTACCATCCCTCCTGCCTTGTCTAATTGTCAGAAATTAAGTCTTTTCACTGTGTGTGCCCATTGGCAGGAATTTCTAAATACCACTTTATGCATTTGTCTTTAAAATCTTATAGGAGGGAAAAGGGAGAATTAGAAACTGGAAATACAATATTGGCTTTCATATTTACATATGTGGTTACCTTTTTTGGTGTTTTTATTTCTTTGTATGGCTTCACATCATTATCTGATATCCTTTCATTTCAGCCTAAAGGACTCCCTTAAATTTTCTTGTAGAACAGATCAACTAACAACAAACTCCCTTGTCTTTTGTTTATCTAAAAGTGTCTTAATTCTTCTACTTTGAAGATACTTTTGCTATATATAGAATTCTCTATTGACAGTGTTTTCTGTCATGCTTTCCATCAAATTTGAGAAGTTTTTGTCTTTACATAGTCTTTCTTCTCCTTTCTCTTTCCTCCCTCTGAGATTCCCCTTAGGCCTACGATGGTTTGCTTAATGGCTTGTCACAGGTCTCATGGACTGCTCATGTTTCTTTATTCTTTCTTCTTTCTGTTCCTTCAGACTGATCATCTCAGTTGGCTTATCTTCAAGCTCACAGATTCTTCTGCCTATTAAAATCTTCTAATTTTTCATTTCAGTTGTTAACACTTTGCAGCTCCCATGAGATTTTTTTTTTTTTAAGATTTTATTCATTGTGAGAGAGAGAGAGAGAGAGCGCACACACAAGCATGGGGGGAGGGGCAAAGAGAAAGGGAGAAGCAGGCTCCCCACTGAGCAGGGAGCCCCATGGGGACTCCACCCCAGAACCCTGGGATCATGACCTGAGCCAAAGGCAGACACTTAACTGACTGTGCCACCCAGGCACCCTTCAGCTCCAGCGTTTCTTTTTAGGCATTCCAGTTCCTGTCTTATTCTTGATAGTCTCTATTTGGTGAGTCAGCATTCTGATTTCCTTTGGTTCTTTGTCCATAGTTCACTTTAGCTCTCTGAGCGTATTTAAGACAGTTGGTGTAAAGTGTCTGCCTCATAAGTCCAGTGTCTGGGCTTTCTCTGGGATGGTTTCTTTTCATTTCTTTTTATCTTGTGTATGGACCGTACTTTCTTATTTCTTTGCATGACCTTGTAATTTTTTATGAAAACTGGGTATTTTGAATATCATACTGTGATACCTCTGGAAACTGGATTCTCCCCTTTCCTCAGGCTTTAGTGTTACAGCTTACTACGAGTCATAGTTGCTCATTTAAACTGTTTTTGCTATTGTGTGTGGTCACTGAAGTCTCTGTTCTGTTAGCTTAATGGTCAGCTAATGATTTAATAGAAATTTTCTTAAATGCTTGGATTAAACAAACAAACAAACAAAATTCCCAATCTCTGCAGCTTGAGGCTGTGTCGGTGTTGGAAGACACTTTCATCCCTCGGCCTGAAGTTTACAACTCTGCCTTTGCCTTTGCGTCCCGCTTGCACAGGGTTTGACGGTCAGCCAGAGGTGAGAGTTTAGGGCTTTTCGGTCTTTTCTGAGCATGCATCCTGCCCATGGCACGTGCGTGGCTTTCTAGATTCTCCCGGATATGTGGAAGCTTTTCAGAACTCTTATTCATTCCCCAAAGTATCTCACTGCCCAGCTTTTTCTGCCAGGCTTTTTCACATTTGTACTATTTGCCCCAACTGATAACCTTTGTTCCAACTGGCACCATCTGGTTCATTTGCCTTCAGATGTTTTCAACAGAAGTACCATAGCCACTTCTCTGCCATGAGATTCCAAGTTAAGTGAAATAAAGACAAACCCTTTGTGTTAGTCCCTCAGAAAGCCACCCATGTTGGTCAAAATAGGCAACCAAATTCTTTGGAGAATGCTCTGCTCCTTCCAGCACCAGAAACTCACACTAGGAGTGTGGGCTGCCATCTTCCTGACTGCTGCTGAACCAGAGGAGAGTGAGGGGGATGAGGCAAGAGTAAGTTAAAATGCCACAAAGCTCTCCTGCTTACTTGCAGTCACTTTTTTTCTTGATTAAGCATTCATGTAGTTATTTGGCTGTTTCCCAGAGTTCTGATAATGTTGATTCTGAGTTTCTGATGGCTTTCCTCATTGTTTCTGAGGAGACAGAATGTTTCCTTTCTTTTCCATTGTTTCTGAGGAAACAATGTTTCTTAGAGAGAAAGGCCCTTGGATCCCCCTCCTTGTCTGTTTTCATCGACACCTACACCATCCTTTTTATAGGTACCTATTCAAATGTGTTACACTCTGTAGTTTATAAACTACATATCCAGGATCATCTTTATTTTTCACCATGACCCCGTACAAAAGGGGCTGTCATTCTCAGAAAAGTGAAGTTACTGTCTAATACATTGGCCAAAACTAAAGCCTAGGTCTTCTCGCTTCTGCTTCTGTACTGGTGTTTGGATTCTTGGTTTATAGCCAGCTGGAGCATTGTGGAGAGTGAAAAGAGGTGCCAGTATTATTAGGCAGGATACCAGCCATACAATGAGATGCATGGTTACTTTCTCTTGAGGTAAACCCCAAATGGAAATGCATCTAGTGGTCACAAAAGGGAATCTCAGCCCAGCTTGTGCATTTCAGTATCCACCCCTTAGGAAGAAAATGTGGGTTTTTTGGTTACGTTTTATATTGACTTTCACATGCAAGGAGGCAGATTTTTTTTAACTAATTTGTTTCTGTGGAGAGCAACAATTTAAGGTATTTAAGCTTTAGAAGTTTTATAATTTTATTGTGTTAACTGTACACAGTGTTGAATGTAAATTTCATCTTTGTCTCCCTGGAACAAAAGTTTTAAAGATAATTAGGTGAGAGAGGTATAACATTTTTATACACCTGATGGGGGCATATTTCACTTAGTCCTGTTTTGCTGTTATACATATGATTTTTGTTCATTGCCTTCAGTAACTTAATATGGTGATTAAACAGCCACAGAGCACTTGCTTTTGGGAATGAACATGGCCACACCTGACAGAAACTGTCTCCATCCTTGGGCACTTGGATCGTAAAATTCCCAGGAACCTGGGTTCCTGAAACATGCCAATTCCTAATTTATTTGCTAGTTCTGTTTTCTTCATAATAGAATTTTTTATTAGAATTAATAAATGGAAACACCACGATTATCTATATTTTTATTTATCATCAAAGAGCAGTTAGAAAGTTGAATTTTAAAAACATACAGTTTACCTTAAATACCTGGGAATAAATCTTTTAAAAAGATGTATAAGACTCCTGTACACACACACACACCAAAAAACCATGTGAGTCAGGATGCCTGAATAGCTCAGTCAATAAAGCGTCTGACTTTTGATCTCAGCTCAGGTCTTGATCTCAGGGTCATGAGTTCAAGCCCCGCTTTGGGCTCCACACTGGGTGTGGCACCTACTTAGAGGGAAAAAAAAAAAAAACACCCTACTAGAAAATGATTGAAAGGATTTAAAGAATGCCTAAATAAATGAAGTGATTCATTGTGTTTATAGCGGGAAAACTCAGTATTTTAAAGAAGTCACTTCTCCCCATATTTGGTATATCAATTCATTATAGTTCCAGTCAGAGTCCAGCAGGTTTTTATAAGTTTTGTATGCTTTATTAAGTGAAGCTTCCTGGGCTTAAAAGCCAGGATGTCTTTCAATGTTTTGTCAGGGCCTGGTAGGAACCCCAGGTCAGGACACAGACCATATCCATTCCAGGGGTATTAGTCAGTTTTACTCTTGAGCTGTGAGCATAATTTTTACCTTTCCCAAATCTCTATTTTTCCTTCTGTGAATTATGGAAAATGTTAACTATGCCTTCTCTTAATCGAAAAGCCTTTAGATTGTGTAATTCAAGTGCTTGTGTGTAAATCTGAGGCAGTGATAGTAATCACAGCTGTTTTAAGCTTCTGAAATGTTTCTGACCTGTTTTTACATGTTTTAGGTGTTTTACATGTTAATGTTTAATAAGTTATTAACTGTGAACACTCGTGTTAAGGTTGAGAACAAAATGAGGGGTGCCCATATCCCTCTTATTTAATTGTGTTATGGAAGTACTAGTTAGCATGGGTAGAAGTAAGAAACAAAGTCTACACTGAGGGAGTTAAGAATGTGATAATTCAGGAAGATCAGCTTGGAATTACTTCACACAATAAGAGAAGTGAGATGATTGAGTACAACATGGATAATACAGCAACTGCCTTAAGAGATTCAATAATGGGGCTCCTGGCTGGCTCAGGCAGTAGAACATCTGCCTCTTGATCTTGGGGTCGTGAGTTTGAGCTCCACATTGTGTGTGAAGATCACTTAAATAAAAATCACTTAAAAAATTTTTTAATAATTATTAATAAGAAGATAAAATACCTTGGGATAAATTTAACAAGGTATGTGCCCCACCTGTATAATGAAAGTTTTTAACTGCTCCTCTTAATGCATTTTTTTTAAGATTTTTATTTATTCATTTGTCAGAGGGAAAGAGAGCATAAGGAAAGGGAGGGGCAGGCAGAGGAAGAGGAAAAAGGCTCTCCACTGAGCAAAGGGCTGGATGTGGGACTTGATCCCAGAACTCTAGGATCATGACTGGGGCTCAAGGCAGATGTATAATGGACTTAGCCACCCGGGTGTGCCACTCTTGATGCATTTAAAAGGGAATGCTTGAACAAACTGAAAAGCATACTATGTACTTGAATAAGAAGTCAGAACATCATAGAGATTTCATTCTCTCTAAGTTACTCTTTAACGTGATCCTATGAGATGTACCAATAGGAATTTTCTTGTGAAGAAGTTGGGACTTAAGCTGATTTTTAAAATAGTGTCAGGGACAGACAACAAAAAGAAATTAAAGGCATCCAAATCAGCAAAAAAGAAGTCAAACTATTACTCTTCACAGATGATATGATACTATATGTGGAAAACCCAAATGTTCCTAGGAATATCGCCAATGGCAAAAATGAACTATTGGGACCTCATCAAGATCAAAAGCTTTTGCACAGCAAAGGAAACAGTCAACAAAACCAAAAGACAACTGACAGAATGGGAGAAGATACTTGCAAACAACATATCAGATAAAGGGCTAGTATCCAAAATCTATAAAGAGCTTAGCAAACTCAACACCCAAAGAACAAATCATCCAATCAGGAAATGGGCAGAGGACATGAACAGACATTTCTGCAAAGAAGGCATCCAGATGGCCAACAGACACATGAAAAAATGCTCCACATCACTCAGCATCAGGGAAATACAAATCAAAACCACAGTGAGATACCAGTCAGAATGGCTAAAATTAACAAGTCAGGAAACGACAGATGCTGGCGAGGATGTGGAGAAAGGGGAACCCTCCTACACTGTTGGTGGGAATGCAAGCTGGTGCAACCACTCTGGAAAACAGGATGGATGTTCCTCAAAAAGTTGAAAATAGGGACGCCTGGGTGGCTCAGTGGGTTAAGCCTCTGCCTTCAGCTCAGGTCATGATATCAGGGTCCTGGGATCGAGCCCCACATCAGTCTCTCTGCTCAGCAGGGAGCCTGCTTCCCTCTCTCTCTCTCTGCCTGCCTCTCTGTCTACTTGTGATCTCTCTGTCAAATAAATAAATAAAATCTTAAAAAAAAAAAAAAAGTTGAAAATAGAGCTACCCTATGACCTAGCAATTGTGCCACTGAGTATTTACCTCAGAGATAACAAATATAGTGATCTGAAGGGGCACGTGCACCCCAGTGTTTATAGTAGCAATGTGCACAATAACTGTACTATGGAAAGAGCCTAGATGTCCACTGACAGATGAATGGATAAAGAAGATGTGATACACACACACACACACATGAATATTATGCAGCCATAATATAATGTATAATAATACATTATACATTAATAAAAAATAAATTTAAAAAAGCAAATGGTTAAAATGCTTTATCTTATATTATGTATTTAACAATAAAAAATGGTAGCATGTTGTTTACAATTTTACACCTAAATTTGGTGTAAAATAACGTATCTTGAGGATCACTGCTGGTATTAACACATTGTGTTTATTGAAACCAGTTCCCTTTTGATGGATATTTAGGTTGTTTCAATTTTTTGCTCTCCTACTGAAACAGAACAATGCTGATATAAGCAATTTAAGACATCTATCACTTTGTGTATGTGTGAGTCTATCTGAGGTATAAATTTCTAGAAGTATAAAAGCTGGGTCAAGGGTATGTACACTTTAATTTTTATTATAGGTATCCTCAAATTATCTTCCATAGAGGTTGTGTTCATTCATGAATCCACAACAAAGTAGACAAATGCCACTTCCCTATGTTCCTGTCAGCCAGTAACATTGGAGTCTCTGACAATTTTCTAGGTAATTAAAAAAAAGAAGAACATGTGGGTTCTTTTTTTTTTTTTTTAAAGATTTTATTTATTTATTTGACAGAGAGAGATCACAAGTAGGCAGAGAGGCAGGCAGAGAGAGAGAGGGGAAGTAGGCTCCCTGCTGAGAAGAGAGCCCGATGTGGGGCTTGATCCCAGGACCCTGAGATCATGACCTGAGCCGAAGGCAGCGGTTTAACCCACTGAGCCACCCAGGCGCCCACATGTGGGTACTTTTAACTTGTATCTCTCTAATGGTTGAGGTCAGGCATATTTTCATTTAAGAGCCACTAGTAGGGGGCGCCTGGGTGGCTTAGTGGGTTAAGCCGCTGCCTTTGGCTCGGGTCATGATCTCAGAGTCCTGGGATCAAGCCCCGCATCGGGCTCTCTGCTCAGCAGGGAGCCTGCTTCCTCCTCTCTCTCTTCCTGCCTCTCTGCCTACTTGTGATCTCTCTCTGTCAAATAAATAAATAAAATCTTTAAAAAAAAAAAAAAGAACCACTATTAACTACTGTCTGCTTATCCTTTGCCTATTTTTCTGTTTGATATCAAGCTTTTTTAACTGCTTTATAGAGGCTCTTCATATATGAAATGTGATCTATGATATACATTTCAAATATTTTCCCAAAGTTATCATTTATCTTTGCTTCTGCCAGTTTTGGTTATGCACACATTTTCAACTTTTACAGCTGAATGTATCTGTCTTTTCCTGTATGGATTCTAGGTTTTATGTCAAAGGTTATAAAAATTTCTTTCCCATCATTTCTTTTGGTATCTTTGCAGATTCATTTTGATTGTTTAAATCTATAATTTATCTGGGAATTTATTCTGAAATTGATGTGAGGGAGGAATACAATCTTGTTTCTTTCCAAATGTCTACGCTGTTTCCAAATACCACTTAGAGAAAAATCCATCTTTTCCCACTTATCTATGATGCCACTTTTATCATGTTAGTTTATCCTTGGGTCTACAGCTAAACTTTCTATTCTATTCAAATAATCTGTTTACTGATATATTATATAAGTAATTTAATTATTTTTAAAATTACTTGATTTAAAGTAAGCTCCATGCCCAATGTGAGGCCTGAACTCATGACCCTAAGGTCAAGAATCCCACACTCTACCGACTGAGCCAGCTAGGCACCCCAAATAACTTTAGTTATTATTAAGTTATAATGTTTTAGTAGCTGGTAAGGACAGACCCTTACCCCTAACATGCTTTTCAGAATTTTCCCGATTTTTGTTTCTCTCTGATACTATTTTTAAAATTTTTTTTATTTTTTTTATAAACATATAATGTATTTTTAGCCCCAGGGGTACAGGTCTGTGAATCGCCAGGTTTACACACTTCACTGCACTCACCACTGCACATCCCCCCAATGTCCATAACCCCACACCCCTCTCCCGACCCCCTCCCCCCAGCCACCCTCAGTTTGTTCTGCAAGATTAATAGTCTCTTATGGTTTGTCTCCCTCCTGATCCCATCTTGTTTCATTTATTCTTTTCCTACCCCCCAAACCCCCCATGTTGCATCTCCACTTCCTCATATCAGGGAGATCATATGACAGTTGTCTTTCTCTGATTGACTTATTTCGCTAAGCATAATATCCTCTAATTCCATCCACATCCTCGCAAATGGCAAGATTTCATTTCTTTTGATGGCTGCATAGTATTCCATTGTGTATATATACCACATCTTCTTGATCCATTCATCTGTTGATGGACATCTAGGTTCTTTCCATAGTTTGGCTATTGTGGACATTGCTGCTATAAACATTCGGGTGCATGTGCCCCTTTGGATCACTACATTTGTATCTTTAGGGTAAATACCCAATAGTGCAATTGCTGGGTCATAGGGCAGTTCTATTTTCAACTTTTTGAGGAACGTCCATCCTGTTTTCCAGAGTGGTTGCACCAGCTTGCATTCCCACCAACAGTGTAGGAGGGTTCCCCTTTCTCCACATCCTCGCCAGCATCTGTCGTTTCCTGACTTGTTAATTTTAGCCATTCTGACTGGTGTGAGGTGGTATCTCACTGTGGTTTTGATTTGTATTTCCCTGATGCTGAGTGATGTGGAGCATTTTTTCATGTGTCTGTTGGCCATCTGGATGTCTTCTTTGCAGAAATGTCTGTTCATGTCTTCTGCCCATTTCCTGACTGGATTATTTGTTTGTTTTACTGGGTGTTGAGTTTGTTAAGTTCTTTATAGATTTTTTGATACTAGCCCTTTATCTGATATGTCATTTGCAAATATCTTCTTCTCTTCTGTCAGTTGTCTTTTGGTTTTGTTGGCTGTTTCCTTTGCTGTGCAAAAGCTTTGTCTCTTGATGAGGCCCCAATAGTTTATTTTTGCTCGTTTCCCTTGCCTTTGGTGATGTATCCAGGAAGAAGTTGCTGTGGCTGAGGTCAAAAAGGTTGTTGCCTGTGTTCTTCTCAAGGATGTTGATGGATTCCTGTCTCACAATTAGTTCTTTCATCCATTTTGAGTCTATTCTTGTGTGTGGTGAAAGGAAATGGTCCAGTTTCATTCTTCTGCGTGTGGTTGTCCAATTTTCACAACACCATTTGTTGAAGAGACTGTCTTTTTTCCATTGGACATTCTTTCCTGCTTTGTTTAAGATTAGTTGATCAGAGAGTTGAAGGTCCATTTCTGGGCTCTCTGTTCTGTTCCACTGATCTTTGTGTCCGTTTTTGTGTAAGTACCGTACTGTCTTGATGATGATAGCTTTGTAATAGAGCTTTAAGTCTGGAATTGTGATGCCTCCAGCTTGGTTTTTCTTTTTCAACATTCCTCTGGCTATTTGGTCTCTTTTCTGATTCCATACAAATTTTAGGATTATTTATTCCATTTCTGTGAAAAAAGTTGATGCTATTTTGATACGGATTGCATTAAATGTGTAGATTGCTCTAGGTAGCGTACACATTTTCACAGTATTTTTTTCTTTCAATCCATGAGCATGGAACGTTTTTCCATTTCTTTGTTTCTTCCTCAATTTCTTTCATGAGTATTCTATTGTTTTCTGAGTACAGATTCTTTGCCTCTTTGGTTAGATTTATTCCTAGGTATCTTATGGTTTTGGGTGCAGTTGTAAATGGATCAACTTCTTAATTTCTCTTTCTTCTGTCTTGCTGCTGGTGTATAGAAATGCAACTAATTTCTGTGCATTGATTTTGCATCCTGACACTTTACTGAATTCCTGATTCCTAGCAGTTTTGGAGTGGAGTCTTTTGGGTTTTCCATGTAAAGTATCCATCCTATCATTTGCAGAGACTGAGAGTTTGACTTGTTCTTTGCTGATTCAGATGCCTTTTGTTGTTGTTGTTGTTGTTGTCTGGTTGCTGAGGCTAGGACTTCTAGTATTGTGTTGAATAGCAGTGGTGATAGTGGACATCCCTGTCGTGTTCCTGACCTTAGGGGTAAAGGTCAGGAACCTTTTACCATTGAGAATGATATTCAGTGTGTGTTTTTCATAGGTGGCTTTTATGATATTGAGGTATTTCCCTCTATCCCTACACTGTGAAGAGTTTTGATCAAGAAAGGATGCTGTACTTTGTCAGATGCTTTTTCTGCATCTGTTGAGAGGATCACATAGTTCTTATTCTTTCTTTGATTAACATACTGTATCACATTGATTGATATGTGGATGTTAAACCAATCTTGCAGCCCTGGAATAAATCCCACTTGGTCATGGTGAATAATCCTTTTAATGTACTGTTGGATCCTATTGGCTAGTATTTTGGTGAGAATTTTTGCATCCATGCTCATCTGGGATATTGGTCTGTAATTTTCCTTTTTGATGGGGTTTTTGTCTGGTTTTGGGATCAAGGTAAGGCTGGCCTCATAGAATGAGTTTGGATGTTTTCCTTCCATTTCTGTTTTTTGGAACAGTTTCAGGAGAATAGGTGTTAATTCTTCTTCAAATGTTTAGTAGAATTCCTCTGGGAATCCGTCTGGCCCTGGGCTCTTGTTTGTTGGGAGATTTTTGATTACTGCTTCAATTTCCTTTCTGGTTATGGGTGTGTTCAGGTTTTCTGTTTCTTTCTGATTCAGTTTTGGTAGTTTATAGTCTCTAGGAATGCATCCTTTTCTTCCAGATTGTCTAATTTATTGGCATATAGTTGCTCATAATATGTTCTTATAATTGTATTTCTTTGGTATTGGTTGTAATATCTCCTCTTTCTTTTTCTTTTTTTCTAATTTTTTCCTTTTTTTTTCTTTAAGATTTTATTTATTTGACAGAGAGAGAGATCACAAGTAAGCAGAGAGGCAGGCAGAGAGAGAAGGGGAAGCAGGTTCCCTGCTGAGCAGAGAGCCTGATGTGGGGCTCGATCCCAGGACCCTGAGATCATGACCTGAGCAGAAGGCAGAGGCTTAACCCATTGAGCCACCCAGGCGCCCCAGTTTTTCCCTTTTTAAAAAAAGATTTTGTTCATTTATTTGAGAGAGAGATCACGAGTGAGAGAGCAAAAGCAGAAGGAGCCAGCAGAGGGAGAGGGAGAAGCAGATTCCCCATTGAGTAAGGAGTTCGATGTGGGACTCCATCCCAGAACCCCTGGGATCATGACTTGAACCCAATGCAGACGCTTAACCAACTGAGTCTCCCAGGTGCTCTTGTGATTTCTCCTCTTTCATTCATGATTTTATTTATTTGGGTTCTTTCTCTTTTCTTTTTGGTAAGTCTGATTAGGGGTTTATTAGTCTTATTAATTCTTTCAGAGAACCAGCTCCTAGTTTCATTGATCTGTTCTGCTGTTCTTTTGGTTTGTATGTGACTGATTTCTTCTCTGATCTGTATTATTTCTCTTCTCCTGGGTTTAGGCTTTATTTGCCATTCTTTCTCCGACTCTTTTAAGTGTAGGGTTAGGCTATGTATTTGAGACCTTTCTTGTTTCTTGGAAAAGGCTTGTACTACTATATACTTTCCTCTAAGGACCACTTTTGCTGTCTCCCAAAGATTTTGAAGAGTTGTGTTTTTGTTTTCATTTGTTTCCAGGAGTTTTTTAAATTCTTTTTTAATTTCCTGGTTGACCCATTCCTTCTGTAGTAGGATGCTCATTGGCCTCCATGTATTTGAGTTCTTACCAATTTTCCTCTTGTGATTGTGTTCAAGTTTCAAAGCACTGTGGTTGGAAAATTCAGGGAATGATCCCAGTCTTTTGGCACTGGTTGAGACCTGATTCGTGACGCGGATATGATCTATTCCGGAGAATGTTCTGTATACACTAGAGAAGAATATGTATTCTGTTGCTTTAGGATGGAATGTTCTGAATATGTCTGTGAAGTCCATCTGGGTCCAGTGTGTCATTTGAAGCCCTTAGATCCTTGTTGATCCTTTGCTTAGATGATCTGTCCATTTCAGTGAGAGGAGTGTTAAAGTCCTCTACTATTATGTTACTGTCAATCTGTTTCTTTGATTTTGTTATTAATTGGCTTATATAATTGGCTGCTCCCATGTTGGGGGCATAAATATTAACAATTGTTAGATCTTATTGTTGGATAGATCCTTTAAGTATGATATAGTGTCCCTCCCCATCTCTTATTATAGCCTTTGGTTTAACATCTAATTTGTTTGATCTAAGGATCACCACCCCAGCTTTCTTTGGATGTCTGTCGGCATGATAAATGGTTTCCACACCCCACTTTAAATATGGAGGTATCTGTGAGTCTAAAATGAGTCTCTTGCAGACAGCATATCAATGGGTCTAATATTTTTATCTGACCTGATACCCTTTGTCTTTTGATTGAAGCACTTAGACCCTTTATATTCAGGGTAATGAAAGATATGAATTTAGTGCCACTGTATTGCCTGAAGGTGACTGTTAACTGTATATTTTTGCTCTTCCTTTCTAGTCTATGTTACTTTTAGGCTCTCTTTTTGTTTAGAGGACCCCTTTCAATATTTCTAGGAAGGCTGGTTTGGTTATTGCAAATTCTTTTAGTTTCCGTTTGTCCTGGAAGCTTTTAAACTCTCCTTCTCTTTTCAATAACAGCTAGCTGGATGTAGTATTCTTAGCTGCATATTTTTCTCATTTAGTGCTCTGAATATATTACGTCAGCCCTTTCTGGCCTGCCAGGTCTCTTTGGGATAGGTCTACTGCTAATATAATGTTTCTACTATTGTAGGTTATAGACCTCTTCTCCTGAGCTACTTTCAGGCTTTTCTCTTTGTCTCTGACATTTGTAATTGTTACTGTTAGATGTCAGGGTGTTGACCTATTTTTATTGATTTTGAGGGGGGTTCTCTGTGCCTCCTGGATATTGATGCCCATTTCCTTCCCCAAATTAGGGAAGTTCTCTGGTATAATTTATCCCAATATATCTTCTCCCCCCACTCTCTTTTTTCTTCTTTTGGTATCCCAGTTATTCTAATACTGTTTCATCTTACAGTATCCCTTATCTCTTGAATTCTCCCCTGGTGATCCAGTAGTTTATCTCTCTTTTTCTCAGCTTCTTTATTCTCCATCATTTGGTCTCCTATATTACTAATTTTCTCTTATGCCTCATTTACCCTAGCAGTTAGACCCTCCATATTTGATTGCATGTATGTCATCAATTGCCTTTTTTACTTCGACTTGGTTAGATTTTATTTCTCCATAAAGGGATTCTCTGTCGTCTCTATCGTCTATGCTTTTTTCAAGCTCAGCTAGTATCTTTTATAATTGTCATTCTGAACTCTAGTTCTGATAACTTACTAATGTCCATGTTGATAGGTCCCTGGCAGTTGGTACCACTTCTTGTTCTTTCTTTTTGAGGTGTGAGTTTTGTTTAGTCATTTTTTCCTGACTACCTGAATGAGATAACAAAATGCTGAATTGGTAACAACAACCCCAGAAAAATATATGCTAAACAAATCAGAAGAGACCTGAAACCCTGGGGGGTAGAAAAAAGAGTATGATCAGGCTGGTGAATAGAACAGAGCCACACACTAGATTCTGTGTGTATTTTGGTCTGTTAGAAGAAACTGCCTCCCAATATTTAAAGAAAAAAAAAACTGGTTAAAATATACGTGTGTGTGTGTGTGCACGCGCGCACGCATGTGTATATGTATATATGTATATACATACACGCACACACACACAAATAAGAGTAAATCCAGTGTAGGGATGGAATATGACTGTAAAAATGAAAATTTAAAAAGATTTTTTTAAAGGAATTGATAGGAAGTTGGTTGAGAAAAGAAAGAAAAATTGAAAAAAATACATGATCAGGCAGGTGAGTAGAACAAAGCTATGTACAAGATTTAGGGTATATTTTGGTCTGTTAGAAGAAACTGCATCCCAAACTTTTAAAGAAAGAAAAACTTACATATTTACAAAGAATAAGGTTAAATACAATGAAGAGGTAGAATATGACTATAAAAATGAAAATTAAAGATTTTTAAAAAGGAATTGATAAGAAGTTGGTTGGAAAAGGAAAGAAGAAAAATTTTTTAAAAAGAGAGAAAGAAAAAAATAAAATTTTAAAAATTAACTTTGGAAGATTAAAGAATCATGGGGAAAAAGGCCATGAATTCTATGTGTTGTATTCCCCTATCTCTGGAGTTCCACAGTTCTCTTTGATCGGTGAACTTGGTCTTGGCTGGATGTTCTTTTTGATCTCCTGGGGGAGGGGTCTATTGCAGTGATTCCCAAATGTCTTTGCTGGAGGTGGAATTGCACCACCCTTGCCAGGAGCCAGGCTAAGTAATCTGCTCAGGTTTGCTCTGGGAGCTTTTGTTCCCTGAACGCTTTCTGTACAGCTTTGGAGGACGGGAACGAAAATGGCAGCCTCCCAATCTCCAGCCTGAAGAAGCCAAGAGCTCAGGGCCCCATTCTTCAGTGCGCCCTCAGAGAAAAGCAGTCAACCCCTCCCGTCTCCCTGGTCTCCGGCAGCACTCCCAGACTAAGCGTTTCTATCTCTGGCGCACGGCACTGTTTGGAGTCTCCAAACCCAGCAAATTCCTGCTCTGTACTTCTGCACCGCTCCTCCAGGAGGAGGAAGGAGGTGGGTCTCCCTGGATCTGCCACTTGTGGAGTTCCTGCTCAAAGAGCAGTGGTCCAACTGTGCCTTGGATCACAGTTTAAGGTAACCCCGAGCTGAGAGCCCATTGCTTGGCTCCATCTCTGCCGCCAGCTTCCCTGCTCTGATACCTGGTAGCTTTGCCACAGACACCCCCGATCTTCCTGTGACCGCGCAGGACCTGAGACCACACTGTTCCAGCGAGGGCTCTACCCCAACCTGGCCACTGGGAGTGACATCCCTCAGTGGAGCAGACTTATGAAAGTTCTGATTTTATGCTCCGCAACTCTCTCACTTGCTGAGAGCCAGCTGACAGAGGCTCCCCCTCACCTCGCGCCGTAGTCTCTCTTTCCTTTTATCACCTCAGATTCACTTGTCACGTCCTGCCTCCCAGAGAGCGGTGACTTTTCTGTTCATAGAGTTGCTGCTCTTCTATTTCCTGTTGAGTTTGTAGGTGTTTGGAATGCTTTGGTAACTGTCTAGTTGAATTCCTGGGGCCAGATGAAATTTAGATCTCCTACTCCTCCACTATCTTGCTAGACCTTGAATTTTAACGATTTTTAAGTGTACAGTTCAGTGATTCTAAGTCTCTTGACGATATTATGCAACCATCACCACTGTTCAATTCTAGAATTTTTATCTTTCAGACAGAAACTTCTGTGCCCAGCAAGCAGTAACTACCCATTTCTCCCAGCTCCTGGTAATACCTGTTCCGCTTTCTGTCTCTATGAATTTTGCCTATTCTAGGTAGCTCATGTAAGTGAAATCATGTGATAGTTGTCCTTTTGTGTCTGGCTTATTTCACCTTAGCATTATCTTCTCAAGGTTCATCCAGGGTATAGCATGTATCAGAATTTTATTCCCTTTTAAAGCTGAGTAATATTGCATTATATGTATATATAACATTTTGTTCATTCATCTGTTGATGGCCATTTGGGTGGTTTTCATCTTTTGACTGTTGTGAGTAATGCTGCTGTGAACATTGGTATACAAGTGTCTAATTGAGTTGTTATTTTCAGCTTTTTGGATATTTACCTAGAGATATAATTTCTAGATTATATAGCAATCTGGTTTTTTTTTTAAGATTTTATTTATTTATTTGACAGAGATCACAAGTAGGCAGATAGGCAGGCAGAGAGGGGGGAGGAAGCAGGCTCCTTCCTGAGCAGAGAGCCCAATGCAGGGCTCGATCCCAGGACCCTGGGATCATGACCTGAGCCAAAGGCAGAGGCTTTAACCCACTGAGCCACCCAGGCGCCCCTCTGTTTAACTTTTCGAGAAACTGCCAAGCTGTTTTCCATAGCAATTACACTATTTTACATTCCCACTAGCAATGTACAAAGGTTCCAATTTCTCCACATCTTTGTCCACACTTACTATTTTTCTGTTTTGTTTTTGTTTTTGTTTTTGTTTTTAAGATTTATTTATTTATTTATTTGACAGAGAGAGAGACAGTGAGAGGGAATACAAGCTGGGAGAGTGAGAGGGAGAGGGAGAAGCAGGCCTCTATTGAGCAGGGAGCCCAATGTGGGGCTTGATCCTAGGACCCTGGGATCATGACCTGAGCCAAAGGCAGACGCCTAGCAACAGAGCCACCCAGGTGCCCTATTTCTGGTTTATTTTTGTAATGTAATAGCCATTCTAATGCGTATCAACTGGTATCACATTGTAGTTTCAATTTGCATTTCCCTAATGATTAATGATGTTGAGCTTTTTTTGATGTGCATATTGTCCGTTTGTATATCTTCTTTGGGGAAATGTCTATTCAGATCCTTTGCCTGTTTTATAATTGGGTTGTTTGGTTATTGTTGAGCTATAGGAGTTCTTTGTATGTTCTGGATGCCAGACGTTTTTACCAGAAATATGATTTACACATACGTCTTCTGTGGGTTGCCATTTCACTTTCTTGAGCGTGGGCTTTGAAGCACAGTTTTTCATTTTGATGAAGTCCAGTTTATTTGAGTGCTTACATTTTGGATGTCACATCTGTGAAACCATTGCTTAATAGAACGTCATAACGATTCATACCTATGTTTTCTTCTAAGGGTTTTATAGTTACAGCTCTTACATTTGGGTCTTTGATCCATTTTGAGTTACATTTTTGTATATGGTATGAAGTAGGAGTCCAACTCCATTCTTTTGCATATGGAAATTCACTTGTCCCAACACTGTGTGTTAAAAAGACTCTTTCTCCCCACCTTAAATTGTCTTGGCACCCTTGTCAATAACCCATTGCTTGTAAAAATCCAGTTGTATGGATTCATATCTAGACTTTTAATCTGTTGATTTGCACACTTATCCTTATACCTGTGTATCCCTTTTATATCTGACTTTTGAATCATGTGAATGTATTCATTCAAAAATAATAAAAATTTTAAAATAATTGTTAGCTATAGCCACAGTTCACTCCTTTAATTTCCCTCAAATCTTTCTTTCAGGAAAATGTGCTGTGTTGTCATTCAAGGACTTCCTCTCCTGCAGACCAACTGAAATACCAGAAAATGACATTCTGCTTTGTGAGAGCCGCTACAACGAGAGTGACAAACAGATGAAGAAATTCAAGGGACTGAAGAGGTTTTCACTCTCTGCTAAAGTGGTAGATGATGAGATTTATTACTTCAGGTAAAGTTTGAAAAACAAAAGAGAAAAGAGCACTTTAGCTCTTAAAAGGAAAACTGATATCAAAATCGTTTAGACCATAGTGGTTTTTTATTTTTCTTAGGTCTTAAACTAGAACAGTATACATTTCAAATAGAAAATGTTAATTCAGCTAAAAATTAAAGGAAAATCATCCTAATCTGCTGAGATGTGGTAACTGCCCTTGACATGGACTCCAGTAATTGTAATATGGAGGCAGAGTCCTTGAATCTGGTTTATAGCCTGTTAAAAGATTGCCTAGTTCCACAGTATGAAAATTCTTTTCACTGTATTATATGGGCAACTAGATCCCAACTTTGGACCCAGTACTTCTGTGGGTATTCAGCGCTACCCTTTAAAATACAAACATCCATGAGTACATGTGACTTTTATAAATACACATTTAAGTTCTTTCATTTGCTGATTTAGAGTATACATTGCAGATTGCAGAAATTTTTTTTTTTTTTTAATTTTGTTATTTACCTATGAGAGAGAGAGAGAGCGCGGGGAGGAGCAGAAGGAGAGGGACAAACAGACTGCACTGAGTGCAAAGCCCTGTTGCACCGAGTGCAAAGCCCAGCTTCAGGGCTCAATCCCATGACTCCCAGGAGCATGAACTGAGCTGAAACCAAGAGTCAGACACTTAACCAACTGAGCCACCCAGATGCCCCAGGAAGTCTTCTAAATCTTAAACCAAAGTGTTGCTTTCTGATGAATCCTGGAATGGTGTTTGGGGATTTTATTTATTTATTATTTTTTATTTCACTTCTTTTAGAAAACCAATTGTTCCTCAGAAAGAGCCCTCACCTTTATTGGAAAAGAAGATCCAGTTGCTAGAAGCTAAATTTGCTGAGTTAGAAGGTGGAGATGATGATATTGAAGAGATGGGAGAAGAGGATAGTGAAGTCATTGAGCCTCCTTCTCTACCTCAACTTCAGACCCCCCTGGCCAGTGAACTGGATCTCATGCCCTACACACCCCCACAGGTGATGGTGACAAGTTCCTGTTACTTGTCTTAGGCTCAGCTTTGGTTCATAGCACGCTCAAGCCAAAGGAAGGAGACACCTAGCCCCCACATATGTGAGCTTCAGCCTGCAATTCTGCAGGAAGGAACTGATTTTTTTTCTTTCTTGATGCCACTAGGAAAAATTTTTCATTTCTTGTCTTTTTAAAATGTGCATAGATAACTATTTTTAAAGCCACATTAAGTTAGAATGCTCTCCCTGCCCTGTGTTAAAGGAGAGCAATGAAGAGTGGCATCGCCCTGTTACCCTAGCTTTTACTGCTCGTATCTTTCCTCTCTCCTATAGACCCTCATCTGGGTGGAGGTGATCCCTATTCGTATTTTTTCCTCATTCAGAATTTTTCCAAGACATAATTGTGAGGTCATCATTACAAATTACAGTCATGGAATTCAGTGAAACTTTCATTTATTTGTTATATGGTAAGCGGCAAGGAAGAACTTTTTAGACCAAGGAAATGGCCAGCTCTAAGTTAAACATGTCTACAGAACAGTAACTATTGAATCACATGTTCCTGGCTTCCAGAAACCTTGAGCAGTTAATCAAATGCGATGTTCTGATGCGCTATAAGAGCTTTCTGTCTTACAGTCTACCCCAAAGTCTGCCAAAGGCAGTGCAAAGAAGGAAGGCTCCAAACGGAAAATCAACATGAGTGGCTACATCCTGTTTAGCAGTGAGATGAGAGCTGTGATTAAGGCCCAGCACCCAGACTACTCTTTTGGGGAGCTCAGCCGACTGGTGGGGACAGAATGGAGAAACCTTGAGACAGCCAAGAAAGCAGAATATGAAGGTAAATAGAAACTAGGCGCAACTATCTCAGTTTTCTAAGCAAGGGGGTGTTTTCAGGAATGCACGTGCATAGATAGGTTTTACTCTCTATTTCTTACCACTTGCACATGAACTTTGTGTTGGGGACTGTCTGAAATGGCTCCCGTCCAGCAGTTTAAATGCCAGCCTTGTCCTGACCGAGCAAGCACTGACCCTGACTTGGCCTTTGATCCTGGTGGGGTGTTGTTTTGTTTTGTTTTGTTTTGTTTCTTTTTCCCAAAAAATTTCTCAAACAAATATTTTGCTATTAAAATTTGCATGATTTTCTTCTTTCATTGAGTCCTGTAAGCACACATGTGTTGAGCTGGGGAATGATTTGTACAATTATATTAAATTATTAAATTAGATATTAAATTAGTATATTAAATTAGAATTTTGGTTAAAATTCATCTGAAAGGGGGCTTTCAAAATTAGGATTTATTTTGGCTCTTGATAAGCCACACGTTTAAACTCCAGGCTGAGGCTTGGCTGAAAGCGCTTGGTTTCCTAGGCCAGTCCTGGCCTGTACTATGTCTGCATTCGTAGCTACTTTTAAGGCACTTGAAGTCTCTGATAAAGCTCAATCGCCTTCATTTTCCTTTTACTCTATAATTAAATCATTTGGGGCCATGAGCTATCATTTAAGGATTTGGTGGTTCTTAGCCTTTAGGGACAAGTACTTGAGAGAGATTTTGGGTTTGTTTTTTGTTTTTGTTTTTTAATGTCAGGTATACCTTTAATAAATGAGTAATGAACATTAGCTTAGGCAGTACTCTTGCCTTTGGAGCTATATTTTTCCATTTGGTATTGTATGTGATGGTTCATTTTGCCAGTTTAGAGCTATCTCTCAGTGTTTCACCACTGTGGTCAACCATATCTCTTCTTGGCTAAATCCATTATTTTCTAGGAAACATAAAGAAATTAATTAGGGCTGCCTCCTTTATTAAAGTTTATGGTGTTTCCAAAAAAAAATTTTTTTAAGATTTTATTCCTTTCATTTATATCAATTGATAATTATAAAATTATCTGTCAGGCTTCCCCAAAGATTTTCTGCAGAATCCTAATCCTGCAAGATGTTAGCCAGAAAAACCTTTGTGGCAAAACCAGTTTGAGAAGTACTCCAGACATTCACTCTTGGAAACTCACAGTGCATATTCCCACATTAAAGTCTTTAAGACCTACAGTAAACACCTGTTTTTTTTCACCTGGCATTTTCTGAAACTTGACCAAGTATTCATATAATACCTTCTAATATCATAAAGAACAAATAATTTGCAGAATTCTCTTTAAGAAACCCTAGTCAGTTCCATAAGAACCTCAGACTTTGGGGGCGGGGGGAGAATGTCCAAGTTTATAGAGCTTTGATATTTCTGACCTTAATGATAGTTACAACCAAAGATATCACTCCACTGGAGGAGCGTTGGAAATGAAGCTCGCTTGGGTGTAAAGCCCCGTCTAAGTCAAATGAAGCCCATACTCTGTGGCTGGTTATTTAGAATGTGAACAAGAAAGACAGATGTGTCTGGATGTAGTGTAAAAGTAAAAACACTGGAGCAGGGCTGAAGAGAGTGAGAAATGATGGCTTCTAGGAAAGTCTCCCATATCCAAAGGGAGTCTGAAATTCAGGGAAAACGGAGTGAGATGAGTTGTGTATAATTCAGCAGTGTCTGTCTAAAACAAAATCTGAACTTTTGTTGTTGTGACCAAAACCCAATTTGGTTTTGAATTCAAAAGCCAGAGTTTGGAGTTTGGCTGGCTTCATTTAACAATTTTCTTTTCCAACATAGCCCCTTGGGCACTTCCTGGAAAGAGCCAATAGGTAGCCAGTCCTGTATCTGATGCACAAATCCGAATTTTTCTTTTTTCAACTTTTTTTTTGCTCTCCCATTTTACTGTCATTTGTTTAACGAAAATACTAGAGTTTGATGTGGGGGTCTAGGTCATTCAGTGTTTTTTTTTACTGCTCGCACAAGGAAATGGGTTGTTCAGTTGGCCTTTGTCCCCTCACGCTCATTGTACAGAGGATCTGTAAACTGGGACAGTGTTAGTGAGTGATGACTTGCCTATCTGGCAACTCTGTCGTAGCCTGGGAAGCTTTGATTGCTTGACTTTCACATTCTTATACACTAACAGAGGACTGGAGCTGTTGCTTCTTGATTCTCTTTAAAGCCATGGGATCTCAAGCTATTTTCCACTCCTTCGATCAGCCAACAGTATCTTTTGAGTTCCATGTTGGAGGGTTAATGTGTGGCAGTGGAATGTGCTATCATGAGTCACGACCACATGTTGCTGGTTCTCTCTGTAGCCTTGGACAAGTCACTACCTGTCTCCCAGCCTCAGTTTGCCCTGTGAGGAGTAAGGAGGCTTTCCTTTATATGAGTAGTGAAGCAGTATAAGCCCTGTATTGTGGGTGTGTGGGGAATACACATTTCTAGAGTTTTCTAGAAAGGGTCCAGGCTGTTAACTCCTAAAAAGACTGGGAATGTGATTGTTGGGGACTACTGGCTATGGAGGTACAGGACAGAACAGCTCAAAGGCGTAAGAGACGTAGCAAGGTGTGTTCCACAGCCCAGAACTGGCACAAGCAAATGCTCCTCTTGCATTTTGGATGAAATAAGAGTGAATTCTTGGAACTTTTGCTGATTTAGGATAATTTATGGTCACTATTGAACTGCTCAGCTTCAGGAAACCTGGTTCTGGCAGTACATGTCCATTGCTTCATATGTGTATACATATTCCCTGCTTTGAATGACTGTAGCCTGGAGTATTTTTCCCTTGGGGTTTATTAAACATGACCTCTTGGCTTAATTAGGATGTAGAAAGTAGTGTTTATTTTCCCTAAAACCTTGTGGAGAAGGCAGTAAGCTACTTTTCCCTTACAGAGTTAATTTTCTTCAGCTGCTAAACCCCATGACACCAATGACAAGAGTCCTCAAATCATAGTAAAATTGGGTGCAAGGAATCAGGAAAGTAGTGTAAGTAACAATTGTGCCAAAAATTATAATGGGCCATGGAATTGCTTCATGTTGAAATTATGAATAATTTGTAATGCTATTAATACTAGAATAATGGCAGCTCTTCTCATCTTCAGGGTGCCTTGTGAGATTAACCACGTTGGTTTCGCTGCTGACGTGTTTAAATAAAACCTGTGCTTTCTGAATGTGTGTTGCAGTCTTAACATTCTTGAAATCTTTGCAGACCAGTTCTCAAGATGGGATAGGAAAGCTGGACTCTAGGTTACCAAGTGAAATCGGCCCGACTCCTCCTGTGTTGAGACTAGTCATCTACTGTTCCTTCCGTTGAGACAGAACTGTTGCCTGTGTTTTTACTAGTCCTGTTGAATGCAATGGATGGTATTTTGAATTCCTGGGTTAAAAACAGAATTGAAAATCTGAAATGCCTTTACAGAGCGGGCAGCTAAAGTTGCTGAGCAGCAGGAGAGAGAGCGAGCAGCACAGCAACAGCAGCCGAGTGCTTCTCCCCGAGCAGGCACCCCTGTGGGGGCTCTCATGGGGGTGGTGCCACCACCAACACCAATGGGGATGCTCAATCAGCAGTTGACACCTGTTGCAGGTAAAAACAGGAGCTAAGACCATTTTTTTCCACTTTTAAGAAATTCCTTCATTTTTTTTTTTCTCCAATGAGGAGTAGGCCACAGTCTTTAGGCTTTTCTCATGGCAGAGTCAAAGTTTGAAGTCGTCCATGTCGTCCTTATATCGCCTATCCCATATGGGCAATGCCTCCCCTCTGCCCCAGAAATGGGCCCTGGGCCCAGCCCTGGGGATTGGTAGGGAGCAGCTCTAGCCTGGCTGTGGGCATGGTCTGGCGACATATCCCACCCTAGACTGCTCTTGATGTAGAGCGCTAGAGCAGGAAGCATAAACAGACCCTGAATTCCGTTCTGGAGGGACTCGCAAGAGAAAACACAAAACTAGCATTCAGGTGATGTCGATTCTCCCCTCTCATTCCAGTATTCAGTTTGCCTTGTTCTGCTGCAGCCATCCTTAAGAGACTGGCCATTTAAAAGGATTTTTGACAATGAATTGTAAATCCTTTCTTGGTCACTAATGTGCATGACTGCTAAGTGGAATACAAAGTCCTTATTCAATTCATTGTGCCCACTCTGTAATGCTTTTCTATTTAATTACATTAAACTGCATTTTCTGTTAGTATCCCAGTCACATATTTTTAAAAAAAGAAAAGAAAATGATGAATGTGGTTTGCTTGTGTGTGTTGTCTCTAGTTCTGGTGGCCATAGCAAATTTGGCTATTCTTGAATTGAATATCCTTGTCCAACCTGTCTCCAGTGCAGACTGCTTCTCAGGTCCCTCCTTTGTGATCTCCCTAAGCCTGGTGAGATCCATTCAAACCACCTGAGTGTCTTCTTAAGCAAGCGGTCTGACCTCTTTTCGCAGGGAGTCCAGACAGTGTTGTTCAAGGCAGGCTCATTGGGATGCTGTTTTTGTTTTTGCTTTTTTGTATTTGCTTTTTAAGGAAGAGTAGCATAGGATAACTTTTCCATTGTCGCTCCTACCTTTTGTGATGGCAAGTTCTCACATGCACTGTCGCTGAGCTCAGCAGTTGCACTCGCCAGAGCACATCTGAATCATGGCTTTTCAGTACTTTCAGTGTAACTGACGTTGATCTAACAAATCTCATAATCGCCTGCTCTATTCCATGGCCCATTTTGGTTAATGGGGTTCCAGAGGGTTTTATAAATCAGGCCTTGAACATGGGGACTTTGAAAGTTAGAATTCCCTCCTTGACATCCTGTTTTGTTCTGTTTGATACGTGATCTTGTAGCACTGTGCCCTTGACTAAAAAGCCTGGGGACACATTACCAAAATGAATTCAAACAGCTAAAAACATTAAAACACAGCAGCTGCAGCATTTTAGCTCCCTGTTGGGGAATAACATCACAGCGCTCTGATGGGTGAGGAGGGTGGGACCCCTTCTAGAAAGACCCTGCTCCATTATTAAGCATGTGTTGCCCAGATTCCGGGCCATGGGAGTGAAGGGTAACAAGCAGTCTTGACAGGCAATAGTCTTTGGTCCACAGCAGGAACTTCGCAGCTGAGAGGGTGATTTTTCATGGGTTTACAGATTGCTTAGGGCCCAAGTCGTAGCCTTGTTGCTGTCTGAGACCAGCTTTGCTTACAAGCATTAAAGCTCATTTGAACACATGTGACTGGGATAATACGTGCCAAAGTACAGTTTAATGAAGACAAGTGTCATGTCTTTCAGTTCTTAATAATTTCTTCAACCACAGCCCGTGAAGGCTGCGTTCAGATGGGCTTTTGTAATTGAAAGCAAAGCCTCCCGACATTCTTAAACTCCCACCTACTTGTCCCTAAAAGCTGTCTCTGGTAGCATGGTTAAGAGGCCGTTTGGTAGCTTTGATTTCCTATGTTTAAGATGTGTGTCTGTACAAAAGTAGTTTTTACTCTCTGAACTCTCATTTTTAAAAAAATGAAACTCATAATCCTGTTTCATGTATAGAAGTATTATTTAAAATTCGCTTTACTGGTTTGTGTAAGTTTTTCAGTCAGCTTAGATAGGACTCATGAAGCAGGCTGAAGCAATCTCAGAATTTTCAGTAATTTTACAGCTTCAAAAGACTATAAACTTTTATAAACAAATACCTTTCAAACAGTCCTTGAGGGAAAGTCAAAGAGTAAAATCCTTAGAATGTGGAGTTTTCCACTGTTTCCCAGGGTCCCTCTACAAAGAGTATTTTATAAAAACGAGCTTTGGCTCCAGTCCCTCAAGCCTCCCTTTGTGCAAGAAGCTGTGACCAAAGGTGATTGCATTTTGGGGGTAGTCTTATGTTCTGTTTATTGTGATCATTTCAAATCCTAGAAGAGTCAAGTTGTTTTTCTTGCTTAAAAAAAATGTCCTGTGGCTTTAAAGGTCTTTTGCTAGGTGAGTTTTTGACATTTTGAAATTATTTTCTTCCTTTCACTCCTTTTGCCAGAAATACTTGTTTCTTGAAACTCTTCCCTAGCCAGGAGAAACTATTTTGTGTTGTGAGGATGCACTTTGAAAATAAAGGAATAAAAACCTCTGTTCACAGAAGTTCTGTACCTCATTTAAAATGTTCCCTGTTAACTGAAGGTTTACGTGAGGGCTTTATGTGAATTCGGACACAGAAGTAACAATTGCATTTTCTCATGCCAGCAGAGCCTGATTCTCCAGCCATTCCTTCTGAGGTCTACGTGCCCGCTACCAAGTGACCTGGGCTTAGTTTGGCTTGGGAGGGTTTAGGTTTTATCTTTATTTTACCTGTTTTGAGATCTAAAGATGAAACATCATCCATTGTAATGGCTCTTCTCTGTTCCCCAGCTCAAGGCTGAGCATGATCCGTTTTTACCAGTAGTAGTGGTGCTAGAAGGGAGGGGGAAGCCTTGAAAAATTTTCGACCCCACCCACCCTGCCCCCAGCTGGAGAACCATGCTTTGTGATCAGGGCTGTGCGCCTCATCTCCTTCCATTCCAGTTTCCCCTCATGTATACCCATGACAGGCATATGAGTGTGGGCAGAGTGCAATGATGGGTTTCTACTGATCAATTAGAATCGCAGTCGCAGAACTGGTCACTCTGTTTGAACAGCTTGCAATAATCATGACCTTGGGAAGGCTGTTACTGGAACTCCTCTTTATTATTATTTAACCGAAAACATGCAGCGTATTTATCCCAGGGAAGATAACTACAAATAATAATATACTAAGTACTAATTCATCCACAGATGTTGGATTTCATATTTGTAACTTTTTATTTTGTTCATTATTGCAACAAAATAATTGCACTAATTGCCGTTATATCATGCAGTACTAAGGGCGCTTTATTCATTGGTAGTGCATGTGGGGGGGGAGGTTGGTATTACTTAGCTCATGTTGCATGTTAATGATGCATGTCTGAAATTTGTTGTGTCCTTCAAGGCATGATGGGTGGCTATCCGCCAGGCCTTCCACCTTTGCAGGGCCCAGTTGATGGCCTTGTTAGCATGGGCAGCATGCAGCCACTTCACCCTGGGGGGCCTCCACCCCACCATCTTCCGCCAGGTGTGCCCGGCCTCCCGGGCATCCCACCACCGGGTAAGAACTTCATCCTCATTCACTCATTAATCTCATCTTCATATTCTCTTTTTTCCTCCGTCAGCCAGTTGTTCCAGGAGGTAGCTGCTGCCCACTGTGGCCAGCCCTTTCCTCACTGAGAAGCCCAGGGCTGCCAGCAGCAGGGCCTGTCCTGTGTATTAAGCAGGCAGCTCAGCACCTGTGCCCTCAGGCAGCTGACTGCCTAGCGGCGGCGCAGGACACATGGCAGAGACCAGACTAAGCAGACCACGGGGCAGAAGGCATGCTCGCACACCACTCAGACAATTTGACATGTGCTCAGAATGCCAAATACAGCCTAGAAGGCCACGCCCTCATTATCAGTGAATGAAGTTTCCCAAATTGCTAGTTCCAAGTCACATATGAAAGCACTTTTGGTCCTGAGTGCAATTCTTCCTCTGAAGGAAGGTTTAATTCTTACTGAAGGATTGTCTTCTGTATAGAATTCTTCTTCATCTCCTGCTTCTCAAACAGCCCTTCTAAGGGGATTGGAGAGTCATCAGTGATGATGAAGAAATCCTTCAGTCAGTCATTCCAGGAACAAAAAGGAGGGAGGGAACAAATTTGCAACCAACACATTTTCTGTCTGTGAGTCCCCTAAGAAGTATGATGTAACATTTTAAAGAGCACCAGCACCCCACCCTACTGACTGCAGACACTGATGTAGCTGTCACAGAATCTCAGAATTTATTCCATGTGGAAATACATAAATGGAGTTCAGGAAGAACTAGAGGTTTACTTTATAATTAGTAAGTTGAAATACTGTGAAAGGAAAATCACAAGCTCCCATATTCATATTAATTTCCATCGTATGCAAAAGAGCTGGGCTTTAGCTATAATCTAGTTGGAGGGAATGTGACCTGAAGATAACTTAGAATAACATTTGGTCATTATCCAGAATATCCACTAACAGCCTGGCCCAGATGACAAAATGTAGAATGTTAGATTTGCTTACACCAGTAGTGGGTTATACGGAGTTCGGAGTTCTAGAGGGTCACCCAGCAGTGTGCAGGGCGAGTGAACCTGGGGGCTTGGCCTAGACCCTCTAGCCACACTCCTGTGACTGTTGTTTAGAGAGTGGCCAGAACTCCACACACAGGTTTGATCCAGATATACTGAGGAGGAAACGTTTATGGGACTGGGTGCTTCCTATAGAAATAGTGGCCCGTGTGTGAGTCGCTCTTGCAGCACAAGTCAGTTATAAAATGGGTATACCCACATGACCTGTAGACTTGGCCTTCATTCTGTGCCCTCTCACCTTGGCATTGGGTATCTGACTGACTCAGACCAGGTTGGACTTGACTTCCAGGTGCATGTGTTACTCACTGGGAGCCACATCTAAGGCCAGTACCCTTTAAGTAGCAGATAACCTTTTGGTGGGTATTGGGCACACTGTGTCCCTTTTCTATGCTTCAGGTTCCTAACTGCAATGGAGGCAGCACACATACACTTGATTTTAGTCGGAGAGACAGGAAGAACCCCTCTTAGTGCCCACACGTGCGCACGTGCGCACATACAAACACACACACACACACGTACCCATCTGCTTAGGCTTTAAGGAGAGGACTCAGGGAGCTCTGGTGACTCAGTCCACATTCTCACTAACTTCCCCCTTGCATGGCCTCTGTAAACAGGAAGCAGGGAAATGTGCTCGCACAAGCGCACACACGTATCTGCTCAGGCTTTGAGGAGAGGAGGCCTTAAGGATCTCCTGGTGACTTAGCCCACATTCTCACTGATACCCCCTTGCATGACATTTGTAGACAAGAAGTAGAGGGAATTGCTGAGTTGTTTGTGCCCTGCAAAACTAGAAAAAGGCAGCTCAGGGAGGCCCCCTGCATTATGGGATGTGAGGAGGGTGAGTGTCTGGGGGGCAGTGGCGCACAGTTGTTAGTATGTTGCTGGACTAGCAGCTTACCCACCACAACCTCTTAAACCAGTCACAGATGAGCATGAGGATCCTGCTGTGGTGATCCAAGTAAACTTCTGGGTACTTATAAAAATCCCTGCTTTGTAAACAGAGGCTTATTTTTATGTATTACTTCCTCTCTAACAAATATCTAATCCTTCCTGGAAGTGGCCTTTAGCAGTTCTTTGTCTTAGAATAGTGGACTGGTTCTGCCCGGCCAAAATAGCAACATTTTAGAATCCAGAGAAACTAGCATATGAAGTGAGCTCCTTTTGATCCTTCTTTGTAGCTGGCAGGACTTGTTTAAAGTTTAAACAGCAGCACACCAGGGTTTGGGCTATAGCTTATTAGTTTTTAATGAATCGGGACCCTTGCTTATTTCAGCATCTGTTTAGTGAATGGACAGGACGGTCCCGAGATTGAAACAGCCCCAGACAGTATATTTAGGACATCTCACCATTATCAGCTCGTACCTACGGGACAGAAATTGCTTGTGAGGAATCATCAAGGGAAGTTCACAAAATTATTCCCAGGTACAGAGTACAAATATAGTAGGTCCATGAAGTGTCTTTCCCTTTGTCATTTTTGCATCTGAAGTGACAGCAGCGAGGCTGATCTGCTTCCAGATGGTCCTTTTCACAGAACCGCTCACCAGACGGAAGTGCCCTGTCCGCCAGTATTAGTGACTCCTGTTAGAAGCAGAGGTGCTGGGGCCCGTGAGAGGGCAGCAGGGATGTGCCTCCCGTCTCCACGGGGCTCACTAAACTGTGCCCTTGCACAGCCTCTTCCCTTGTGTCCCTGCTCTTGAGCCCGATGGCAGGACCATTACTGCCAAAATGAAACCCGGGCTTCAGTTGCAGGAAAATGTGTCGTCAGAAGAAAATTACTTTGAAAATAGAGACCTAGTCCAACTAAGCTGACCTAGGGGAATGTTAGAATTGTATCCAAGGTTCAAAGCATTTCTAAGCCATGAATAATTAATGCACATCTGACAGGTTGTACTAGCATTATACTTAAAGTACCTAAAAAAACAACAGAACGTGAAATTTTCTCTGTGAATGCTGCATCCCGTTTTGGGTGCAGAGGGTTCCTATCGAAAAAATTCAAAGGCAGAGATCCATAGGTTTGCATTATAAATGGCATCATTTCTTATCAGTAGTTTTTCAGTAGTCCTCTCAACCCAGAGCCTCTAACTGTGCCATTGCATTCTGAATTATAGGTGTGATGAACCAAGGAGTGGCCCCTATGGTGGGGACTCCAGCACCAGGCGGAAGTCCGTATGGACAACAGGTGAGACTCTCAGTTGGATTTTCTAGGACTTGACAGAATTCAAGTTACCCTCTTTCTCAGAGTACGTGCCAGGTGTTTTTTTTCCCCTCACCGTGTGCTCTGTGTTCTTTCAGGTAGGAGTTTTGGGGCCTCCAGGGCAGCAGGCACCACCCCCATATCCTGGCCCACATCCAGCTGGCCCCCCTGTCATACAGCAGCCGACAACGCCCATGTTTGTGGCTCCCCCACCGAAGACACAGCGGCTTCTCCACTCAGAGGCCTACCTGAAATACATCGAAGGCCTCAGTGCTGAGTCAAACAGCATTAGCAAGTGGGACCAAACCCTGGCAGGTAAGGAGTCCTTCAACAAGCCTTTGTGAAGTCCCACTGCTGTTGGCATTATATTGTAGGGTAGACACCACTTTTCTCAGAGGAGTAAAATGAATTCTGTAATAGAAGGTTTGGAGCTTTTTTGTAGAGTGACAGCACACACTGAAAATGGGGCTTTTGCTGTATTTCTGAGTTTTGTCATAAATATCACTGCTCTCTTTTTAAGTGTATTCTGAATTTTTTCAATCCTTTTTTAGGCATTTGGGTATTAGTATAGATGCATTTGGGTAAATTAAAAATTCCTTCGGTTCAGGGGCATCTGGGTGGCTCAGCCGGTTAACCTGTTTCAGTTAACCTATCGAGTTACTTATTCAGTTCAGCAGACTTAATGTGTTTTCAGTACATACTAAAATAACTTGCCTGGGGCTCTGGGTGGCTCAGTCAGTTTAAGTGGCTGACTCTTAATTTTGGCTCAGGTCATGATCTCCGGGTTGTGAGCTCAAACCCTAAGTGAGGCTTCATAGTGGGCAGTGAGCCTGTTTTAAGTTTCTTTCTCCCTCTGCCCCCCCCCCCATAAAGTTAAATCAAATTAAATTAAATAACTTGGCTGGTTTCTAGAAGGAAAGGTACAAGCTCCTATTCATCATTCTTCATTTCTTTTTTTTTTTTTTTAAGACTTTATTTATTTAGTGCCAGAGGGCGGGAGCAGGAGGAGGGGCAAAGGGAGAGGGAGAGAGTCTAGAGCAGACTCCATGCTGTGTGCAGGGGCTGATGTGTGGCTCGATCTCACATTGCTGAGATCAGTCACCCTTGAGATCGTGACCTGAGCTAAAATCAAGTGTTGGATGCTTAGCCGACTAAGCCATCCCGTTGCCTCTCATTCTTCATTCTAAACCAGTTTGATCATTTGATTTCTTTCAGAGTAATAGGTATGTTTTCATTTTCCTCACATTTTCCTTTTTAGGAACTTTTGTTAACACTGAAGAATTATTAATTTTTTAAAGAGCTATTTACTTGAGAAAGAGAACAGTGAGGAGAGGCAGAGGGAGAGGGAGAACAAGTCTCAGACAGACTCCAGACTGAGCACAGAGCCCAACCTGGGGCTTGAGTTCATAACCTGAGTCAAAACCAAGAGTTGGACGCTTAAACCACTGCACCACCCAGGCATCCCTGGAGAAACGATTAATCATCAGGACTTCCTGCAACACAATACTAGTGATTAGATCTTTTAGGTGTTTGTGCAACTCTGATGTTCCCATTCATAGAGAATTATGTTACACTGTGCAGCTCTTTTGTTAAGTCATTATTATAAATTAGAGAATTTCTAAAATACAAACCATAAAGCAGTAAGACATCCTTAGCTAGGTAGCCTCGTACCCAAGTGCGCAGTTTTTTAAAAAAAAGATGCCTAATAAAATGATAGAGAAGACATTTGCTTGGAAATACCCTGCAGAGTTAAATTCATAATACTTAATAAGTGTTATATGCTTTAATAAATAACCAGATCTTAGGTCTAAGGGGGAAATTGTTACCTTAAAATTCCTACTTTTCTTCCTCTTGTGTGCATTTTAATTTTCAGCTCGAAGACGTGATGTCCATTTGTCAAAAGAACAGGAGAGCCGCCTCCCCTGTCACTGGCTGAAAAGTAAAGGGGCCCACACTACCATGGCAGATGCCCTCTGGCGCCTTCGGGATTTGATGCTCCGAGACACCCTCAACATTCGCCAAGCATACAATCTAGAAAACCTTTAATCACATCAATTACGTTTCTTTTATAGAAGCATAAAGAGTTTTGTGGAACAGTAGCCATTTTAGTTACTGGGGGTGGGGGGAGGAACAAAGGATGATAATTTTTATTGCATTTTACTGTACATCACAAGGCCATTTTTATATAAGGACACTTTTAATAAGCTATTTCAATTTGTTTTTGTTATATTAAGTTGACTTTATCAAATACACAGAGATTTTTTTGCATATGTTTCCTTCGTTTAAAACCAGTTTAATAATTGGTTGTATATGTAGACTTGGAGTTCTATCTTTTTACTTGTTGCCATGGAACTGAAACCATCAAAGGTTTTATCTTGGCTTGGGGTTTTGGTTTTTGGTTTTTGGTTTTGTTTTTTTATAAAAGAACAAACAAAATGAAAAAAATACACACACACACACACACACACACACACACGCACGAGAGTTTACAGATTAGTTTAAGTTGACAATGAAATGTGAAGTTGGTCCTAGTTTACATCTTACAGAGGGGAGTGCACTGGAGTCTGCTTTATGTACTTGAGTATCTTAAGCCTCTTCAGCAGAAGCTGTCTTTTATAGTTGAAGTGAGAAGTTATTTTAGGTTACAGGTGTTTGGCAGACCTGGCACATTTGCTCTGTTAACTCAGAGACTTGCTCCAGAAATCTGAAGTCAGTGCTGTGCATCCTTCTGCCCCTGGTGCATCTCCTGGACCCCTGGAGGGGGGAGCATGGTTTCTTGTGCTCTTAGTCATCTGTGGTGTCAGTTAGTTTTGCAGAACACGTGCACAACCCTGAATTATCTTTAGTCTTGGCAGGTAAGTTTAAGGGTACTTTTGATCTATTTATATTGAATTCACAATTTATGCCTATACTTGCTAGATGATTTAAAATTTTAAATCTCTTACATTGAAAACCATTAAGTTCGCCTTGAAAAGCATTGAGGTGTGCATAGAGGTGATTTATTTTTTAAACCTAACACCTAACCTAACATAGGGAAGGGAGTGCATAACCAGATACGAGCTTTGTCAGAAGCATAATTGTAAAAAGGGTAGATTGTCTACATAAGCACGTATATTTTCGTATTTTTATTTCCTCACCAGATGTGGCTTTTTTTTTTTTTTCTTTCTAAGTTTCAGTGTTGTAATTCTCAACCAGAAACTTAAGGCTTTCTAAAATGTTTTTTAAATTTAACTTGTGCTTTTGTATTTCAGGAGAAAGTAATTATAATCTAAGAAAATACTCACTTAAAAAGACCAATATGGATCCCAAACATTTGGGGTTGACCCTTTCTCTTTCACATTAGCCTAGAATGAGTATCTGGAGGCAGCATATGATTCGCTGACAGGTAGAAAAGCACCACACCTGGATTCCCCTCGAGGTTTTTGAAACCTGTTTTTTTGTAACAAGATTGTTGCCATTTTGGTAGAGCTTCCCTTGCTGTTTGTAAATTGAGAGAGTGACTCTCACAGGATACTTTTTTCTTTTAATCTGGTATGAATCAATACCTGGATATTTAATTGCCATTCTTACGAAATCATGGGGACAAAAGTGTGTAGAATGGAAACAAGTCTCTTGTATTCTAAATACTTTAAATACAGGAGGCCCTTGTAACCTCATTGCCTATAGTCAACCACTGGGTCTCAGTTTGCATCAAGTGTTTTGAATAATTCTGAATTTTAAAAAATGTATTGCAATAGTATGTCAGTACCTTATTGTTAAACTGAATCAGAGAAAGAAATCTTCACTTCCTAGTGATTTGGGCCATTGAGTCATCATGGACTGTATAATACAATCAGATTATTTTATTTCTAGACATTCTTGAATTACACCAAAGAACCTGAAATCTAATTTTGGTTAAGTTATTTATTTATTTCATGCACCCATCTTATTTTCCTTTTTAAGGTCTGGATGAGACTTCTTTGGGAAGCCTCTAAAAACTCTTCACTGTGGGCTAGGTGGGGCATTAGAAGCCAGGGCACTCCTCCTCCAGGCTCCTTCCCAGTGTCTAGAGGTGCTGTAGAAACCATAGATCCAGCCAGGGGCTTCCCTAAGGCAGTGCAGAGCCGGGCCAGGGGGCCAGTAGGCAGGCCCTAATTAAGTTTAAAAAAAAAAAATCTATGTATTTATTTTAGAATCATGTCTTTCTGTATATTAACTTGGAGAGTATCAGTGAATATATAGGATATATGATTTGAGGTCAGCCATCTTCCAAAAAAGATAAGCCAAAAAAAAATTTTTTTAATGTCCTGACTTAAGAAAGTACAAGTGAACTATATACATCTTTCCCCTCCCACTCCATGAATTTTAGGAACTAGTGATATGGCTTAGAAAGTTTAATGGCCTAAATATTTTCAAAATGTAAGTTCATGTGGAAAAGAATTTTGTTTATTTGGAGGAAAACCTCTAGGTTTAAAATAGTATGTCAGCCAACTGATTTAAAAGGCCTTTGAACTGCTTTGATTTTGAACCCACCCTTGTCTTCCTATGAGGAAGAACTGACAGGGGACACTTGTGTGAAATCTCAAACTGGTGTTGTTGACTTCTGAGCTTGAACATTTTGCAGACCTAATTAAAAACTTGGTTTATTCTAATTTCTGTATCAGAGGAGGTTTAAGTGGTAACTAGTCCTTTAACATGTATGTATCATATGTTTGTTCATTTAAAGATTTTTAATCCAAATAAAAATGGAGTTTGCAAAGTGATTTGGATTAACCAGGTTTGGTTGTTCTGTTAAAGCTGTGTCAGATGTTAGGTTCAAACAGGCTTAATTCCTGCAAGTCTTGATTCTGTGCTGACAGGGTTATAGCTGCCAATTTAAGGGAACAAAACTCCTCAGGTGGAGGTCAAAGTCAGTGAGTGAGCAGACCCTGGTTCAGGGCTCAGGCTGCATTAGCACAGGCCGAATGCAGCCACACTGCAGCTCAACACGCCCCACGCCACGCCTCTCAGGCAGTCAAGGAATTCCTAACATGTCCTCATCGTGGGCAGAAATACAGGTTGAAGTTAAAATTGGAGAAGTATTGATGGTGGAAGGTAAGGAAAGCATGTCTTGTATCATAAAGCATTGTAAGCCCTTTGTCAAACAGTCAGGTGTCTGTGGCCAGAAGAGACGGGTGGCCCAGGTTGTCTTTAACATGCTTATAAACTCTTAAAAACATGACCACACTTTTAATAGAAGTGTTGGTAAAATCAACCAACTGTTTTCCTCTAATATCACTTTGCAAATCCCTGTGGCTCTGTACCCCTAAGTGTTTAGGGCTGTACTGCCATCTGTGCTTACGAGCATATTTTGAATAATCATTGAATAGTCAAACATTCCCACTGAACACTGAGCGAACAAATACTGCTGTGACTCTGTTCCTTTTCAGTTTGGAAGTGTGCTAGATCAGCCAAACGAAAGTTCAGAGCTGAACACATAATAGACTGCTTCTGTCCCCGGAACAGATGTGGCATTGATGCCTTGTGGGTTGCACATAAATGTGACAAGAAATTCCCAATTCAGTGCACATGTATAGAGTGTGAACTGATACTGTACTGCTTTTCTAGGAGAGAATTGCTTTGGAAAGCACCAAGGTCCAAATGTGCACTTTTTTTTTTTTTTTTTAAGATTTTATTTATTTATTTGACAGAGAGAGATCACAAGTAGGCAGAGAGGCAGGCAGAGAGAGAGAGAGGAAGCAGGCTCCCAGCTAAGAGAGCTGGATGCTGTGCTCAATCCCAGGACCCTGGGACCATGACCTGAGCCAAAGGCAGAGGCTTTAACCCACTGAGCCACCCAGGTGCCCCAAATGTGCACTTTTTTACAGAGAAGTAACTTGGTGTGAAAAATTGAGACATACGAAAAGAGAAGAGAGATCAGTGTGTTTAAATTATACATCTGAGATTTAGGCAAGACTTTCAGAATAGAGGGCAGCCCCCTTGGGTCCCCTCCCTTCCCAGGAGCTTTGTAGTACCACTTTGCTATCGCTCAGTTAACCATTCTTTGCTGCCCTCTCACCAAAAGACTTCCAGAATAGGATCATTAGAGGGATCAAGATAGCCCTCATTTATTGAGAATCTGCTGCGTACCTAATTTAACTTTCCCTATCAGTTTATCTGGTAAAGTGAAGCACTCCAAAGCCCACTTTCCTTAAAATTTTTAAAAGATTTTATTTATTTGACAGAGATCACAAGTAGGCAGAGAGGCAGGCAGGTCAGGGGTGGGGGAGAGCAGACTCCCCACTGAGCAGAGAGCCAGATGCGGGACTCAATTCCAGGACCCCGAGATCGTGACCCAAGCTGAAGGCAGAGGCTTTATCCCACTGAGCCACCCAGGCACCCTAAAAGTTCACTTTCCTTACCCAACACCATAGTGGAAGTAAATTTCAAGCAATAAATGCTAATTCAATTTTTGTCATTCTAGAAGTACGGTTTTTAAAACCTGGGTCATTAGAAGCTTTGCCTCATAGTTTACACTAGGAGGCACTGCAGTCCTATAATTGCATGTAAGAGCATTGCTCTAACCGTTAAAGTTCCCTAAGTAGTTCCTGTGCCTACTAAGTCAGGCAGAGTCAGATTCTGTACTAGGAGGGTTAAAGTTTGTTTTAAGGTGAATTTAAAAAGCTTTCACCTCAGTTAACAGAGGTTAGTTTTTACCCTCTAGCATCGAAACTGATATGCTCCGAAAGTACCTTCAATTTAATGCAGTAAGTGCTTTGCCAGTCTCCTTGCCTTGAAGTAACATTTCTTATCTACAAAGTGTTGTTGTCCTTCAGTAAAGCAGCACGCTAATACAGATTTTTAAAAAAAGAAAGAAGAAAACTCTTTTATTTTATTTTATTTTTTTTTTAAGATTTTATTTATTTATTTGTAAGAGAGAGAGAGAGTGAGAGCGAGCACAGGCAGACAGAGTGGAAGGCAGAGTCAGAGGGAGAAGCAGGCTCCCCGCAGAGCAAGGAGCCCGATGTGGGACTCGATCCCAGGATGCCGGGATCATGACCTGAGCCGAAGGCAGCTGCTTAACCAACTGAGCCACCCAGGCGTCCCAAGAAGAAAACTCTTTAAGGAAGGTTAAACATGCATTTGTAGCTCGTGATTTTCTCTGGGGTGCAGACAGGGAGGTGGCCCAGGGAGGGAACCCACAGCAGACATGTAAGTTAGTTGACGGTTTTATTAGCATTTACAACTTCCCTTTGTAAACAGTGTGTCCATTACATATTCTCTGTATATATCAGTACTAAACTAAAACCAGGATGGGGGAAAAGCATGGAATAAGGCCATGTTTAACTGGGAGAATGTGACCACAATGTAATTCCTTAATGCTGTAGTCTAACCACTAAAATGCCTGTTAGGTTAGGTTCACCAGGAACTCTCTAGGCACACAAGTGCACAGGAGAAACACCTCCCTCTCCCTGGTGCTGTGGATCATCACTGGTCTTCGCATGCAAGCCATCTCTGAGCAGTGATTGAGCTGGTATGGGTAGTGCTTGAAGGAGATCTGAGTAGTCAGTGGCTTGCTATTTATACTGAATTGGTTCTAATATCAATGGACTGAAATTAGAAAAAAAAACAAAAGCTTGGGAAGGTAGGTTCGTGGCAGAGATCTTTAACCCGAGATTACCCTGTGGCCTTAAGCATCTGCTTCTGTAATATTCATGAGCAATTGTTAGAAACCATTGTGAAACTTAGCCTTCTTTAATATAGAGATGTGTTCTTGATTAAATAGATGTTGGATGTAGTTACCAAGCTTGGAGTAAAAGGAAAAAAAAATGGATAAAGCCTTTGTTTTTGCTATCAGCTGACCCAGACTTACTCTGGGTCAAATTACAAAATCTCTCCCCAGTAGACTAAGCCTCTGACTTAGCTGAAGTCTGTGGTGGTTTTATGGTTTTGCTTTTTCAGTGTGAAGGTTCACTTTCTTAGGGAAGAAGCAATGTCTTTACCTTCAACAGCTTCATGAAAGCACATCTTCATCACAGACAAGTATGAAGCCTCCCCCCTCTGGAGTCTTCCTGGAGCTCCAGCAACCCTTGTATGTTTGTGGGACAGGCAAAGGAAGGGGTTATTTCTGTTCACAAGAGCACCTGACCTGAGTAATGTATGGTCAGGAATTCCCACCAGCCTCGCAAAATGGTGACAGATTGGTAGCTGGCAGAAATGTAATCTGCAAAATTATCCTGGTTTAAATAGTCCTGGAATGGAGAGTTTACTTTTATGTCCATGATGAAATCTGAATTCTGCAAAAAAGTAAGGTTATCAATGTGTGGCCTAGAACAAAAGACTCACAAACAATTCCGACTGTACTAAAAAAGCATCCTGCTTGATCCATGAATTGTTTTAAGAAATAGTTCATAGAATAGATTCATTGGGCAGGTGTGTTTCACGAGGAAATAGTTTTTCCGTTAAGTGTTGTCCAAAAGTGACTTAGGAAGTATTGAAGCAGACAGGAAAACTATAAAAATTCTTTGTCAAGGCAGTTCTGAATAAGAACAAGAGATCCAAAAGGTACATTTTCAAAGGAGTTGAAACCAGCAGTGAAATTTCATATTCACTTTATTGACGGCTGAAGTTCAGTCTCCGATGCATTTTCCATCCTCCTCTGATACTGTCGTTCTGAGGCTTTTCTACGGTAGACATCATCTGTGTCAAATAAAAATTTTACTTAGACTTTTAAGAAATAGGAATTAAAGGTACTTAGATCTGACTAATTTAATGAACAGTCTAGGTCTGTCAGCTTTTTCTGAATCTCATTGTTTTAACTCAAGGCCAAAATAAACTTCATTTAAAACAAAACTTGGAGGGGGGTGTGCCTGGGTGCCTCGGTCAGTTAAGCGGCTGCCTTTCGCTCAGGTCATGGTCGCAGGGTCCTGGGATTGAACCCTGCATCGGGCTCCCTGCTCCACAGCAAGCCTGCTTCTCCCTCTGCCTGCCATTCTCCCTGCTTGTGCACATTCTCTCTCTCTCTCTGACAAAATCTTTAAAAATAAAAAATAAGTTAAATGCAGTTCTGCACATCAATAACATGGTGAGAGTCCGTGTCTTCAAAGATAGGTTCGTGTCCTAGCACACCTCTTAGCAATGTTTTAAGACTTTCCTCACTTCCTTCCCTACCCCACCCCCCAAAATGTCTATTTTCTCCGAAATCATCCTTAACTAAAGTGTCTCAAAGGTGCTGCTTGCCCTTTGGCTCTGCAGCTCCCTTGCCCGTCGCCAGGAACTCAGAGTGGGGAGGTCAGGTCCCTTGTTCTCGGCTATGCTTTTCCACACTGCTGATTCTCCACCCTCTTCCTTTTTGGTGTTTGCCATCTGCCACAGTCTTCTCTGCAAGGGCATCTGCTCTCTACTCCCCTTCAATCACTGAAAACGCGGACATCTAGGTCAGGCTCCTTGACCTGTCCTGTGCTATCTTCCCAGGCAACGCCACCCACCGTAAGGATGAAGCGCTCGTCCCCTTCGCCTGCTTGACTTCTCCAGTCAACCTGTGCCATCTACTTGCAGTGCTCTCTCAAATAATTCACCCTGCCCCGACCGATTCCTCTACTACCTTTCTAGGCATTCTATCCTTGGACCTCTATTTAAAGTTCTTCCCCAGGCACTTGGCCCCTGAACACCCCCTCAGCCCCACCTTGTTCTATCTTCCTGCTCAAACCAGCGGCAATTCCCTCCTAGCAATATCAACTTCTTGACACACCTTCAAAACCCCAACTACAGATTCATCCAGCTGCCCTCCCCCATCCCTCCCTCTGCTTGCTTTGCACTGTGGGGCTAACTCATGCATTTAACTGGGCCCTCGGTGGTGCCTAACAACCCTGTTTCCTCAGTCATGACCCTGACCCACCCTCACTCACCCCCAGATGGCCATGAACTTTCTTCACACAGATCAGTCATCAATAGAGAACTAACTTCTAGCTAACTTTCAAGGGCTACTCCTATCGCCCTGCTCTGATCCCAACCTCTCCTACCTTCTCAAGAGCCAGTTATCTGCAGCCTCTCTCCACTCCCCTTTCCTGACCAGCATCTTTGTCTCTCCTGGAGGGCTGACCTCCCATTCACCTAGTCGGAGTACCTGGACCTCCTGTCTTCTGTGATAAACCCTCCTGGTTTCCCTATTTGTCTCTCCAGCCCTTAAAATGTTGGGATTGGACTCTGACTTTCATCACAATCTGCTTCCGAATGACCCACAAACCCATATCCATGGCCCAGATGTGCCTCCTGAGCTTCAAATCTGTATAACCATCTCCACCTTAGCATGTCCAAAACAGAGTCTGGACTGTCCTGCCAGTATCCCCCCTGCACACCAGCTGTCCTACCGGAAGCCTCCCCTGCTCATCCGGAGTCCACTCAATTACCAGGCCCTGTCAGGACCACCTCCCAGATATCTCTCAAGTCTACTCACTTCTCGGCATCCCGTCCGTCCCCACCCAACCAGGCTACCGTCTCAGACCTGAACAGCCACACAGCCCAAGTACTTTTGCCCCCTCTCCCCAAGAAGCCATTCTCCTCCTGTGATAATCCACTGCTGCTTAAAACCCTTCAATCCTTTGGGTACACTCTTGGTTCTCCAGTCCTGTGGCCCTGCCCAGGCACATTTCTAACCACTTCATCCCTCACTCTGCTCACCTGCAGTCCCTCAAACAGTAAATATCCACACCGTGGCCCTGTGTTTGCTCTCACCACTAGCATGAGACACTTTCAACTCCACGAACATTCCCCTCATCTGGCTGACCTACTCAGTCAGTCTGCAGTCCCCACCTGACATGGTAACTCCTGGATGCCTTCCCTGCACCATCTGATCCAACTGAGGTAGCCCCACCCAAGACCACCATTGCCCCCACACACACACACACACACTTCCCCTCACAGCACTGATCACACTTAATAGTAATTGACGTTATGATGGGTCTCTGCCATTAGAACTCTTGTGGAGTGGGGGACTCTCTACCTTGTTCATTATATACTCTCATGGGTGCTCATTAAATACGATGAATGGATAAACAAAAGGACTAATCTTTAGAAACACTAATGTAACTGTTTTTAAAATAAGGGTTGGGGGAAATCCCTGGGTGGCTCAGTGTGTCTGCCTTCAGCTGAGGTCATAATCCCAGACTCCTGGGACCCAGCCCTGCATTGGATCCTGCTCAGTGGGGAGCCTGCTTCTCCCTCTAGCTTTCTCCCTGCTTGTGCTCTCTTTGTCAAATAAATCAAACTTTAAAAAGTGAAGGGTTGGCTCCATTGGCTGGCTCAGTCAGTGGAGCTGCAACTCTGGAACACAGGGTTGTGGGTCTGAGCCCCATGTTCAGTATAGAGATTATTTTTTTAAATCTTTTTTTAAAGAATTTTTTTTTTTTTAAATAAGGGTTGGCAGTTCATAAGTGACACATGTTTCTAGAGAGGGATAAAGCAGAAAGGACCTAGGGGGTGGGAAAGTCTTTCCAGAAGAACTGGCCTTTCCAGAGCTAGTGCTCCACAAAGCAGCGCCCGGCACTCTTTCCACAATGCTGGACGCCGGTGCCAATGACTCTGCCCGGCAAAGACAGTGGTAGTTAGGCAGGCAGAGCAGCTCCTTCCAGGGTTTGGACTGAGGAATCCGGAAGAGGGCTGGCTAATTAGCAGGAGATTCCCTGAATCTTCAGGATCCCACTCCCTTCCACGGCGCTGTCAGCAAGTCTGTTCCTTAGGACCAAACAGCGTCACCGGCCCGCAGGGACGCGGGGCAGGCTTGAGAGCAGAGCGTCCTGCGTCAAGTCACGTGCTCTCCCCGAAAGTGCAGGGAAGGTCTTAAGGTTGGACGCAGACATGCCTTTGTCACCCCGGGCCGCGAACGGAAGCGTCCTTGCCCTTCTAACCACGGTAAGAGCAGCTCAGCGCTCTGAATGGAACAAGCGGTCTGCAACCTAAGACCGTCCCCCCCCCAGGACAAGGGGTCCCTAGCCTTCTCCTGCCTTCCTGAAATGAGACGGACCCTGCTGCACCCCCACTTACAGAAGGTCTCCTGGCCCACACGCAGTTTAATCATGATCCACTCCATCGTTCCTCCCAGGACAAAAAAAAAAGGCAAGAACCTGTAGACGCCGAATCGATCCTTCCCGGGCACCCGCTGCAGGACCCGCTTCACCTGGGCCCTGGAAAACATGCCCGACCCAGGTCGTGGAGAGGGGTACGGCGGAACCGGGAGCCACGGGAGCTGCCCCCCCCCACACCCCCGGACTGGAGCGTCCAGCTACAGCTGAGTCCGGACGCCTAGATACCGTGCTACGTCGGCCCTGACCCACAGCCTGGCGCGTGCAGAGCTGAAGGAACACCGAGCCCCAGACCCAGAGCCTGAACGGCTCCACCAATCAGAGTGCCGTAGGGCGCGCGGATCCTCCAGTCCGAATGCGGCGAAGCGCGCGTGCTCCGTGAGGTCGAGCTCAGCCGGAGGGAGCTGGCGCAGGCGCCTCGGCTCTGGAGGCGGGGCGGCCCGAGAGGGCGGGGCCTCCCACGTGGCGTCGAGCCGGCCCTGCCCGGGCCTCCCCTTTGCGAGCCAGCGCTCGGAGTTGGCCGCGGCACCCCCTACTCTGCCACCGCCATCTTTTTTCTTAAAGTCCTGGTAGAAGTGATGACCTGCTCTGGTGGTATAAACATATACTGCGCTTTACTCTAAAAGGCAGTCATGCAATGCTTTGCATTTATTTCGGGGTCGTGACTGATGACTAGAATTCTAAAAATAACAGAATCCGATATGCATTTTTTTTAAGATTTTATTTATTTGACAGATCACAAGTAGGCAGAGAGAGAGGAGGGAGCAGGCTCCCCGCTGAGCAGAAAGCCCAAATGTGGGGCTCCATCCCAGGACCCCGAGACCACGACCCGAGCCGAAGGCAGAGGCTTCAGCCCACTGAGCCACCCAGGCACCCCCCGATATGCATTTTTGAAAGGTGAACTTTATCATGATCACAAAAAAAGTCCAAGCAATCATCTCTTGTGAACAACCCCGTATTAATAGAAGCTATCTTGTTTGGGGCACTTACCCTTACGCAGGTGCATGTAGGTCCTTTTTACGCATCACCTCCTTATTCACAATAATCACAGAGCAGCAGAGCGGCTCAAGAGCATGGGCTTTGTCAAACCACATCCCTTGCTCCACGAAGTGGGGCCTCTCTTTGATGCTGTGAGGATTTAGAAGTAATACGAATAAAGCACTTACCATGCCAGCAGCATGGTAACTGATCCATTATCGTTAGCTAAAACACGAGGATGATAGCGTGACAATGATATGCTGGGTACCAGCTCTTTATATGTATTCTAGAACCTAGGGACACTCCCCTTTATTTACATCATCCCGTTTTATGGACGGGAAACTGAGAAGTTAGGAGATTAAGCCAGGCAGGAGCACCAGAGCCTTCATTCACGCTTGTTGAGTCCCTGTGCATGCTATAAGGGACTGTCACTTCATCACCTAAGGCTAGAAAAACAACAGGGGCCTATCTTTGAGAAGGGAGACAACTATTGCACAGTCTAAGAACATCAAATGGAAACAACGTCAATAAAAAAGTTCGGTGGTGTGAACACAAAATATACAAAAATAGGCTGGAGGAGAGAGAGCGCAAGCAGGGCCCTTGGCAAGGATCACAGAGTCTGGAGCTGAACTGCTGGCCCAGAGCTGCTTCCTGAATCACCTCTTTTCTCCTGGAGCCTACCCTACCCAGCTCCCTGCATACTGGCTTGGCGGCTCACTCCAGGTTCTCCTCTTGGTGGCTCTGGGAGCCTGTCACCGCCGGGTACCCGTCTCCCACCCTGAGGAAGCTTACTTATGGACAAGTCCCAAAGGCCGACCTAGCTCAGTTGGGCTCCCATGGGACTACCCTTTGGCCTCCGACCATGCTCCTCCCCCGCCCCACCCCATCTCCTGGCCCAGGATCTGGCCCACGGTTGGTAGGTTCTCAGCCAAGGTGCAGTGGATATTCAAAAGCACAAATACGCCCTTAAACCAGGAGGAGCACCTCAAGGAAAGAGTGTCCAGCTAGCCAGCTCCCCACAGATGGGGCACATCGGTGCTCTGTCGGCCGCCTCAAGGCCTAGCGTTAGGCCTGGGACGCAAGCCGACTCAGGAAAAAGCGGACTCAAGACTCAAAAAAACACAGGTGGAGAATGGTTGCAAACAGGGAAGCAGAATGTCTATGGAAAGTCTGGAGACTAGAAGACTAGAAGAGACCACAGCATCTCAAGAGGGGCCCCGTGGGAGAAAGCGAAGGGTGGGGTCGGTGAGGTCGTTTGCTGAGGTCAGAACCAGGCAGGTGCAGTGACCCCGGGCCCACCACTCTGCACTGCACCGCTATGTCGTCGTCCTCCAGCTCTGAGTTAAAAGGGATAACCTGCATACGGTACAGGGAGGGACCAAGGAGCTGCTTCAGCGGGCGTGGGCGGCACTGTGTGTCCCTGCGGGTCCCGGGGTCTCACCCGGCTTGGGGCTAGCACCGGGCTGCGCGAGGTAAGGCCTCTTTATTCGCTAGAGTGAAACGGGCCGGCCCCTGGTCTACGCGGAACAGGACCCCCAGAGCAGGACTGGCGGGGAGCGGCGGCGGAGCTGAGGTCAGGAGGACTTGGGGTAGGGTGGGGTGGAAAAGGGGCAAGAGGACCCGGGAGCGAAGGGGGAGACAGGGACCCGGGGGAGGGGGAGCCCGGGGGGGTGTCAGGGCGGGGGGGGGGGGGTCGCCGTGCGCTGGCCATCCCCTTCCCGCCCCCCGGCCGTCCATAGCCTCAAGGAGACGGCTGTTCTTGGCCCTCCGACCTCCCAGGAGCGGGGCCGAGGGAGCGGCCATCACTGCCGTGGCGACCGAAGGGGGGCGCAGAGCGCAGAGTCCTTCTCGGCCTCGCCGAGACGGGGGAGGGGGCCCGGGAGTCCGCCCCGCCCCGCCCCGTCCCGGGACCTCCCGCCCCCCCGGGCCGAGGGGCGCGCCCATTGGCCGGCCGGACTCCGCGCGCCGCGCCCATTGGCCGGCCGCCGTGAGGAGCACGCGGCCACCGTGGCGGGCGCGCAGTCGGAGGGCGGCAGACTGGCCGAGGGGCCGAGGGCTGCGCGGGCAGCGCGCGGCGGGCATGGCGGGTGCGGGGCTGCGGGCGGCCGCTCGGCGCTGGCTGCCGTGCAGGGGCCACGGCGGGCCGCGGGCCTCCTCGTCCACGCCCTCCTGCCCTGGCTGCGGCCCCCCGGGTCCCGGCGCCCACTGCCCGAGCGCCCCGCGCTCCGCGCCCGCCCCGGCGCCCGCGGGCGGCGCCGAAGTCAGCGCGCACCTGTGGGCTCGTTACCAGGACATGCGGAGACTGGTGCACGGTGGGTGAGCCGCAGCGGGACGGGCGCCGGGGGAGTATCCGCGCGGCGGCAGGCGCGCGTCCAAGCGACGGACAGACCCGCCGTCCCGGGCGCCGCTCTTCGGGGAAAGCGCGCTGGTGGGGTTCGCCAGGGTCCCAGAGCCCCAAGGCCCGGCAGCTCTTCGGTGGAGGCTCCAGTGGGTCGTCCCGGGGGGGCTCTGGGGCCGCCCCGACGTCCGGAGGCAGGTGGGCCGACGGGAGGTTTGTTCCCTGACTCCGTCTTCAGCAGCTCGGGGATCCCGAAGCGGCCTCCGGAATGCGGAGCCCCCACCGTCTTTCCTGACGGTCCCGCCTGCAGGGAGGCTGCGGCGGAAATGCCCCCAACCCCTTGTTCTCTTAGGGGCCCTTAGTTGGGGCGGGAGCATCGGGACAAAGCCAGCTGGCGGCGCTGCCAGACCTAAGCCGACGCCGACTAGACTTTGCAGATACCTCTAAATTGCGACCGAGGTCGGGAGCACTGTCAGCCCAGGAGGGGAAGCTGTCGGTTGGAGAAAGGAGACCAAGTCGCCCCAGGACCCTGGAGTCCACAAGGGTGGCGGTATCCTTGGCCACTTAACCTCCTGGCCAACCCCCACCCCCAGAGCAAAATGGGCTGATGAGCCTTGAAGTGTCTCCTGGAGAGGCCAGTCTGCAGTGCCCTGATGAGGGGGGAGAGCTGAGAGTGCTCTGTACCTGTCCCGGCGTCTCCAGAGGCTCTGCCTCTGTGGCAGGCAGATGTGGTTTGGGCTTGACCCTATCACTGACCAGCGTGGGGTGTTCAGCGGGCCTCCCCCTCTCAGACCTTCAGTGGCCACAGCATTAAACACAGCCCTGGGGCCACTCTCACAGGGTTGTGGGGATGACTCAGAGGGAACCAGACCAAGAAAGGGCAGGGAGCTTCCAGAGGAGCCCCCAAGGGTGATGCTGGTCTCATTGTCTGGTAAGACAAAGTGCCCTGTCTGGAAGATTCCAGCTGAGGGAATGCGGCTTCCACTCCAGCTGTGCGGAGAGCAGAACGGTGTTCACCTGAGATGCACAGGGCAGAATAGTTAAGACCCCTGAGGAACGGAGCTTCCGAAGCCCTTGGGCTTCACAGGACCCCACCCTGCACTGCCTCAGTGGAGAGGACAGGCCTGGGGCGCTGTTTAGGAAGAGGCGTTTGCTCTGGGTCTGGAGAAGACCTTCTGCAGAGCAGCCCGAGGAGCCTGCCTGGTAGGTGTGGGAGAGAACATAGTGAGGTCTGTTGGGCTTTGTCACCCCAGGTGTGCCAGCATCTTCAGATCTCCACAGAGACAACTCTTGATCTGAAAGGGGCAAGGTCATTTCCAAGATGCCATGATGAGCATCAGCATGAGCCAGACTTGCACCCCTGAGTCCTAACTCAACCCTCTTGAATGGGTTTTCTGGGGGAGCTTCTGGGGACTGAGATACGCCTTTGGGCTAATGCCTGTGGGCAAGACTTGGCCAGGGAGCCGGGCCCCAGGCCACTGCCTCTCCACCAGTGTGGGGATGCTGGAAGGCTAGGCCTAGGGGGAGAGTAATTAAGGCAGGTGGACTGACCTGAATTTGAATCTCAGTTGCCTACTACTGGGTGGTTTGGAGCAAGTGACTTCACCTCCCTGAGTCTGTTTCTTCCTCTGGGTGATGGATGAATAAGTGTGACCACCTCACAGGGTTGGAGTGAGGCCTGGACATGGTGAGCCTCTGAGGCACCCGGCGTGTGCACCCAGAAGCAGCTGTGGGGATGGCACCTTACAGTTGCTGTGGGGAAGAGTCGGCCCTACAGCCTGGGGCAGGAGTGGGGCAGGCTCAGAAGAGGAAAGGGAGTGTCTGCACAGTGAGCCCAGTGAACCTGGGAGGCCAGTGCCCATGAGGGGTACGTCTAGCTCACTGGGCCCCACGCACCCTCTGAAAAGGACTGGGGCCTTGTGGCCCCCAGAGCTATGGTTTCCTCAGTCCAGAAATCCAGTCAGGAGGGAAGACCCCATGGGCTGCTTCCCTACCCTGCTTTGTTCCTCAGAGGATCATCTGTCCATGGGAATGTCCTCAAGGACAGAGCCAAAAGCTGGCCATGGCCAGCACCATGCCAACAAGGGGCCACACCATCAAGCAGATCCCTCCTTCCTGGGGGTCTCCTGGACACTGTACCAAGAGTTACCATTGGCACCCAAGAACTCAGGCCCGTGAGGAGAGCAAGGTCCAGGGTCCTAGTGACCTCAGGGGCATCTCAGAAGCAGCTCCCTAGAGAACGGAGGTTGGCTGTGTCTCACGTGCGTCCAAGTGAGAAATACTGTGTCTGCACCCACCAGTCTGAAACAGCTGCTCTCTGCCAGGCTTCTGTTGGCCTGGGGCCCCAAGCGGAACCAGCCACACTTGTTCCCACACCCACGCCCTGCACTGGGCTCCTTAGGAAAGGGGGTAGGGACGGAGCCTGTGTTCCAAGGGGGCCTCCAGGGCAAATGGTCAGAGTGTGGGAGCTCAGCAGTGTCTGTCTCTGAGCACAGACCGCTGCCAAGAATGCCGCACGGCCCAGGGCTTCTGCTTCAAGGCGATGCCTAGTTGTGGCTGAGGCAGGAATTCCCTGGGCTGTTTGTGTGGGCCTCGGCCACAGGTGAGAGGTCTCAGGAATGGCACTACCTGGAGCCCCGCAGGACTGTGCCCTGTGTCCTAGTCCTGCCTGCCCCTCTCTCTGAGTGATGCAGGGGACTCCGGGACAGGGAGATGACAGGTTCCGGAGACACATCGCCCACGTAATCCTACATTTGTTGCGGGGGCAGAGCAGGAATGCGGCACAGAGAATGTTCCCTGTGACCCTCTCAGTGATTCTGTAGGTTGGCATGATTTTGATTTCCCCTTTAAAGATAGGGAAACTGAGGCCAGGAAAGTGAGGTGACTTTTCTGAGGTCACAGCTGTGAGAAGGAGAGCTCGGCCTGGCCTGTCTGACCCCAAAGCCGAAGCCCTTTCCCCATGGACCTCCCCTCCTGAACAGATGGGGAAACTGAGGCAGATGAGCCTGGGACCCCCTTCACCCTCATCTGCCTCCCTCGGAACCTACTCTGAACAGTGTACCACTCAACCCCCCGTAGCAGCCAGGGGGCCTGGGATGACTATGACCACATCCCCAGTGGGGAGCGGCCTGGTTACTTGCCCCACAACCCAACATCACACGTCCTGCCTGTCGTAATTAGCAATGTTCCCTGGCTCGAAACAGCAAATGTTATTATGTAGACTGGCGGGCAGCTAAAATCCGATTAGAGGGGCCACAAGCTGTGGCAGGTGCACCAAGCAGGGAGTGCGAGTGACAGAGGAGCTGCCTAGTACCCCCCATTCCTGTCACGTCCCTCAGGCCCAGCTCAGGCTGCAGGCAAGGTGGAAAGTTCTGAGCAGAGCCACGGCTCAGACGGGTTCACAGGAGCCTGGAGGAAACATGGGCTCAGCGCACCTGCTGAGCTGCGGGCCTTGATGTAACCCCAGACGGGGCCTTGGCCCATTGCCAACTCTGCCTTACCCCCAACCATGTGACCCTGGGCAGGTGGTCCCTCTGAGCCTCACTTTGACCATATGCAGCCTGGGGCTGAGATTATGCATCCTGCGTGGTTTCACAAGGCTCCTGGGCCTGGGCACCTGGAAAGTGCTTGGTAACTGTTTGCTGCCGCTGGGTTCACCTCCTCCTCATACTGCATCTCCTCCCTCTAGACCTCCTGCCCCCGGAGGTCTGCAGCCTCCTGAACCCAGCAGCCATCTATGCCAACAACGAGATCAGCCTGCGCGACGTCGAAGTCTACGGCTTCGACTACGACTACACACTGGCTCAGTATGCAGATGCGCTGCACCCCGAGATCTTCACTGCTGCCCGGGACATCCTGATTGAGCACTACAAGGTGAGGCTGGCCGGGCAGGGGGCCTCGGCACTGGAGTGATCCCAGGCTGAGGCACGGGGCTCCCCTGAGGCGGCAGCCCCTCCAGAAGTCTGTGCTGATGCCCCTGACTCAGCCTGGCCCACTTCCCCTCAACAGTACCCAGAGGGGATCCGAAAGTATGACTATGACCCCAGCTTTGCCATCCGAGGCCTCCACTACGACATTCAGAAGGTGAGTGCCGAGGCCCCGGACCCCAGCAGCTCCTCCTGACGGGATGTGCCTTGGCCCCTGTCCTCTAAGGGGACTTCCTCTCGACGGGCACATGATCCCCTCGGTACCTTCCCATTGGGGCTGTAGCCCAGAGGCTGGAAGAGGCTGTCCCAGGGCCAGTGCAGACCCCTTTCTCCCCACCTCTCCCACTCCTGTGGCGCTCCCAGAGCCTGCTGATGAAGATCGACGCCTTCCATTACGTGCAGCTGGGGACGGCCTACAGGTCAGTGCAGACTTCCTGGCCGCACCCTGCTTCCCCTTCACCCCCAACTCTACCGGGGCCTCGGCTCTGGACTACTTTGGACTCTTGATGTCTGCATACCCGCCCAGGGGCCTCCAGCCTGTGCCTGACGAGGAGGTGATTGATTTATACGGGGGCACCCAGCACATCCCACTGTACCAGATGAGCGGCTTCTACGGCAAGGTACCCACTCATGGGCCATGGCCCCGGGCAGCCCGCGCAGTGATCTCATCACAGGGGCCCGCTCCCTGGGGCGCTGCCCTGACCCGCAGGCAGTGCCCACCCTAGTGTGGCAAGCCAGATTCAGAGCCTGTGGCCTCCAGAACTGGGGGCCGAGGCCGGGGGCTTGCTGAGGCGGTGGTCCCCTCTGCAGGGTCCCTCCATCAAGCAGTTCATGGACATCTTCTCACTGCCGGAGATGGCGCTGCTGTCCTGCGTGGTAGACCACTTCCTGGGTCACGGCCTGGAGTTTGACCAGGCGCACCTCTATAAGGATGTGACGGTGAGGACCTGTGGCCTGCCTCTCAGGGTGGCAGAGAAGATAAAGTTGGCCACAGCAGGGCCCACTTCCTAGGCCCTGCTACAGCCTCACTGTCCCTCCACTGCCCCCAGGATGCCATTCGGGACGTGCACGTGAAGGGCCTCATGTACCAGTGGATCGAGCGGGATATGGGTGAGGATGGGCTGTAGCCCCTCCTGCGGGTTCCTGGGCAGGGCACGGGTTTGCCCTCACAGACCCGTGTCCCCATTAGAGAAGTACATCCTGAGAGGGGACGAGACGTTCGCTGTCCTGAGCCGCCTGGTGGCACATGGGAAGCAGCTGTTCCTCATCACCAACAGCCCCTTCAGCTTCGTGTGAGCCGCCTGGGTGGGGAGGAGGGATCGGACGGGCTGCCAGAGGGGTCTTGGGCCCCTCCACCTCGCTGCTGCCTGTCCCACTTCTGCCCTACCTCTGCCTCTGCCCAGGGACAAGGGGATGCGGCACATGGTGGGCCCCGACTGGCGTCAGCTCTTCGATGTGGTCATTGTCCAGGCAGACAAACCCAGCTTCTTCACCGACCGGCGCAAGTATGGGCCTCGCTGGGGTGATGGGGCTGGGGCGTGGGAACCAGCCTTTGCCTGGCACCCTGCGTGCTTGGGGTGGAGACACCCCCTTGTCAGCACGTGGCCAATGGAGATGGTGCCTACACGCCACCCCCCACCCAGTCCTGCCCCACACTGGAAATCCAGCCCTTTACCGCCCCCTCTCTGTCCTGCACCAGGCCTTTCCGAAAACTCGATGAGAAGGGCTCCCTGCACTGGGACCGCATCACCAGCCTGGAGAAGGGCAAAATCTATCGGCAGGTGAGTGCCATGCAGGTGGCCTCTCCCTGGCCCCAGGTTGCAGAGGGGGCAGCTGCACGGCCTCCTGGGCCCTGCCGCACCCCGACACGCCGGCCATGCCTCTGCCCCCTTGCACTGTGTCCCGGGACACCAGGGAACGGCTGTGAGGGCACAGGCCTGGTCAGGCTGCCTGTGTTGGAGTTTACTGCTCATTAGCAGAAAGAGTCTGGACGAGTCATTTGGCCTCTCTGTGCCGTGCTTTTCCTCATCCACAGAAGAGGTAGGGTGTAAACAAACCAAGAAAAGTGTTCTCCTGAATTGTGGTACAAAGCCCTCACATTATCCAGGCATTTACTGAAAGTCCCCCAGACGATCAGTGGCGCTGTTACTTGGGGCTGACCACCCTGCTACGGCCAGACCAGCTGTAGGAGCAGCTCACAGGCCTTCAGGGGAGACCCCTTTTCCTAGCTGGTGTCTAGGAAGATGAGAAGGGGGCCTAGGGGGCCTAGTGCCAGGGTTGGGTGGCAATTAAGGAGCAGGATTAAGGCATTTAGTCCTGGATGGAATGCGGAAATCCTGGCTGAGCTGGTCTCCTTGAGGGTGGAGGTTCCGGGGATGGGGGTGGGCAGCCAGCCTGGGGTATCCAGAGCCGAGGCCTGACCTGCAGGCAGTACTCCTAGCCCTGTGGCCCCAGCTCTCCATGGTCTCTTTGGGCTCAGGCTCGCTCTCTCGGCTCCTTTGTCTCAGCATCTTAGCTAAGCCTGAGGTGGGTCATGCACCTTTGTGGGGAACATGGGACTTTTTCTCCTGTGGCAGCTTTTAGCCTTTTCTTTATGCCTGATCTGAAATTTCACTGTGTGTGTGTGTACGCACACACACGCACGCCTTGGATCCTGCTTACTTCTCATCTTTGTGCTCCCTCCCTGGCTCCCTTTGCGGAACCTCAGGCTCCATCTTGCCTGATGCAGCACCTGGCCCTCAAGATTCTCTCTTGGTGCGGGGCCCATCCTCGGCACACACCCCCTCGTACCTGACTGCCCACCTGAGCTGAATTCAGCAATCTCCTGGCCGCTTGCAGCACGGGCTGACTCCTTTGTGCCCAGTGTGAATTCTGCTCATTGCTGGGCTATGGGCTCCTGGCACCTGCCCCAGCGGCTGCTGCACTTCCTGCTCTGGGCCCCCTGCCCCATTTTCTGCTCTCCCGAGAGCCTCCTCTATTGTGTTTAAGCCTGACTGCCTTCATCTCTTCTCTGGCTCTGGAGCCGGCGGGGCAGATGGCTCTGCAGTGAGCTCCGCCGGGTCCCTCCGGGCTCCCTGGGAGGACAGGAAGGGCTGCAGGGCCAAGGGCTTGCTGCTGTGGTTTGTTTCCCACAGCGTGAGATCCCTGGGGCGGGTGTGAGGCCACAGGGAGGGGAGGCCCTGGAGGCACAGGGCACCGTGCCAGGCCCACAGGAGACTTTCCTGGGGCAGGCAGACCCCCTTCCCGACTGTGAGGGGGAGGAGACCAGGGCCAGAGCCCCGGGTCAGTGAGGCCATGGGAAAGGGCAGCTGGGCGTCCAGCTGGAGGGGCCTCACTGCCTCTGGGGATTTGGGAGGGGCAGTGGAGGACAGGGCGGGGTTCCGGCAGCCCCACGGGAGCCCCCAGTACACTGTGCTCAGCGGTAGCCCCATTCTCCGCAGGGAAACCTGTACGACTTCCTGCGCCTGACAGAATGGCGTGGGCCCCGCGTGCTCTACTTTGGAGACCACCTGTACAGTGACCTGGCGGTAAGCGGGCAAGGCTGGGCCCCGTGAGGAGAGGAGGAGGGAGGGACCCCCTGCTCGTCACCGCTGAGCCCTGCCTCGACCCTGCACGGCAGGACCTCATGCTGCGGCACGGCTGGCGCACGGGGGCCATCATCCCTGAGCTGGAGCGCGAGATCCGCATCATCAACACGGAGCAGTACATGCACTCGCTGACGTGGCAGCAGGCGCTCACGGGGCTGCTGGAGCGCATGCAGGTGGGGGGGGGGGGCAGGAGCAGGGCGGTGGGGAGGGCAGGGCTGCCGCCTGGGCACACCCCAGCACCCTCTGGTCTCCCACAGACGTACCAGGATGCCGAATCGCAGCAGGTGCTGGCGGCCTGGGTGAAGGAGCGGCAGGAGCTGAGGTGGGCCGTGGAGGGCGTGGGAAGGGCCTCCCCATACCACGGCTCCTGGGCCCCCTCGAGTGCCCTGTGTCTCTCCCACAGGTGCATCACCAAGGCCCTGTTCAACGCCCAGTTCGGGAGCATCTTCCGCACCTTCCACAACCCCACCTACTTCTCCCGGCGCCTCGTGCGCTTCTCGGACCTCTACATGGCCTCCCTCAGCTGTCTCCTCAACTACCGCGTGGACTTCACCTTCTACCCGCGCCGCACGCCCCTGCAGCACGAGGCGCCGCTCTGGATGGACCAGCTGTGCACCGGCTGCATGAAGACGCCCTTTCTCAGCGACATGGCCCACATCCGCTGAGGGCGCCTTTATTGTCCAGAGCAGGTCCTCCCCCCCACTCCTGCCCCGTCCACGCTGGGCCTCGGTCCAAGGCGGGCAATAAAAGCCGTCTCCCTCTCGCTCATGCCTCTGCTCGGCCCTGGCTGCCTCACTTGACTGCGAGGATCCTCTGGGTGTCGGGGAAGTCGTCCTCTAGCAGTGAGTCCTGGGGGTGGGGAGAGAACCCTTTGTGGCTGGGCCAAAACCAGGCCTCAGGCCCCTTTCTGCCGCCCCTCAGCCCCCACACTCACATCAAAAGGCTCGCAGAAGGCGTCATGGCTGCCAAAGACTGGGTTGGGGACAGAGACCAGGGTTGGGCTGGTCCCTTCCTGCCACGGGGTAAAGTCCTCCTCAGCATCCTCTTCTGCCTGAGAAGAGAGGTGTGGTGAGGGACCTTGAGGAAGGTCGATGGACCCAGGCATCCCCAGCCCCCTCCCCTCCCCCACAACATGGCCCTACCTGGAAGGCAGAGAAGCCAAAGCCTGTGGCCTTGCCTCGAGCACGGAGGTAGAAGGCTCCAGCCACGACACCAAGCAGTGCTCCGGCCGCTACCACAGCCCCCACGCCTGCTGCCACCGGTGGAGCCTCAGGGGCCACCACCGCCCGCTGCAAATAAGGAAAGCATCAAGGCCAGGCAGACCAGGGCTGTTCACTAACCCCCTTGCTGTTCTGCTATCCCCCACCCCCACCCCAGTCCATCACCTACTCACCGGCTGTAGGGGAGCCAAAAGAGGCCTGGCCAGAGCGTGGATGATGCCGTTGAATGCCATGATGTCCCACATGACAACATGGCTAACCACAACCGCCCCTGGGGCCTGTAGGAAGACCAGAGTCAGGCCGAGTAGGTGAAGGCTAGGGCATGCAGGGGAGGTGCAGTGGCCAGACTCACCACAGGGGCCCCAGAACTGTTGTCCGGGCCCACAGCACTGAAGATGAGGCTGAGGCCCGAGTGGGCAGGGAGCACAGTGTGCTGGCTGGCATTGGTGCTCAGGAAGGTGGCGTTGGAGGCGTGCAGCTCCAGGTCGGGGCCACTCAGCGTCTGTGGGCAAAGCAAGGCTATCAGCCCAGGGCAGCCAGAGGTATGGGTATCGGGCCTGGCTCTGCCCACAGCCCCTGCCAGTTACCATGTTGTCCAGGAAGCCTTCATTGACAGGAACGAAGAGTGTCTTGTAGGTGAGTTCATCGTCCAGGAAGTCCAGGAAGTCGAGACCTCGTGGGGTGGCATTGGCATAGCCCAGCAGCATCTGGGAAGGGGGGGGAGATGGGACCGTGGGCAGGCTCCCTCCCCCGGGATCCCAGCGACCCCCCCCACCACCACCCTCAGCCCTAAGGCTGGGCCCCTGCACACCCCATAGAAGGTGGAGAAGTTAGCGGTGGCAGCCAGGACATCGAGCAGCTTCCCGTTGCACATGCTTGTCCCGTCACCCACAAAGCCACGGCGGCACCGGCAGGCCACATCTGCGGGAAAGGTGGTTCAGGGGATCAGTAGGTAGCGGCCGAGCCAGGGCATGGTGGGGGGTGGGGTTCTGGGGCAGGGTGCACTGCACCTAGCTCTCGGTAGCAGTAGGTGTCCCAGCACTCCGAGCGGTTCTCCCGGACACCCAGGCTGACGACGCCCACCTGGCCACCGCCACAGTCGGCCGCAGGGAAGACGACCGGGTGGGCTGCCGAGCCATTGGCCAGCCAGCCCACGAGGCACAGGTGGAAGCCCAGCTGTAGGGGAAGGAGGGGGTGCTGAGACCTCAGGCCCAACCGGAGGGGCCCCCACAGGCTCAGCTCCAGACCCCTGGGCCCCACATACCTTCTGGGCAGCAGAGAGCTGAGGGAGAGAAGCAAGAACAGCTCCCTGGGCCCCACAGGCTGCCTCGGCCTCTGAGAAGTTCAGGCCATAGGGACCACTGGGGGCCTGGAGGTGGAAGACCCCAGCCTGCTTCTCTGCAGAAGGGAGGGACACGTGATCAGCCCGGTGGCACCAAGAGCAAGCAGGGCCACTGGGGGTGGGCAGGGAAGCACACCCTGGAAGTGGAAGTCCGTGCACACGGCATCCACGTGGCAGGGTGGTGGCTGGCCCAGGCAGCGGTCCACGGGCGGCTCCGGCTCCTCCAGACACTGCAGTCCGTCACCCACGTAGCCAGTATGGCACACACAACGCCGGGTGTTCTGAGGCGGGAGAGCGGGCGGGTGCTCTTCAGGGACCTGGGGGGCCACACTGTGGAGCCTCCCCGCCCTGCGGCTCGGCTCCCTGGCTGCTCACCGGACCAGTGTTCAAGCAGTCGGCGTGTTCGTGGCAGCCCCCGCGCCGGCCGTCCGCACAGGGGTCGCGGGCCCGGCAGCTCCAGCCATCACCCTCATAGGCGGGCAGGCAGGTGCAGGTGACCGCGGTGCCCACTTGGCTGCAGTTGGCGTGCTCGCTGCAGCCACCACGCCCCTCCCGGCACAAGTCCACCACTGTGGACAGGGAGAGAGTGGCAAGACTAGGGGACAGGAGGGGACAGGAGGGGACAGGAGGGGCCAGGCCCAGAGGGGCTCCCGTCTCGCATCCCACCCCCGTGCTCACCTGTGCATGTGTGTCCGTCCCCTTCATAGCCCAGGCCGCACTCACAGCTGTTGTCCGCACGGCACGCGGCCTGGGGTGCGCAGGGTGGGGTACACACAGGCTGCAGCTCTGTCCCCCAGGGCCCACCCCACACATCCAGGTGAGAAGCTGCCCTCCTGGAGGTCCCCCTGGTCCCCCTCCCACCCGCCCCTCAGGGCCTCAGCCTGAGCGTGCAGTCCGGACACGCGCCGGTGTCGGCAGACAGGTACAAGCGCGCAGGGTGGGCACAGATGCCGAGAGCACTCACTCAGCTGCACCTCACAGCTCGGGCCCGTCCAGCCCTCGTCGCAGAAGCAGGAGCCGGAGCCCCCCAGGCCCTCATCACAGCGCCCATGGGAGGAGCAGTGGCAGGCTGGGGAGAGGGACGGGCAGGAGGATAGGGTTGGTGCGGGGGTCCCAGGGCTCAGAGGACAGGGTAGGAGGGGGTGGGGTTGGGGGGGGGCGGGACAGCCCACCTTGGCACTGGGGCCCAAAGGCCCCCGGGGCACAGAGTTCACACGCCGTCCCTGTAAACCTTGCGTGGCACTGACACTGCCCACTGCCACTCATGCCGTCCATGCACACACCACGGCCGCTGCAGGGGCTGCCAGCACCACCAGGGCAAGCTAGCAGGTGGGGGAAGAAAGGGGCTGGGGATCTCAGGACCCCCTACCACACGCAGCCCCAGACCGGCCACACTGCCCGTCCTGCACCTGGGACAATCAAGCCCCTTCCAGTAGCCTCACCACCCCCCAAGCAGAATCCTAGATACTGCACCCAGTGTAAATTCCCTCACCACCCACACCTGCCCCCCACCCCACCACCCCAACACCTGTTCTCCAGAGCAGCACCTGCGGCCTCAGGACCCTCACCTCGGCACTCACTGCCATAGTGACCAGGGCAACAGCTGGGTTTCCAGGTGGTGGTGACGCAGTTGCGGTGGCAGCCCCTGCCCAGGCCTTGGGGCTGGCCCCAGAGGCTGGACCGGGCCCAAATGCTGCGCAGTGCTAAGGAGTGCAGTGGAGGGGATGTCCAGAACTTTGAGTAGTATCGCCAGCAGGTCTCGGGGCTGCCCTGGGCCAAGAGGAGTCCAACAGTCTGAGCTTGGTGGTCCCTGGGCCCTACCTGAACTCCCACCCGGCTCCCAGGGCCTTACCTGCTCCTGTGAGCCCTCAGGACAAGGCGGTTCCAGCCCACAAATGCTGCAGATCTTCTGGAAAGACAGAAACCAACAACAAAATCAGATGGATGGATGGGACAGGTCAGCTAGGGCTCCTGCCTGTCCACCTCTGACCTGTGGCCTCTCTCACCAGTCGCAGCGGCCGAGTCTCAAAGCGGTCACAGCGGGCACCAAGGCCAGGTGGCTCCAGTAGCTGATCGATGCCATAGGCCAGGCCACCCTCAAAGGGCAGGTGCCGCTGCACGATGCGGGCGTCTTCCTCCCCCACTGTGAGCTCACCCTGCAGGCAGAGGAAGGAGAGTTTGTGGGGTCACAGGTGCATCACGGGCCCCCACTTCCAGAGCCCCTGCCCCCTGCTTCCCAGACTCACCGGCCGGGCACGGCTGCAGGAGAAGGAGATGGGGGTCCCATGCATTGTGCGGAGTGGGCCCAGGTTGGGCAGGTCAGATGCCAAGGCCTGAGAAGATGGAGCTACGGTTAGAGCTGAGCAGACAGGCTGGGTGGCAGGCAGACCAAGCACTGGGGGGGACACCCACCTCAATGTTGCGGATCACATGGCCCCGCAGGATGGCTGCCAGCTTGTCACGGTGGTCTTCGTGGTGTAGCCAGGCCTGGCGGTCAGCCGGCAGGGCCCGCAGGGCAGAGTCTGTGGGCCACAGCATGGTGAGGGGCCTATGCGACGCATCCTGAAGCAGGGGCAGGAGGCCAGCCTCCTGGCAAGGGTTAGCAGAGGTGTGACAGTCAGAAACTGGGGGCCGGAGGTAAAGGGCTGGACCACAAAGTCCAGGAAGGGGCTCCAGGTACCCAGATGGCCCTCCAGCCAGCTGCCTTCTTCTGTAGCCATCCCAGGCAGATGCACATGGACATACATGCAGGGATAAACTTGCACACCCCTCGGCTATTCTCAGGTACGTGGGCACACAAGCACACCCTGTGCTCACATGAGGGATCAGAAGGCCTGTGCACACATGAGGCACAGGGTTACACACAGAGGAGCGTGCAGACAGGTGAACATACACACATCAACTCACACACGGACAGGCACATGGCCACAAATGCCCGCACGTGGGAGCAGTACCTTCACAAGGCTGCTGAAGATCTTGTAACCAAAGCCCTCCGCCGCAGCGGTGACGTTCCTCTGCGGGAAAGCACAGGTGAGCCTTGAGGTCAGGCAGGGAGGGAAAGCAGGAGGCCCCTGGCTAGCTCCCAGGCCTGTGTCCAGGTCATACCCGCAGGGCAGGGGCAGCATCAGGCTCCCAGTGTAGCACGTCAGGAGGCAGCAGGACCCGATCGATAAAGTGCAGGACGCCGTTCACCGCCTCCTGATCGCTGCTCACCACCCGCGCGAAGTCATTGACATAGATGCCGCCCTGGAGGCCGGGCCGGACCAAAGGAAACCCGTTGGTGTGGTGCTCAGAGTCTGAGGGGGCGGGGCCCCAGCTGGGGGCGGGGCCCCCAGTGGGCCTGCACTGGGTGAGGCTTGGGACAGAAGGTGGGCGGGGCCAAGACCGCAGGGAAACACCACCCACTGCCTGGCTGACCAGGTGAGGTTGCGGGAAGAGCGAGCACCGACACAGAGCCAGGCTCAGAAGTCCTCAGCCGGAGGACAGGCCCTCAGTGGTGGGCACAGTCCAGAGACGGACTCATTTATCTCCCTCTCACTAAACCCCGTCCCGGCCCAGGGGAAGCAAAAGGGTCTTCAATGTGCAGGGATAGGGCTTGGGTGCTCGCCCGCAGGGCTTGAAAGCTGCGGCTGAGTCTGAGTCCTGGCTCTGCGAGGTGGTCGATGCAGGGGCGGACCAACGTGGAATAGTGGGTAGGGGCCTGGGCCCACCTCCCTCTCGTGGATGCGGAGCGGGTGCCCCGAGAGCGTGGTGACATAGCCTTCCTCCAGCAGCTCCTGGCTGCTCAGCCGCCGGCAGCCAACCACGTGGTAGCGGAACACGAGCTGGCGATTGGCGCGAATCCGAGCCAGCTCATCCTGGAGTGGGAATCATGAGGGTAGAAGGAGGCTTTGATTGCTGTCCTTGCCCATACCCACTCCTGCCCCATAGGACCCATCCCTTCCCAGGGGGAGGGTTGCTTTACCTGCGACAGGTTGGTCATTAGGTCTGCCCGAGGCACAAAAATTGTGAAAGGCCCATCACCCTTGAGCTCCTTGTATTCCTGTGGGGAGGCAGTAACAGCTTAAGTAGAAGAGGGGTAACTTGTGACCACCTCGGGGCATCTGTGGATCCTCCAGGAAAGACTTGGACTCTCAGGGTCGCCTGTGTGGCTCAGTCGGTTAAGCCTCTGCCTTTGGAGCAGGTCATGATTCCATGGTCCTGGGATCGAGCCCCGCATCATTAGGCTCCCTGCTCCATGGGGAGTCTGCTTCTCCCTCTGCCTCTATCTGCCCCCTCCCCCACCCAGCTTGTGCCCTCTCTTGCTTACTCACTCTCTCTCAAATAAATAAAATATTTAAAAAAAAAAAAAAAAAAACACTTGGACTCTGAGAGACCAGAACAGCCAGCCCCCTAACCAAATGAGAACATGGAGGTCCAGAGACTGGCGGGACATGCAGATCAGAGAGGCCCAGGCTGGACCGAAGAATTGGAAGCCAGCTGGTCACTTACCAGGAGGTGGAGGCTGAAGAATGAGGCATGCCTGTCCCGAAGGAGCTCCTGGGGGAGCGAGGATCAGCTCAGATTTTGGGTGGCCCCCATTCAGGGCCTGGTGCCTGTCCCAGCACCTGCGGCCCAAGGTCTGGCCAAGGCAGAGATGAGGAAAGGAAAGCCGGGGGTCTGAGCTGGGGTCAGGATTTGTTTCATGGATCATAGCTGGGTCAGGCCCAGGTGGAGTCAGGGGGTCAAGGTCATGGTCAAGGCCAGGAACAGGATCAACTCTGGGGTCTTAACTAAAATCGTGGGTCAGGCCCAAGGGGGTCACAGCCAAGGCTGTGTCAGGGGTCCAATTTGGGCACCATTACCAAGCCGACTCGGGCACGGCAGGTGAAGCCATCGCCCACGGTGTGGGCCGCGTCACAGGTGCACGTCCTCTGGCCATCCCCTGCGCCTTTGCACACAGCATAGGGGCTGCAGCCTCCATTATTCTGATGTGGGGACAGGAGAGAGACAGGGTTGGCCCCATCCAACCCTGGGTAAGGGACCATGAAGACTCCTGACCAACCCCCCAAAGCCCTGTTTGCTACTCAGCGGTCAGATTTGAGCTTGTGCGAGGGTGACTCAGCCTTCAGAGGAGGCCCCTAGGACTCTGATGGGGGCAAGAAGGCCTGGTTCCCGCCTCAGCCCCTTCCCCTGTGAAATGAGGTGGGGCTGGGTCCTGACCTGGGAGCAAGGGTCCAGGAGGACACAGGTCCGGATGCCATCCCCGCTGTAACCCTCACGGCAGCTGCAGGAGACCTGTCCCAAATCCTGATCAGTGCGGCTGCTGGGAGCCAAGAGCAGACCAGCACTCCGGACAGAAGGAGCACCTCCTCTCCGGCCTGGTCTGTGGGGGGCCCCACCCTCTGAGGGAAAGGCACAGCCCCAGTGTCTGCATCTGTTGTGCTGACCTGCTGGGGGCCCGTGGGGATACAGTCAGCATGGACGTGGCAACCCCCGTGGCGGATGAGACAGCCGTTGGCTTCTGCAGGGGGAGACACTGGGATGAGGGGTGGCCCTGGGCAGTCCTTTCATTCAATGGTGCCTTCAGTGGCTCACTGCCACGCTCTCAGTGCCCCCCTGCCACACCCTCAGTGCCCCCCATGGGCCCCTCAGCGTCTCCTGGCCTTATAACCCTGAAGCCAGAGCCCTAGCCCCATGTCCGCCCAGGGTGGGGGGCCCAGCCTCACCCTGGCACAGCTCCCCATCTCCTGTGTAGCCATCGTGGCAGGTGCACGTCCGCTGCCCGGGGGCCACCTTGGTGCAGTTGGCGTGGGGGGAGCACCCCCCATGGTTGTTCGCACAGGGGTCCACCTCTGGGGGGCAGAGGATCCCAGAGAGTTGTGAGGAGCCGGCACAGGGACAGCGTGCGCACAGGGGAGGAGGGCAGGGGAGAAAGGAAGCGGTCAGAGGGAAGGGTGAGACCCGAGACCCCACAAGGACTGGAGAGGGCTCTGCAGGGAAAGTGTCAGGGGGGAAATCACATGGAAAATCTCAGGGTGCATGCCCAGAACATTCCACGGGACCCAACCTGAACAGTAGCTGCCGTTGCCGGAGTATCCCGCGGCGCAGACACAGGCTGGGGCGGCCGCCGAGTCCTGTATGCAGCTGGGAGGGCCGGTGTTAGCCCAGCCCGGGCTGTGCCTGACCCCAGGGGCCCTACCCACCCACCAGCCCGAGGCTGAGTTCACTCACTTGGCATTGGGGTCGCACTTCTTTGGGCATTGAGGGCCAGTGATCTCTGGGAAGGGTGGGGGCAGGAAGAAGGTTCTGGTCGTTTGGACCTGGGAACCATCTTCCCAGGAGTCACCCGCCTCTCCCCCTTGAGGCTACTCACTCTGGTCACAGCGAGGGCCCTGCCAGCCCACATTACAGACACAGCTGCCGTCCCCTTGAAGCCCCTCTTGGCACAGGCCGTGGGCACAGTCACAGACTGGGGGCGGGACAAGGGAGGACAGGAGTTGCCCAGTGCCTCCACCCTGACCTGGCTGGGCGGTCCTGGGTCTCTGTCCTCTGCCCTCCCCGGGGCTCACCTCCAGCACAGTTGGGCCCATAGCGGCCCAACTCGCACATCTCGCAGGCGGTTCCATGGAAGCCCTCATGACAGCGGCACTCCCCGCTGCCCAGGAGCCTGTCCTGGCACTGCCCATGGCCTGAGCACACGCCGCCCTGGCCCCCTGGGCATGGCTCACACAGTGTGCCAAAGAAGCCGGGGCAGCAGTCGGGCACCTGTGGGGAGGGGGCAGGGAGAGGCCCGGCACAGGCCAGGTGCGGGGAAGAGGGACATGAGGGGGCGGTGGGGACAGGTCGCTAAGCCAGACAATGAAGCAAGCAGGAACCGGGGAACTGGAGGATGCCTTCTATGACCCTCTCCGTGGCAGGGGTGAAGAAAGGGAGCCTCGGGCCAGGGACAGCTGTGTTGAATCCCGCAGGGGGGGATAATGCTGGGCCCACAGTTTCCCCTGGGTCCTGCTTGATGGTGTCCAGGCCGAGCTCCTTTTCCCTCCCCCGAACCCCACTCCCGGGGGGTGTGGCCACAGACAGTGGCCCCACTGACCTCAGACCTCTCCCTCTGGGCCCTTGCTCCACTGGGCTCAGCCTAGTCCCAGCCCTGATCTCTGCCCTTGAAATCTAGTCTGGGGTCCTCCCCTGGACCTGCGCTCCTGCCTCCCCACTTGTGGTCAGACTCGGGGGTGTGGGGTGATCCTAGGCAAACCTGGATTCTCTTGGCACACGTGTAAGAGCAGCCCCGGGAGAAGGAGGAGCCGGACTTGTAGACGCAGCTCTTCTTGGGGGTGTCCTGGAAACGGGGACAGGTGGGAAGGCTGAGCCTGCGGCTTGGGTAGCGGCAGGTCAGTGGACGGGAAGACAGACAGCTAACAGTAGATGAACAGGACAGGAGATCAGGGAGGGATGGAGGCAGGAGGTCGACCTGGGCCCAGGCATCCCAGCGTCAAGGAGACAAGGAGCAGCCCTGGCTGTTCTATCCCCCACAACTGGGCCAGCCAGCTGGGTCCCGCATGGGGCGGCGGGGGGGCGTGGGGACGGTAGACACCTGCATGCAGAGCAGAGGGCACGGCTTAAGCCCCTGTCCTTACCTCTAACTGGAAGCCCTGAGTGCAGCGGAATCTTCTGGAGCAGTTTACACATTTCTCCTGGGGAGGTTGGGGGGAGTCAGGTGGTCTTGGGGTGGGGCCCCCAAACCCACCTTCCTTCCTCTCCGACCCTAACCTAGTGCCCCTCCCTGGCAGCCAGGCCAGCCAGCACCTCCCAGCTCTGAACCCCCTCAGTTCTTCTCCCCACACCCTGCCAGCCCCGGGCCTCGGCGTCTCACCCGCAGGGACTCGGCGTGGCTGTGCAGACAGCGGCTTGAGCCCACGGTCAGGACCCCTGCCAGGCCAAACAGTGAGCAGCCAGGGGCCTCCAGCACCGGGCCTTCGAGCAGCACATGGTTCACCTCGGGCTGCAGAGTGCGGAGGGAGGCTGAGTCCACCTCCCAACACTGCCACCCTCGCCGTGGGGCTAAGGGCTGGTGGGGGGCGGGGAGGGGGTCTCCCAGGACAGACCTGGCCGCTATGGTTGTAGAAGACGAGCCAGTGGGCCGGGCCCAGGAGCGAGTTGCGGTGTCCCCCTCTCTGCAGGGTCTCCACGGAGAGTGCCTCCCCCAGGATCACGTGGTGCCGCACAGTGTCTGCGTCCTGGCCGGGAAGCCAGATGGAGAAGCTCGGGGGCTCCAGGGATAGCCGAGGGCCCAGGACTGTCCCTTGGCCGTGGGATGGGGGTGTTCAGTCGGGGTTTCCCCCCCTTGCAGCGGCTTCATCCCGGGGACCTCACCATGCTGCTGCTGTTGCCACTGGCCTCCAGAGAGCGGTTGGTGGGCACGAAGATGGTGTAGGCTGTGGCGGCCTCAATCTGGGGCACCAGCTTGTGATGCTAAGGGCAAGGGGCCGGGGTCACCGATGGGCCTCACTGTCCTCAGGCTGGTCCCTGGAGCCAGCAGTCTCTCTTCAGGCCTGGAGCCATGCACCCCAAGAGGGCACACCCCCTCTCCCCTCTGTTGCTTACCTGCAGCAGCTTCCGGAAGAGGCGGAAGGCGGGCACCAGGTCCAGCTGCTGCAGCACCCCCGTCGCAGGCAGCACGTCCCCCCTCGCAGGCAGTAAGACCTGCCGTGGGGAGGCCCGGGGCTGGTCAGCACACCAGCGCCCCCCAGCCTAGGTGCCTCCCCGCACAGACCCCTCTGGCCGTACCTGGCTGAGGACATGCAGGACACCGTTGGTGGCGAGGAGATCAGCTATATCCACGCTGGCGTTGTGCACCCACACCCTCTGGAAATCAGCAAGCAGAACTCAGCCAGGGGTAGGCACATTCAGACACTTGGGAGTCGGCATGGCACCGACAGAGTCTGCCGGGCATGCAGGCCTCTGGGGGCAGCCCCCAGCCCAGGCTGGACCCCCTCAGAATTGAGCATGGCTGCCCTGATCCACACCTGGGCCCATGCACAAGAGGGACAGGTGAGCACATGCAGACATGGAACCGCAGGTGACATCTGGCACGGCGGTCACTGCTGACGTGAGGACACAGTTCTGAGGACCCCCTCTGCTGGCCCTGGGCAGGTCCTCGGGACTTCAAGCTCAGCCCCCCGGGGCCCTGGTCTAGGAAGCTGGGGGCCTGGAGTTCCCTCCCATGCCCCACACAGCCCCCTCCGCCACCCAGGGTTCACCACGTACCCCACTGATGTTGTGAATCTCCCAGCGTGTGTTAGGGCTCAGGGTGGCCACATCCCGCCCACCCAGCCGGGCCAGCTCCTCCTCGGAGAAGGCCCCCTGGAGAAAATGGGCCCTGTGGGGCATGGAACCAGGTTAGTGTAACCGACAAAGACCTCTGGGACTGGGCTCTACCCCAAGAGGTAGATATAAGCCAGGATGAGAGCCTCTGGGGAGGGGCGGGCTCTCACACAGAAGGCTCTTCCCCACCCTGGGCCCCTGCCCTGGCTGCCCACCTGACCAGCTGCGGCAGCGCCCTTGGCTGCAGCCAGAAGGCCTGGTCCTCAGGGCTCAGCCTACGGATGGCGGACTCAGAGGGCACCAGGGCTGTGACTCGGCTGTCGGTGGGAAGAGTGATGCCAGCACTCTGTACGTGTAGTGACGGGGGACAGGAGGAGTGAGGAAGGCAGCTACCTGAACCTGCTTGCTCCCAGCCTCCAGGCCTGCCCCCACCTCCAGCTCTTTGAGATTTTACACAGCACCTCTGCATCCAGGGAGGCTTCCTGGATTTGAGCCCCAATCACAATATTCTGCCCTGTCCTACCTTGATCCACTGGTAGAAGACAGAGAAGTGGGCATTTGCTTCCAGCTCCTAAGGGGAGAGAAAGAGCTGAGGTCATCAGTCTAGGAACAGATCCAAGGCCCTTCCTCACCAGGACCCCGAGTATTGTCCTTTCCCACCTGAGGCACATGAGAGGACTCCCCCTACCCAAGCATAGGGACCCACTCACCCGGAAGATGTCTCCGTAGCAGCTGAAGCCATCACCCCCATAGCCAGTGGGGCACGTGCAGACCCTCTGACCTCCCCCCACTGCCCGGCAGGTGGCCTGGGGTGAGGGTGGGGCAAAGAGACAGGGGCCTCCATTCAGCACGCAGATGGCAAGCTGGACCGCACCCAGCCTACATCTCACCCTTCTTGTCTCTCCTCCTGCTGTTTGTCTTGCCACCTGGCCCCACTGTCTGTCCAGCCAGCCAGTCTGCATTCATGTTGTTCCCTTGGTTTGCATGGTCCTGCTCTCCAAGCTCACTAAGCATTTGACATGAGTCCCCCCCGCCACCCATCATGACAGATGGGCAGGCAAAGCCCAGGGCAGGGGAACACCGAGGAAGAGAGGCCTGCACTGACAGCAGGAGGAGCTAGCCAGCAGGCCTTCTGGAATGCACAGGCAGAGGTGCCGTGGTATTAGGGTGGAGTGAGGTTGGGGTAGCCACCAGGGCATGAAGTTGGGGAGGGGCTGGCGACAGGAGGCAGGGCAGGGGCTGGGGCCTGAACAAGGAGTGGAAGCCCCGCCCTGTGGGTGAAGGGGTGACAGGGTCTAGATTTGGGGCTCAGAGCGATTCCAGTCCTGGCCATGGACAGGCCCACCCAGAGAGCCTCCCCAGGCCCCAGGCCCCCTCAGCCCCTCACCAGATCATGGCAGCCACCGTTGCCTGCCCGACAGGGGTCAATAGGACTGCACTCGTAGCCATCCCCGGCGAATCCCAGCTTGCAGGTGCACCGGCTCTGGAGAGGTTGGGAGCAGAGGGTCTCAGCTCACCAGGGGCAGTTACCCTCTCCTCTGCTCCCCCACTCTCTGTGGGCTTTGTCCCCTGGGGAGGCCTGGTCAGACCTGAGGAGCATCTCCCAGGCCCCTCCATGGAGACCCCTGCTCTCCAGACCAGGAGCCCGAGGCGCTGAGGGGAGCCGGACTCTTGAGGGGGGGGGGGGTCCCGAGAAGGGACGGCATTGGCAGGGAAGCATCTGAGGAGATTTGGTACCCCTCTGCTCTCAGGCCTGAGAGAGGCCAGCAGCGTGTGGGGAGCAGGCAGGAATCTCGGAGGCTGGTCCCAGGGATGGTGGCACACACCCACCACCCCGCTCTGAGCTTTCCCACTCAACGCCCGTGTCCGGGACTCGTCCCACTGCAGCTGAGTGGCCGGTGACACTCCCAGGTCCCAGTCGCCCTCATGGGCAAGTTGGGAGCATCTCAACCTGTTTATTCTAGTCCTTAGCTCTGCGCTTTAGAACCAAGCAGCTCCTCGTGGAGCTAGGGGTGCCGGCCTCGTGGCCAGCTGGGCGCTCAGCACCAAGGCCCCAGAGGTAGGGGGGTGTAGCCATCGTGGGGCAGGTCCCTGCTCACGCTGGCCCCGAGCCAGGCCTGGCTTCCCCGTTGGCATATTAGACATGTGCCGCCCGGTGCTTGGGGTCACATTCCGACCTGCCTCAGGAGAAAGCTCCAGAGGCTGAGACCCTGAGGCTGGGGTCTGAGTTTGCCAACTCCACAGCTGCACTTCCAGGAGTCTAGAAGGTTCTGGAATGTCACTCCCCTAGGGCCGGAGTCTCCTGCTTTGCTCAGCACCACATTCCTAAGTCTAGAACTGGGACAAGCGTGCCAGGTTCCCCGTGGGAACCCGATGAGGGAAGGAAGGAACTAGTTGTCAGAAGACAGTGGCTCTGAAGCCAGGTAGAGCAGAGGACTCATAGCCCCCGGTTACGAAAGTCCTCATCCCTGAGGGACCGGAGCCACAGCCTTCTGGAGTGGAACCAGCGGCCTGGGGCTGGCAGTGGCACACGCCTTCAGCCCCAGCCTTGTTGTCTCCCCAATACTCTGGCTGCTTCTGACCTGACCACACGACCTTTCAGACCTGGGTTCTCACGGAGACCCCAAGCTGGACTTCTCGGAGTGGCTGCTCCTGGAGGCAGACTGGGAGGGATGAGAGTCCCCTGGAACCAATACCCCCTCCCACGCCCCGCCTCTGCTGCCGCGAGCCCCCCCCCGCCACCCACCCAAGCCTCACCTGCCCGGGGCCCACGTAGCTGCAGAGAGCGTCGGCGTGACAGCCGCCCCTCGCATCCAGCTCGCACTCGTCGATGGCCACACAGACGCGGCCGTCCCCGCTCCAGCCTTTGTGGCACGTGCAGTGGTGGGTGCCCCGGGCCCCAGGGACGCACTCGGCCTGTGAGAGCCATGGTCGTGACCCGGGGCTGCAAGGCGGAGGGCGGAGGGAAGGCGAGTCCCCCTCCACCCCACCCCCCACCCCCCAGGTCAGGACTTCAGGAAGGGGCCCCTGAGACTGACATTTTCCGAGCAGCCGCCACGGTCTGGGTTGGAGCAGGGGTTGCTGGGCGTGCAGGAGAAGCCGTCCCCCTCAAAGCCATCGAGACAGACACACCTGCAGCAGCAGAACGGAGGGCCTCCCGTGAGCCTCTGGAAGAGGCCAGCGGCTGAACAAACCAACACGCACGGTCAGGAACAGGGCAGAGAGGAAAAGGGACACTCACCTGGGGACGCCCCCCTGGCGGATGCAGCGGGCATGCTGGTGGCAGTTCTGGGCCTGCTCCGAGGGCCCACAGCTTCCCTCCGACTCATTACAGAAGCGGCCGCTGAAGCCTGGAGCACATGTGCCCTGCTGACACACCCCCCCGCTGCCCGGACGGTTGTCGCAGAGCCCGTGGACACAGCCGCAGTCTGCAGGGAGGATATGGGAATGGGAATGGGAAAGGTGAGGCAGGGGCAGGGCCGACGGGGAGCCCGGGTACGGCAGGGGGGCGGCTGGGAACGTGGACGACGGCCACCAGCCCAGAAGACTTCGGGGTCACCAAATCAGGGGCCACCCCTTACTCGGTGGGCAGGCAGGGGCAATGCAAGGGGACAGCAACCATTCCTTGCTATCAGTCACCCCATTCTGGCTGCCCTGCCCCGAACACCACCATCCATGGTTCTTACGGTGCATCTGACCTGACTCCTGCCTGCTTTGGATTAAACCCCAGCTCTCATCCGGGCGTGGGGGAAGGAGACATCATCTATTTTTGTTCTCAAATCCTCTCCCTCCCTCTGGCTTTCACCCTTCCTCCTGGGGATCCATTTCCCTTCTTGGTGGGGAGGGGTCCCCAGCCCCCTTTCCAAGCAGCCCCTTCTCTCCCTGGTGGGCCGCACAGGCTGGGACCACCCACCTTCCTGGCACTGGTCTCCATGCTTGTTTGGGTTGGAGCAGATGTGGCAGGCGATGCCCTTGTAGTCTGGGAAGCAGAGACAGGCCCCGTTGCCCCGGACTCCATCGCTGCACTGGGGTGGGTGGGAAGCAGGACCAGTCATGGGGTGGGGACTGGCCACATCCCCTCCCTGCACACCCACACCGTCCTCAGGCTGGCTGGGAGAACATGCTCCCCCTGGAAGGCCTCACCCTGGAAAAGATCTCTAAATCACAGGCTCCCGAAAAGACCCCAGCCCTGGAACCTTCATGGGTGACCTTGGCTCAACCTAGAAATCTACAACTCCTGTGCTGATCCCTGGCCTGGCACTAAAACAACCCTGATGGTAGCAAGTGGCAAAAACCAGAACACCCAAGGAAACCACTGACCGGGGCTCCTGCTGGCTCAGTCAGTGAAGCGTCTGCCTTTGGCTCAGGTCGTGATCCTGGAGTCCCTACATCGGGCCCCGCATTGGGCTCCCCGCTCAGTGGGGAGTCTGCTTCTCCCTCTACCCCTCACCCCACTTGTGTGCTCTCCCTCTCTCTCAAATAAATAAATAAAATCTTAAAAAAAAAAAAAAAAAAGGAGAACCACTGACAAAGAACCTTTAGGAAAACAGGAGCCAAAATCCAACTACTCAATTATTTCTTTTTTTTGTGGTGGGCAGCAACGCAAGGTTTACTAAGTGATAGTACAAAGCTCCCAAAGAGGGCAGGGACCCGAAAGTGTTGTCCTAATTCATTCTTTTTTTTTTTTTTTTTTTTAGATTTTATTCATTTATTTGCGAGAGAGAGAGAGTGCGAGCCAGAGAGCAAAAGCAGGAGGAGAGGCAGAGGGAGAAGGAGAAGCAGGCTTCCCGCAGAGCAGAGGGCCCGACGTGAGACTCAATCCCAGGACCCTGGGATCATGACCTGAGCCGAAGGCAGCTGCTCAAGAGACTGAGCCACCCAGGGGCCCTGCCCTAATTATTTCTAATTTAAATACTAAAAACCATATGGCCCAACTTCCACTGCCTGGATGTGGGAAACCCAAGGTTGGCTGAGACACACAAGGAGCCCTGACTGACTCACACACCTCCCCCCGGGGCAGGGGGACTCACATTGCCTTTGCCATAGCAGGGGTTGGAGAAGCCCCCAGGACACTGGGCACAGTCAGGCCCAAAAAACCCCTTGCAGCAGCCAGGTTTCTGTAAGAGACAAAAGCGTGTCGGAGGGCTCATCTCTAGGTCTGCCATTCCCACCGCCCGGGCCACTGCTGCTTCCACAGCCCCCTCTGTAGAGCCAGGCAAAGCCCCTCTCCCAGGGAGGCAGGCCGCTCCGGCCCCGAGGGGAGGCCCGGGCGACCGCACAGTGAGCACCTTGGCCCAGGCTCACCAGGACTGTCTGGTTGCAGCTGTGAGCACAGCCCTTCCTCAGGACGTTGAGGCCGGTAGGGTCGTGGGTATAGACACACTCCTTGGGGAAGCTGTCCTGGGGTGGGCAGTGCAAAGCAGGTCAGCCGGTGTGGGTGCTGAGCCGGCCCCCCTTGCCAGGCAGTGCTGGCCCAGAGATCCCTCAGTGCTCTGGACCCAGCACCCCTCCCCTTAGTGGGGCTGAGAGGGGCTGAGCCTCCGGGTCCAGCTGAGCCACACAGCCCCTCCTCCCCGCCTTGAACCAGGACAGCAGTCTTGCTGGGCAGCCCCGAGAGCTGGGCCAAGGGATACTCACCACCTTCACGCTGTTGGGTGGGCACGTGCTCGTGTTCAGGGCCTGGCAGTCCACACAGGAGCCCTGGGCAGGGCAGGGGGAGGCAGGTAGAGTTAGTCATGGTTTATTTATTCAGCAGATTAACTAGGAAAGGGGCCCGGAGCCAAGGCCTGAGGTATGAGAGAGTCAAGGACAAGAGGGCCAGAGCAGAAGGAAGAGCAAAGGCGAGGCTGTGCCCTGGGGAAGGGCTGAGTGCGGGAGTGAGGCAATCGCAGCAGGAGGCAGGACCGGTGGACCAGAAGATGCGGGAGTGATCTCGAAGGAACAACCGGCAAGACTGCTAAGGCCTGGCGCTGGGGGAGGCAGGTGGGTGCATGGGGCCGGGGGCCAGGCCCCGGGCCCACCGGCAGCCTCCCCGCCTGCTGGAGGAGAACAAGTGGGGCCGGGCCTGCAGGTCAGCCGGCAGCTCACCGCCACAATCTGGTGCTGCTCCTCGCTGCAGAGCTTAGGCAGGATGGGCAGGATGGTGGGCGGCAGCAGGACGCCCTCCAGCATGTGGATCACACCGTTGGAGGCCAGCACGTCCACTCTCCGCAGTGGGACGCCCTCCGGTCCCAGCAGGATGCGCCCCTGCAGCAGAGCCCGGTGTACAAGCTGCCCAGCCCGGCAGGCCCCTGGGCCCACTGCCGCCCTTACCCCTACAGCCCGGCCTGCGGGCTCCTCTTCCCTCTCCCTGGCGGTGTCGCCTGATCCGGCAAAACCACTCCAGACTCCAGGCCCTGAGCCACATGGAGCGCCAGCCCCCGAGACTTGTGCCCACCCTCCCCGTCTTTGGAGCCGACCCGCTCTGCTGGGCTCCAGGAGAGGAATTTGATCAGTGCCCACCACCCACACGGCTCCCCCAGGGCCTGCCCTCCATGGGGCTTGGAGCACAAAGGCCTGTCTGAAAGAGGCCACACCAGCCCTTCCACTGGCCCATTCATTCCAGACATGGTTGGTGGAGCTCACCTCCTCGGAGATATTCACGGCCAGGACCTGGTTTGCCATGGTGAGGACCCGGCTCTTGGAGATGAGCTTCTCAACAGTCAGCTGGGTGGAGGAGGGGGTGGCCTTAGGCCAGGCGCGAGCCACACCTTAGGGCCCCACACGGCTCTGCCCAGGTGACTCACAGCTACCACCTTGGTCCCCACCATGAGAGTCCAGATGGCTGGGGAGGGGAGAAGGGGCCCCGGGAGAGCAGGACCTACAGGCAACCTTCCAGAAGCCAGCTGTAGGTGCAGGCTGCTCCCCTGCCCAGCAGAGCTTCTCACCTGGCCGTGGCTGTAGATGTGGTACTTCACCAGCTCCTGCAGTTTGGACAGACCCTGGCAGGGGAGAGAGTACTTGGCAGGGGCCGCTGGAGTCCCCGGTGCCCTGCTGCCCCCGTCCCTTCTCCCCACCGAGCTTACTGCCGTGAAGAGGTAGATCAGGCGGCCATCGCGCAAGTTGTCCACAGCCTCATTGCTTGGGGCGAAGACCGTGAAAGGCCCAGGCCCGTCCAGGATGGAGGGCAGCCCACAGTTCTGTGGTGGTGGGAAGCAGGCTCAGGGAGGCTCTGCAGCCAGCCTCTGCCTCTGAGCCCAGCCTGGGCCCTGCCACCCTCAGCCTACAGGGATGGTCCGTGAGGAAGTGGGAGATAGCGTCAATGGGTCCATGCTACCACAGAACCCCAGGATGGTGATGGGCAGGTTCTAGGATGGGGGCATGGGCAAGAGCCTGTGCTGCTCCAGAGCCCCAGATCACGGGAGGTTAGCAATGAGGGGTCCCTGCATAAAAGATGAGACGGGCTAGGGCCTTTCCGCCCAAACTCACCTCCAGGATGGTTTCAAAGCGGCTGAAGGCCTCAGTAGAGGCAAGGATTTGGCCGATGGTCCTCTGCAGTGAGGGATGAGCATGAGAGCCCCAGAGAAAAGCAGGAGGCTGCTTCAGCCCCGGGACGGGGGGTTGGAGCTCTGTCCCAGCCCCACCCAGAAATGGCCGCTCCACTCTCTGAACTCTGTGGGGGTCAGGGGTCACCCAGGGGCTGCAGGTGGGGCGAGGGGAGGGCCCTGGCTTACCTTGGGGTCCTCAGGCAGCTCTGGTGGGGGCTGCCATTGCAGGGCGGTGACCAAGTGGAAGACGCCGTTGGCGGCCGGGTAGTTGGTCTTGTGGATGGCGAACGTCTGCTGGGGCTGCTCCTTGTACTTGTAGGTGTACTTCTGCTGAGACGTGAGGCCTCGGGCTCATCCACGCCACGCGCCAGCCACGGATGTTCCACCCCCACACCTCTGCCCTGGGTGGTGTCCCCCACCGGGGTGCCCTGGTCTCCGGGCTGAGGTGGCTCTCCTTACCGTGAAGCGGTTGAACGTGACGATGATCTCCTGCCCTGCCAGTGTCCACCACCTGCGTGTCTGCTGGGTCCCCGGCTCCTCCAGCACATGCTGCCCTGCGATGATGTGCTGTTTGCAGAGCCGCCGGGCAAGGGACGCCTGTGGGCACAAGGGGAGTGGGGCGCTGAGAGGGCCCAAGGTGGCTGCTGGTTGCCATGCTAACCCGGTCCCAGAGACAGAGGGGACGAGAGGCCTCCTGGGCCTCAGTTCCCCAGAGCCTGGGCTGGGGACTCTCTCAGGGCCTGAAAGCCTGGGGCAGGGTCCAGGAAGGAGGCCAGGGCTGGCAGCCAGCTCCTCCAGGGGGCGGGGCTCACATTCATGATCTTGGAGGTGACGGCAGAGAGGGACGGTACCAGCACAGTGAACGGGCCCGACGTGGTGAGGATCTCGCGGCAGCCCTGGTCTGGGAACCATGAGAGGGGAGATCAGAATGGATTTGGAAAACCCTCAGGCATCAGTCCTAGGTTGTGGAGAGTTGGGTGGAGGGCACTGGGCTTAGGTCTAGGGTAGACGAGAGGCACCAGGATCGGGGGTGCGGGGAGCTAGCTCCCACCTCCAACCACACACCCCAGCACAGCCCACTGCTTCCACAGCTTTGGGGCAAAGAAACGGGGCATGTCTGCAGGGTTTGCCCCTCACTCCCTGCCAGAAATGCGGGACATGAGGGACGAGGTCACAGGCAGGTTGAGGTGGGGGGTCACATACCCAGCATGGCCAGGGAGACTCTCAGCCGCAGGAACACCACACCCAGCTGGCCGGCCTTCTGTATCTCATGCAGCAGGTGTCCATAGCAGGCACGCCCGTCCCCCACCTCGCCCTCCTTGCACACACAGCTAGGGCCGTGGGTAGAACTGGTCAGACCAGGGCGTGTGGCCAGTCCCTACCTCCTGGCCCTCACCCTCCTGACCCCGTGGGCCCTCGAGCTGAGGATGCACCCAAAGGCACCCTTGCCCCTGCCCAGACCACCCTCTCCACTCTGTCCCCCGTGCCCATCCCAAAGCTCATGTGCCCACCTGATCTTCCCATCGGGGGTCACCTGGCAGGTGGCTGACCGGTCACAGGAGTGAGGGAAGCAGTAGGCGAAGCAGCCCGCGGAGGCATTGTGGTTGGCGCTGACCAAGCCTGGCTTGCATAAGCAGGAGGCCTGGGCCCCCAGGCAGGGGACGGAGGGTGGCGTCACATTCATGAGAACCACGGGCACCCACAAGGCTATGCTCAGCCGCCAGCCACCCTGCCCGCTGAGGGCTGCCATCTTCTTCCCGTGTTACGAGTGGGCGAACTGAGGCTCCCAGGAGGCCCATGATTTGCCCAGGGTCCTTTCGCCAGTGTGGGTGGGGGGCCACGGCACGGGCCCGACTCAGGGCCCTGGCTCACCTTGCCCGGTCTCTGGTACAGACACATGGTGGAATTGCTGGGACAGCCACCGTAGTTGATGGTGCATGGGTCCTGGGGCAGACACACCGTCCCATCGCCATGGTAGTCCTTGGGGCAGCGACACTGTGCCTGCCCCGTGGGGCTCACCGAGCACTGGGCCAATGGGGAGCAGGGTGATGGCTGGCAGGGATTAGGGGCTGCCAGGGCAGACAGAGAGAGAGTGTGTGTGCCCGAGTGAGCTGGGAATCCAGGAGCACCATCCCCTCTGCAGCGATGGCCCAAAGGGGACGTGAGCAGGTTGATCCAGACCTTGGGGAAAGGCCCTCCCTCAGGGACACGTTGTACTTTCTGTAAATGGCCAGACTGTACTTGTGGATTTAAAAGGATGTCCTCCAGGCCCCTGCTCAGTCTGACCTTGGGTCTCTGGCCTCTAGGTCAATGACTTACCTCGGCATTCTCTGCCCTGCTGGATGTGGCCAGGCAGGCAGCGGCAGGAGGGAGCCTCTGCAGAGCACTGGGTGTTCTGGGGACAGTTCAGGGCCCGGCAGACTGGCAGCTCTGAGTGGAGAGCGGGGAGTATTGTGGTGGCTCAAAACTCCAGGCAGGGAGGAACACAGGTGTAAAAATGCTCTCCCCAATTTGCTGTGCAGCTCTGGTCAGAGCTTTGCCCTCTCTGGGCTTTTGGGCAGTGGAGGACTCAGATGACATTCCCTCCCTCTAACCAGCTGTGCGCCTTTCCTACTTCGAAAGAAATTAGGGTGAGGGCAGGGGCACCTGGGTGGCTCAGTGGGTTAAGCCTCTGCCTTCAGCTCAGGTCATGATCTCAGGGTCCTGGGATGGAACCCCGCATCGCATCGGGCTTTCTGCTCAGCAGGGAGCCTGCTTCCCGCCCCCCTCTCTGCCTCTCTGCCTACTTGTGATCTTTCTCTGTGTGTCAAATAAATAAATAAAATCTTTTAAAAAAATAAAAGAAAGACAAAAAGAAAAGAAATTAGGGTGAGGGCAGGCAGCTGCCCCCCCCCCCCCAGGCTCAGGCCCCATCCCTCCCCCCACGGGCCCGCCTACCTTGGTCACAGCGGGGTCCGGTGTATCCAGCAAAGCACAGGCAGCTTCCATCCCCCAGGGGGCCGTGGTTGCACACACCGTGCACACAGCTGCACTCTGGGAGGGACGTACAGGGACACTGAGTCTGCATTTCAGTCTCGGGAGTTCAGAGCTGTGATGCAGGACCGTAAGGGTGGTGGGAGCCAAAGGGAAGCACCTGGCTTAGCCTGAGGACTCGGGGGGGTGGGGGGCTTACTGGAGAAGGCCTCTGAGAACAGCACAGGGCTGGAGGTAGGATAGCTCACATCCCGGGAGGGGGAAATATGAGCCTGAGGGGCTGGCAGGAAGCCTGCTGGGGGCTGGCCAGATGGGCAGGTCTCCTTGGGCCCCGAGTGGGCAATGGCCCCGTTCCCTTGTCCGGCCAGCGCTCACCTGATTGGCAGTTGGGCCCGAATCGATTGGGGTCTCGGCACTCCTGGCAGGCAGAGCCACCGAAATTTTCCTGGCAGGGATTTGTACCTGGTCAGCGTGGCCCGTCTTCGGCACCCCCAACCCCAGCCCTGCTGGGCCCTTACCTTGCACACACAGGTCCCGTTCCCATCTATGCCATCCAGGCAGGTCCCACGGCCATGACACGGGGTCTCAGCACCCCCAGGGCACTCTGTGGACCCCACCCCCACCAGAACTCAGCGGTGCCCTGAAGAACTCATGCTGCACCCCTGACCCCAGCAGCTCTGGGCAGCCCAACCCCTCCCTGGGGTAGCTGGAGCCAGAGAGTCAAGCTGTGTGGGCGCTCTCACTAAATATCCATTTACTGAGAAAGCTGAAGGAGACGCAGGCAGATGCTATGGAGAGGGAGCCCAGGGATGGGGTGCGAGGAACAAAGCTGGGGCCCCCACCCCGTACCATAACACTGGGACCCCCAGTAGCCAGGGCAGCAGGCCTTCTCTACCACATCCTTCCAACACTCCAGGCTGCAGCCACTCATGGACATCAAAGAGTCCCCCAGCTGTACCTCGTAGCTGGGGACAAAGGTGGACAGGGTGACTGGAGGGCCTCCTTGTCGGCAGCCTCCAACACCCCCTCCCCACCGCGAGTTCTAGCGCTCTAGCTCTACCTCCCCTCTCTCCACCTGGCCCAGAGCTGAGCACAAGGCCTGGCACATAGTAGGTGCTCAAGAAACACCACCTGCCCCAGCTCCCCCTTCTTCTTCCCTCCCTATCTCCGCCCACTTGATGGGCCAACCAACATGCAGGCAAGTGACTGCCCTTCCTGCCCACGCCTGCCAGCTCTCCCTTGCCCCCCCGCCCCGACCCCACAGATGCTCCTGGAAGCCATGCAGGCAGAGGCAGAGAGTCCCACCGGCAGTCCTGAGCTATCTTCTCTGGTAGCGCCCGGAGCCAGCCTGGGGGGCACATCCGCCTCTTGATGGCTGGACACATGGTACAGGGGATACGCGTGACAAACTTGGTCTTCACGTCGCAGCGTCTGGACTGCACCTGGGCCACGGGGGGTTTGGAGTGAGGGGCCCGGCCCCTGTGCCCAGTCCTGACTCCACTCCGATGGAGCCAAGGCCCAGCACCCCTCTCTAGGCCTCACTTTCCCATCTGTCCAGCAGTGAGGCCAGGGAAGGCCCCGGGACACAGGGACACCTGCCTGTCACTGCCAGCGTATTCCTACGTCCACAACCATGGACTTCGGCCCTCCGCCCAGGGCCACAAACACACATACGAGAGCCCCAGAGTCTATAGCTCCCGACACAAAGAGAACATAGCCATTTTGATCCACCTCCACCCATTCAGATGGAGAAACTCAACCCCAGACCCCAAACCATCCGGGGCCTGGGGATGTTGGGGACCGGACGGGTCTTTCATGCTAGTGTCCCTTATCACCTTGCACTGAAAAATCAACACTAAATGCCACATAGATGCTGCCCAGCGCGGACAGATCACACCTCGGGGCTGACCCTTTGGCCATTGCTTTGCCCAGATTGTGTCCCCGGCGTGCTGCCCAATGACCCTATAAGCAAGTTCGAGGGCCCGCGTGGCCTCTCCAGCAGGTGGAGACCCAGCAGCCAGCCCCAGACCTGAGAGGCAGGCCCATGTGAGCAGGTGTGCACAAGGGGGTCTGCAAGCCTTCCTGCACTCTGCCCACAGCCTGGCCCCCGGCCCCTGGCCCCACGCACCAGCCCAGACCCAGGGGTCCGCGGGCCATCATTGGGTGGGCGATGCTGGCAGCAAGGAGGCTGAGAAGACCCAGGTGGCTTCCCATGGGAGGTGACAATTGAATTGGGGTTGAAAGTTGCCCATGAGTTGGCCAAGGTTGTCCCCCTGGTAGAGGAGGCAGGAGAGGCAAAAGTCGGGAGGTGGAAGGAGCAGACGACCTCGTATGACGAGGTGAAGAGCTGCCGAGGAGAGGGCCCAGGGGCCGGGCCAGCGAGGGTGAGGATCAGGGCAGCAGGGGGTTGGTTTTAAGTGGGCCTCTGGCTGCTGCAGGGGAGCGGGGGTGGGGGTGGGAAGGAGGCCGTTCCCGGAGGGTGCTGAGTGCCCAGAAAGCCCAGGCTCGCAGTCCCATTCCCTGGCCCGCATGGGGCCTGCAAGTCCTCCATCCCTGCGGCTACCTTTACAGATGGCAGCCCTGTGCCTGGAGGAGGGAAGCTTCTGTCTTGGTTATAAATGGGAGAAGGGACCACAGGAAGGTGCGTGTGGATGGAGAAGAGGGTCCAGGGGCCTGGGCCGTGGGTTCAAGAAGATGTTCTCGTCTAAAAAGTGCTGAACACACTGTGGTTCAAAGGGAGTGAGCCAGAACATCTCTTTCCTAGAACACATTACAGACGCGAGGCCGCTTAAAGCAAGAGAAAAGGAGAAACAGTGGCCTGGCACGTTCTTCCGGTGAACACCAGAGTCCCGGGGTCCCTCTGCCGCTGTGATTTGGCCCTTCCCGCTCATGCCTCTGCGGTTGGCAAGGAAGGAAGTTGCTGAGAGTGGCCTCAGGCCGAGCCGAGTGGCTGAGAGCTGTGGTCTCATTCCCCACCCCGGGGCTCTGTCTCTGCTGAGCCAGGGAATGTCTAGGAAGTTGGGTAACTCTAGGGCTGGGCAGCTGCTGGCTCAGGGCAAAGGCACCCTGGAGGGCCACCTGGCCAGGCGGGCTCAGCTGCCACAGTGGCCGCCACTGGCCCAGGGACTGGCTTTCAGAGGAATGGTCGGGCCTGGCTAAGGGCTCAGGAGAAAGGGAGGGAAGGAGAGAAAGAGAGTGGTGGGGTTTGGAGTGTGGGGGTGAGCACAGGAGGAAGCAGGAGCCTCCTGTCCCCATGTCACACCCTCACACCCAGACTGGTGCCTTGGGAAATGTGTGTGAAATGGTGAAGGGTGTTTAAGCCAGCAGGCAAGTCCTCCTTCTTGTGGGGGAGCACACCGGGCCCCTCTGCCTGAAGGGAGCACCAGCCTCCCGAGCCCTGTCTCGCCACTGGTCTCTCTGGATCACAGCCCAATGCTGAATCAGATTCCCTCCTTCCCGGGGCACCTCGGGACTGCCTGAGCCAGGCGGGGACTGGCCCCCAGTCCCGCCCCGATCCAGAGCTGATTTTGCAACGTCTGCTTCCCACAGAGACAGACAGGCTGCTAGGGAAGTTGAGGAGACATGAGGTATTCGCCTGTTGTAAGAAGGTGGGAGAAATTCTCCCCAAGCTGGGGTCTGGGGTCCCTCCCTCAGAGGGACAGCACCCCATCCAACTGCTGCCCCTTCCCGAGATCGGTGCCCTTCTTCCTCCACGCCCCAGCTTGAGAACACAGGCTCCTCCAGCACCAGCACAAACGAGGCAATGAGTAAAAGACTTTTGCACGGACAGGGGCTAGGACTCCCTCCTACAGGAAGCCTTCCTTGCCTCTACTGCCTGAACCTGTCTGTGTTTGCATTCTGATTCTGCCCCTCACTGGCTGTGTGACCCAGAGGTCTCCCGTACCCCATTGAACCTCAGTTTGCTAACATTTAGAGTGAGCCTCGTGCTGCGGGGGTGCCGGGAGGGCTGGGTGACTGAGGACAGGAGAGAAGTCCCACACTGCCGTGTCCCTGTCCACAGGCACCCCCAGGACCGTCTGCCGGGCCCAGGCTGGCGGAGCCTCAGCCAAAGAACACAGGTCTCTGACGAGGAGAAATTCCAAGCGTGCGGCGGCGGCAGGCCTTTGAAATTCCCTTATACTCCCCTTACAGGGAAACTGAGGCATCGAGGGAGCAGGAGCCCACTTGCGGGGCTTGGCCCAGCCTAGAACCTTGGGCCCTTCTACCGCCACAGTCATCCTCACAGCTTCCCACCCACGAACCTGAAGCTGGCAGTGGGATCCTGGGCAGGTCCCTCTTCTCTGTACCTCAGCCTGCCCGCTAGTGATACGGGGACAGCAGCAGCCGCCCCCAAAATCAGATGGACTTAGCCTCACAGGGTCCCTCCCCTCATCGACAGGCAGACCCCGGCCAGGCAGCTCTCTCCATTCTCAGGGTGGGAGGCTCTCCCAGAAGCTCCAGTGGGGACAGCATTCCCGCTCCGGGGCCTGCGTGAACCCGTAGATGGGCAGCCGGGAGGTGGCTGGCATGCACGGCCCTGCCAGCCACACCGGGGCCCCTTTCTCTGGGGGATCACAGGTCAGTCAGGAGCACAGCTCCAGAGTCAGCCTGATCTGACTCTGTCATCCTTGGGCTCCGATTCCTCTGGGGGAGAACAGGACCCACTGCCCAGGGTCCTGGGGATAATGCCCGGCTATGCCCCGGCTGTGCCCCGGCCGTGCCCAGGCTGTGCTCTTGGTAAACGGCAGCCCTCAGGTTTGGGGGTGTTACTGTTGGCTACCACTTACCTAGAGGACTAGGGGTGAGCAGACCTCCTTCCGCCCCGGGGCCGGACGTGGGCACACACATGTGTGTTCCACGTGAGTCCGTTGGCTAGCCTCTGCAGGGTTCGGGGGCGATCCTAGCTTCAATCCCCAGGCCGTGCTCACAGAAAGACCAAGCCTCAGTCTGGGCAGGGAGGCCAGGAGCAGGGGCCTGGCTCTGTCCCCCTCAGCCTCAGCCTGGGGAGCCGCAGGATGGCTGCCCACACTGCAAGGGGGCTGGCAGGCTGAGCACGGTCGGAGGAGGGCAAGGCGACACTCTGCCAGCCCAGGCAGCTGGACCCACACTGCAGCCTGTGGATGTGGACACACCGGCACAGCCCTCTGGTCCCGCTGCCCTGTGTGTCCCCAGACCCAGGCCCACCCTGTATACGCTCTCTTCCTGCTCCCACCCCTGGATCGCGCGTCCCCCTGCACCTGGCTCACACTCACCTTCTGCCCCCTGGTGAAGCTGGAGCCTGCTAGGCAGAAGGCCAGGAGGCAGAGCAGGAGGCAGCCCCGGGGCCCTGCCATGGCTGGTGGTGGCTGGCAGGCACGCCGGCCAGGATGGTCAGGGCGGCCAGTGTGGGGAACGAGCTCCGGGAGGCAGGCGCAGGGGTGCAGGGCGGGCCGGGGCGGGCAGAGGCTTTAAAAGCGGTCCGGAGGCCCCGCCAGCTCACCCCCACAGGAACCCGCCAGGATTTCCTCCTGCTATCAGCAGCCTGCAGGCGGAAGGGAAGGTGCTGGCCGCTGACCCCTGTGTGGTCGGCCTGGGCCCTGCTCGGGGCTTCCTGACCAGAGACCCTGCCCCTAGCAGCACAGCCCCTGAGCCCACCATGAGCCACAGCCTGAGCCCCAGTAGGGTCTGTGCAGCCACCCCCTATACAAACCACTGCCCAGAGGGCTGTCCTCTGCAAGCCCAGCCTCACTCATTCAGAGGCTCTGGGGGTGTGGGTGGCAGTGGGGGGCCCTGGGGGGGCTCCGGCGGGTCAGGGTAGGGCAGCCCTAAATCAGGTCTGCCGCCTCCAGCTTTCCAACTGAGAGCAGCTGTGGGCCTCGAGTCCCTGCCGGGCCCGTGCTAAGCAGACAGCCCGTCAGACAGTTCCCTGGCTCAGCTGCCCCAGCTACCCCCTCCGCCTGGTCCCTATTACCCCTTCTAGCCCTTCTTTCCTCCTAGGGGGCCTCCTGGCTTCCCAGCGTGCTCCACAGCCCTCTGTGCCTGACCAGCCCCACCTTGCTCGCTCTGGCCGCCAGCCTCTCCACTCCCCTAAGCTGCCGTTCTGCCCCCAGATCCTCTAACAGGGACTCCCCCTAAGGTCAGCCTCAGGTCAAGGGTCACCAGCTGTCATCACCTCAAATCACAGCACTTGCTACCAGCTGACCCTGTTTATTTTGTGTACTCTCCGTCCCCTACTGGAATGTCAGCTATGGGCAAGGATGGCGTGTGGCCGCTTCACACGGTGGGGGCCCTGTGCAGACTTGGGGGGGCATGAAGGAGCCAGGCAGTTACCTTGGTCGCCCTGGTACCGGTACGCAGACCAGGCGCAGAAACTTTAAGAAATCTGCCTGAAGTCTCTGGGCTAATCAGCGGTGGGGGCCCGTACTCAACACGTAAGGCCCGAGGCCTGCACAAGCCCATGCACACGCTGCCCGGCCTCTTGCCAGGAGATCCTGTCCTCACAGACCCAGACAGGGGTCAGCTGTCATGTGGGTCCACAGGGCCTCCTGGAACAGTAGTCCAGGGAGCAGACCCTGTCTCTGGTCGTCACTACCTGTTTACACCGAACAGATGGAGAGAGGCAGGTGGCCATCTGTAAAGGCCCTGGAGAAGCCCTGTCACCTGCCTCCTCCTCTCCGTCATCAGGCCTCTCTCCGCCCACAGGCTAGAGGCCTCTGGGCTGGCCTTATGAAAGCTGGCTAGGGACATTGAGTGGGGAGCAACCCCCGTGCCCCCTGCAGCCTTCTTGACGGCGATGGCTCCTCTAGGCCCTACTGCGAGCACCGAGAGAGGGTAGGAGCAGCGGGCTGGGAGCAGAGTTGACCCTCCAATCACCCCTTCTTCAGTCCTGCCTGGCCCAAATGGCCCTAGGACCTTGGGGCCTGACACTCCTGATTGGGAGAGACAAGTGGGGCTCCAGAGCCCGGCTCTAGAGGTAGGAACGGGATGAGGAAGGGTGAGACACACAGCAGGCTCCCCCAAGAAATCCCGGGTCCTGGCTTGGCAGGTCCCCCTGAGGCAATCCCCACCTCTCTGAGAACACCAACAGACTACCCACCACCTGGGGACTCCTCCCACAGGGCTTCCCCCGCTCCCCCATAAGCCTTCTTGGGGTGACACCCAGCACCCACCCGCTGCAATCCCAGACTCTAGGGCTTACCCTCACAACACACTGCAGCTTCAGCGGGGACATTCCAGACCTGCAGGGGGCAGAAAGCCAGTGAGCCAGGGTGCCGCATGTGCCCGGAGGCTCAGGGTGGAAGCCCAGACCGGCCCAATCCGAGGGCCCCCTCCTACCTCCCCTGCGCCAGCCCTCCGAGGCTGGCCCACTAGCGCGGCCGAGGGGAGCTGCTCCCTTGCCTTTCATGCCCTTCTCCCTCCTTCCTCTCCCCCCCACCCCCAGGAGCTCACCTTGCTGCTTCCCTAGGAGACCCTCTCCCTCATGCCAACCTGGCCCTGGGCCAGCGCCCGGCAGAGACCCCAGTGGCCCTTGAAATAAAGACAGAGACTGTCAAACTGCACTTTATTGGAATAGAGAAAACAGGCGACAGGAATCACACTCGGAGCTGGCAGCTCTAGGTCTCCTGCCACCGCCCCTTTCAGCCCCGAGGCCTGGGGACTCCTGCCCCCACGGGGCTCTCCCACTCGGTCGGTCCAGGAAAGGCTCCACTCTGGAAATCCGCACGGGGCGGGAGCTTCCGATGTGCATTTTGCTACCAGCCTCACGATTAGCAGCGAACGCCCACAAGGACAGCACATGACTAGACGAGACATTTCAGCGAAGGACAGAGAAGAATAAATCAGACCCACGGCGCCACGTGTGAATAACAGTCCCACGACAGGAAACACGACACTGGTGCACTCAGCCGCACCACCCCAGGGACAGGCAACAGAGCCACAGGAGGTGGAGGGCACGGGGTGTGGGGGGTCCTGGAGGGGGCCGGCACTTTCACTCCTAGCACTGGAAAGAAATCACTGAACGCATATGTTCACATTCTCTGCAAGGACGGTCCAACGAGGGTACCCAAAAGTGGGGAGAAACACTTTAAAAAGAATAAAGAAAGCCTGCTTCCCGCTCTAGTGGGCACCAGGCCGGACACAGCGGGTGGCAAGGGCTGCCCATGGTGGCCTGGGCTAGCCGGTGAGCTCGACGGGCAGCTCCCGGCCACACAGGGCCTCCCACTGGCGAGCCAACAGCGAGATGAGCTTCTCGCGGCTCTCAGCACTGGGCACGAACACCTGCCACTGGACCTCACGGCCCTGGCCAGCTCCACCAGGACCCCCCGGCACCTCGCCGAAGTGGTCCAGGGTGACGTTGCCCATGAGGTCGTGGCCCTGCACGTCATCAAACACAAGGGTTAGGGCCTGCGGGTAGGGCTGGTAGCCCATGAGCACGCGGTCCAGGTCCCGGACGCGGCGGCCGTCGTCCAGCCGGTACCGGTCTCTCTGTGGTGGCTCTTTGGCGAACTCAGGCAGTGGGTAGTGCACAAAGTCCTCATCCAGGAGGAAGATCTCGGCACTGGTAAGCAGGAGTGTCTTGGGGCGCAGCATGCTCCTGCAGCGCCCACGGGGCGGCGTGCCCACCTGGAAGGCCTGCACATACAGCAGGATGCTGAGGCCCGGGGCCTTCTCTGGGTCGGCCATCTTCTGGGCCACGGTGTATGTCAGGTCTCCGATTTCCTCCTCACTGGGGTAGGTGAACTTGACACGGCTTGAGTGAATCAGCTCATAGTTTTCCAGCTTCCCTGCAGAGAGGGGGGCCCACCGGGGTCGTAGCCTGGCCTGGTTGGTGCTGGGGCCCAGAGCACCGGCCAACCCAAGCCATCCATGGGGGCGGGATTAGGGGCCGGCAGAAGCAGGGGAGTACTCCAGGCCCCCCCATTCTTGGGCAGAGACCCACAGATACTTGAGATGGATCTGCTGGGTGGCTGAGGGTTTGCTGGAATGGAGGCTCTGGTGTGGAAAAGGCCACAGAAAACCCTGGCTGGCTAAGCACGGAGGAGAGAAAGCGAGCAAGAGAGAGGGAGTTCTGGGCAGAGAGAGGCACTCTGGGGCCTGCTGCGGCCTGAGCCAGGTTGGGGGTACCTGTGGTCTTGTTCCCAAACTCGGAGTAGAAGTCCTTGTCGACGGGCTCAGGCGAGGGCGTGCGCTCTAGTGAGGACAGCACACCCATGAGGTGCTGCAGGAAGCAGTGTGTCAGGTAGCTGTCCCGGGTCAGGCAGGTAACCACTTGCATCGGGGAGGAGCCTGCAGGACAAGGGGCTGGTCAGGGCTGCGGCCACCTCTCCTCCACCTCAGCCCTGCCTCCGGGGCCAGGAGGACCCACGTGGGAAAGCATCATGGGGCCTGGGGAGATAGCGATTTCTCCGGCCGGAAGGGCTGTGACATTTTTCTGGAAGGGGATGCAGAGGCATTAGGGAAAAAGCTTAGCTTTCTCTCTTCAGGAAGTGTGAGTCAGAAACATCCTGCCCGTGAGCCCTGGGCCCACTCTCCCTGCCCGCCGGGCACTTGGCCGCCTCGGTCCCCGCCTCGCACTCAAGCCCTGTGGGGTTCTGCATGCTCAGCAGTTCCTGAAGCTGCTTCCTCCCGCGCCGGTGAACGGGCTTGTGAACAGAGATAGCTCAGCCTGTGATAACGCACCCACATGTGGAAGGTGCAAGCCCACTGGTGACACTGGCCTTCACCCAAAATAGGACAAAGCACAGCGGTCACTCACCCGTCAGCCGGAAATGCTGGTCGAAAAGCCCAACGTTGACTGCCTGCAAGTCGCTGAGCTTTAAAACAAAGCACTGGGAGATGTGGAAGGGACTGTTGTTGTAGTCCGTGTTCTTCTGATGCCAGAAATCTGCAGCGGAGAGACGGGTACCAGCTGTGGCACTGGCTCTGCCGGGCAAGCATGAGGGTCCTGGGTGCGCAGTCCGTTCAGCAGGAAGGGGGCCCCTTGGCCAGCCTGGCCGCTGGACGCCTGGCAAAGAGCTGCCCCTGCCTCTGCAGACCTGAGGCCTCAAGGGCCGCACATTCTAGGGTCTGAGCCTTGCCTGGCTTAGCGCAGGCACCAGGAGCTCTACAACAGGCCACGGGCTAAGGCTCCCAGTAGGATCCCAAGGGACAGAGACTGCCCAACCCCCTCCCTGTCCCTGCCAGTTCCTGGGCCCTGGCCAGGCCCTGCCTCACGGGCTGGCTGTAGGTGTCTCGTGATAGTGCCAGGAGACATTCTGGTTATCAGGCCCCTTCCTCACACAAGGGAGGCTCGGCTCGGCTGGGAACAGACAAGTCCCCCACGGCTGCAGTGCCTACCCTGCAGGGGCTCTGAGAAGTAGCGGCGGAGGCCATCGTGCAGCACAAAGTACACAGCTTTGGTGGACAGCAGCACGCAGGCGGTCACCTCCAGCCCTGGGGTCTGGTAGAACACCACTGAGGACCACATGAGGTGCCTCAGCTCCTCGTTTTCCACCTGGACACAGAAAAGCTGGGTCTGGGCCCACAGCAGAGCAGGGCAGGGGGCACAGAACTCGCTTCCAGGCCGTGCCCACCTGACAACAGAGCTCTGGGCAGGGCAGCCCCCACTCCATCAGCCCCACAGCCCTGGTGACCTGCACGGCCCAGGGACATACCTGCAGCCCTGGATAAGGACGCACAGGACCCTCCCCACCTCTGGCCCACGTGTTTATAAACTTGGAAGCAGAGAAGAACCGAAGAGTAGGAGAGGGAGTGAGGCAGGCTGTGTCTGGGGCCCAAGGTGAGGAGCGGCCGCAGGGAGAGGTGGTGACGAGGAAGACAGCGGCCCAGGGAGGGGCAGCCCAGGACCTCCCATCCCGGACTCCAGCTTTCTGCACAGGACGGCCAGCTGGCGGGCCCCGCGCGGGGCCGCTACCTCGGCAATGCTGCTGTGGAACAGCTCGATGACGGTGCTTCCCTGCAGGCTGGCAATGTGCTGCAGCGACGGGCAGGCGGGCAGGTGCGACGGGATCTGATTCTCCTCCGACGTGGAGCGGATCAGGTGCTCACTCGGGTACTGAGCGGGGGCCTCCACTGGCCCCGAGGGCTCGGCCAGGGCCGGGCTCTCCACCGGGGTCTCCTCTGGGGACTCCGCCGGGCATGAGGCCTCTGCGGGGACTGGAGCTGGAAGCGAGGGCTCCACCGGGCCTGTGGCCATTGCTGGGCACAAGGCTTCTTCCAGGGCCAAAGCGGGGCCCTCCCCCGGGGCCCGGTCCAAGGCTGGGGCCTCCGCTGGGGCTGGTGCTGGAGCTGAGGCCTCTGCTGGGGCCTCCTGGGGCCGCTGGTCACTGCTGCCTCCCCCGATCCCCCAAGAAACACTGAGTTAGCATCAGGATCCCGAGGGGAGAGTCCTATCACACATAACCTCACAGTGTGATGGAACAAATGCCACATCTGAGATCACCTGGGGATATCATCTCCAGGCTCCCCACTGGAAGCAGAACAAAGGGAAAGTGCTAGGCTTTGCCCTTCGAAGTGAGATTAATCGGGGCAAAGATAGGCTGTTTGCTATTCCAGGGCTGGGATGGCCAGATGTGTGGCCCATGGGTTAAGAATTCATTTTCAGAAGGTTGTAGAAGGATCAGAAATGCTACTCCTGAGTTCAGAACTTGGACCAAGGTGTCCACACCCAGGACCTGAGTGCAACTAGAGGTGAGAACCCAAACCAAACAGCCCCTCAACTTGCCTTTGGGTCCTCCTCAGGCAGCCCAGGCTCTCCCCGCACCCCGCCACCATACAAGTAGCCACACTGAATTTTCACTTCTGTTCTGAGCAGAAGATCAAACAATGCTCAGAACCCCAAATGCTCCGGTTAGAAGCCGACCCCCGAGGCGGGGAGGACCCTACAGGTGGCCTCATGCCTGTGTCCAGGCTGAGGGGGTCTTTTGGACATCACCCTCTCTGTTAGGACATCCCAGCTGTTGAGAGAATTCCCTGGGCAGTCCCCCCTCGTCCTGCTGCAGAGATGTGTCTGCTGGGACAGAGCAGGGCAGCTGTTTTCTGCAAGCAGTCCCCACTGTGGCCAGGTTCCAGCGAGGCTTGGGGACAGCAAGGAAATGGAGATGAGGTGTCACCGCTCAAGGCCTCAGCACAGGGGCAGGGAGAGGGAAGGCCATGCAGGGTGCCTTGGGCACAAACTGCTCTCCAGTGCCTGGAGACCTGATGGCGTCTCTAGGAGGGCATGGAACTTAAGCTGAGGCCAAGAAGGGTGTCTGATTCATTCAGGGAGAGGCTGGGAGCCCCTTGGGAACCTCAGCTGGGGGGCTGGGATGACAGGCAGAGGCACGAGATGCTGACTTGAGGACAGGGTCTCCACCATCCACCAGGACAGAAGAGAAAATGAGGGGCTCTCCAAGGACAGGAGGACCAACAGATGAAGGGCTTTCTTGCCTAGGCTGGGGAAGCCCCAGCACATGTGAAGCCAGGGAGCAATGGCAGAAGCCGGGCACCCCTCAGGGCACGAGGCCCCTCTGGAGTTTTGGGTGTGGGTGAGCTGAGGTATGATCACAGCTGCTCACAGGCCTCCCTCTAGCCTCAGCTCCAGATGGCCCTGAAGGAAACTCGGGCAAGGAGCCAGGGGGAAGCCAGACAGAGGGGGCAGGAGCAGAGGGCAGAAGAACAGGACAAGACTGCCACCACTTCCCTCTCTGTCTCCCCTGCTGTAAGAAGGAAAGAAGCTCTGAATGCGGGAACCACCCGGCTCTCAAACTCAGACCTCAGACGCTCTGCTCTCAGCCAACAAGCTCCTCTGGAGAGAGCTCACAGAATTACATGCAGAGAGAGAGCCCCTCAGAGACCCAGTCCTTCCTGAAAGGGGGAATACAGCTCACCACCACAGTAAGGCTTGGCACGGGGCATCAGAAGGAGACAAGGGCAACGCTGAGGCTGGTCAGAGGCCAAGGAGGAAGAGAGGACGGGGCCCACCTGGGCCCACTCACACATGTACACATTCACCGATCTGATCTGGAGTGAATGGTCTCAGACGCAGTGCCCACCCCCGCCCGCCCCAAGAGCCTGTGCTCGGTCTCACCTGGCCCTGTCCTCGGCAGCCTGGCCTTCTACTAGGGGACTCTGGGACCGGGCCCCAGTCGCAGGCGTCTTGGCGATGACCACAGTCTTTAGGTCCTGCAGTGAGGCCCGTAGCTGGTTATAGATACGCAGGAAGTGGAACTTCTCATGGGGCAGCACGAAGATGGCAGTGACGAAGCGGTAGCCCACGAGCAGCTCCAGCACGTGGCCATCGGCGAAGGCGCCCCGCGGTTGGGTGCAGCTGCGCGTGGGGTCCAGCAGCACTGTGGACAGCGGCACGCGGCTGAGCTTGAAGCTGTTGCGGTTGCGACAGTTGTGGGTGCCACGGTTGGGCATGGGGTTGAAGTCGGCCTTGATGACGTTGAGGTGCTGGGGCGTGAGCAGCAGCCAGTAGGGGATGGCAGCGGACTTGACGGCCTCGGAGGGCGCGCAGCAGGAGCGCCGCACGGCAGAGCAGAGCGTGCAGCTGGCCCACTCGATGTTGCCCGAGTAGTCGCCGGCGGCCGTCTGCACCATGCGCTTGTCGCTGTAGACCAGGTAGACGGGGAAGCAGCCCTGGCTGCGCTCCTGGCAGCCGCCCGCCACCTTGTAGAAGGTGAGCAGCTGGCGGAGGAACTCCTGCAGGGTGGTGTGGCTGCCATAGAGCACAGGGCTGCACAGCATGGCCATGTGCTGTGGGGCGAAGCAGGAGCGCAGGTCGGCATGGAACCCGTGCAGGCCGGCGGCGTCCGAGATGATGAAGAGCGTGTTCTCGCTGTGCCGCACCTTGAGTACCAGGCACAGCTCCGGCATGAGGAAGCCGAACTCGGTGAGGTCGCCGTGCGGGAAGCAGAAGACGAAGCGCAGGGCTGACAGGATGTGCTGGCTGCTGCCCCGCGACTCCTGGTGCGGGATCTCGAAGACCGCGATGCCGAAGTCGGTGAGCACGAGGCAGGCGGCAAACTGGCGGATGCTGTCCTGCACGTGGATCAGGAAGCACCACAACACCTTGAGGATGCGGATGTGCTCCAGCAGGAAGTCCTCGTCCGCGCCCAGGGCCCACTCCAGGGCCAGGCGCTCCTCCTCGCCCTCCTCCTCCTCCTCCTCTTCCTCCTCCTCCTCCTCCACCCGGCCGCCCTCCTCCTCTTCCTCCGCATCCGGGGGCCCCATTTCGAAGTAGCGGTTCTCCGCGGCATCCTCGTCATCCTCGTCGTCCTCGTCGTCCTCGCCCTGCTCGCCCTGGCCCTCCTCCCGCTGGTTGGCAGCCTCGATCCAGGCGGGCAGCTGCCGCTCGATGGCCTGCCGGATGAGCGTGCTCAGGCGCTGGATGAAGTCCTGGTTGGTGGCCGTGTAACCGATACAGGTGAAGGGCAGGAAGATGATCTGGCCCGACCCCGGCACCACTTGGACCTCCGGCTCTGCGTGCTCCGGGCTGTGCGGGGAGAGGCCAAGGTCATCTGCATGCTGGGCTGGACCGGCCCTACCGACCACACGCAGAGCCGTCTGCTGAACCCCTGGGTCCACAAGTGCCCCAGTGGGGAGCCGGGGTGCCTGAAGGCAGGCCTGCCAGTTCAGGGACAATCTACACCCCCAGGGCCCAGACCACTAGCACTCAGCCCCACCTTAGCCACACCATGCAGGCTCCCCAACAAAAGCACCACAAAGCCCTCTCAGTTGCACAGATGCTGGCTGCGAGCCCCAAAGGGAACAAGAGCTCAAGGGCATGAAGTCACTTACTGACCATGGTTCCCTTCAAGGGCACCCAGAGGCCTCTGGGATGGAAGTCAGGGAGTAAGCTAGGTGGGTCTTAGGACTTCCACATTTCAGTTCTAGCTCCTCTTGGGGCGCCTGGGGGGCTCAGTCATTTTAAAGCGTCTGCCTTTGGTTCAGGTCACGATCTCAGGGTCCTTGGACCCAGCCCTGCACAGGCTCCCTGCTCAGCAGAGAATCTGCTTCTCCTTCTCCCTCAGCCCCTGGCCCCAGCTTGTGCTCTCTTTCTCAAATATACAAAATCTTTAAAACAAAACAAAACAAAACAAAACAAAAAAACTACCTTCTCTTGGGTACTGCTCCCCTCCGTGAAAATCACATATAGAACTTCTATAAAGTATCAGAGAGTGAACACCACAGGTTTTGGAGGAGCCCATCCACATAATCTCTCTTTTTTATTTTTTTTTTTTTTTTTTTTTTTTTTTTTTTTTTTTTTTTTTTTTTTTTTTTAAAGATTTTATTTATTTATTTGACAGAGAGAAATCACAAGTAGATGGAGAGGCAGGCAGAGAGAGAGAGAGGGAAGCAGGCTCCCTGCTGAGCAGAGAGCCCGATTCGGGACTCGATCCCAGGACCCTGAGATCATGACCCGAGCCGAAGGCAGCGGCTTAACCCACTGAGCCACCCAGGCGCCCCTAATCTCTCTTTTTTTTAAATCATACTTCGAGAATATAATGATCATTCTCAGCTCACAGGCTGTACAAGGTAGGCCGTGGACCAAATCGGCCTCGATGTGCTGACCCCTACTCTGGGGTAACATGTCCAGCAAACTTCAGGGATTAGGATGTGGAAACAGATCAGAGCCCATCTTGTTGCTGTTTATATAGTCAAAGAAAGAAACAGCTCTGAAGAACTTCTATGAACAAACTATTAGCAAAATCCCACTGGTTCCCACTAGTCCACAGTTGGGCATGTGCAGAAGGCCTCAGATGCCTTCTTAAGCTCTTCCTCACCTCACACCGCCAACAGCTCCCGGGATGTCCCGGAAATCATCAGAAGGTGCCTGACAAAGAAGAACATGCAGTGAGCCCCCACCTGCTGCAGCCACCCCCTGGCATTTACTGGGGGCTGGACCCTGAGCCAGGCACCCCATCCCAGCTCACCACCCTGCAGGAAGCTCCTTACCACCCCAACGCTTCCCTCGGGGACAGATTCTGGGCCCCAGAAATGCTGAGAGAGATTCAGCCAGTTACACGGCAGTGTACAGTGGAGCGGAGACTGCAACCTCTGTCCAGCCCCAGCCCGTGCCCAGGGTCAGCACCTCTGCCACTCTGCAGCTCACCATGTGTCTGAGGTCTGGCATCCCAGTGCTCCCCATGCCACCCCAGAGGGTGCACATGGACAGCCTACCAATGTGGCAGCTGGCCTGCAGAGACCTCAACGAGCAGAGGCTGTGCAGCACCTGGCAAGGCCCTCCCAGTGGTCTCTGGGCAGTGCAGAGGACCTAGGCCTGGGCACCTCCGACTGTGTGATCCTGGGGAGAGGGAAGGGAGGAGTGCCAAGGAGTGCTGCGACAGAGCAAGGACTCTGCAGACTGCCCAGGGTCACAGGGCCATGACCGACTGAACACAGGGCTGGATGGAGGCCCAGGAGCCAAGCAGAATGCCCACATCACACTTGTCTTCCTCCTCTCTTCCCAGGACAGAAGTTCCAGAACCCTCAGCAGCAGCCACAGAGGAGGTGCTGGAGTCGCAGTGTGTCTGACTACTAGGGTAACATGCAGGGGCCGGCAGAGTAGCCCAGTGAGCCTGGTAACAGCAGAGAAACTCTTCCTGATGGGCATGAGACCCAAACAATCCCCACCTCGGGCTTTGTGAACTGCCTTTCCCAGAATAGTCTACGTACAGGGGCTAAGGACCACCTGGCTTTGCCTCCAAGGGCCTACCTAGTGAGAAAACTGCCTGTTCCTATTAGTTCCAAGAATGACAGACAGATGCACACGCGCGCGCGCGCGCACATACACACACACACGGACGGACAGACGGAACACAAACTGCTCATCACAAAGCAGAGTGCACCAGGCAGTGGCAGCATCTGCTCCAATAGCAGCCAGGCCACCTCCACCATCTAGCCAAGGCCAGTCCTACTTCCGGACAGCTGCAGGCAGAACACTCGGTCCACAGCAATAAGCAATCCCCAGAAGGAGAAGGGTGTTACCTGTCCGGAAGGGATGGACTCCAAGGAATCAGAGCATCCCCGGGCAATGGGCTGGTCCTCGGGAGTCAGACTGTCGGTGGATGAGAGGCTGCTGGCCAGGGCCTCCTCCTGCACGAACATGATACCTAGAGAGACCAGGGGTGGGCGGGCAGGGCAGGCAGGGAGAGTAGCCATTCAACAAACACGGCTGGGCCCTCAGGCTACCGGCATGACTGGGGGCCTCATCAGACCCTCTAACCCAGCCACGTGGATCACAGAAGAAAAGTTAAAAACGGAAATCTTGACCTCGAAGAACAAAAGACTGCTTATCTAACTTCAGGGCAGGGACAGACTTTCTACACCTAAACCCAAAGGAAGACATGGACATGTGCGTGACTACGTCACCACCAAACTTCTGGAAGAGAAGAAACCGAAGATAAAAAGGATATGAGGAAAAAGTACTTGCGATAGTTGACAAAGTAGTTTGTCTTTAATCTATAAAAGGCTATAAAAGGCTCTTCCAGATAACAAAGATGGGAGTTGGGGGGGCGGTGTGTGTGTGCTGGAAACCCCGTTAGGAGACGGCAGGCATAAGCAGCCATCCCACAATGGAACGGCTGCCAGAAAGAAGATGGGAAGCGAGGCGCACCCCATGAGGAACCGCGAAAGGGCAAGTCGAAACACGACCTCTGTTTTGCCTTGCTTTGGTGAAGGTCTGACAGCCTGGTCTGGCCTTGGCCTAACTGGGCAGTGGGGCACGGGTGTGGCAGTATGTCCATCAAGAGCCTTCAACGTGTTCACTCCTGGACCCTCTAAGAGAATGGCTGAACTTGGCCTCCCAGCCCACTCATACACCACCTCTACGGGCCTCACAGATACGCAAGGGCTCGGGACTCCTCGCGCGCAAGGCCAGGCCTTCTCGCAGGCGGTGTTCCTCCAGGGCTGGTGAGGACAGACTGTGCTCGGCACGCAGGGCTGCAGACCGCTCCCCACTGACCCTCCTCCCCTGGGCCACATCCACGGCCAGCGCACTGACTCATGCACCCCAGAAACACCTGGCGTTCTTGAACCCTGCTGAGGCTGTTTGAAGAATACAGCTTGCCTGGGCCTGTTACTTCACTCCAGACGTTTTCCGCAGTGGGTGAGGGTAATGAGTTTTTTTTTTTTTTTTTTAAACATTTTCCTAAATGTAGCTAGCTGGGAGAAGGCTGAACTCTGACCCCCCAGTTTCACAGAGGTCTGAAGTGGCCCAGAGCTTGCCTGGCTTTGCCACCAGAGACCATGGTTCAGTGAAATGACTGAGCTCCAGAGGTCATGGACCTTTGTGCAGCTCAGCTGCCCCCCAGGGACAGGACAACTCATGCAGCCCAGGTCTTCTGCCCACGGACTAGCCAAGCCAAGAGCCCAAGCCCAGAGCCCCCCCCCCCCCACCTCCCCAGGAAAGCAGCAGGTGCTAGGCACAGGCAGCAGGAAGGCAGCAAGCACACAGCCATGCACAAAGCGCACTGTTCTAGCCCGGAGTCCGCCCCTCTCCTTCCTCACACGCTCAGAGTCTCTCTTCCTTCGAGGTCCACCTCACATACCACCTCCACTGCCAAGTCAGCTCTGCTCCAGATACACCTCTCCCTTCTACAAACGCCCCCACGTCATCTTGCCCTGTTCTCCCTTCAGCACACACGCTCACCTCCCCAAGAGGCTCCAGGTTCCTTAGGGGCACGATTCCGGTCATCTGGAATCGCCCGACAAGGATGCAAGGAAGGGAAGCCCCTCCTGGCCACACCCGAGGAGCCAGGAGCCCTGTCAAGCGCGTCCCCAGCGTCAGCTCATGCACGCCTCTCATTATTTACCACAGTTCATCAACTCTAAGATGCGCGGATGGGGCGCCATCTTGGTCTCAGCAGCTGTCCACGGAAGGCTTTCACACGGCTCCATCACGAATGCCAGCTGGCTGACCGCGCGCGACTATGAGACGCCACTGACCGAAAGACACATCTCAATTTCAGAGAAGTCACGGGGTGGAAACGGGTGCATCTTAGAATCGATGAAGTAGGGTATATCCGCTTTACAGTTGAGAAAACCGAGCTTCAGAGAGGCTGCAGGTTGCTTGAAGGCACTGGGCCAGGGCAGCCGGGATGCACTGAGCTGCCTCCCTCCCGGGTGCCTGCTCCTGACCACTTCTCTACGGACCTGGCTGAAGAATCAACTCTGGCATGTCATCCGTCAGCCCCTACTGGTCACAATCCTCCATGGCTCCAACAAGCTGGCTAACAGCTCCTGAGACAACCAGAGGCCTGGTGTTAACGGGGGAGCGCCCAGTGTAGTCACAAGCACGTTCAGCTCTACCCAGGGAGCAGGCTGGGAGCAGAGCTGCTCCCTTCTGGAGAAATCCTGGCCCATCCAGGCAAGACCCTGGACAGGCAGCACACGGCTGAGCTCAGCCCTCTGTCGATTCCTCCATCTCAGGGAGAAAAAGTCACGTTTTCTCGCCACTACCCACCCACACCCTGTTTGGAACTGAGGAAACGTGGACAGGGATAGTCTTTCTGCTTCCTTCCTGGACCATGGACTCTACAAACAAGTGGTCAGGAAGGGTCACTCAGGATGAGACGAGAGGCATCAGAGCACCTAGATGGGGCCCAAATTCTGTTGTTTCTCACAAAAAGGAAAGAGATGTGCACACAAAGACGTCCACTACAGTTTTATTCATAAGAGGTGCAAATCTGGAGACAACGTCTCAATGTCTGGTAGATGGCAAACGGGCGGGGGGTGGGGGTGGGAGGACAGACTACAGTGAGCCACTCTGTGACACGTCCTGGCAGTGGGGCAGACACCCGCCTGCCCAACCAGGGGCTGCCTGCAGCTGTGGCCCCAGGGGCAGACCCCTCATTTCCCGCACCTGCGGTCTGCACTTTACCGGCTGCTTCTCCGCTTGTTCGTCCACTCACACACTCACTCGTTCATCGGTTCAGCAAACGCTGACTGAGAACTGGCAGGTGCCTGGCCTCGAAGACCAGTCGCATCTCCCCGTCCCCCAGAGGCCTAGTCCCACGGCTTCTCTGCAGGCTGGCCGGTGCCGTGACAGGGCAGCACGCACTGGTGGCCCCCAAGAGGGCTTTGGCCCGGCGGCAGGGAAGCTTCTTTGCAGCGATACAAGCCCCCCTCCCCTTTCATGTAAAAAAAATAAAACCAAAACTTCTCGATCAAGAGTGTTACAAAAGCGGATGGACAATTCCTCTGGCCCTTAACACCACCACTGCGTTCCCGTGAATTCTCATGGATTCACTCTCCTACCTCGGGGTCATGAGCTTGGTGTGCCGCCCAGCCACAGGCGTTCTGATTTAACCTGAGCGCTTCCCCTCTCTCCCTAGCCAGCCCCCGCCTCTCTTGAGGTGAAGGCAGGAGAGCAGCTCGCACCACAGCTCGCATCCTCTGAGGCCCCTCACGCCCCACGTTGGTTAGCGTGAGTAATGCTGCAGGGAGCATCTCCCCTCCCCCTTCCCCATTCACTTATCCCACTCAGATAAAATCCCCACCAGTGGGGTTACCAGGTCAAGGGATGGGAACGTTTTTCTGGCTCTTGAAACATAGGGTCAAACTGTTTTCCCAAGACCTCACACCAAGTTCTGCGTCTCCAGGAGCCCGGGCGGGCGGGCGGCGTTCTTTCCTGTGTGTCCCGAGCCTTGGCTCCACTCGGGACGGCACACCCTCCCCTCTTCCGTGGGGGCCGGGCCAGCAGACACTCTCATGGGACCTGCTTCACTCACTCATCTCCGAGGATGCCTGGGTTCAGAGGTGAAAGCCCTTTGAAAACGCTAAGACAATGGGTGGGTCTCGGGAACTGGTCTTCCACGGGTCCACAGACGGCCCGTCTTGGGCCCACACACACACATGGTGTTTTGGGGCTGGCTTGCACCACGAGAGCCATAGAGATGAGGCAATGATTAAAAAAGAAAGTTTCTACACAGGGGCCGGGGTGCCCGAGTCAGGAAGGTCACCAGGCCTGGCGTCCTGCAAGCAAGGAGCCAAACTGGCCATGCTGCCTGGGGGGAGCAGGGTCCTTAAAAGCAGCAGCCCCGAGAAGCCTGTTCACAAGGCAGCCTCAGGGCTCCACTGCAAACCCATGGGATCCTACAGGAACCGGATGTGGGATTCAGACCAACTGGGGGCCCTTGGTGAGCAAACAACAGAGCTGAAATCAAGCCAGCAGAGCCCCGCCTCCCCGAGCTACCCCAAGAGGTGCCGCCTGAAGACAGCAACATGCCCCCCACCCCATGTCTGAACCCTGCCCAGCCAGGAGGCCCAGGCGGAATCTGCGCCACTCCGCTAGCTGGCAAGACATGTACACAATTACCTTGGTTGGAGAGGATGGGCTGGGGCAGGGAGGCCGTGGCAGGAGCCACACTGGGAGGGGAGCCGCTGGGTCGGATGCAAGGGGCAGCGGAGAGCCGGGAATCCTCAATGACCTGAGGAGGAGTGCTCAAGTCAGCCCCCGGGGGAGAGAAAGGTCAGGAAGCACAGATCCTGACACAGCCACCGGGGAGGAGGAAGGAGCTCCCGGCTCTCTCGAGAGCGGTGATGGTGAAGGTGGTCAGGCCTAGTCTGCAGCAACCCTGAGAGGCCTGTGCTGCCCCTGTGCCTCCCTCACGTAGGGGAGAACGGCGGGGGGGGGGGTGGCTTGCCCCAGCTCGGCAGCCCAAACACAGAGGGGTGCAGCCGGGACGCAGGGGCCCTGTGCGCTTCCCGGCCCAGTCCCACGGCGAGCCAGCTCCCCTCTCAGCTAGCTTTCCTCACTGTCACTCCCGTCACCTCCCACACAAAGACCCACCTTCTTCTCTGGGTGGCTCAGCTTTGACTTGACCTCCTTGGCTTTCTGAATTGCTTTGAGCACTTCCACAGTGTCCAGCTCCTTCTCTGTGGTCGTGGTGTTGTCCAGACAGACCTACAGGATTCAGAGAACGGCCGTCAGCGCAGGGGCTGACAGGAGCAGCGTGGAAGGGGCGCTGCAGATGTGTGGGCCAGGCCCTGAGAGGACACGGGAGACCAAGGGAGGCTCTGCCCCCTGGCAGGCGAGCTCTCCACCCACCGTGGAGGTGACCTGGGAGCTCCCACACTGCCTGGGCCATTTTGGGAGTCCCTCTCTGAGAAGAGGAGGCAATGGGACAGCCTTGCAGGTGGCTGGGAGCTGGGGAAGGTAGTGACCTGAACCAAGCCCCCAGTTAGGGCGAAATTCAGATCAGTTAAGAGTGAGGAGAGGCCTGGGGAACTGGGAGGGCAGAGGCACAGGGAATAGGAACAGGCAGATATAAGAGGGGGCCGTGACTAGTAAGCAGTGAGGGGTGGCACTGTGGTCGCTGGCCTGTGGAATAGCTGACACCAAACCATGCAGCCATGGGGTGGGGGGGGGGGTGCCTGATGGGAGGGCAGGGGAAAAGGGCATCTTGTGGACACGGTCTTGGTGAAAAAAGGGGTGCTCAGGGCTGAAAAGAGATGAGGAGGGTGGCAGGGGAAGGGTGCGGACAGACGCCCAGGTATCTTCTGGCCTGAGATGGTGGGGGGATAGGCCTGCGAGAGTGGAAGGCAGGTGAGTCTGCCTGAGGACCTGTGACACTGGCATGGCGGCGGGGGGGGGGGGGGGGCACACGCAGCAGGCAGCAGACCCTGGGCCGGACCACTTTGGCAAAGGGGGGCAAACCCTTCATAGTCTGCAGTCTACAAAACAAAGCGTGACTCTAACAAGCTAAAGACAGTCCCTCCACCCTGGGTCTGTGCCTGCTGGTTGGTGGGGAGCCGTCCAGGCCTGAGGCTCTGACACAGATGACAGGACAGAGGCCAGCAGGAACCTGGGTGGCTGGTGCCCCCACAGAAAGAGCAGGGAAGCCTCCTCCTAGTGGCGGGTGTGTGTGGGCAGGAGGGTGCGTGCGTGCGTGCGTGTGTGTGTGTGTGTGTGTGTGCAGACTTCCCAGAACCGAAAGGTCCCTTGAGGCCAGCGGTCCTTCTGAAGCAGGGAGGTGCACAGAACAGCAGCCATCTCCTCTGGCGCCGCCGGGGCAAAGCCAGACTCCACCCAGACCATCTCTCCAACAGAGCAGACCCGCCTCAGCAGCTTACCTCGGAGGCCCGCTCTCCGAACTGAGCCAGCACCTTGGTCCGGTAGTCAGGGAGGATGCTCAGGGGGTTGCTGAGCAGGGCCACATGCTCCAGACACGGGAGGCTGCCGATGCTCCTGACCTCCTCCAGCTGCAAGAGACGAGTCCCCTTCCCTCACCCCTCCTTCGAATGCTACGGCGACAGGCCAACATGACCGATGGCCTCTCTTTGACGCAGGCCAGCTTAACGATTTCTTCCTCAGGGGGAGAAGCTCTGAGGCAGAGCCACCCCAGGACCCCAGGAGCCTTCCGGGCTGAGGCTCACCTGCTCGATCCTATTGTCGCGGAGGTCCAGGCTGACCAGGGAATAGAGCTTGTGCAGGCCACTCAGGCTCTCCAGGAGGTTGCCCGCCAGGTTGAGGGTCTTGATGTTCCCCAGTTTGGTGTGCACCCCTTCCAAGGAGGAGAGCTTGTTGTAGGACAGGTCCAGGTGCACGAGGTTGTAGAGGTGCTGCAGCGGCATCGAGAACAGGGTACAGTTGGTTCAGACCAAGGCTCCGCAGCAGGCGGGCAGCCCTGGATGGTGCAGGGGCCTCCCCACCTCCAACGCCCACTTGCCCCAGAGAGCTACTGGCAAGTGCCACCCCATGCTCCCTGGCACACACCATGGCCTCCCAGAAGCATCACAGCCCACAGGAGTGGGGCGAGCTGTGAAAATCAGGCTGTCCATCATCGTGATGGAGGCGTATGGTCATCACACTCAATTTCTATTTTCACGTCTTTCCCCCACTCTTTGAACCTAGAGCAACGATCGCCCAGTCCATGGGAACACCAGCAGACCCTGACTTTACAGACCTCCTGTGCACCCAGACACCTTTCAGGGGTCTATGAGAGAAAACTCCAGGGGACAGCCAAGCTCCCAAGGCAGCATCGGCCTCCTAAACTCTCAGGAGAACGGGACCTCAAGCAGCCGATGGAGGGTAGTCTTTAAAGACACAAATTACCTGCAGGTTGTCCACAACCAGCACTCCATTGTGACTCAGGTCCAGGAACTCAATCTTTGGGATCAGTTTCTTGACAAAGAGAAAGAAGAGAGATGCCTGAGGTTACCCTAGGAAGGGGGACTTTGGTGGCCCCTGTACCTGGTAGATGGGACAACGTGAGACACTTCCTCCCGACTACAGACGCCCCAGCTGGACATCTCTGCCTGTCCCAGGGGCAAACAGGGCCCCCAGTGCTGAACATGGGCCACTGTTCCTAAGAACCCCTGGCTTGTGAAAAGGACAGTGGCAAGGTCCTGGACGGGGAAGGAAATTCATCCCTCTTCTCAACCCTACCCAACCCCACCAAAGAGCACAAATACAGGAATCATTCTCTTCTTGCCCAAATGCTATCAAGATGTCACTCTTATGGGGGTGTGTCTGGAATCCATGAAGTGAATTTCCCACTCCACTCCCTGGGAATATCCTCACTATGTTTCTCTATCAAATGTACATTTGATCAATAGATGTCACTGGGCCCTAACCACTACCTCATCTATTTCAATGAATCCACTCAAAAATTAACTTAAAAACTCCAGGCAGTGCACAGAGCATGGGCACAGGTTGTCTGTGGTCTTTCTGGAAAAGGCCAAGTTGCATACTCAACCTCCGGGTGTGACAAGGCCAGTGAAGCCCCTGGTGCCTACGGCTGAGAGCATACCACAGACTCGTCGATCTCTGAGATGCTGTTGTGGCTCAGGTCTAGAGTGGTCAAGGCCTGCCATGTGGGGATGACGGCAGTCACAGGGCCTTCCAGGGCTGTGCCTTCTGGCTCCCACTCGTCAAATTCCGAGGCTTCGGGAACAAGGACTTCCTGTGTAAGAACATCTGTTGAGCACCACACTTGGCCCTCACGCAACACAATCGTTGCAAAATTTCAGGAAGGGCTTCAGCATATTTAGCATGTGGAAGTGAACTTGCATTAAAATGGGCTTCAGCTCATATGGCTTTACCCGATTGTGAAATACCTGAAGCGCTTGGCAGCCTAATGGCCACTTGGAATGTGTTCTGACCCTGCCTCATTAGCAAATGCTTTTCAAACGCAGAAGAGCCTTGTTCTCCTTGGTGATCCCGTTTCTGGCTTCAACCTCAGGAGCTCAAGACCAGCAATCACAGCGTTTCCAGGCAACTAGGCTTTCCGGGCTGGCGCCATGGTCCCTACCGAGGACCGTGGGCCATTACTGTCCATTACCGTCCATTACTACACAGGGTAGAAACAGGGACGCCATCAAAGCGCAGGAAGGCGGGCCTCTTTGTCCTGCAGTTGATTTCCGGAAGACCTCTCCTCCCTCAATGGACTAGCTTGGGCTCTTTGAGCGAGGCCACAGGGAGCCCCTCGGAGAGGAGCCAGGTTGCCCAATGCCATCGGCTCTTTATATAAGCCTCCTAGCTCAGCCAGCAGCCTCACGACCCCACCAAACCCGTATCTGCATCAGACACCACAAGTCATTAAAGTAGCTACCATGTTTGTTCTATCCCAGTGGAAGGATTTGAGCATTGCTAAGATGGAATCCATAAAAAGGTACGTAGAGAAGAAACCCCTTACTTTCTCAATTCAAGTATTTCTGTTGCTCACACACAAATGACAGAGCACAGCATTCCTACAACCCGGCCTGTCTACTTCACGTGCACTCAGAGCAGGACACGAAAAGTGCTGAGCCAGGACTTCACAAGCTCAAAGAAACACGTCAGTCTAATGAACATTCTGCCGCTTGCCACCGCTTAGCAACTTGTTCCCCTCCAAAACCAGGGACGTTTCAGGGGGTGGGGGTGGGGAGACCCAGTGCCTTCAACTATCTTGTTCAATAGTATGGGTTTCTGACGAAGGCTGAGACTGACGCATCCCGGGGACGGTCCAGCACTGGGAGGATCTGCACGAGTGTGGGGCTGCCCAGGGGAAGGTCCGACCTCCGGGTCCGGCAGACAGCAGGGACGCTCGCACCCACCCTTGGCGCGCAGCACAGGGCCCTGCCCCTCAGTGCCCGGGGCAGGAAACAGGTGGCACTTACCTTCATAGAGGTCGCGGAGAAGCGGACGCTCATTGTGGCTAAGGTGGGCTTCGATGCCACGAGTCCCCGGATGCGCCTGGCACCACAGTGACTTATCTGGAACAAAGAACAGATGCGTCTCAGAAAAGGCTATAAGGGCTGAATGAAGCTTGGCAGGTGAAGAGGAAAAGTGGGCTCTGGAAAGCAGAACTTGAGAGCAAAAGGCCTTGGGCACACAGTGAGGACACAAAAGACCCTCTTGCTCACCCAGCCCTGCTTCACCGGCCTTGGCTATCCTGCAGCAAGGAGGCAGGGCTACATGCCCCTGTACGCCCATGAACACCACCCACCGGCAGACCCCAACCATGGGGCCTCCTCAGCCTGTGAGCCGAGGCTGGGTTGGACACTCCTCTAACTTCCCAATCCTTCCTCAGCCAGCTCTGGCAGAGGCACACACCATAGGTTCCTGTCTAGGGTGGTCCTCAAAGTCTCTGGGACTAGCCCAGAAAGGTGCAGGCAGAACAGTCCCATGGGCAGCAGAGGCTCTGGAGTTAGACTTGACTGAATTCAGATCCCAGCTTCCCCTTACTGACTGTGTGGTCCTGGCCAAACTTCTTACCTCCCTAACCCTCAGTTTTCTCAATTGCAAAATGGGAATAAAAATACCCACTTCATAGGGCAGTCAGGAAGCTTCCAGCAGGAAGTGTCCATGAGGACACAGGGCTGAACACAGAAGTCATGCTCTAGAAATAGATGCTTTAAAGGCATTTTTAAAAAGTACCCATTACTGAGTCTCCTTGCTTTTAAAAAACGTTTTAACGAAACTGACATCTTGAACCCAGGAATAGGGTAGGAAGTAATACAAAATATTTCCTGTTAGATGTGGGCACACTGGAAAGCAGAGAGCCCTCAAAGCCCTCTGCAGTTGTGTCCTGGGAAACACAGACTGGAAACTGGCTCTGCCTGACCCTCAGGACGCCCTCCCAGCCCTTCAACTTGAACAATGAGAAGAAAGAGCCAAGTGCTGGTGCTCCATTCTGTCCACATGCTGCCTGTGACCGGACCAGCCAAGAGCAGGAGAGGCCCCTCTCTCCAGACCTTCAGGTGGGCCTTACTTGCCTAGCTGGGGTCTATCACACACCGACAAATGCAAAAGCAACGGCGCCTAACGGGTAAACCAGACACTCTCTGGCCGCAGATAATCAGAGGCAAGACCATCCTTGTGGGCTCTGCCCCACCTGGACTCCAAGGGCCCTGGGCCTTACCTCCACCTGGTGAAGAGACTTGAATATTGACAAATCAAAAGGCAGGAGTTGCTCCTGAATGTTGCTGGTCCCAAACGGTCCTTCTGTGCCTGAAACCTGTGGCCAGACACCGGGCTTGAATCAAGGACGCTGCAGCAGCAGCTGTGCAACCTGACTCGCGGCTCTGCTGGGCTACATGGGGCGCAGGAGGCACAAACCTCCGCTCACCACTTGCGGGGTCAACAAAGTTGGCTGAAGCCAAAGTTTAAAGGGGGTACTGGGTAACGACTGCCCCCTGGTGCTCACAGCCAGAAGTGCAGTGCCAAGAACACCAAAGGTGGCCTTCCCCATTCCAGGGCACATTCAGCCACCTTTACACACACACACACACACACACACACACACACAGGGCCAATGAGTTCCACAGCCCCACTGGGGCTCCATGCCCACAAACGAGTGGCAATCCATGACCAAGCTGCCACAGCTTTACCTTCAGGTACTTAAGGCGACAGGTGAAGTCCAGGATGTGCCCGAGGTCAGTCTTGGCATCCCCACTGGCACAGGTGGGCTTTCCCTGCTGCAGCTGCTCGGTGACCGCATAGAGCTGCAGGGGCCCGATGGCAAAGACCTCGCCAGCCCCCAGGAGCTGTTCTCCTGCAACAGCCATGCCCCCCCGGGTGAGTGCACGGCCCCAGCCCTGGTGTGCAGCCAGGGCATCGGCCCCCCCTGGCCCATAGTCAGCAAGCACTCAGGACGAAGCTATGGTCCTGAAAGCACACTGGGCACAGAGCAGACCCAGGTCACGTAATCACAAAGGAGGGAAGGGCCCTGAGACCGTGTGACTGGAGAGCCTCCCTGGGCTGAGGCTGCTTTAGGATCTGTGTGCTGAGATGAAGCCGATGTGAGGCTGCCCAGGGGCAGCAGACCCACCCCACCCCCTCTAACATGCCCACAGCCCGAGGTCAGCTGAGGCCTGAGGGGCCAGCCAAGGCCAGGACCTGCAGGCAGGCAGTGTTCACAACCAGTGCTCGCTCTGCCCCTCCCAGCCATGTACCCTCGCGTCCTCAGGGCCCTTCTCTGCATGGCCTGGAAGGCAGGCTGTGAGATGCCGGACACGGGGCTGAGCAGCAGGAAGCAGCATTGTTAGCTACTGTCACTAGGCTCTCTGCTGCACGGCCGTGACCCAGGACTGGCTTTTGTTTGATGTCTCAACTCTCTCCGGTAAGGACAGAGCAGAGGGCATCAGCTCACCCACCTTCCAGAACTCCCCCACAGGGCTTTGGGCTACATTCTGAGCCTGGGGTTAGCCACTGACATGGGGACTCAGGAGTCCTAAGGTAAAAGACCACAGCTTAGACCTGGCTGCCTGTGGGGCTGGTGGGCAGGCAGGCAGGCAGGCTCGGCTGTGGACCAGGCCCTAGGATTTGAGCAAGCATGGGGAGGCGGGCCCTGGTGAAGACTTGTCGGCAGTTCTGGGCCACCCTGGGTCCCTGGCTGCCTGACAGGGCTGGACCAGTGGCACCCACTGTTTCGGGGACTCCTGGCCACACACCTTTTTCAAAGAGCTCCTCAGCCAGTGCCGCGGTGATGCCATTTATCTCCTGCAGAGAAAACAACACACAGTTAGAAAGAGACCCTGTCCCCAGTTGCTGGGACTCACAGTCCCTGCTAGCTACTCTCTCTGCTGCTGCAATGCCAGCTCTCCAGAAAGCTAATAAAACAGAGCTTACAACACACACCAAAAGAGAGAGTAAACTATAAATCAAAGTGCCTAAGAAGGGAAAATGAGTATTTCCAGTCCTGTGGACACGTGGAATGTCGCTTCAAAGGAAGAAGGGAAACAGACTATCGCAGCGGCGACAGCATGCCCAGGTACTGGCCGACACAGGAGGCCTGGGAGGCCGGCAAAACCTGGCTGTCCTGACCGTCAACCGGGAAGCAGGCAGCTCCCAAAACCGGCCCCAGAACACCCTGGGAGAGAGCATGACAGAGAAAAGTCCTGTTTCTTCTGAGAGTGACTCTTTCTACTTTCTTTCATGTTCCAAAGGGGCCTGAAGAAAGAGTGAGCGCAGGCTCTCTTCCTGTGCTCATCCGTCAAGCCCTACAACAACAAACCACTAGGCCCCAGGGCCCTAAGCAAGAGGCAGGAAAAGCCGTCCTTTAAGGAGGCCTGAAAGACTGAGCCCGCAGTCATATTAACAGCTGGTGTGCTGGGACCTGAACCGCGCTGGGCACGCTCCGTGGCCCCGACGCCCCATGTGAGAAGATGGTATTTTGAACCCCGTTTCCCAGATGAGCAGACTGAGGTGGGGAGCTGCTGTACTCGCCAATGTTACAAGGCCAGAGAGCAGCAAAGCCACCTGGCCTTGTAGGTTCCCTCTGTACATGATCTACTGCCTCAGCACTTCCGTGTGTGATCCTGGGGAGGGCAGGACCCCAGAGCCCCCAGCCCCACGTCGGGCAGGTAAGAATTTTCATGCATGGCCAGGTGGCAGCCAACAGGACTTTTGGTAAACAGGCCCAGATGGAGGCCGCACATTGCCTTCATGACTCATGGAAACATCTCTGCCACGAGGACGTGCGAGTCACATGTTGACAGGACTCCACAGGCACCAGGCTGTGGGAGACAGGGTGTCCTTTTCCTGTTTTCCTTTGTGGTCTGTTTGTCTCCCTTTTATCTTTCATACATGATGGATATGCCAAAGGTTGTTTATATGCCGCAAATATCTTCTCCCTGTCCTGCAGTCTTTTTACCTTTGTTTGTGGCGGTTTTCCTGACACACAGAAAGGCTTCATCTGTATAAAAGTTGTTTAATCTGTGATTCTTTTCCTTGGTGACTTTAGGGCTCTTCCCCCATCCCAAGATTATAAAAATATTCCTCTAATTTTTTTCTTTTAAGATTTTATTTATTTATTTGACAGACAGAGATCACAAGTAGGCAGAGAGGCAGACAGAGAGAGAAAGGAAGGGAAGCAGGCTCCCTGCTGAGCAGAGAGCCCGATGCAGGGCTCGATCCCAGGACCCTGAGATCATGACCTGAGCTGAAGGCAGCGGCTTAGCCCACTGAGCCACCCAGGCACCCCTAATTTTTTCTCTTAATACTTTATGCTAGCTTTTAAAAATGTGGTTATTTCTCTAAACTGCTCAAAATTCAGTTTTCATATAGTATGAGAAGAACCCCCCTTCGACATCACCAGTGGACAAAAAGCCCAGTGGTGGGAAAAATAAGCAAACATGGCCCCAGCGTTAACGGGCGCAGGGTCTGGCAAGATCCAAGGTCAGACGCAAAGGGGCCGCCAGGGCTCCAGCCGGGGAGGAGAGAAGCTCCCCGTTCAGGCTGAAGTTCAACTTCAGTCTCGCTCAACAACTGAAACTCCACGACAGTTTCCGTGAGTGCAGTGAAGAATTGAAGATTAGTAAGAGCCTGGAATGATCCAAACACTGGTTTCTCTACCAACAGTTTCAAGTGCTGTGGCTGGGGTCTAAACCAGCGCTTCTCGGCCCACTGCCGTGAAAGAGGCAGGCTCTTGAGCAGCAATTCTCAGGCCCGTGCTAGTGACACTAGGGCTCCCAGAAGGTCTCCCTCCGGAAGGGGATCCCTGCCCTCCATCTGCAACTAACAGTGTTACACTTCTTTGGGCAGCTGAGCTCAATGTCCCCTAAGGGGACAAGGCCGGTATTTCTGGAGAGTACAGAAAGCTGCAAGATAGCGAGGGCCAAGGGATCATGCTAAGCAGAGGGCGGGTTTTTTTTGTTTTGTTTTGTTTTGTTTTTTAACTTCTGAGCCATTTTAAAAAGCAAACTATGTGACAATTCCTCTCCACTCCTCAGGGCACAGGAAGTACACGCTGCTGTAACATTGTCTACTTTTGCAACACTACCTACTTTGTTCGCCAGGCTCATCTCCACCTGCGGAGACTTCATCAGAGAGCACACAGGGATGCGGCGGCCCCTGAGTCCAGAGCACAAGCCTTCTATGAGAAGCACTTCGTTGGCTTCCTCAGAACTCTGGTTAAGCCAGCCTGACATGCAGAGCAAAGGTGTGCAGAGTCGGTACTCCCCACTATCCCCGCCCCGGTCTAAGTCACTGCAGATTCTGCTAGGAAGTCACCCGTGGGGACAGGTGACTCCCACACACCTCACCCAACCTAGGCGGAAGGGACCTAAAGTGCTTCGGGGTGCCACAAATGTCTGAACTGAGATGTGTTTTTTAAAAAAGACATTCTTTATACCTCAAAAAAAAAAAAAATCAATTAAAATCAAATCAACGGGGCACCTGGGTGACTCAGTTGTTAAGTGTCTGACTTCGGCTCAAGTCATGATCTCAGGATTCTGAGATCGGGCCCCACATCAGGCTCCCTGCTCGGTGGGGGGCCTGCTTCTCCCTCTCCCACTCCCCCCTGCTTATGTTCCCTCTCTCACTGTGTCTCTGTCAAATAAATAAATAAAATCTTTAGAATTAATTAATTAAGCTACTTAAAAAACCAGTACCACCCAACCGTAAATATCCTATGGTCCCATCAGCCAGCTGCCTGCCAGGATCCTGAGCTGCGGTGCGCCCTTGGGCAGCAGCGTGAGCGGCACACACACCCCCAAACTGGTCGGGGTGTAGCTCGGCGGCTACCACTCTGTGCGCGTCCACACACACAGAGCCTGCCACAAGTACACCCTGCAGCACCTGTGCCTGTGCCCAGGAATGACCCCAGGCCAGCCCAACACTCCTGCCTGGCGCACACTCCCGCACAGAGCCCTGGTTAATGGGGCACAGACTAGGGACTCAATCACACGTCACTGTGTGATTCACACACACAGGCGAAGGGGCAGAGGCAGGGCAGGACCCCATGTAACTCTTATTTCCTGACTGTGGTGAGGCATTCTAGGAGGGCTCAGGTATGTTATGTGCAATATGGCTTTAAGTAAAAATAAAAATTCCCTATTGAGAGATTCAAGCCTCAAGTTCACCGGAGAGCTCCAAGGCCATAAGCTGCAGGGAAATCTGTCAGCACTTACAGCCTCAGTACTTTGCAGCTCAGACAAAGGACACAGGTGGACGGTAAGGCTAAGGTTAAGATGGTAACAGTTTGGGGCACCTGGGTGACTCAGTCAGTTACGCATCCAGCTCTTGATTTCCACTCACATTATGGTTGTGGGGCCAGGAGATTGAGGCCACATCAAGCTTGGTGCAGAGCGTGGAGCCTGCTTAAGATTCTCTCTCCCCCCCTCCCTCTGCCCCTTGTGCACTCTCTTAAAAAAAAAAAAAAAAAAAAAAAGCTTAAAGGGTCAGGAAACTGCCTCCTGAGCCACTGCTTGACATCCTGCCTCAAAATGGTATGCTAGAAATCCTTTGTGGGGTCCACGTCTTTGAATTTGAAAACCTCTGCTCATGGGGTGCTGGGATGAGGTCTGTCACAGAGACCTCCAGCAGTGCTGAGTCACAGCTGTCTAGAGACAAAGAGCCCGGCAACAGCCCCAGTGCCAAGGGGTGCCCTCTCACAGCAACACAGGGCTGCCCTGGCCCCTACATGCCCCATCTCAGAGTTGGCCTCGGAGAGAAGGGCTGCTTTCTTTCCTTGCCATCAAAACCCACACTGCAAAAAAATGAAGTTGGAACCCCTTACCTCACACCATAAATAAAAACTAACTCAACATGGATGAAAGACCTAAATATAAGTGCTAAAGCTATAAACTTGAAGAAAACCAAGTTGTAGATTTCTGTAACCCTGGCCTAGGCAGTGGTTGCTAAGAACATCCAAAACACAAGTGACCAAAGGAAAAAAAATGAATGAACCCAAGTTCATCAAAATCTCAAACTTTTGAATTTCAAAGAACACTATCAAGAAACTGAAAAGATAATTCACACAATGGAAGAAAGCATTTGCATATCACATTTCTGGTAAGAGCCTAATATGCAGAATATATAAAAACAAAAACAAAAACAAAAACAAAAAACTACAGTGCCTGGTGGCTCAGTGGGTTATGCCTCTGTCTTCAGCTCAGGTCATGATCTCAGGGTCCTGGGATTGAACCCTGCATCAGGCTCTCTGTTCAGCAGGGAACCTGCTTCCCTCTCTCTCTGCCTGCCTCTCTGCTTACTTGTGATCTCTGTCAAATAAATAAATAAAATATATATTAAAACAAAACAAAAACTGTAACTCAGGGCACCTGTGTGGCTCAGTCGTTAGGCATCTGCCTTTGGCTCAGGTCATGACCCTGGGTTGCTGGGATTGAGCCCCACATAGGGCTCCCTGCTCGGCAGGAAGCCTACTTCTCTCTCCCTCTCTCACTCCCCTTGCTGTGTTCCATCTCTCACTGTCTCTCCCTCTCTGTCAAGTGAATAAAATCTTTAATAAAAAAATAAAATAAAATAAAATAATAAAAAATTTTTTTAAAAACCTGTAACTCAACCACAAAAACACAAGTAACCTAATTTTTTAAAGTGCCGAGGACATCTGAGTACCTGTCTCCGATGAAGATATGCAAATGATGAATAAGCATATGAGAAGAGACTCAGCCTCGTTAGGGAAATGGATATCACGCAATACTACTTCATGCCCACCAGGATGATTATCAAAAAAGTGGGCAGTAACAAGTCTGACAAGGATGTGGGGAGATGAGAACCTGCTCACTGCTGATGGGAATGTAAAACGGTGCTGCCACTATGTTAAAAAATTTGGCAGTTCTTCAAAAAGCTAAAGTTACCATATGACCCAGCAATGCTACTCTTTAGGCATACCCAACAGAAAGGAAAACCTATGTCCACACAAAACCTTACATAAGAATGTCCACAGCAGCATTATCTGTACTAGCCAAAAAGTGGAAACCACCCAAACATCCATCAACTGATGGATAATGTTGTAATTGGCAGAATATGACTCAGGCAAAAAGGACCAAAGTACAGTACAAATGGACCTTGAAAGCATCATGCTAAGTGAAAGCAGCCCATCACAAAGGCCATATTTGTATGTTTCCATTTTTATGAAATGTCCAGAACAGGCAAATCTGTGGGGACAGAATGTACATTAGTGATTGCTGATGGGTACAAGGTTCCTCTTCAGAGTGATGAATGTTCTGGAATTAGTAGGAATAGCTGCACAATTCTACGAATATACTAAAACAGGGAATTGTGTACTTTAAATATTTGGGGTTTTTGTTTTTTTTTTGAGATCTATTTATTTGAGAGAGAGAGAGAGTGTACGTGCAAATGGGGGGAGGGGCAGCGGGAGAGGCAGAGAGAGGGAAGCAGAGTCCCCACTGAGTTGGATCTCAGGACCCTAAGATCACGAAATCAAGAGTTGCGTAGGCAGAGAAGCAGGCAGAGAGAGAGGGAAGCGGGTTCCCTGCTGAACAGAGAGCCTGATGCAGGGTTCAATCCCAGGACCCTGAGAGCATGACCTGAGCTGAAGACAGAGGCAGGTGCCCCAGGAATTGGATATTTTATAAAAGTGAATTCTGGGATTCCTGGGTGGCTTAGTCAGTTAAGCATCTACCTTTGGCTCAGGTCATGATCCCAGGGTCCTGGGATTGAGCTCCAGGTTGGACTCTCTGCGCATCAGAGAGCCTGCTTCTCCTTCTCCTGTTCCCCCTGCTTGTGCTCTTTCTCTCTCTCTCTCTCTGACAAGTAAAATATTTTAAAGAAAAAAAGGCAAACTACTTTAAAAAAATGAATTTTATGATATGTAAAGTATATTTTAATAAAGAAAAAACCCACGCTCCTGACAACCAGGGTTCCCTGCGTCCACCCTGTCAGCCCCATTAAGAAGTGGAACATGTTGAGAATAATTTCAGAGAGGACACTGAAGGGACAAAGGCTGGCAGAAATATTCCCTAAGAACCCCCAGCCTATAGAAAAGGCTGACAAATCTTTCAGGCCCTCGTTGTTCAAACTCATTTGAAGGTCTAGTGGTTCTCAGGTGAGATTTCGCCCCTCGGGGGGATACTTGGCAATGTGTGTGGCCATTGTGGCTGTCACAACCTGGGGTGGCTATCAGCACCTAGAGGCCAGAGATGCTGCTCAACAGCGCATGGGACAGTCCTCGCGACAATTATCCACCCCTAACAGTCAACTGTGCTGCAGCTGAGAAACCGTGATTTAATTTCACAATGGGTCAGGTAGTTCTCAAAAATCCTTGGATTTATATAACCCAGGGGCCCTTCTGAACAGTAATTTCAATATGTCCAAACCGTTCCAAGCAGTAAAATATGCCTCAACACAGAAGCTCAGAGATGTGGGCCGGCCAGCGCAGGGCCACCTCAGGCAAACGGCTCTCCAATGAGCAGTCCAGGCCTTTCCATGCTGGGGGCAGGGCAAACACGCTCCTCAAAGACCCAGGTCTTTAGCCACGAAGTGCACTTTCAAAGGGCTGCTTTTCAACTTTTATCCTTAAATGGCTAACCAAAACTTCCTTAAAGAACAGCATTTCCTAAAATACTAACCGGTAAAGCATCTGAAATGCTCTCGTAAGGAATGGAAATTTTTCCTCACATAAGGAAAGTATATGTGAAAAAAAACATCTACAACAGGAAACTGCCATGGACACAGTTGTTGGTAAGCACTGAATAAAATCCAAAGCACATATATATAGATACAGCCCATCTGTAAATGCCACCCATTTTCCATAGCCCCTCCAAGCTTAGTGACCCAACACTAGCATCGTCACCAAATTTCCTGGCTCTGTCTAGCACTCCAAAAAGGGTTCATCTGTCTTCTCTGAAAGCACTTCAAGGAAGTTGTGTTGTAAACGCATCTGAGCCTTTAAGACCACAATCCACAGGTCCCTTCCTGAAAGCTGAGCCTGAAAAATGGAGTGGATTCCTTCGTATCTTCACCACATAAAAAGAAAACATGTCAATTAGCCAAAAATCTATCACCCAGAGATTAACTACTTCTAGTCCTGTGATGTATGATCTTTCAGAATTTTCCTAGGCAAATATACTCATGTTAATTTCTTTTCATATAATGAGGACTGTATCCTACATATCCATTTTATGGCACCCTTATTTCCTGTAGTAACATACTTATTTACCTGTGTCAACAAATCCACAGCTGCACCATCATTTTCTTTCTTTTTTTTTTTAAATATTTTATTTATTTATTTGACAGACGGAGATCACAGAAGCAGGTAGAGAGAGAGGAGGAAGCAGGCTCCCTGCCGAGCAGAGAGCCTGATGTGGGGCTCGAACCCAGGACCCTGGGACCATGACCTGAACCGAAGCCAGAGGCTTTAACCCACTGAGCCACCCAGGCGCCCCTGCACCATTTTCTAGTGGAATATCTGGTTACAGGGTAGTACCCCTTGATTTTTTTGGAAAAACGCCTCCTACTGGACTTTTTAAAAACATTTTTTTATATGAGAGAAAGAGAAACACAGAGAGAGAGAGAGAGAGAGAGAGAGAGAGAGAGAAAGCACGGGCCTGAGAGGTGCGAGGAGCAAAGGGGAAGAGGGAGGGAGAATCCCAAGCTGACTCCCCACTGAGTGCAGAGCCCAATGAGGGGCTGGATCCCACAAGCCTGAGATCACTAACCTGAGCTGAAACTAAGAGTGGGTAGTCCAACTGAATGCGCCACCCTGGCACCTCTCCTATTGGACTTCTGATTGTTTTCAGAATTTCGCTCCTATCCTGGAACATACCTATGTCCTATTCACATGTGCCTGATTGCTTCCCCCCCAGAATAAATTCTCAGAAGTGGAACTGTTCGCCGTTTTTAACGTTTGGGTTTCACACGGCCGAACTTCCCTCCACGAAGTGTGACAACTCATCCTGCTACCAGCAGCCCGTGAAAGTTGTCCAGCCATCCGGAGCCGCTCCGGAACACACTCCCAGTGGAGTCTATCTACCCACCCTCAGCAGCTCGGACCCTAAAGATGCCCTCCGATGGCCATACTTTGCCAACACAGGCTCATTCCTTGGCCCCGAGCTGTGAACCAACAATGAAACTGTCCTACTCTACACCAGCTCTGGCAGCTGTTTCTACTCTACCCCCGTCCATTTGGTAAACTAGCTTAAATACCCACAGGCTGTTTCCATACACAAAACGCCATGTGGTAAAGGAAAACCTCTCTGTGGCCATGGTCTTATGCAAAGCAAATCTGTCAATAAAAATGTTTCTGCCCACATGCCACCGGAGTGATGTTCCCCATCTTCTAACCTCGGGGTCCAACTCCAGCCCGCCTCCCCTGAAAGCTGAGGCTCACGCTGGTTTGCTGCCTCAAGCCTGGTGGTTGTGGGCTGGCAGGAGAGACCCAGAGAGGAACTTACGTAGAGATGAAAATGTAAGAAGTGGGCCAGCACACTGGGGGCCACACCAGGGAAGGCGGCCAGGAGTGTCTGCAGGTAGACCTCCAGATCCTTCTCCCTCTTTTCCACCAAGCTTCTCGAGTTTTTCCCAATGATCTTTTTAGGTGGAAGCAGATTTTTATCTATTTTCTTTTCTGCAACCAGCTGTAAGAAAAGAGAAGCATGGTCAACCACAGCCCCAGAGGGTCTGCCACAGTGCAGGATCCAAGACAAGCTGCCTGAGGACAGGTGCTCGACCAACTCCCACAGCGCCTTCTGGCAGTGGTATCAGAATCACTGATTCAACCTGGACATCTGGAATTTGGCCTCATCAGACATACCAGGACAAATGCAGACGAGGAGATCCATCTGGAGCCTGCAGAGACAGAAAATACCTCCAGGCTCCTCAAAACCCTCATCTTTTACAAACCAGAATGAACGCCCATCAGGGCAGCGACCTGTTTTTAAAGCACTCATGCTGCAAACGACCCAGAGAAAGGTGGCTCTCTCCCAAACCAAAGAAAGAAATGGAATCACAGTGAAGTATTAAAGTAGGGGCTCTGGAGTAGCTGTAGTCAGATGGAGCAAGTTTAAATCCGTTCCCGCCCTGGGAAACTGACCCTTACAGACATGGAGCCGGTTCGGCCCTCAATTTAACGTGTGCCAAAATGGAAATGCAGCCTAAAAGCCCCCCAAGGCCTGAGACACAGAATCCCAGTTCTCAAGAGTTACCTTTTCATGTAGATCGTAGAAATCGCTGTAGCGGTGCTTGACTGTCCATTCGTGGCTGCCATCAGTGACCTGGATGATATAAACCTACAAAGGAGAAACCGACAAGTCCTCGCCCAGCCAGACACAAGGAAAACCCCCGTCCTCCCCTCAGCAATTGCGGCAGACCACCCGGAACCCCCAGGCCAAAGTCAGGCTGCCCTTGCCAGCTAGTCTCTGCAGCTGACCGTTGCTAAAGAGCAGGACCCCTCACAGCTTCCTCCATGATCCTAGCACCAGCTGGCAGGCACCTGGGAGCAATCGGGGGTCTATTCAACAGTGAGGAACAAAAAAGGTGACCATCTTATCAAGCCATCTCTTTAGTTTTTTACTTCCAGCCTCCAGCCTGAGCTGCAGGCCAGGCCACCCACTTCCAAGAGCGACAGAACAGGGTGGGGTCTGGCAGGACTAGCTTTTCTGCTGTTATTATTTCTCTAGTTGCCCTGACTATATCCTAGAAGCAAGTCCCTTCGCAAGGCTTTCAGCCGGTTCCTGGCTAGGATTTCTGCTGCTGAGCCAGGCGTCAGAGCGCTAAGAAGCTGACGAGAGGGTGGGGGGAAGGGCAGTGATGAACCATCAAGACCAGCAGAACGCTTAGCAGGGTTAAGGGAATGGGTCTTGGAGTCAAGGAAGACCAGAGTTTAAAATCTGATTCTGCCATTTCTTGGCTGGCTTATGTAAGTGACTAGGAGCCTAAATTCTCTCTGAGCCTCAGTTTCTACATCTTAAAAATTTGATAGGATTAGTAACTGAATAAAGTAATTCAAGCAAACGCCTTGCACAAGGTCTGACATGCAGCAAGTGTTCAACAAAAGGTGTCTTAATAATATTAATAATAATCAGCACACGGAGACAATCCGTCAGATCAGCCTGGATCACCATGTCCCCCATACCCATGAAGGCGGGGCTCAGCTCTCCGAAATAGGGAGAGCTTTTTAGAGATGACGTCCTCACTGAATGAGCTCATGGGCGATGGCCTGCCAGCCATCAGCTCAGAAACCTCAAGGTTCACCTGGTAAGCGCCCCCCCCACCCAGTCCCAGTGTCCCGCCCCTCTCTGCAGCAAGCAGGGAAGGGGGAGGAGAAATCATCAAATCAGCTGAAACCTCCAAGGAAGAGCAGCCATTTCTCCAGGGCCGGCCTGTTGCTCCAGGATCCGCCCCCAGCCCCTTCCCAGCCTGCCAGCTTCCCTCCCCCTCCTGCCGCCCAGGAAAGGAAAAAGAGCCAGAGAAATGACCCTCAGGAGGAGGGTTAGGATGAGGGCCAAAGGGGTGGGGTGAAGGCAGGGCCAAAGCACCCCCCCCAACTCTCCACCCTCAGGGAACAAAGAACAGGAGGCTGGGAGATGCTCAATACGCCCCCACCCCAAGGCTAGTCCCTGCCAGACCCAAAAGCCTGGCGACCAACTCCATCCAGATCCAGAAAAGCCTCCCAACTCCATCACAGTCTGGAACTCCACCCCCCTTTTCTGTTCTCCACCTCCCCCACAGCCCTGAAGTGTGTGGGCGGCTAGTTGCCTCAACAGGCTCCCTTCGCCCAAAGCCATGAAGACCCCTGAGGTTCCTGGGTCTTACACTTTCAGCCCAGAGCGACCACCTCAGGTCCCCCGTGTCACGGCTCCATTCCTCCCCCAATCTGGTCTCTGCCTGACTCCCAAAGCCTTGGGGCTCCAGATCGCCCCTCATTTTTAAAGCAAAGCTCAACTGCGACCCCAACCTCCACCCCCCCAGATCAAGGCCCCGTTCCGTCTTCTTCATGGCCTGCAGGACCCCGAACCTTTTCCCGACCATCCATCAGAGACCCCTCCCCCCCCCCGGACCCCCTGTCACGTACTCCCGGGCCGGCGCCCCTCCAGGCCTAGAGAATCTAGAAGGGCCTCCGCCTCATCTAGACTCCCGTCTTCTGCAGACCCTCTTTATCCCCAGATCTTCCCCAACGCTAGCCTTCATTTCTGAAAGCGTCCCCCTTCCCCCAAGCTCCCTCCCTGCGACCTACCCCCGGCCCCTGTTCCTGGACCTGCGAAACCCATACCCGTTCCCCAGATTGCTCTCCTCGAAATCGAGGCCCCCGCTACCCCATCCTCCCCGATGGCGGGGCCCAGATCCCCTCAGTAGCCCCCGACTTGGGACTCAGGGTTCCAGCCGCCACCCCCAGTTCTGGCGCCCGCGCCCCCTGCACACCGTATACGTGTCCACGAGCTCAGAGCCCACAACCCGCGCCTCCTTGACCGGCTCGGCCTCTCGCTCCGGCCCGAAGCTGCGCGCCACAGCCGCCATGTTTCGGGCTCCGCTGCTGCAGCCGCCACCGCCGGGCGCAGACTGGCAGCAGTAGGGGGCGGGATCAGCGTCCCACCGCCCCCTCGCCCCCACCGCCCCCCGCCCCCGCCGCGCGCCGCGCAGCCATCTTGGCCCCGCCGCCACTCTCGCCCTCGCCCCGCCCCTCGCGCGTAATTGGCAGCAGCCGCCGACAGCGCGCGTGCGCAGTTCGCAGAGGCCTGTGTGCTTGTGTAATTTGTGAGCGGAGCTTGTGGCGTTCTCCGCAGCCCCGGGGAAACTGAGGCACCGTGCCGGGGAAGCTCTGGGCATTGTTACTCGATGCCGGCGAAGGGAGGACGGAAGACCTCGCACCTTCCGGGCTACCCGAAGCAAGTCACTGCTCCATCCGGCCTCTGTTTCCCCTCCAGAAAAGGGGCAGTAATCGCGCCGGCCTGGTTCTCCGGCTTTCTCCCTGTAGGGCACGAGAGGATTGAACGAGATGAAATGAGCTGTGCTTGAGAGCTCAAGTAGGACAGAGTAACTCTGCGCCAGTTCCTAACCACTCTGAGACTTGGAGACCTCCTCTATTATGTGGGGATAATCCACGCAAGGCACAGCGCTCAGGGCAGGGAGCTGGTGTAGTCATCGAGAGGGGGCTCTGCCTTTGGGTAGAAGGAAGCGATATGTGCTGGTCGTTGAGTGCAAGACCCCCAGATGCTGTCCTGCGGGAGCTCAGAAGGTGGTGGGGGCAGGCTGGCCCTGGGTCCAGAAGCCACAGTGCTGGAATAGGGAAGGGCAGACACAGAGATGGAGCCCCAAGCCAGGGGAAGACCAGGACCCCAAAGAGGGAGATAGTAACAGAGCTGGAGGGGAAGAGCCTAGCACAGATGGGGCATCTGTAGGTGTGTTCATTGACTAAATGCAACTTACCCAAACTCAGAGCTAGTACTGCTCTCCCTGGGGAGATGAGAGGTCTTGGGCATGGATGCTCTAACACCCCTGGCTGAAGGGTTACAGATAGCTCTGTGCTAAGGTGGGTCAATGACTTCTTTCTCCAATGTTACAGAGCAACGTACTCTGAGCTTGGCATTTGAGGCTTCTCCTGGCAGGTCCTCTCCTTGCATACTGCTGGCCAGTATTACCCCCTCCCCAATAGGTTTAGCTTAAGACAGGGGCTGCCAAGTCAGCCATACCCTGAGCAAGTCACTAGCCCTCTAGGAGCCTCCGTTTCCGCATCTGAAAAGTGAAAATAATATTGCCCACTTCCTTGATTGGAGCTGAGCTGCTGTGTGTCTAAGGGCCTGGCCTGGGGCCCACTACTTTGCAGCACCTGTCCTTTCCTTGGCTCGAGTTTTCATTCATTCAAGAAACCTTTCCGGAGAGTCCCCTGGGAGCCATGGAGGACAGAGGGGAAAAGATGTGGTCCTTGCAGCCCTTCATCTGCTCCCTGCACTGGGCAGAGGACACAGGGACTCAGGCCAGCCTGAGATCACCAGGGCTGGGGGAGGGGGTGGAGGATACTGCACGCAGGGGTGGGCTGGGCTGGCCCGGAATGCGGTGGGGCAGGGCTATTTAAGCCCAGGACTGGCTGGCAACCCCAGCAGCCTGCCCTGTGAGCCACGAGCATGGACGACATCTACAAGGCTGCGGTGAGGGACTGGGCAGGGCTCAGGGCTGGAGTGGGTGGGCCCACTGGGGGCTCACTCAACTCACGCTGGGGGGTGAGGTCATCCCACAAAGGTGGTGGGGGACCCAGGAGAGGGCCCGTGCAACTTTCAGCCCAGGCCTTCAAGGGGATGGTGGATTGGGCATTCCAGTTCTGGGGTGCGGAAGGAGTCAGGGGTTCAGGGTCTGGAGAGGAGCTTTTAGGTGGGTGGAGGAAGTCCCTGCTTTTAGCATCATGTCTGCTCCTGTCTCCAAGTGTCTGTAGTCTGTGTCACCGTCTTCTAGTCACATCTCCCTTCACTCGTGTCTGTGGTCTCTGGATCTTTGCCTTTCTCAGACTTTCCATCTCTTTGTTGCTCCCAGCTGCCCCTCTTAATCTGCTGCTGTCTCCCTGTCCCTCCTCCCCAGTCCTGCCCCTCACACTCTGCTTCTCACACTTCTAATCCCCCACCTACCTCCAGTTCTTCGGAAGGCTGCAGATGCTGTGGAGGGTGGGACAGGAGCTTGAGGAGGGGGCTGGAGAGCCAGAATCCTGAGCTGGAGAAGGGGCTCAGAAGTCTGAGGCAGGCAGGGAAGCCCTAGGCGTGGGGGAGAGTCAGCAGAAAAGGAATAGAGAACCGGGGCTACAGCCGCCATCAGGCGTAGCAGGCTTGGGGCTCAGTGGTTTAGCCAGGGGTGAGTGCTGGAGAGTAGTCACCCCAAGTCCCTGCCGCATCCTAGGGTCACTGAGGGGCTTCAGATACTAGTCCCTCCCAGGAGTCGGGGGTGTTGCTGACCTGCCCCTGCCCCAGAGCCAAGGACATTCGGCCCAGACAACTGTCCCCAAGGGAACCCCTCCCTCAGCCCTGGGAGTACAGCTCCACTCCCCGGCCGGAAGAGCTACAGCTGGCTCTGGGGCTGTCCCTGCCTATCCTGCAGGAGTCCATGGAGCTGGGGGAGGGAAGCCCTCCACCCTGTGCCCATACAAGGCCTGGTGGGGCTGGGGACTAATTTTGGCTCCTGAGGCACCAGCAGGCCAGGGGGCCAGATAACGCTGCCCCACCCCCTGCATGCCAGAGTCCCCAGAACAATCACCAGGTTTAACTTTGTTCCCCATTAAAAATAGCCCAGTGGCCATCCCGGTCAGGTTACAGTGGATGGCTTTGCCTATCCTCACACTGGTTTTATTGTCCCAACCTGAGGGACAGCTGTCCCTCAGGCCACCCAGCTTGGATTTCAGCAGGGGCGCCAAAAGGGCACTTGAGTGGTCACTGACTATTGTTACTCAGGGTCACCTTGGCCCTGGAGGGGGCACCCACCTGTCACCCTGGCCCTAAGCCCCGCCTCAGTGAGGCCAGCTGGGTCACCTCAGGGCTTTGGCGGGTAGGGAGGGAGGAGTGAGGACTGTGACCTGGGAATGCCCTGCCTCTTCCTGCCTTCAGTTTCCCCATCTGTGGAATGGGTTGATTTCCTTAACAGCAACTAACTCCTGAATCTGAATCCTGAGACTTCCTTTTCTCTCTAGGTAGAACAGCTGACAGAAGAGCAGAAAAATGGTGAGTGCTCCAACACATATGGGGGTACAGTGGTGCTGGGCTGGGAGAGCATAAGGACCCCAGAGGCTGGGGTCCCTCTTACTATGACCTCAGAGGTCTTGGAGGGAAATGGGCAATTGGCAGGTAGCCCCAGAGGTCTGGCCTTCTGGGGTCCCGGCTTCTGAGCCCTGGCCACCCTGTAACTCCCCCAACCATCTCCCCTCCCTCTCCCCCTGCCTTCGGACACAGAATTCAAGGCAGCCTTTGACATCTTCGTGCTGGGCGCCGAGGATGGCTGCATTAGCACCAAGGAGCTGGGCAAGGTGATGAGGATGCTGGGCCAGAACCCCACACCTGAGGAGCTGCAGGAGATGATTGACGAGGTGGATGAGGACGGTGAGCCCTCCTACCCGCCCCCCCAACCGCCCCCACGGCCCCAGACCCGCCTCAGCCTCAGCTTGCTTGGGACCCGAGTCCTGGCTCTGCCACTCATTACTCGGTGCCCTTGAGGGAACCCGTTAGCCTCTCTGAGCCTCAGTCATGTCATCTATGAAATGGGGCATGACGACCGCACTCATCTCACAGGGTTGCTATAAGGGTGCGTGCAGGGGACAACACCAGGGCTCAGCGTTGAGAGCATTCTAGCCATCCCTCACTGATGGCCATGCCGCGCCCCTCGCAGGCAGCGGCACAGTGGACTTCGATGAGTTCCTAGTCATGATGGTTCGGTGCATGAAGGACGACAGCAAGGGAAAGTCTGAGGAGGAGCTGTCGGACCTCTTCCGCATGTTTGACAAGTGAGTGCGCCTCCCTGGACCTCTGACCCTGACCCTAGCTGAGGCAGGGAAAGGGGACAGTCTTGTGACCTCAAGGCCTCAGTCTCCCATTCTGTGCAGTGGGAGAATGGGATGTCCCTCTTCCCAGCAGCCCCGCCTTGCCTCCTGCGGTCATGGGGGGGGCTGCCTCTTCCCTTCCTCTAGCCTGCACCAGGAGCTCTAAAGTTCGCTTCCTCCCTCCCCCCTGCCCCTTTCCACCTGCTCCCCCCCGCCGCCCCCCCCCACCACCCAGAAATGCTGATGGCTACATAGACCTGGACGAGCTGAAGGTGATGCTTCAGGCTACAGGCGAGACCATCACGGAAGATGACATCGAGGAGCTCATGAAGGATGGTGACAAGAACAACGATGGCCGCATTGACTATGACGGTGAGGGGGCGCTGCTGTGCCGGGCCCCTGCTACCCACACCTGGCCAGACCCCTTCTCTGACCTGGGCCTGCTCCTCTCTTCACAGAGTTCCTGGAGTTCATGAAAGGGGTGGAGTAGACACCAGCCCTCGCCCGGAGCTGCCGGTGCCACCTTCCAACTCCAGCCGGGCCCTGGGGTGGGGGCAAGGGGCTGTGGTCCCCAGGATGTGAGCTTGGGTGTGTTGTCGACCCTCCCAAGGAGGGGGTGGGCCCTCCCTGACTGCCTCCCCCAGCCCTGTCGTAGGGAATGCGATTAAAGCTCTGCTCCTTGGATACCTGCTGTCTGGCTTTCATACCCCAGGGGGCTGTGGGTGCTCTGAAGTCCATTTCCTGCTTGCACTCCACCTGTCCCCCTACACCGTCTTCTACCAGCGGGCTTAGGTCGGGTTGGAGATGACAGTGTTCCATGGCTCAGTGGCTCCTTTCTAGGACTGCTGATGCCCAGGCCCCATCTCCAGAGTTTCAGCATTTGGACTTGGAGTGGCCCAGGAATCCACAGTGAACATGCTCCTGGGGGATGTGGCTTTGGTCGCCAATGGGCAGCTGAGAGGTCCTGTGCTTGGAGAGAGCAGAGCACCCTGCTAGGCCCTGGAGGCCACTTGGCATGGCAGCCCAGCTCCTTCTCAGCTCCGGTTGTGGAGAAGCGGGTTGCTCTGGGGGCTCAGTGGGCTGTGGCACTTGCATTTCACACTAGTGGCACTGCCTGCCCAGGAATGAGGGGCACACCATCTGCTCTCCCTCCATTCACCCATTTGCCAAGTGAGGGGCCCAGAGAGGTGCAGGGACCTGTCAAGGTCATCAGTGAGTCTGGTGACCGACAAAGACAAGTGGCTTCCAGCCCGGGGCTCTGTCTGATACACCAGGTCCACACCGGTGTAATTTCCAGTTCCCTTGAACCTTGGAGGCTCCAGCAGCCCACTGTCCCTTCCTGATGGAATGGAAATGTAAGGCTTGGTGGCTCTCAACTTAGTGGGGGTCAGAGCAGTGGCACTGGCCTTGAAGAGGGTGGCAGCAAGGACATGGCAGTGTCAGCAGTGGTGCTCGCAGAAGCGACAGCTGGCCATGGTGTGCAGGCTCCAGCCAGAATGCCAGCAGCTGTCCTTGCTCCACCCAGCCACTCCGAGGCCTCTCCACCTGTGCCCTGGCCTTGGCATTCTCCAGACAGGCTCAGCATTCCGGAGACAGTCTTGGAATTCTGGAGATGCCTCCAGCGGAGGCCAGAGCTACGGGAGCTCTCCGGCTGCCGGAGAGCAGTGGGGTCCCTTCAGGCCTACCCTCGGGAGCTGGAGAACTCAAGGACCTGTGCGTTGTACTGCGGAGCAACGACATCCTGGGAGAGGAAGCAGAGCCGCCGTGGGCCCACCTGCCCTGGTCATATCCCTACCCTGTGCCCGGCATGGGCCGGATGCTGCAACCATTCAGAGGGAGGCTCTGTCCCTAATTTCATGAAATTGACCATCAGCTCAGGAAGACAAGAGGGTGATGAATGCAGCGAGGGAATCGGTGTGGTGCTGGAATGGGGATTATGGAGACACGGTGGCCACGAGGCAGGAGTGGTATGGGATCCTGGATGATGTGCATTTCTGGTGGGCCAGTCACAGAAGAGAGAGTGAATCTTCTGTACGTGTCCAAGTCGCGATGCCTCTGGGACAGGGTGGTGAGGATGTCCAGGCAGGGCTGGAGCTAAGTGAGGGGGCAGAGAGTGCTCTGCAAAGTCACGTGTCCTGAGTAAGAAGGGCTTTCCCGGCCCCGGGCCCTGTGAGGCCCCTGGGGAGACTGAGTATAGACAGGTGGATCTCTACCTCACCCGCCATCCCATGTGGGTAGTCCAGGAGAGGAGGTGCGGCCAGGAGGATGGGAGAGATCCTGGCTGAATGAGGAGTCCCGGGAGCCAGGAGGGAAGGGTGGGGACATTGAAATCTGCTGGTGGCCCTGGGGTTAGGGACCTGGAGGCCCCCCGAGGTCTTGACCATGTAGCCACGAGGGTTTCCTTGGAGCCCGACTGGAGAGGACCAAAGGAACGAGGTGAGATAAAGGGAGCTGGTGGGCATGGACAACACTGGTGCAGCTTTACAGGAAATGCGCCAGAGCTGTGGGGAGACCTGGAAAACAGGGAAGCTCCTTTAAAGGTGGGGTAGGGGAATGCGTGGGGCGGGAAGAGGGGACCCCGAGTGAGGCTGGCAAAGGGTGATGCGTGATGCAGAGGTGAGGCTGCAGAAGGTGAGAGGTTACAGGTCTCTGGGGAATGTTTGAATGCCTGGATCCAAGCTGGGCAAGGGGAATCAGGCTGAACGCACGAGGGAAGAACTGTGGCGTCCACGGGAAGGGATTCTGAGTGGAGATGCCGGAGGTCACATCCTTATCAGTGGTGAGTGAGCTAGAGGATGAGGACAGTGGCTGAGGCCTGGGCAGGAGAAGGTGGTTGTTGGTGAGGAGGAGTTAGGGTCCGGGCACCTGGAGGACGTGGGCTTCTGTTGGGATCAGGAAAGGAGAAGAGAGAAACTCCGAGAGTTAAGCTTTCCATGAAACAAAAAGGAGAACAGCTGGGCCACTATCAAGAGGTTACATGGGGAGGCTGGGTGGTAGTGGAGGGGAGTCCATAGGGAGGGGAGTCTGGTGATGGTCCCAGTGTCTCTTTTCCAGAATGAGGTTGGCTGGGGAAGAACTAGAGACATCCAACAAGCACGCACACCACAAGAGCTCACAAGCTCCCACCACACCCAGCATTAAGATCCAGCTTTGTTCTGCTGTGTTTGGTCCCCTCCATTTTTTCTGGGCTATGTCATCCTTTGCCTAGATAGGGCTTCCTCCATGAAGTCTCCCTTGATTTCTTGATCAGAAGCAATCACTCGAGTCTCCTGCTGCTCCTGCCTTTTCGTAGTACGGTCATCTGGTTACTGCCTACTGCCCCAAGAGGCTTTGGTTTCTGGGGGTGGCCCCACTGCCCTGCCCAGGGCCTGACGTAGTGGAACCCCCTGCAGTTCCCTCTGTGTCCATTAGATGGCACAAGATGCCTGTGGCTGGACCCATCGGTCAGTGGGTATCAAGGGTACACTTGGGGTCCGTTTCCAAGTTGCGGCCAGCAAGCAGGGGCCTTCACAGGAGATCCTCACCCCCTTCCCTGACTGGGGAAATGAGGCCTAAAGAGGGAGAAGAGCTGCTTGAGGCCATACAACAAGTTAACAGTAGCTCTTGGGCTCTCAGCCCCAGCAACAGGCTGTTTTTCTGCAGTGCGGAGTGAGCTGCCCAACACATCCGCTTCCAATATACCCGGGCCTCCCTGCAGCCCTAGCTTGGGGCGCTGGCTGAGCTGAGACCCCCAGGGCGAGCTGGCAGACTGAGGGAGTTGTTGGGCCTCCTGATCACAGCTGGTGGCCACATGCTAGTTGAGGGGCTGTCCAGCTCAATCTTCAGCCAGACTTTGGCCCTCAGCCCAGTCTGCAGGCTGAAACAACTCCCCAGGGAACTGGAGGCAGAGGGGCTCCACCCTCCTGAGGGTCCATGACAGCCCCTGCACAGGCACAACTCACCAGTGTGGAGCCTGGCTGCTCCCCAGCTATGGAAGGAGGAGACTGAGGCCTAGAGATGGGAAGGCTTTGGCCAAGTTTCTTGGAGAAGCCAGAGGTGGGGTGGGCTGACGCTAGTCCCTGACCTCTCTGAGTTGCCCCTCACCCAATGCCAGGTCAGGACCCCCCGGGGGGAGGCATGTATATGGGTGGCAGGGGGTGATGGAGACAAGGAGACAGGGTTCCAGGTCCCTTGGTCCTTCTCATGCTGACTCAAGGAGCCAACCTGTTTCCCTTCCAGGGATGAGATGGGGGTGAGGAAGGAAGGATCCCAGGACCCCAGAAGTCCCAGAAGAAAACAAGAGTCCCAGGAGGGGGCAGGGCTGAGCAGAGCCTGTTGTCAGCCTGCAGTGTGACCTGGGCCAGGCCCTTCCTTCTCTGATGGTCCCAAGTTTCTTGACCACCATCGAAGAGCTCAGGCTGGTCCATCTGGGAGGACTAACTTGCAGGAATTTCTAGGATCCTTGGAGCTCCAGCTCTGGTTGACGTCTGAGATCTTAGTGCCTGGAACCTCAGATTCTGAGTGAAGGGCTCTAGGGTGGGATGGAATGACAGCCGCGGAGGGGGGGGACGGGGGCTGCTGTGGGATGGGGGGCATAGGGAGGTCCCCTCACTTGCCCCTATTTAATCCCTCAGGCTTGTCTCTCCTTTGTCCCTCTTCTGTGGCCTGCCTGGCCCTGAATCAGTGTGCAGGGCAGAGGGAATGGGGGATGGGGTAAGTGTCCTACCTCCATCCTCACTCCGGAGGGACATAGGTATAGTGTCTGTGTGCAAAGGGGAACTCGGGGAAGAACCCACTACTCCCTTGGTGACACTGAGGCCTAGAGCTCTGGTGGATCTGCAGGGCTGAGGGATAATGGGGGAGTCCCCGAGCATGGAGTGCATCCTGTCCTCTGCCCCAGTGAGCTGGGAAGGGGCCTGGAGACCAGACAGGGACAGGCTTGGGTGGAGGAGGCTGGGCTCATCTCTTGCCAACCCCAGATCTATGAAGTGTGGCCAGATGTCAAGCCCCCACCCAAAACATGGAGTCCCTTGGACTGGAATGACCCTCCCAGGCAACTTAGGCCCTGCCAGGGGAGCTTCAGGGAGCTGAAGGGCTGCCAGGCAGGGCTTCAGGGAGCTGGACCCTCCTGGTATCAGGGATCTGGGCTCAAGTCAGTTTGTTTCTGTCGTGGGGTCTCTGTCATGGGCAATGGAAAGGCAGGGAGCAAAGGAGGGCTCAGCGAGACGTCCAGCCAGCCCAGCAACCTCTGATCTCTGACCCCTGACTTTTCCTCCAGGCTATGTCTCCCCCCCACACACCCCCGGCCTCCACGACATTTTGTTGGATCCTGGAGACTTGGGTTTGTGGACATTTCATGTAAACCACCCACACCCCAGCCGGGAAAGAGTTTCCCCATTGGGAAACTAGCCAATGTGACACAGAGGCATTAACCACGCCAAGGAGGGTGGAGAGAGAGGCAGCAGGTGGATAACGGAGGCGGGTGGGCCTCCTGCTGCTCCCTCCCTCCCTGCCTCCCTCCTCCTTCCCGCCTTCTGGGCCCTACAGGGGGCGGAGCCGCTGCCTTATAAGTGTCAGGCCTGGCGGCCGCGGAACAAACAAAAACCAGCAGCCAGCAGCGGACCCGGGGCACCTCGACCAGCAGCGTGGTGCCCTCGGTTCCCCCAGCATGGCCCCCTCGGCCTGGGCCATCTGCTGCCTCCTGGGGGGCCTCCTGCTCCACGGGGGCAGCCCCACCCCTGGCCCCAGCGTGCCCCGCCTGCGGCTCTCCTACCGAGGTACCAGCAGTGCACGCCCTCTTCAAGGGTGCGTCTGTGGGAGCCCGGGACCCTGTGACATCCCCGGCTCAGGGGTGCCCAGCCAGGCGCTGGGCAGCCTCTTCTGCTCACCGGAGGGATGCGGTCACTCCCACACAGCCCGTGGGAAGGACTTCACGGTCATTCCCGGAGATGGTGATCCAGCTGCCGCCAGAGGCGGGACCTGGGAGGAGGGCAGGGGCAGGTCCCCGGAGGGGGGAGGAGGGAGAGGCAGAGATGCAGGGGGACAACTTGAGGGGGGCTTCTGAGAAAAGGAGAGAAGCGTGGAGGTCCTGAGAGGCCTCAGTAGGGATGGGCAGGGAGAGATGGGGAGGGATGGAGAGGACAGGTCTGGAGGAGGTGTGCACTGAGCCTGGGCACCTGTGAGAGCCTAGGCCAGCAGCCTGCAGTGGAATCCCTCGCCCTGTCCTCACAGCCAGAGGCCCCCACCTCCCATCTGCCTCTTGTAGCCCACTTCATAGTGCTGGCTTTTGTCCTTCCCTTTCTGTCCCAGAGGCTCTTCACAGCCCGAAGGGGATCACAGCCTCCCCTCTTGGCCCATCCTGGCCCAGGAGGTGCCCCTGCGGCTCTAACCTGGTATTCCGTGCTGCAGCTGGTGCAGACTTCTCTGAATCTGTGGGGGTGGTCCACGGGGAAGGTCCCTGAGACACTTCTTGGGGAAACCAGATGGGTGATCACCTTCCCTGGGAACCCCAATCCAAGCGGGACACCCAGCCTTCTCTGGAACATCTGGGAGAGGAGATATGGTTCTACTCTGGAGTCCGTGGTTGGGTCTGGTGGTGGGGGTGGGTGTGTGGTCCTTTCTTGGGAGCTGTGGACTGGGGCAAAAATCAAGCTGTAAGCAAAAGCTTAAATAGGGCAAATTCCCTTGAAAGTACTGTCAGCCATGGAGGGCTTCCTGGAAGAGGCTGTTGATGAGTTTGGGAATGGAGTGGGTGCGGGCTTGCCACTTTTGGGCAGGTGTGGGATACCTGGCTTTCCCAGGGGTGGCCAACGCCCCTTCCCACCACATCCTGCTGCATGCCCCTTTGACCACCTGTTACCTTCACCTCCCTAGCCAAACCCCAGGAAACTATTTCAGGATCCTCGGCTCCTGGGCCCAGCGTCCCCCGCCAGCCACCCCCCACAGCTGGGGCCTGGGAGGGCAGTGTCTGTGGAGGAGAAAGTCTTCCTTAGTCGTATCCCTGGACCAGAGCCTTGGGCTCCACCTGACCATAGCGGGCTTTTCCCATACCCAGGCCTTTGCCAGGTGTTTCCTCTGCTGGGAACGCTCTCCCGTGTCTGTCCACCTGTCCCACCGAGTCGTCCTCGCCCACTGCTCACACTCACTCAGCCTCCCCCTGGGCTCTTCCCAGCACTTTGCCCAGCTTGCTACCATAAGTTCTGCTGGTGGCGCCATCTTCCCTGGGGACCACAGTGGGTGCAGAAGGGCACAGATGGGAAGGAGATGTTAACTGAAAGATCAAGGGACTAAAGGATGAATGGGTAGGAAGCGGGGCTCAGAGCCTCCGGTCCCACCCACTCCCAGGAGCCGTTTCCCAGAAGCCCTTCAGCAGGCCTGGGGCCGGAAACATTTTCCAGATGTGGGGTGTGTGTGTGTGTGAATGCACAGCTGGGACCCCTCCAGCTCCACACCTTAACGGAGGAAGTGGGCACAGCAGTACGCGCTGACTTCCAATCTGCTCCCTCCGAGATCTCCTGTCTGCCAACCGTTCAGCTGTCTTTCTGGGTCCCCGGGGCTCTCTGGATCTTCGAGCCATGTATCTGGATGAGTACCGGGACCGCCTTTTTCTGGGGGGCCGTGATGCCATCTACTCTCTGCGGCTAGACCAGTCGTGGCCGGATCCCCGGGAGGTGAGTGGGGCGGAGGAAGGGAGGGTCTCTCTGTGAGCTGGGAGCTGGATGGGGAAACAGGCTGTGAGATCAGGCGTCAGCCAGGCTCTCTTTCAGGTCCAGTGGCCACCGCAGCCAGGACAGAAGGAGGAGTGTGTTAGCAAGGGAAGAGATCCTTTGGTGAGTGCGGTCAGGAGAGACTGCGCGGGCGCCTGAGGGGCTCAGCTGGTTAAGCGACTATCTTTGGCTCAGGTCATGATCCTGGAGTCCCCGGATCCAGTCCCGCATTGGGCTCCCTGCTCAGTGGAGAATCTGCTTCTCCCTCTGACCCTTCAGCTCTCATGCTCTCTCTCTCACTCTCAAGTAAATAAATAAAATCTTTTTTTTTTTTTTTTAAAAGAGTGTCCCCCAACCATGACCAACACCCAGGGCTTGACCCCCAGGACAGCCTGGGGCCACTCCCCAGGGGTACTTGTGCTAGGGGTATTTGGAGCAGATCCTGAGGGCTCTTGAAAGTCTGTGAAGAATGTCACCCTTACCCTAGGTCCCCAGAGCTGATTAGCCAGGCAGGGCTGAGTCCTGGGGCCCACGGAGACGGTAAACACCTCCTCACCCCCTCCACCGCACCCCTTTTCTCCCTGCTAGGTGGAGTGTGCCAACTTCGTACGGGTGTTGCAGCCCCACAACAGGACCCACCTGCTGGCGTGCGGCACTGGGGCCTTTCAGCCCACCTGTGCCCTCATCACGGTCGGGCACCGTGGGGAGGTGAGCCCGGCACAGGCCCCGCAAGGGACTGGGATGCAGTGACATTTCTGCCCTGCTGTCTGAACACTTCCCATTGAGCCCGGCTCAGGGCAGAGAGGTCAGGGGCTGAAAGGCATCTTTGTGCCAGGCTGACCCCGTTGGCGGGGCCCTGAATGAGGACGTCTTCCGCCCACTCTCCAGCTGCACGCGATGGCCACTGCCTGGGTGGGGGGCTGGGCTGCTTTCCCAGGTGACACCCTTCCCTCCCTTCCTCCCTCTCCTCCAGCATGTGCTCCACCTTGAGCCCAGCAGTGTGGAAAGTGGGCGGGGGCGGTGCCCGCATGAGCCCAGCAGTCCCTTCGCCAGCACCTCTGTAGGTGGGTGATGTCTAGGCCAAGACGGGCAGGAGGAGGGTGGGTGCTGGGCAGTGTCACTGGGAAGGGTTGGGACCAGCTATGGGACCTGGCCCTCCTCCCCTGACTCTGCCCCATTCTCACCCAGGTGGGGAGCTGTACACAGGCCTCACGGCTGACTTCCTGGGGCGCGAGGCCATGATCTTCCGGAGTGGGGGTCCCCGGCCAGCTTTGCGTTCTGACTCTGACCAGAACCTCCTACACGGTGAGCCCAGGGTCTTCCAGGGGCAAGGCCGACTGGGATCTGCCCCCAGCCCTGACAGGGAGGCAGGAGGGCCTGGCACCGGAGTGGGGATGGGAGGGACGGACAGCCCAGCCCCACTCTACTCCCCGGGACTCCAGCCCACAGTGGAGGTCCGGCACCTCTCCCCTGACCCCGCTCCCATCCTCCCCTGTGAGGGTCCCCCAACCAGCTGCACCCTGTCACCTCCCAGACCCGCGGTTTGTGATGGCCGCCCGGATTGCTGACAACTCTGACCAGGATGATGACAAGGTGTACTTCTTCTTCTCGGAAACTGTGCCCTCACCCGATGGTGGCCCAGGCCGTGTCACCGTCAGCCGCGTCGGCCGTGTCTGCGTGGTGAGAGCCGGGAGGAGGCGGTGAGGTCAGATCCTTACCACACTCCCTTCCTACACCCGTTCCCAGCAGCAGCAGGAGGGAAAGCGAGGCAAGGCTGTGAAGCCAGCCTCCGTGCCACTCCCTCCAGCGGTGAGGGTGGAGGAGCAGAAGGGGGGCCCATCTCCGTGGAGCTGGAGGCTGACTCTGACCCTCACCCCCAGAATGACCTCGGTGGCCAGCGCGTGCTGGTGAGCAAATGGAGCACTTTCCTCAAGGCCAGGCTGGTGTGCTCGGTGCCTGGCCCTGGTGGTGCCGAGACCCACTTTGACCAGCTGGGTAAGGCCATGGCCAGGGCCGGGTGCGGGTACAGGTGCAGAGGGCTCAGAGCAGTGAGTGGGCGGCCTTGACAGTGACCTTCTCTCTCCCAGAGGATGTGTTCCTGCTGTGGCCCAGCGCAGGGAAGAACCTCGAGGTGTATGCTCTGTTTAGCACGGTCAGGTGGGCACATGGGTCTCCCCTCATATCCCCAGCCCGGGTTCAGTCTCTGCACACTAGCGTCCTCTGTTGAACCCCTGCTTTTGTGGCCCGACTTTACTGTGGGTCTCTGTCTCTGTCCCTGACTCAAGGACTCGGAGGCTCTATTTTCTCCCTCCTTCTCTCTGTCTTTGTCTGGGTGTCCTCGTTTTCTGGTCTTGGCTGTCTGTAGGCATGATCGCCCTCTGTCCTGTCCATGGAGCCAGGCTGCCCCTTCCCACCTGTGACAGCCACTCTGACCTGACTGTCCCTGTGCGTCCTTGGCAGTGCCGTGTTCCAGGGATTCGCCGTCTGCGTGTACCACATGGAGGATATCTGGGAGGTCTTCAAAGGGCCCTTTGCCCACCAAGATGGTCCCCAACACCAGTGGGGACCCTATGGGGGCAAGGTGCCCTTCCCTCGGCCTGGAGTGGTGAGTGTCTGCCTGGAGCCAGGCCGGGAGAGAGGGCTGAGAAGTTTCTAGAGGGATTCTACCTTGGGACAACCTTGCGGCTGGGCTAGGGCTCCAGAGGGGCCAGGTGGTGGAAGAAGGGGAGCAGAGCCCTGACCACGTCAAGGAGCCTCTGCTACGGCTAGCGTGGCCCCTCTGATGTGGGCATGCCCAGGCCATGGGACCTGGAAACAGGCTGGGCTGGGGAGCATGTGGCCCCAGGACACTTCAGGTGCCCCCCTGCTGCTCCTCACAGTGCCCCAGCAAGATGACAGCACAGCCAGGACGACCCTTTGGCAGCACCAAGAACTACCCAGACGAGGTGCTGCAATTTGCCCGAGCCCACCCACTTATGTTCTGGCCCGTGCGGCCACGGCGGGGCCGCCCCGTGCTTGTCAAAACGCATCTGGCCCAGCAGTTGCACCAGATCGTGGTGGACCGCGTGGAGGCAGAGGATGGGACCTACGACGTCATCTTCCTGGGGACTGGTGGGTGGGCTGAGTGGGGTGGCCCGGCCGGGGAGGTGTGTGGGCTGGAGGGGGTTGCTCCTTCTCCCACTGACCCCTTCTCCCTTGCCCCAGACTCAGGCTCCGTGCTCAAGGTCATTGCTCTCCAGGGTGGGGGCTCCACTGAGTCCGAGGAGGTGGTCTTGGAGGAGCTCCAGGTGTTTAAGGTGAGGGCAGATTGTGGGGAGGGAGCACTGATGGGAAGGGTCCCCTCCAGCCCCACAGCTGAGTCTAGGCCTGGCTCCTGGGACACAGGAGCAAAGTGCAGGAGGCGGATGGGCCTGTCCTTACTGAGCTCGCAGCCAGTGGAGGAGAAAGTGCCTTGCTGATGCTGTCTGGCGTGGGGCCCAGACAAAGTTTGGAGGGCCTAGGGAGGGGTGTCCAAGGTGATCACCCCCTTGACAAAACCCTGCCAGGCTCAAGTCACAGTGAGGGGGTGGCTGAGACCCCCATGTCTCTAAGGGCTTCTGTGGGCCAGGCAGGGCATCACCTGCCTCTGGGGGACTGCTGGGACCCTGACATGGGATGGGTGATGTGGGACAGCTGCCTCATTCCTGGAGAACAGGGCTGTGGGAGGGGACACTGGAGCTTTGTGCTTTCCACTAGGCCTCCTCCTTGGAGGCCAGCCAGCATGAGGGGACCTTTCTAATAACCCAATGTCTGGGAAAGACTGTCTGGCCTTAGTTGCCGGGGAGTTCGCTGACCCGGGCTGGGAGGTAGGTGGCTCCCATGTGAGGGCTGGAGGAGGCTGAAGGAGGGACACAGCTGGCCCCAGCCCAGCCCTCTCTGAGACCCTCCTCCTTCTGCAGGTGCCAACACCCATCACCGAGATGGAGATCTCTGTCAAAAGGGTAAGAGCAGCTGCCATCCTACCGCTCCTCCTCCTTCTGATCCCCCTCTGAAACTCTCTGAGCACGGCAGGCTGCTGTCTGCTCAACGTGGGGCTGCAGCAGGCTCTGGGGCTGCCTGGTGAGGCCTTGCCATGAGGCTCGAGAGTCCAGCAGGGGAGCTGAGATGCCATGCATGAAACCAGTGGACAGTGGGAACCCTGAGTAAGGGAGGCTGTGTTCAGAGAAGGGGAGATCCACAGAGGCCAGTCCCCCTGGGCCGACAGCTTCCTGCTTCAAAACAAAATCCAGAATTTAAACCCTGCAAGGGAGAGCCACTTTTTTGAGGGCCGCTGGATCCTTTGGCAAGCGGCAAAATCTCAAGCTTATCGCCCCCGTGTATCTTTGGGTAAATCCCAACTTTTGTATTGGGATTGCTTAAAGCAGAGTGTATTTCTAAGCTCAGAGGCAAGTCAGGATAAAGGTTACTGAGGTAGAGAGCAAAAGTCAGCAGCAGGAAGGGCTTGGAGAAGCCCCTTAGGAAGCAAGGTCTGCCCCCTGTTCTCTGTGTCCTAGCACAGGATCTGATGTGTGTCAGGTGCATGATAAACACTTTTGGCATTTGGGGAGACACCCAAGAGGTTCTGGAAGACTGCCTGCAAATGGTGGGGTGCTCTCAGGAAGCCCAAGGGGGCCAAGAGCCTAGCTGCTTCTAGGTGGGGCCTGGGCTCATGTTGGCTCTGCTTGTGTCCCTGCCAGCAAACGCTGTACGTGGGCTCGAGGCTAGGCGTGGCCCGGCTGCGGCTGCACCAGTGTGAAACTTACGGCAGTGCCTGTGCTGAGTGCTGCCTGGCCCGAGACCCATACTGTGCCTGGGACGGTGCCTCCTGTGCCCGCTACCGGCCCGGCCCTGGCAAGCGCCGGTTCCGCAGGCAGGACATCCGGCACGGCAACCCTGCCCTGCAGTGTCTGGCTGAGAGCCAGGAAGGTGAGTGGTGGCAGGCGGCAGGGGCAGGGGGGCTGCGCAGACCCACCGGGCTCCCACAGGCCCCTCTTCACCCCTCAGGCCTGGGCTCAACCCCTGGGAAGTGTGGCCTCATTGGTCCTGTGTTAACAGCCCCCCTGCCACCTCACTTTTCCTACGTGTGCAGCTCCCGTCAGTGTATGGGTGGAGGGTCTTTGGACAGTGATGGACACCTAGGTCCCTGTCACACTGGTGGAGGACCCTGGGGTCCCACAGTCCTGAGCCGAGCCCCCCTCCCCTCTTCCCCCAGAGGAGGCTGCAGGCTCCGCAGCAGCCACCACGGTCTATGGCACAGAGCACAACAGCACCTTCCTGGAGTGCCTGCCCAAGTCTTCCCAGGCGGCCGTGCACTGGTTCGTGCAGAGGCCAGGGGGCCAGGGGCCTGACCAGGTGAGCAAGGACCCTGCCTCCAGCCTGCACGTGTCATCACGCCGCATCCCTCTCTGAACCTAGGAAGGGGCTCTGGGGGGGAACCAGTCCCTGGGGTGCCTAGAAGGAGGTGCCCTTCCTTCTGCCCCTGGGAACAGCCCAGGTAAGAGCTGGCTGCAAGCCGTCCTGTGACAGGGAGCCCGCTAACTCCCAGGCATTGGGCTGAGCTTTGGGAAGTGGGGAGCAGAGGTGGAAGAGAGGGAAGCGGGGGCTGGCCTGGCCAAGAAGCCCCCTGTGCTTTTACACATAAGGTTCCTCTCTGAAAGGTCTCTTTCCCAGGGGTTCTTGGTTCTCCTCTGCCCAGGGGGTACCTAACTTGCACCGAAACCTGTGCACACATACACCCCTAAGCCCCCACCCACTGCCTAGCTCAACACTTCCTCCACGGAGTCTAGCTATCTGCCCAGACCCTCTCCTCCCCCATCCTGGAAGGTCTGTCAACCCCAGAAATGGCTTCAGTCTGGGGCCTGAGGAGGGCGTGGGTGTGGCAGGGTGAGGAACCGTTCTCCAGTCTCTCCGACGGGCAGGGAAGGGGAAGGGAGGGCGCTCATTACAGGAGGGGCTCTCCTTCCAGCTTGGGAACCGGGGGAGGCCAGCTTGGGGCCAGCTGCTGGGCTAGGCACTGGGAAGACACCCCCAGGAGGCCAGAGGCAGCCAGCAACAAGATGGTTACATAATACTTACCGCCCCGGCGATCCAGCCTCCACGTGCAGAAGTGCAGACGGGATCCAGGCCGGATCAGAGTAGCACGGCTGCCTCCTGCCCTGCGATGGGCACTCAGCCCACCCCTGGCTGGGAGAGTCAACAGTGCAGTCAGGGAAAGGGAGGGCTACGTGTGTGTACGTGTGTGCGCGCGCGCGCATGCGCGTGTGTGCACGCTCAAAGAGTGGTAAGGACTTCTGGTCCTAGGTCTGTAGGTATAACCCTCCCTGACCCACTCTGGTCCCTGGGACTATGTGGCAGGTTCTCCCAAGGCCAAGGTAGGTGCCCCAGTGCTCTGACTAGGGGAGAAACCAAAAGCCTCCTTTGCAGGCCCGGTCCTGGATCCTGGGAAGGTGAGAGCCTGCCGGCAGTTAGCTGACAGTCCGGAGGAGGAAGCCAGCCTGGGCAGGAAAGAGCGGGGAGGGGAGTGCTTCAGCACGGGGCCCTGAGATATGAATCTGGAAACTGCGGGGAGGAAACTGTTGGTGTGTGTGCCCTACTCCACGCCCCCCTCACACCCTCCCACGCCCCTCACAGGTCAAGACAGATGAGCGAGTCCTGCAGACAGAGCAGGGGCTGCTGTTCCGCAGACTCAGCCACCTGGACGCCGGCATCTACACCTGCAAGACACTGGAGCACGGCTTCTCCCAGACCGTGGTCCGCCTGGCTCTGGAGGTGATCGCGGCCTCGCAGCTCCCCAGCCTGTTTCCCCGGGAGCTGAGGCCGGAGGAGCCCCCATCGCGGGGAAGCCTGGCCTCTGCCCCGCCCAAGGCCTGGTATAAGGACATCCTGCAGCTCATCGGCTTCGCCAACCTGCCGCGGGTGGACGAGTACTGCGAGCGCGTGTGGTGCTCCTCCAGGAGCCGGGGCAAACAGGCCAAGGGCAAGAGCTGGCCAGGGCCGGAGCTGGGCAAGAAGGTGAAGAGCCGGGTGCAGGCCGAGCGCAATCGGACGCCCCGGGAGGTAGAGGCCGCATAGAAGAGCATGGAGCAGAGGGTGGTCGGGAGGGACCGGGTGGCCGAGCAGCCCCCAGAGTCTCCCACTCACCCGGGGAGGGCAGAGGGGGGCCTGCATGCCCAACTGCCTCTTAGAGATAGAGGAGTCTCTGCCCCCCGTAATTCTACCAGGCTGCCCCCAGGAAAGGCTGGGGCCCGATGGAGGCTCCCCGTGTCCGAGGCCTGTTCCCTGCCCCTCTGTGCTCCCAGTCCTAGCTGGAGCCAGCCTCCCTCTGGCTGCTGCCAGCCCCCGTGGGCCTGCTGTTTGTTCTCAGATATGGCCCCAGAGCACATTTCCGGTTGTGCCCGGTGGTGAGAGGGCTGGGTGGGTCTTTCCCAGCAGGCAGAACAATGGCCATTCTGAGTGACCCTTGGAGTGGTTGTGTGGGTGTGTCCGAGGAGGTGCCTGGGTGGGGGGCCCTTAGGCAGCAGGAGGAAGATGGAAGTTGCCTCCCAGGTAGCACCCGTTAAGGGCACCTGATGTGATTTGGTGAAACAGTGAGACCCTCCCCCCACTTTGTGACCTGATATCCTGGTGGCTCCCTGCCGCTGTCCACCACTTCTTCTCCCTCACAGAATCCTAGAAGCATGGACAGCCAGAGGTCCCTGGCACCCGGGGGTGGTGGTGGTGGTGGTCTGGGCCTCAGGCCCTACTTCGTAAGCCCAGCGGTGTCTCACAGCCTGACTTGCCTTCCCCAGACCCCACGCTGTCAGGCCAGGTTCCCTGCAATGCCCAGAGCTCCTGACGGGATTCTCCCTTCCCACCATCAGGGGCTCCGGACTGATGAGCAGGGAGAGGGTGGGTTGTGGGGGAATGTCATCCTCCGTTCTGTGGACTAGAGCTGGGGAGAGGGGAGCTGGGGAAGTGTGGGGCAGGAGGAGGGGGCTGTCTCTCACCAGGCAGTGCAAACATGCCCATAGCTGGGGAGGGCGGGAACCTGCCGCTGGATGGGAGGACCAGGTGCGGGGCTTTGTCATCGAGGGTTGGGAAGCCTCTGGGATGGGGAAAGGGTGAGAGACGCGAGGATGGGCTAGGGGACCCCAGAGCAGGCATTCTCAAGAACCCAAGATGGTGTCAGTTAGCTCAGGAGCCACAGGAAAACCAGATGTCTCCCACCCTGGAATCTTTGGTTTCTACTAAGCCGGGTTGGTGGTGAATGTTTTCATTTATGAAGACTTTTCTCTTTCAAGGGGGAAAAAAAAAAAAACGGAGGGCAAAAGCCTGCTAAATCCTACTGGTTCTTGAGGGTGAGGTGCAGGTGGCCAGGATGCATTCGGTCTGAGGGTGTAGGGGTGTTTTTGCCATACTCAGTGATGTGTTTCTTGGGCTGGGGAGGACAGAGGAGAGGAGGAGGAGGACTGAATGAAAAGTCTGTCCCAACCTGCATATGAGCAGGTTTAGTGACGCACAAAACCGACAGGAGGGGGACAAGAGCATCAAGTTCGAGACTCCCCCCATGAAAACAACCAAGATGAAGAAAGGAAAAAACACCAGATAAAAAGCAGGACAGGGCTTCCTGCTCCGTTGAACTCAAACCCAGACTGTGCATCTGTGCCTTGGGTTTTACGTGAGTCGCCCCATCACCTCCAGAGAACTGGGATCCGAAATAGGCCGCCCTTCCTCTTTGACTTCACAGACAGTGAACCAGAGGCACTGAGATTGACCCAACACCCCCTTGGGATGCCTCGGGCCTGGGGTTTCTGTGGCTGGGAGGCCTGCAGGTAAAAGCAGAGGGGGGGAGGACTGTGGGGAGGAGGGAGGGAGAAGGGAGCAGAGGGAGAGGCAGAGCCATGCAAGAGGGGCGGGAAAGAAGACAGAGCCCCAGGAATTGTGGTGCACAGAGCTGCAGGCCCACTATCCCAGCGAAGCAAGGAAGAAATGGCCAGACTTTCCGTGGCCTCTAGGCTAGACCCAGGCATGGGCTGCTCCAGGCAGAGTTCTCTGGGGGAAGTTACTCTGGAAAATGGAAGAGGAGCTCCCAATCCTGAACAAGGAACACCTGCACTTAGAAAATTATGGACAGCTTTTGCCAACTCCCCACACCTCCCACCCATGAGGTACTGTGTGTGATTAACTCCTGGAAATGCCTCTATGTGTGAATTCTATTTTTATATTCATATGTCGAGATCGGCCTTGTGGTTTCTCTGTCTGCAGAGCACCTTCTCCTAATTACTATCGTTATTTTTATTGTCATGACCACCTCTGTGCTCTGATGAGGATACATGGTGGTCTACCACACAGACCCACAAGGAAAGCGATGGAGTGAATATATCACATAATTATATCATTATTGCATCTCTGTATTTCTGTTCTAAATTGACTGATACCATCTGTGTGAGCTGGAAAGGAAGAGCCTTTCCATCCATTCCAGGCGGGAGAAGGCCACCCTAAGGGGTATATTCTAGAAGGGAGGGAGATGGACATGAGGGGCAGGAAGGAAGGAGTCAAAGGGCTTGGTCTAGGAAACAGAGATGGCTTATTAAGTTAGGAAACTCCTGCCCCTCAGGCTTCTGAGACTGACCTTCTCGGGCTTCAGGAAGATCTTGAGTCAGAAAAAAAATTTGCTGGCAAAGGGCAGTTGGGCACGTAGGCAGCCCTGCTCCTTTTTCCACAATAACACTCAATATTTGTAACAGCAACAGTTGGACTGGTGCCTGTCTCCTTGGCATGCCACATACCAACGTATATTAAGGCCACTGTGCTCTTGCCTGCGGTGCTGGGCTGCGCTTTGGGGGTAGAAGCTTGTGAGGAGGAGGGGACGTCTGGATGCTGCTGAAGGCGCCACAGCCCGTGGCTCCCACTCCCCCCGGTGACATCATGCTCCTGCCCAGATAACAGAGCCCAGAAAAGGCAGGAGTGATTCAAAGAGGGGAGGGGCACCTTGCCAGGCTAACCTCTTGCTTGCACGCTGAGTATGGGCCCCTCAATCCATACGCCAGAGTAGGGGGGCTTAACAAAGTCGGTCATCTGTCCCATCTTGAAGCCCTGGAGCAGGGGTCCTCCTTTTGCCCCTGGGCCTGACAGCATCGAACCACTGTGCCCTGTCCTAAGCCATCGCCCAGGAAGCATCATCAGTACCCACTTGGCACAGAGTGAGGGGCTGGGAGGTACTCGGCCTCCACAGCCTCTTCTCTCCCTAGACCACTCCCTTCCCAACCCTTGGGCCTGGACTTCTCCCCCCAGGCCTCCCTCTAGGAGGGCCTCCCTTGAGCCATATTTCCTGCCTCAGGGGCCTCCCTCTCTCTCTCTGGCAGCTTTTTCCTCAAAGTCCCATACTTCCCCTTGTCTTTGGGCCAGTGTCATCATTTCCCAAATGGGTGTAGGGTGACAAGGATCAAATAAATATGGGGATTTCTGTCCCTTTAGCCCCACGGAGCTGCTGTGTGTGCAGCGCGTTTGCCCTGTGAAGTCCCTAAGAAGCCCACGATAATGTCTCATTGATTTGCACGTCTGCTACAAGCTACATGATTCTCCCAAACCTGGGGTCCTTTTTTCCCATCAAGTGATCACTGCCTCATGTTTCTAATGTTTTGAAACGTACTTTGAGAAAATGCGGGTTTGATTAATTCCTTCCCCTGCCATGTGAGATTAGTTTATTAATCTCTGCTTTCTAAGCCTGTAAGTTGTGGAGGCCCTGGCCTCCCAGTTCGGAGAGCCACAGCTTGGCTTCCCACGACAGTCACCGGAGCAGGACCCACCATCCCAGGCCAAGGCAGCCACGCCGCCAGTCTGCTGGCCCTTGGGTCTGGCCTCTGCCGATCCTCCCACACTCGGTCTGCCTCCACAGCCCGTTTCCTGGCCAGATCCTCTGTGGATGACTGGGGTTCACCCCAAGCCTGTGGCTGTCCAGCAGTCCAAGGGACTCATTTTAAGGAAGGGTGGGTGTAGGGAGGGAGCAGAATACAGGAGGAAAACAGCTCTTTTCACTTTCTCAAGTGGCCTCCTTGCATTCAGCTAAGCCCAGGTCAGTTTCCAGACATCCCTCGAAACCCTCAGTTGGAGGAGGGAGTAGGCAGCAGTCATCAGGGGCCATGCTGTCCCCTCCAGGGGCCCAGATCAGTTACCTTGGGGGTGGGGGGTTGGGCAGGGAACTCACTCACATGCCTCTGTCAGTCCAGGGCACGGAGGCTTTTCCAGCCAGCCACATCTCCTTCTTAGAACTAGGAGACAGTGGCTCAGAAACAGCCTGATTTCCATTCCTAGTTGGGGATCCACCCCAGGCTTCTCCAATTGCTGGTTCTCAGGGTCTCCCAAAAGAGAAGTTTCAGGCCACACCAAGATCAAATCCCCAGGGTTTTCTGAGACTGCAGACTTGGCCCTGGTGTAGGGAGAGGCTGAGTGGGAGAGGCTAGGTTTCGTACAATACCTGACTAGGAGCTTAAGGATTGTTGGGCCCCTGCCCTGGCTCCTCTTCCGGCCTCACCCCCACCTCTGGGGAACAGGAGATGAGGAAACAGCAACTATGGCCCTGTGCCCACTTCCCACTGCCCTTCCCCTGCCCACCCTGGCCGTGGGTACCACTACTGGGCCGGTTCCCTAGAGGCCTTATCCTAATGAAGGCTTTCACTTTCCCCACTGGATTTTCACTAGGGAAACTCCTGGTTCCTCAATGCAGCCTTTTAAAAGACTCATTCTCCGCTGAGGATGGGAAATGCTGCACAGACTCCGGGGAGGCCTCCTAAGGGACACCTGCCCCTATCCTCACCCAGACCTTAGCATTCAGCCGGGAGCTTGCACTCAAGGACTCTGCTGAGGAGAACTCAGGTGACCAGTCTTGACCCCTTTCCCCCAGGGAGGAAGACGACTGCAGTGTACCCTAATCCAGCCCAACGGGGTGTGTTCCACTTCCATAAGCATCCCATTGGGCAGAGAGGCAAGACCAGGAAAGGGGGACCTTTGTGGGCTGGCAAGGATTCCAAAATGAATCAACAGAGGCCTGCGGTAGAGTCCAGGTGTCTGTCATCAAATGGAAAGAACTACGGTATGAGGGACACAGAAAGCCCAGATAGGCCTGTTAGGAGGACAAGGGGGGGCTCTGCTCTCACAGATAAACGTACAGAAGAATGATGTGGCAGGCCGGCAGCTTGCTTTATGGACATGACCTCATCTGTTCACGCTGCCCCCCACCCCCAGCTGATAAGAATCTGGTGCTGTTTCCTGTAGTCCAAGGGTCTCAGACAATGGTGTGAACAGGCTGGCCCTGCTGGAAAGGACATTGTTTAGGGAAGAAAAAACACACCAGCACAAAGACAGGGCAGGACCTGTCTAAATGTAAGGGCCTGTTTACAAATCCCTGATTTCCAAGAGGGGGGAACACAATGGGGAATTGTTTTTGGTGAGTCTGGAGTCCCCTCCAGAATGCTCCTGGGGTCTGGGGACGCCTTTGATGGCTTAGACAGGTCTCAGATGCTCTAAGCGGGATAGACACTGATGGCGTGGATGCCTTCCTGTTTATCAGAGGTGCTTGCAGGGCACGGTCAAGGAACAAGTTTACAGCAAAGACAAGAGGGAGGAGCCCTGAGCCTCCTTCCTTCCATCCGGGCCTCCTGCCATTACACTGCACAGCTGTTGCACATGCTGGAGGTGGTTTGCTACAGAGAAACTAGATCAAGGTTTTCATTTTCGGTTTTCCGAAAAATAACAACTTTTTGGTTTATGGCCTCCAATTGCCACATTGCTTTTTGGAAAAAAATGTACAAGGTACGAGACCCTTCCGAATAGCAGGCCCCCCGGAATGGGGCTTCCTAGCTTAGTGGGTAGGGAGCGTACAGGAGCTAGCACTGTGTCGCTGGATTCCGGGCCAATGGAGATACTATTTCTCAAGCAACCTCCCGTCTGGTGCACAGGTAGAACCTTCGATGTCACTAACCAGAGGTCTTAATGTCAGTGTGTATGTATGTGTGTGTAAGGAGAGTAGGGCAGAAGAGCAGAACTGTATCACCCATTTCCCTTGGCACTGGCAGTCCTCATTTTGGGGAAGAGGGGGAGTACAGCCCGAATTAGGAGGATCACTTTGGGTCTGGACAGACCATGAAGGCAGACCTGTCTGAGGATGTGATGAAAGTATCATGAGTAACTATTATACTGATCTCTAAACCCAGCAGGAGCACACCTCATGAATAAACGCAAATGGATGTGCTTAAAACAAGCGAAGAGCCGAAGAGCCAAGAGCCGTAAGTCCTACGCAATCCCAACACAGAAGCTGGCTTTCCCAAAGGCGCCTTTTTCAACCTCCTTGCTCTCGAGGGTTATGTTCTCCTCCTCAATATGCTAACAGTGCCCTCTGGTGTTTGACAGTAAAACAACAGGCTCATGAACACAAAGTACAAGCACTTCCATCAATTCAGTAGACATCAAACAGCCTCTGAATGTGAGTCCGGAGCCCCACACCACGTGGGAAGAAAGGTTAATAAGACAAACAGGTCCCTGCCATTAAGGCGCTTCCCATCTCATGGGAGAGATGGGTACACAACTGTAGGAACAGGTGGAGAACCATGCCTGCTCTAATAGGAGCATAAGCAGAGACCAGTGCACGAAAAAATTGGCCCTTATGCTCGGTTCAACAGGCTAAGGATAGAGACTACAGCTCTCCAGACTGCAAGCCTTATGCTCAGGGCCCAGTGTTCCAGGGTAGCCATGGCCGAGTGCCCGTGGGTGGGGTGTCCGGGGAGAGGCTGCTGAGTAGGGCCATATTTGTGGAAGGCCTTGGATGCCAGTCTCAGCAGCCATCCTAACTAAAGAGCTAGCAGATGTTTATGGTGATCAGCATAAGGGGAAAGCGCATTTGTCAGCAAAGCAAGAGCACAAAGGAAACCATGCAGAGAGAGGGCTTTTGCTGTAATCCTCTGAGGCACAGGGGTCTGAGCTGAGCACTGGCAGTGGGATGGTAAGACGGCAAACATCGGTAAAACAGTCAAATTGACAAGAAAGAGAGTGGTTGAGGATAAAGGGAAGCAGAAGGTAAGATTTCTGAGATTTCTGGCCCTAGCTCATGGTTCCAACAAAGGTAAGGATGGATTAGAGGAAACAGAGAAGGACCTTTGAGGGATTTTTATTGAACATCTATTTCTACCCTCCCCAAGCGAACTATTTGTTCTAGGTCCTATGTTATAAAACAGTAATTAATTCTAACAGACAGATCATTTGTGAAAACATATATTTAAATCATGCAAGAGGACCCTGGGGCATCTTGTAGTGCCAAAAAGTAAAGAGGTGCTCAAAAAATCCCCAACAACAAACAGAACAAAATACACAATAATGAGGGCCTGTGTAAGGACTCAGGAGCTCCTTGTGGCCAGAGCAGGGATAATCTGAGCAACAAAATAAATAAAGCAGTATTGGATTATAACCCAGAATATACTATGCCTATCCCTAAGTCTGGACTGACATAAATGAATGACCGAATAAACAAGCAGGAGAGAATAGGTAAATCTCCCATGCAGAAGAATTCCAAATAGTATAGATATTCTGTTCCCAAGGAGGGAGGGGGCATAAATCCCCACTCATTAATGGTGGGCTACACAGAGTAACTTCCTTCCAAAAGGTACAGTCTGGAAAGTGGGGAGAAGAAGTACCTTTATGCTGGAGAAACCTGACAAACATACTTCAGCAGACGACCAAGGTCACCAATCAACAGTGGAAGACATGTTGATAGTTTGTAACTTGGATATGATGTGATAACACACTTGACCTGGGTGGTCTCCCTCCCCCAGACCCATAACCCTAGTCTCATCGTGAGAAAAACATGGATAAATGCCAAGTGAGGGCTCTCAAAATACCTGACTGGTACTCCTCAAAACTCTCAAGGTCATCAAAAACAATGAAAATCTGACAAACTGTTACAGTCAAGAGGAACCTAAGGAGACAGGACGACTCAGTGCAATGTGGTCTCTTAGAACAGAAAAGAGACATTAGGTGAAAACTAAGGAAATTTAAATGAACTCTTGAGTGTGACAATAATGTATTGGGTTCACTAATTGTTACAAACGTACTATTTTAATGTAAGATGGTACTAATGGGGGAAACTGAGTTTGGGTGTATGGAGAATCCCTGTACTATCTTCACAATTTTTTGTAAATCTAAAACTATCCTGAGTTAGAAGTTCATTTAAGACAAAAGCCCAGTTAATTAGTGGAGAATGACTGGTTAGGTGAAGAACAGAACTTTCCAGGGAGTCTGTGTTGGCTCAGTTGGATAAGCATCTACCTTCTGCTCAGGTGGTGATCCTGAACTCCCAGGATCGAGGCCCTCATCCCACTCCCTGCTCAGTGGGGAGTCTGCTTCTCCTTTTGTCCTTTACCCTGCTTGTACTCTCGCTCGCCCTCAATCTCTCCAAAGAATAAATCAAATCTTTTTTAAAAATTGGGGACTTTCCAGGCAGCTATTAAAATCAATGGGGAGTACAGGTATGGAGATGAAGAAATAGTTAATAGGGGAGAGAGAGAGAGAGTGAGAGAGAGAGAGAGAGAGAGAGTGTGTGCATGCGCACTGTTTTGCTAGGTATCCATAAGGCCAACTACACCCAGAGACTAGGCAACTGAAGGTCTGAGTGACCAAACCACCCCCTATCCCCCACCCCAGCCCCAAGCTCTACCTCCTACCCTCTGCAGCTGGATTCCAGAGGCACTGTTAGAGGACCACTACTTTCAGTTAAGATGGTGTCTCTCACACTTGAGTAGTATCCAAGTGGGTCCTTTTTTTTTTTTTTTTTTTTAAGATTTTATTCATTTGAAAATGAGTGAACATGAGCAGGGGGAGGGGCAGAGGGAGAGAGAGCAGCAGATTCCCCACTGAGCAGCGGGCCAGATGGGGGCTCGATCCCAGGACCCTGAGACCATGACCTGAGCTGAAGGCAGATGCTTAACTGACTGAGCCACCTGGGCGCCCCTCCAAGTGGATTCTTTTTAAAGGGAAAGATACTACCCCAGATGTCTGAGAACAGGCCTGGTGACCCAAGTTATGGAAGTTCTAGAAACTGAAGTCTTAATCTTGGAAGTGTCCTGCAGTTGTGAATTATCATTACAAGAGTTGAGTCTTTAGGATAAGTAAAATACCATTTTTTTTTTTTTAAATGAAAATCCACAATTTAAAAACTTGGTTAACTTGCAGAGCTCTGACAAGGTGTCCCTGGAAACCCAGGTTAGGAAGCACAGCATGGAGTCATCAGAATCATGGGAGAGAAAAGGAAGAAAAAAGGCACAGTTGCGGGCAGCCCTAGGGGTTAGCTGCGCAGGAGGCCCAGGAAGCAGCCAGCTCCTGGAGTAAGCTCCAGGAGGCTGGTCTTTCAGAAAAGAAATGCAGCTAATAGCGATTTGATGTTTGGCCTCTGAGGAAGATTATATTTTGAAGCAAATGTCATGTAGAACATTTGGGAAGAATTAGCCTTAGGTGCCTAACAAATTGAGCAAATACGAAAGAGAGGTATTTCAGGAAAAAAACAAATTATGGGAGAAGAAGAAGAATCCTAGTGTACCCCTTGGCTCAGAGGCATAGCATTTACATGCTCATAGCGAGTAAACCAAAGGCTACTCCTGTAATCCCTGAAGGTTAATTCAACAAAAACTGTGATGCAATTTTAAAAAGATGGGAGAGAATGGAAGTGGAAAGGGGTTAAAGGAGATCTCACATGACGTAATAGGAAGAGTCAATAACATCTAAGACCAATGAATCAAGAAATGGCTAAAATAATGGACAGGAGTTGCCTTTAAGGCGTGGGATTGAGGGTAGGGAAGGGTAAGTCAAGAGGCTCTTTTTCATTATAATCATTTAAGTACTTCTTGATTTTTTAAAGTTCTGTATTACTTTGCTTACATACTTTGATAATCACAAAAAGACACAAATACCCCATCCCCCCCCCCCATGTGATTCTAAGTGGATCTGGTCCAATCTTAAAAGGATCCCTGTAAACACCAAGGATGGAAGTCTCCAGGGGTCATCAACATTTGAACCGAGAACCTGCTCCTGCACCACTGGTGACAAATGACTCAGTGAGACCCTGAGCACTGAGTATCTGGTAAATGGTCCTGAGTTTCCCCCCACTAATCTAAATCCCACAGAATCATTAAAAACAAATGTGAGATAGGTTGCATTCAATTTCTCCCAAGACCTTCTGCCAGATTCCCATCCCAGCTGCCTTGCCTAACGCAACTGGCCTGGCATGGTTCCCTGACCCGAGACGGAATTGCCCAAGCCACCAGGCAGCAAGGTTTTGAATGGAGGTACGCTGCAGACCACACCGCCTACAGTGAACCGAGTCCTTCCACCCCACGTGAGCATGATAGTCCCTGCCCTGTTTGAGTCCAGGACCCTAAGCCCTGCAGTGGTGGCCTGTTCTCAGTCCAGTGTGGCCTCCTTTGCTGGATCACTTCCCTGATGAGAGCCTGTGTTTATTTGTGCAATGATGAGATCTCTGTCCCCGCCTGTAAAGTTCATTTCCCAGAAAACTACTTCCCTCCAAAGCAACATGTCTCTGTTTGAAGTTGAAAATTCTACATTTATTCACTGAATATTATAGATCGGAAGGGTGCATTTTCTATTTCCTCACTCTACCCTCCGGATTCCTCAGGCTGCTTGATAAATTCCAGAGTGAATTTATAAGGCGACACCAATGGAGAGAAAAACCTTTATTTGCATAATAACAAACGTGGGAGAAGTAAGAAGAGGCATATGAGGAGCAGATTAGGGTGGGAGAAGAGAAGAAGGCTCTCTGGGAATAGGGCAGAAAGAGCAGAGGCGCTCTCCTAACTGCTAACATGTTCCGAGGTTGGCATCTGGACCCTGCTCTGTCTTCACGCTCCCCTGGGATTTCTCTTTCCTTGGTTCATGCTCTCACTCCTGGGCCTCTTTCCTTGTCTCACAGTCCCAAAGGGCTCCCTGCCTCAAACCCGGTGGAGGAGCACAGCTTCATACCCAAATGTGCTTGGCAGCGACTACTCAAAAGCTGTTACTTGGATTTTTTGCAGCTCTTAGTGATTTTGACACCCTTAGACCGGCAGGGGTGGCCCCTCCTGCCACTAGAGGACTCTGGCTTTTCTAATAGGGAAGGTCCTGGCCAATCAGTCCAAGAAGGGCCTGGATTCTCTTCCCGGCTGGTGTCTCTGTAGAAATGCCTCCTGGGATGGAAGGTGCCGCTGCAACAAGGGATGTCACCTGGGTTTTCAGGTGTATAGTCTGTGGTGAAAGAAAGGCGGAGAGGAAGACTCAGGCTTCTGTCTCTCCAGGCTCAGGTCCTGGAGCCCCTCCCTAACTACTTCCCTTCCCAAACCAAAGGCACAACTCCAAGTCCCCATCCAGGGACATACCCTCCTCCTTTCCCGGGTATCGCCCCAAGCTCTTCGACCAGACCTTCCCTCCAGTCCCACCTGTGGCTTCAGCAGAAGGTGCACACTCCTCACACTCCCACTTCTTACTGTTGGCTCTCAGGGAGGAGCAGTCCCGGTGGGTTCCGTGGGATCCACACGTAGCACACAGAATGAGACGCCACCTCCTGCAGGAAGAGCCAAGGAAGGGTGTGGGGACCCAGATTACACTCTCTACTGCTCTCAGAATGTCTGCTAGAGGCCAGGCCTTCGCTGAAGGCTTCCCAGGCCATTTTCACTGTACGTTTTACCCATGACCCATCGTGGCCGAGTGCCAATCCCTGGACCCTGCACTCAGGTACAGATACTCGAAAGGTGGATTTGGAAAGAAATTGGACCCGAGGGCTGCTCCACTGGGTGTGAGGAGGAGCAGACCCTGCAGGAACCTGTCCACTTGTGCATGAGTGAGTCCTGGGCTGGTCAAGTGTGGTACTTGAGTTCACCCTGAGGTCTCTAGACAAGAGCGATATTCTTGTTCCTGATAACTGTGCCAAGGTCTAACTCTAGCACGGCACCAGTGAGAAATCTTTCTAACCAGGAGCCTTTCCCTACCCTTCTTCCTCAAAGCTGTCTCTGCCTTTTTCATACAGACAGATGGGGGCATCACAGTGTTGATAGCGCTGATACAACTCCGAGAAAGCCCCCGGCTCGAGCTCCCAGGCAGCATCTCTGCGGTGGGAAAACAATGATTAAAGGGTGCATAATTGGGGGTGAAACCTTTGCCTACCTAGAGTAACTAGGTCGGCAGTACCTAGAAAGTAGGAGGAACTAGGTAGGAGGAACTAGAAAGAACTCAAGTTAGCACAGCAAAAGATCTCAACAGGTTGCCTGAATACTTTTTTTTTTTTTTTAAAGATTTTATTAATTTATTTGACTAAGAGAGAAAGAGAGAGCGAGAGCAAGCACAAGCAGGAGGAACAGCAGGCAGAGGGAGAGGGAGAAGCAGGCTCCCGGCTGAGCAGGGAGCCCGATGCAGGGCCCGATGCAGGGCTCGATCCCAGGGCCCTGAGATCATGACCTGAGCCAAAGGCAGCTGCCTAACTGACGGAGCCACCCAGGCACCCCTGCCTGAATACTTTAAATAAGATGGGCTGAGTGGTCTGGCAGTAGAAGAGGGCTGAAGCAGAATGAGTGGAACATGGGGGTTCCTTAGTTCCATGCTGAAATTCAGGAACCCACCCCCAGGCAATTCTGACCCCCAAGCCCCCTTTTCAGGAACATGTCTATCCCATTCCTCCATTTCCCCCCACCTCCTTTTCTTTTGATAACTGATAAGCCCTCCCTCCACTCTTTCTCTCTTTACCATATGCCAGTGCCTGGGCTGCTCCCTCATTCTCCGAACTAACCTCACACTCACCTCCTCTCTAGAAATCTAGGCAACCCACTCCCTGGCTCAATTCCTGCCCTAGAGTTTCCACTACCTGTCTGGAATATGAATTCCCATTCTTAGCATTTCTTGAGGAAACTCTTCTCGATTGTTACACTGTGGACATTTGAAGAAATGTTTTGCTGATGTGTGGGCATATTTCTGTAAGAGAAACAAGGAAGAGCACTGTGTTTATAAAACACCATCTTTGATCACCTTCTCTCCACCCCAACCCTCATCTCACAAAAAGGATGTTGCCAAGAGAACTTGATTGAAGGTTTCCATAAAAGGGCTACAGGTGGGCTAGTGGGAGGGGTGTAAATCCAGGCCTTAGACCAGAGACCAAGCTCAATTCCAGAGAGCTCCTAGGAGTGCCTTAGCTGTCATCTCTGGCTGTAGGGTCTGCAGTGCTGACCCATTCAAGGGTCACTTTCCTTCCATCCCAGGAAGCAAGGCTGATTTGGAGGCTGCTTGACTCATTCAAGCTTGTTTGCTCTAGCCCTCCTGAGGATTTTGGATGAGGTCTTACAAGTCAGGGGTGACCAGAGACTGGGCTGCCTTTCTTCTGACTGCCTGGAACCAGCCCTGCAAATAGGCCTCCTGGGTGGAACACAGAAGCCAAGACTGCCTGAACATTCCTAGGGTGCTCTGAACTAGAGAAAATCTGGAAGGTCCCCAGGGCGGTCCCCACCTGTATGCACTTGCGATGGTAGAGAGTTTGACTACAACAAGGACTCTGGATGTTTTCAACACTTGCTTGGGATAAGTCTTCACAACACAAGACACAGCTTTCCTCCCCTGCCTTCCCCCGTTGGATGTCCTGTGTTGGGCGGTGTTTTCCACAAAATGATCTGAGGCAGAGTAAACAGACTTGATTTCTGGTTTGTCACTGATGTAGTCATCCAGCTTCCCCGCCTAGGAAGGCCAACCACCCGGGCCGATGCCCAGTGAACCTCCATGCTCATGGGGAGGAGGAGGAGAAGGGGGAAGAACAGCCACATGCCTGCTCACAGCTGTTCCCCCACTGAGCAAAACTCTTGGGACGATCTCCACAGCCTCCTGTTCCTAAAAGCCCCACTTAGCTCTGAGCAGCTGTCTAAGAACAGCAGCTGTTCGTAATTTAAGAAGGGGATGGGAAGCAAGAAGTAACCCCTGTGAAATCGCCAAGTCAAGACACTGTTTCTCATTATTGAATGGGAGGACAGATTCACAGTAAATCAAAAATGGGCCTATGAGAACCAGACTCTGATTTCATTAGCGGCTAATTAAGAGCAACTTGCAAAAGAGCAGTCCAACTTTTCCCCTTCATCACTCACTTGTACTCTCCAAAAAATTGTGAAAGGCAACCCCTTTCTTGGCCACAAGGAAGGTGGAAGTTTCTGACGCATTGATCCTTCTGGCAGTTGATGGCAGCTCCCTTTTTCTTGCACACAAAGCAGATCTGCAAATTAGATCCCAGGCAGTGCTCAGGGCCCCAAGAAAGACAAACAGACGTTCTGTGGCACATCACTGTATGGAATGGAAATTCTAGGAAGCCGTAGCCATTTCCTTTCCTCAGTTGACCTGAAAGCTCTGTGGGCACCCTGAAGCTTAGCCTCAAGCATCACTAAGTAATTTTTTCCCCAGGATGTTGCTCCCTCCCCACTTAGAATCCTCCACCCCAGAGAAGAATGCAGCTTATCGGAAGGGCCTGTTGGGAAATCCGAGAGTCCTTTGACTTCTGAACTAGCCGCTAGGAAAAAGAACAGAAACAGGGGCCATCAGAGAGGCAGGAGAAGAGACCTACCCCGAGGCCCCCATACTGAGGGATTCTAACCTTCCTAGAAGCCCGGGCTGCCTCCTTTTTGATGTCTTCAGGCAGGAATCCATGGAAACCTCTGTTGGACTGGCCCCTCTGAGGCAGCTTGCTAGATAGGATCTGGGGGAGCAGGAGAACCAGGCTGTCAACATGGATGATCAGTGAAACAGTGCAGTGCGGTGAGGAAGAGGACAGGGTGAGAGCGCTAAAGTATAGAGCTTGGTGGGATATATACGCATCGACAGGGTAATTTACTTAGCAAAGGCTTATACAGCATTACCTGTGCTCTAAGTGCTTTTCAAATATTGACTCATTTAATCCTTGTAACAACCTCAGGGGGTAGGTACTATCGTCACCCCCGTTTTATAGGAGACATTCTGTGACCTGCTCAAGGTTTCAGGACTCCAGAACCTGGGCTCTTACATACCTCTGTATTATGCTGTATCTCATTAACTGAGGCTTGCCTTCGGGTGCTGGGCCCTTTGGGGAAAAACTCCCTATATATTAACTCATTTTCTATTCACGACAGCCCTGTGATACAGATACTATTGTGATCCTCATTTAAAAGACCCTCATTAAAAAGAGGGGCCCACTGAGGTATAGGATGGTAAGGGACATGGCTGGGGTCACAGAGCAAGGAGGCAACAGAGTTGGCATTCACATCCAGGCCCACAGAACCCACACACTTACCCTGCCCCTTAGCACAGAAAAAAGCTCTTCTTAATGGAGTTTGTTCATTACAGGAAGGGAAACAGGACTTTAAAACCTGACTATGGAGGCACCTGGGTGGCACAGTTGATTAAGCATCTAACTCTTGGTTTTGGCTCAGGCCTTGATCTGAGTGTTCTGAGATGGGGTCCAATCCACATCGGGCCCCAGCTCAGCACAGAGTCTACTTATGACTCTCTCCCCGCTCCCTTTGCCCCTGCCCCCTGTGCTCACGTTCTCTCTCTCTCTCTCCCTCCTTCTACATAAAATAAAATCTCCCAATGATAGTCATTCTGCCCTATTGGGGAAGGGGAAGAATTGAACTTTCCTTTATAAATACAATTTTAGGGGCGCCTGGGTGGCTCAGTGGGTTAAAGCCTCTGCTTTCAGCTCAGGTCATGATCCCAGGGTCCTGGGATTGAGCCCCCGCATCGGGCTCTCTGCTCAGCAGGGAGCCTGCTCCCCACCCCCACCTGCCTCTCTGCCTACTTGTGATCTCCATCAAATAAATAAATAAAATCTTTTAAAAATATATAATTTTAAGGGCCTTTAGTTTCTGAAAAGTCCCCAAAGCAGATTCTAGAATGGGAAATCAAGGAAAAGGACAATAAACTGTTAATGTACCCATAAACTGTTACATATATGTATGTACATTGGAAGAACGTGAGCACCCCAGCCCCACCCCAAGAATCTTCCAAAAGTATGGGAAGGGTGCTGGACTTCCTAAAGTAATTACATGTAATGTGTAATGGGAACCCAGGTTATTTTATTTTGACCTTGTAACAAATTTTTAAAAGATTTTATTTATTTATTTGACAGACAGAGATCACAAGTAGACAGAGAGGCAGGCAAAGAGAGGGGGGAAAGCAGGCTCCCCGCAGAGCAGAGAGCTGGATATGAGGCTCAATCCAGGACCCTGGGATCATGACCTGAGCCGAAGGCAGAGGCCCAACGACTGAGCCACCCAGGTGCCCCTTTTTGACATTATAGAAAAGGTGACGCTCCAAGGTTAGATGATTTGAAGACACTTGGATTATAGCTATACGTGCCCAATTAGACTTAAAACATATCCATTTAACACCAATTATCTCAGGGCTTTAGGACTATATGAGTGATTTCCGTTTTATTTATATTTCTAAGCATTACTTACGTTTTCTACAATGAGTATGTATTATTTCTATAAACAGAAAAACCAATAGTGAAAGATTAGAAATAATCTAAATGTCCTTTAAAAGTGGTTTGTTTTAATACTTTTTGGCACCCCCCCATACCATGGAATACCAATTAGATATTAAAAAGGAAGAAAACTAGATTAATACATTCTACGAGGAAAGATCTTCCTAAGTATTAAGAGGTAAAAAAAAAAAAACAAAAACAAGCAAAATACAAAACACTGTGTATAGTATGTTTATTTTTATGTTGAAGATGTGTATGCTTGTAAAGGCACTGAGATTAACCAAGACCTGACACCCAAACCAGACAGGACTTACAAGAAGGAAAATCACAGACCAATCTTTCTCATGAGTACTGGTGTAAAAATGAAACAAAATATTAGCAAACCGAATCCAGCACCATATAAAAAGGATAATACATCATCATCAAGCAGGGTTTATACCAGAAATGCAAAGTTAGTTTAACATTAAAAATTCAATTGATGTAACAAACCCCACAAACAAAATAAGGGAGAAAAACGAACATCTCAATAAATGCAGAAAAAGCATTTGACAAAACTCAATACACATTCATGATATCCTCAGCAAACCAGAAATAAAAGGAACCTTCTTTAATCTGATGAAAAGCCGACAGCTAACATAATATTTTAATGTTGGAAAACTGGATGCTATCCTCCCATGCTGGGAGGAACACAAGGATATTTACTCCTGTAACTCCTATTCAAAACCTGATTGAAAGTCCTACCTAGTATAATAAGGCAAGCTTAAGAATTAAAAGAATTGAAAGATTGGAAATGAAGAAGTAGAACTGTCTTTCTTTATTCACACTATATGATTGTGTACACAGGAAATCCTAAGGCATTTACCAAAAATATTAAAAAATAAAAACAACTACTGAACTAATAAGTGAACTTAACAAGATTGCAGGATAAAAAAAATCAACATACAAAATAAACTGCATTTATATATACCAACATCCAAACTTGAAGCTGAAATTTTAAAATACCATTTATAATAGCATAATAATCCAAAAATATTTATGCATTCATTTAATAAAAGATGTGCAAGACTTCTTAACTAAAAAACACTGCTAAATAAAAATAAATTAAAAAAAAATAAATAAAACATTGCTGAGACAAATTTTAAAAGACCCAAATAAATGGGGAAATATATCACATCTGTGGATTGAAGATTCAAGATTTCAGTTCTTCCCAAATTGATCTATAAATTCAATGCAATCCCAATATCAATCCCAACAGGCATTTCTTTTAGAGAAAAACTGACAAGCTAAGTGTAAGATTTATACAGAAAAGGACCTGATAGCCAAAACCATCTTTAAAGATGGTTTTTAAAAAACAATATAGTATTTAATTTCAAGTCACTATAAAGCCCCAGTAATCAAGAGAGTGCAGGACTGTTGTAAGGATGGCACACTGATCAATGACATAAAATAAATAATCCAGATCTACAGAAATATGGTCAATTGATTTCAACAAAGGCAACAAGGTAATTCAATGGGCAGGCAAGGATATCTTGGGACACACACAAAAAAGCACTAATGATAAAAGAAAAAAAATTGATAAACTGAACTTGATCAAAATTAAGAACATTTGTTCTTTGAAAGACACCATTAAGAAAATGAGGCATCTACTGGGTATTTATTCCAAAGATACAGACGCAGTGAGAAGAAGTCCATCTGTACCCCCAGGGTTCATAGCAGCAACGGCCACAGTTGCCAAACTGTGGAAAGAGCCGAGATGCCCTTCAACAGACGAATGGATAAAGAAGATATGGTCCATATATACTATGGAATATTATGCTTCCATCACAAAGGATGAATACCCAACTTTTGCATCAAGATGGACGGGACTGGAGGAGATTATGCTGAGTGAAATAAGTCAAGCAGAGAAAGTCAATTATCATATGGTCTCACTTACTTATGGGCATAAGGAATAGCTCAGAGGACATTGGGCGAAAGAGAGAAGTGAGTTGGGGAAAATCGGAGGGGAGATGAGCCATGAGTGACTGTGGACTCTGAGAAACAAACTGAGGGTTTTGGAGGGGAGGGGGTTAGGGGATTGGGAGGGCTGGTGGTGGGTATTAAGGAGGGCATGTATTGCACGGAGCACTGGGTGTGGTGCATAAACAATGAATCCTGGAACACTGAAAAAATAAAATTAAATTAAAAAAAAAAAGAAAATGAGGCATACCATGGACTTGGAGAAAACAGTGACAATATGCATATCTGAAAAAGGATTTGCATCCAGAATATATACAAAACTCATAAATTGAGAAGACAAAATAACCCTACTTTTACAATGGAAAAATATTTGTACAGACACTTCACTAAAGAACATATGTGAATGGGCCAGTAAGCACACAAAAAGAAGCTCAACATCTTAAGTCAAAAGAGAAATGCAAATTAAAACCACAATGAAATGCCAGTACATACCTAATAGAATGGCTAAAATTAAAAAGATTGACCATATCAAATTCTGGCAAGAATATTGTGCAATTGGAACTCTCACAAATTGCTAGTGCAAGTGTAAACCAGTACAACCACTTTGGAAAGTGATTTGGCAACTTCACATACAGTTAGCACACAACCAATAAATCCACTCCTAGGCCTTTGCCCAAGGGAAGTGAAAATATGTGTTCACAAAAAGACTAGAACATGAATATTCACAGCAACTTTATTCATTATAGTCCCCAAATAGAAACAATTCAAACTGTCCATCAACAGATAGGTAAAGAAGCCAGTTACAAAATATTCATATAACAGAATACTACGAGGCAACAAAAAGGCACAAGCTAACAATATATGCAACAACATGGGTGGATCTCCAAAACATTGCATTGAATAAAAGTCGGACACAAGAATACAATTGGTGTATGATTCCATTGGTATGAAATATGAGAAGAGGCAAAAGTAACCTATAGATGAGAACAGTGATGATCTCTGAGGGGACTAGATGGAAGGGTATGGGAGGGAACTTTCTGCAGTGATGGAAATACTTTGGGGTGGTGTTTATATGAGGATATACATTATATCCCCATGACATAGGAGCTTATCAACACTCATCAAACTGTACACATAAAATTGGTACATTCTATAGTAGGCAAATTATAGCTAATAAAAAATAAGAAAGCATAGTGGGGAAAAACCAGCTCAAAGGACAGTTGATAGCATGTGCTTCTAGGGAGAGGAAGAAAGATTGGGAACGCTGTTTTGGGAAGTGACTTTTTATTGTACATACTTTATACTGTCAGGATTTTATAGCATTTTAAAGGCCAGATTTCAGAAAGAAAAAGGGCTGTTGAGAAAAACAAGGCTATGGATTTGAGGCTGGATGAAAAACAGGGAACAGACAGTACAGCAAAAGTCATGAAACATTCAAAGCAAAGGGGACCTTATACTCACAAGACAAAAATAATGCACGCTGAGATTGTCTTTCTGAAGAAATTCCCCCAGTTTTTCAGGATCCCCAGGTTCTCGAAGGCATAGCCGGCAAACTGGAGGAGAGAATGTTAAGAATTCATTTTGGGAGTACAGGGAAGAGTCATATATTGGGAAGAGGACATTTTGACAAGGATGGAGGTTGGAAAGAAGTGTTGCATGGTATCAGTTAGGCCTTTATATAATTTTGGCCACATTTGAGGGAGTTGGCAGCAAGTGCTCATTTTATATACTTTTCTCTCAAGTGGCTTTAAATAACTTGCCTCTTGAACTTTAGATTAGCCATTGAAGAATCAAGGACCCTGAGTTCTTCAGGATCTTAGAGAATCTGGGAAATAAGTAGGACGGACATTCAGAGAAGCAAGTTTGCTGCCCTACATAGCTGGCCTTGGCTGAGGTCGGAATGCAGCAGTTGAACAGAACCTCCAGTCTTTCTTACCAGGCCCTGAAGATGGCTTCCTTTGGGTCACCCTCCTTGTCTTGGCAGATTTTCTATACAAGAGAAGGAAGAAGTACCAGGCAGTCTTTGAGGATCCTGTCAACACCCCTTGTAACATTTCCCTCAAAAAATGCCTCTATGGTCTGATGAAGGACCAAAATAATAAAAAGCTAAAAAATCAGTTTCTATTCTTATTGCGTATTTTTTGAGAACACAAAATATAGCTGCTAAGTCATTTGAATTACGTGATATTGTAGTTATCTTTCTGTTCCCATTGGCTGTGCTGCCTGTGTAAACTGAATGATGCAAGAGCAAACCTCCTTTTGCTCTTTTACTGTTTCTTCTGTCACCTGCTCTGAATCTCTGGTGACACCATGTTCACAAAGCATAACGAAATAAGAAAACTGAGTGTGAATTTCCTATTGTGAAGCACTATTCTTGGCTCTTCACAGGGACTAGCTCAATGAATCTACAGAAGGCTCTAAAAAGTGGATGCTATTTCTAAACACATTTTCCAGGTGAGGAAACTGAGGCTTAAAAAGAAATATCCCAGGTCACCTAGTGTCAGCAAGTGTTGGAGCCCAGATATGAATCTAGCCCCTAGGGCTCCAGAGCCAGCACTTTGCTTTTAGGGACAGCTCTGGGGGCATAGGTCACCGGGGCTTCCAGGGGACCACTGGTGTATGCTTCCATGCTACCCAACCCCAGGCCCCCACGACCACACAAAGGGGACAAAAAATGCATGATATACCATGGGCCTTTGGACAATTTCTCCCAAACTTCCTTACTTCACCTACTCTACCTCAATCTTTGACGTTCCTTCTTCTTTTCTTTTATAGTCTTCATTCGCTGCTGCCTCTCTCTCCTAACTTGAATTCTTCTATACTATTATGAGGACAATACAGGCTCTTCCAGCTATAAATATAAACAGGGCTTGGTCAGCAATTTAATTCTACATTTGGTTCCACAGGGTCAAAGTAACAGTGTACCTCACCTACCAACCCATGTGACAGAATAAAAGGGAACCACCCAGTATCAACGCTAGTAGTAGCCAATAAACATGAAATTGTGTCAAAACTGTTCTAGGCATTTCACCTGTATTAACTCACAAAAACTCTGTGCAGTAGATACCACTGCAATCCCCATTTTCAAGATGAGGAGACCGAGGCACAGAGAGGGCACAGGAGGCACTTGCCCAAGATCAGAGTTACTGCTATTACTCAGCAGAGTAAGAATTGGAACCACGGTCTGACCTGACTAAACGGGTCTTCGTTTTCTTCATGCCTACTAAATGCACGAGGTGGCACTCAGGATAAATACGCTCACTTTGCCTCAAGTATAGGGGCCTTAATTCTACCCAGTAAAGGCTTGGAGAAGGTAGCTCTTTCCTAGCAAAAGAAGCCCCCGGGGTTTTGGCTGCCTGAAGCAAGAACTCCCTCTAGTGGGAGACAGGAGGGAACACTGACAAATCACCCCTTAGCTCCTCTCCCTTGTCACCAGGCTCCGCTGGGCATTGAGGTTTGGTCGGCTCCCAACCTTGTCTAGATCTGAGCCAAGAGCACAATGTCCCAAAGTGGAGAGGACACCCACACTCCTCCTCCACCAATGTCAGCCCACCGCAAATTTGGTTTTCATTGGTTAATGGGGAAATTCCCTGAAAGGGAAGAGACGATTGAAAACGACATACAATCCACTCCCATGAAGGGAGGGCTGTGTCTCGTCAAGGGAGAGGGGGAAGGACAGCATTTCTTCGAAGGAGAGCCGAGTGAATCAGGTCACTCCAGGGACAGACACACCAGCACCCATGTCCTCAGAGCACAGCTGGGAAGCCTGAACATCTGCAGGGGCTGTCAACTGCTCTCCTTCCACACAACTGTTAAGGCAACTAACTAGCTGTTCAGAAAACTAAGACCGGTTAGACCACCCTTCCTCTCTTTGTGATTGCTCCATCTGCACATGCAGAAGTCACGGCACCTGATGGCTTCTTATTCAACACAAGCAGTTGGCCAGGCTGGAAGAGGAGAGAGGAGGGCACGCACCAGGGGACCCGCTTTCGGGACTACTGAGCGGCTCCGGGTCGTTGGGGGTGGGGGTGGGGGGGTGGGAAATCCCGGCCATCTAGCAATAGAAATAAAACCTTGAAACGTCAGTTCTTTGCATCGCTGGACCAAGACGTTCCTGGAGTGGGATTCTGTGCACACTGGTAGTTACGGGAAGACGCAAAAATCTTCAGAGCATTTGAGGAGGGACGTTGCAAATGCCGACTTCCACGAGCAGCTCAGTCCGAGATTCCCTAACGGAGCGGATGCTCCCTTGGAACGGTTACCAAGCTGTTTCACTGGAGGAGCGCTAGGTAAAGGCTTGTTGAAAAAATTAAAAATAAATTAGCGTGTTCGGCCCCGCCGCCGCAAGAATAAACAGTGATTTATTTGAAAAATGTGTCGGTGTGGCCACAACCGTCCCCCGGAGGTAACAGCCGAAGAAGGGGCTCAAGGAGCATCCCGCGGATGCCAGACCAGGCTCATGTCGCGCCTGCAGGGCGGCTGGTGCGGGGCCGGGCCGGAGGTCGTCTCCGCCGCTTGCTCCTCACGGTAGCGCACAGGCCGCCGCTCCCGGCCGGGGCAGCCCGCCCAGCTGTCGCCGAGGGCGCCGCAGTCCGGAGCTTTATTCGTTGTCACAAGCCGTGGTAGCTACCTCACGGGCGGCCGCCCCGCGCGGTGACTGCGCCGGCGAAGGGGGCGAGCGCGCAAACCGGGGCCGGGTCACGCGGACTGCGACCCAGGGAGACTGCGGCCGCGGGGACCACCGCGTCGCGGACCGTTGGTAGGAGAGGACCGCTAACGGCCGCGCGCTAACAGCCGCGCGCCCGCCCCGCCCCTTCCTCTCTCACAGCCGAGCCGGTCCCCGCCCCCGTCCCGCCCCCTCACCTCTTCCCGCCCCCGCCCCGCCCCGCCCTGCCTTTTGCTCTCGGGCGGCCGGCGCCCAGCACTGCCCTCGCCCCGCCCCTTCCCCTCGCCCCGCCCCCTCGCGCGAGCGCCTGGGCCTCGAGAATCGATCCCGCGGAAGACAAGCCGAGAGGCGGGGCGGAGAACGTCGCGCTGTGGTGACGTAGTGTCGCGGGCGCGGGCTGGTGACGTCAACTGTGCCCGTTGTCTGTGTGTGGGGCTAGGGGCCCCGGGGCGGCGGGGGCTCCCGGCGCGGGCGGCGGTGGGTCGGGAGGGCCTGGACATGGCGCTGAGGGGCCGCCCCGCGGGAAGATGAATAAGGGCTGGCTGGAGCTGGAGAGCGACCCTGGTGAGGAGGGTGCTGGGCGGGCCGGGGGCTGGGGAGGCCGGTTGGGCCCGAAACGCGTCCGTCTGACCACTACCTGCTCCTCTTGTCGCCCGACCCAGGCCTCTTCACCCTCCTGGTGGAAGACTTCGGTAAGAGCCTCTCCTACCCGCTGGACCCGGGCTGTGGGGTTCCACTCCTGTGCCCTCGCTGCACAGCCTGGGGCTGCCCTTTCCGACTTCTTTATTTCCCTGATCGCAGGTGTCAAAGGGGTGCAGGTGGAGGAGATCTATGACCTTCAGAGCAAATGTCAGGGGTGAGTGGCTTAGTGCCAGGGCCTTCCCTTACACCCCGAGGGCAAGAGAAGGGCCAGGGGAGGAGGGCCCCTCAAGGGAGGTAGTGTAAGAATCCCAAGTTATAAAATCTCATACACGGAAGCACCCCTCATCTTTGGGTGCCCTCCTGATCAAGCTGGTATTTTTTCTCGCAGTCTTCCTTCACACTTCCCTTTATGTAGTAGTCTCCTTCCCCCTCTACAAATCTAACTATCCTTTGGAGTACAGTTCAGCGGCTTTTTCTGGTCTTGTTGCAGAAAAGCAGCCCCTTCTCTTGACCCAGGTCACACAGTGCCTGCTGTAATTTATTAATTACTGCTTTCATGTACCCGTGTGCTGGTGGCTTTAATCCCTTCACAAAGATCTTGTATTGATTGGTTGGTGTGTGGCATCTGACAAGGCCCCTCCAGGGTGACCAACCTCAGAACCTTGTCTTGGTCGTCCTGCAGACTAGAGGTGTGGAGTGCCCCTCTACAGAGACTACAGTGCATGAACCAAGAGATCTGTTTTTATCTTTCAGGAAAGCACGGACTGTTAAGGTGTTCATTTGCTTTTTTCACTGCACTGGGGCCCAAGCCTTGGGGTTCACAGTGAGAATTAATGTTTAAATTCCTTGATCAGAGTTTTTTTTTTTCTTGCCTTACTTTCTGTTCCTACCTTGTCCTGGGCCACGGGTTCCAGCTTTTCATTTCTTATCCCAGAAGCTGATGCTTGACTATGCCTGCAGCAGGCTTCTGGATGTGAAGGCTCAGAGCCAGTTTAGGCATTGTTGGAAAGAAGCCAGGATAGAGGTGGGATCACGGGGAGGGCACCTGAGTGATAACACAGTGCATGGGAATAGGCAGGAAAAGAAAAGGGATGCTGATTGCCTTTCCCCACTTGGCTGGTCTAGCTTTGCCCCTTACTTTCCCCAGCCCAGTGTATGGATTCATCTTCCTGTTCAAATGGATCGAAGAACGCCGATCCCGTCGCAAGGTGTCTACCTTGGTGGATGATACGTCTGTGATTGATGATGATATTGTGAACAACATGTTCTTTGCCCATCAGGTCTGCTGGGCTCTGTGTTCCATCTGGAGGGTGGGATGCTGCCATTGTCTTTGCTGGGAAGCGGAAGTGGGGGAAGTGAGGGGGAATAGATAGGCAGATACTATGAGTAGCGGTTAGAGAAGTCCCCTGGCAGAAGGAACTGAGCTCTGAGTTCATTATAAAAGGGAGTATCTTTAGAGCAGGCTGGTGGTGAGTCTACTCTGCATGTCCCCAGACATTTGGGGGGCATTTAATTGAATGAACAAATATTGGGTGGAAAGGAGGGAAGCTGATGAGTTTTCTTGTGCAGATAGGACTGTCTCTGTCTGGGTCCTCATTCTAAAGGAGTTTGGCTTAGGTGAGGCATGCTGTGTATGAGTGACTGTTCTTGGGTTTCACAGTTGATCCCCAACTCTTGTGCCACTCATGCCCTGCTGAGCGTGCTCCTGAACTGCAGCAACGTGGACCTGGGGCCCACCCTGAGTCGCATGAAGGACTTCACCAAAGGCTTCAGCCCTGAGGTAGGCCGCAGCAGCACCTCAATCCTGGCTCACAGCTTGCTGCTCAGATCTGACTCCCAGGCCCACATACCATATGCCATTTGATACTGTGAGGCCATTTTTTTTCAAATGATTTACCTTATGTTTGACCCTCAGATTTTAGGTTTAATTGTCAGGAAAGACCTAAGGAGGAAAGGAACATTCCTTTAGTGACACTATGTTATGAATTTCTTTGTCAGTCTGTACCAGGCCACATTGTTTTCCAGTGTCCACTCATTACCGTGCAAGATGAACCCCATCCTTCTGGGGCTCTGGAGTTCTTTTCTGTCCCCACTAACCTTTCAGCAAAATCAATCTATGCTGCTACAGGTTTCTGGAATGCCTCCAGGTCTGTTGTCCAGAGCTTTGCTTCCCACCCAGAGGCCCACCTGAGAAGTTGTTTTGTTTTATTTTGTTTTTTTTTTAAAGATTTTATTTATTTATTTGACAGACAGAGATCACAAGCAGGTAGAGAGGCAGGCAGAGAGAGAGAGAGGAGGAAGCAGGCTCCCTGCTGACCAGAGAGCCCGATGTGGGACTCGATCCCAGGACCCTGAGATAATGACCTGAGCCGAAGGCAGAGGCTTAACCCTCTGAGCCACCCAGGCGCCCTGAGAAGTTGTTTTGATGTGTTATTTCCTTCTCTCTAGAGCAAAGGATATGCAATTGGCAATGCCCCAGAGTTGGCCAAGGCACATAATAGCCATGCCAGGTGTGTGGGAGCTATGGGAGCTGGTGGGAGTGGCAGGGGGAGGAAGGGTTGTCTCATTCTGGGCCCTGAGCATGTCCTTCCCTAGGCCTGAGCCACGCCACCTCCCCGAGAAGCAAAATGGCCTTAGTGCTGTGCGGACGATGGAGGCATTCCACTTTGTCAGCTATGTGCCTATCACAGGCCGGCTTTTCGAGCTGGATGGGCTGAAGGTCTACCCCATTGATCATGGTAGGGACCCACTGGGTTTTTTTGCTTACTTTCTAGGGAGCTGGGGTTCAGGGTCCCCAGGTGCTTGGGACCCACTAGCAGGGGGATGGTGTTGAGGGCATCTGTCTCTGGCTGGATGGCACCCTGCACTGCACTACCTGACCACCCCAGACTCCCTGACTCAACTGCTCTCCATCTTCCTTTCCATTTCTGGCCTGTCCAAACTCAGGGCTTCCCCCCTGCTGACTCCTCATGTTGGTCTTCCCTAGGGCCCTGGGGGGAGGATGAGGAGTGGACCGACAAGGCCCGACGGGTCATCATGGAGCGAATCGGCCTCGCCACCGCAGGGTAAGGGCTCTGTGCTTGCCCTTCCCTCTGGAGCTGTGCCTCCATTGGGAGAGACACAGAAAAGGGAAAGCAGTGAGGTCAGATGACTCATGCAAGGCCACATGAGGAATCTGGCCAGGTCCACTTTAGATCTTGGGCTTCTAACTCTTTGCCATGTTTCTCACCCAGGCTGCTTATGGCCTGCTTTGGGACAAACTGGGGAGGAGCACGCATTGGTGGAGCCCTAGATGGCCCAGACATGCTGGCTCACTTGCTGATAGGCCCTCATGCAGGTCATGGGCAGTCCCTAGCTCAGCTCCTGCCCAGCTAGCTCATAGCTAGCTGTTGCCCGCCTGCTGGCGTGGGGCCTGCACCTATGGCTATAGCTGTGACTTCAGGGAGCCCTGCCACATTGTTTATCTCAACCCGATGGTGGTGCTGGGGCGAGAGCTGTTCTTACGGTTGTGGCTGTGACTGCAGGGAACCCTACCATGACATCCGCTTCAACCTGATGGCGGTGGTGCCCGACCGCAGGATCAAGTATGAGGCCAGGCTGCATGTGCTGAAGGTGAACCGTCAGACAGTACTGGAGGCCCTGCAGCAGGTGGGGACCCTTCCTGCCATCCCTCTTCCCCTCACTGGGGTGTGGTGTCTGATTCCCAGATCACTCTTTATTACGGATCTGTTGAGCTTCACTTGACCATTCCTTTCCTTTGCTTTCCTTGTGGGAAAGCTGGGACCTGGGGTGGGGAGGGGGAATAGCTTCTAGGAGGAGGTTTGGGTTCAGCTGTTGTATTTCCTTGTGAGCGAGTGAGTAGAACCAAGGATGTTTGCTGTCCAAGCGAGTGACTGGGGTCTGCTTTCACTCCTCTGAGCCTTGGATTCTGTTTTTAGCTGATTAGGGTAACACAGCCAGAGCTGATTCAGACCCACAAGTCTCAAGAGCCACAACTGCCTGAGGAGTCCAAACCAGCCAGCAGCAAGTCCCCCCTGGCGCTGGAGGCAGGCAGGGCCGCAGCAGCCTCCGAGGGCACTCACACAGGTACCCTTGGCCTCAGAGCCACCCATCATAGCTTGAGCTGAGAGGCCCAAGCAGAGCAAGTCTTTTTGTCGGATGCACTTGGGTAGAGGTTCAAAGGCTCCTAGGGATGCCTAAGGCTGAGTGTCTGCAGCCCTTTATACTTGGAACATGGAGAGCAGTCATCACCTAAAGAAAGGTACCCGTGAAGGGCTGACATTACCACAGTTCCTGAACCTTCTTTATAATAAATATTCCCTTTCCAGTTTTCTTAAGAGGCTTTTTTTTTTTTTGTCTCCCTCCCTCCCTTTTTCCATCTCATCCTTCATCTTGCTGTGGGCCCATGACCTAGAGCTTGTGGACTCTCATCCTGTTAGCTAGCACACCTGTTCTCTGACAAGAGAGGAGGGAGCAGCGTTATATCTGGGGAGTTGGTGGGCAGGGAACTTGTTTTCTTGAGGGTCTGCCTGAAGGTCCTGCCTGTGCTCCTTGTCCTCTCAGATGGTGTGGAGGAGGTGGCTGGTTCGTGCCCCCAAGCCCCAACCCACAGCCCTCCCAGCAAACCCAAGCTGGTGGTGAAGCCTCCCGGGAGCAGCCTCAACGGGGTTCCTCCCAACCCCACTCCCATTGTTCAGCGGCTGCCAGCCTTTCTGGACAATCACAACTATGCCAAGTCCCCCATGCAGGTGAGCTGGGAACACCCTTGGCTGAGCCCCTCCAATGTTCTTGAGAGGCTGCAACAAGCAGTTTCCTTAGGTGGTTCCTTGGTGTTTACCCCATACCAAGGCCTCGATAGCCAAGTCTCTGCTACCTAGAAGCCCCCCCACCCCGCCAGGGGCTTAGAGAGGGAGAGAACTCTGACTCTCAGTCCACTCACACAGCAGTGGGGCAGGATGTTTAGGGCATGTGCCTGGTACCACTTGAGGAGTTAGGTCTTGCTGGCAAAAGAAAGGCACGTGTTTCAGGGTGCTCTGTTTGTCTTAGATGTCTCGCATAGGCAGGTCGTGTGGGTGGGCAGCAGCCTCCCCGGGAATCAAGGGTGGGCTCAGAACACCTAGGGCTGGGTGGACTCTGACCTGGAGAACCGTGTTGGCTTTCGGCTGTGACTGCTGTATCCAGCCCGGGCTGACTGGTCGCTCCTTATGGCCGCCCTTGGTCTCTGCCCCAGGAGGAGGAAGACCTGGCAGCAGGCGTGGGCCGCAGCCGAGTTCCAGTCCGCCCTCCGCAGCAGTACTCGGATGATGAGGACGACTATGAGGATGATGAGGACGATGACATGCAGAACGCCAGCCCTGCCATCAGGTCAGCCTCAGCTCTGGAAGGCTAGAGGCTTGAGTGCTGCAGGTCCTACCTTGACTCTTCCAGTCCATGTCTGAGGTTACCCTTTAGCATATACTTTGGAGTGCCTGCCGAGCTCAGGGTCCGTGGGAGGCTGGCATGCAGGGCTGACTCCAGGCCCTGGGTCCCCAAGGCTTCAGAGGGCTTGAGGGAGTGTTGACATTTAACCAGATAATAAGGCCCGTCCTGTTGGAAGGCCTTTCAGCTAGACCTCAAAGGATTGGATGAAGCAGGGATGGAGGAGATGGGGCGGGGCGCGGCTCTGTCAGAAGACCTGGCATTGGCAGAAGGCCAGAGTGAGGCAGCTGGAATAGAGGTGTCCTTTGAGAACACGTGGCTGTGGCTTTTGGAGCTTAGGGTGCCAGGCTCAGCATGGCCAGGTCAGGCTCTGGACCCAGTGTGAGGAGTTGCAGTGTCCATCCCTGGAGGCCGGGACGTGTCCAGGGCTATTCTGGGCACTGCTGGGCAGGGTCACCCGGCCCCTTCCCATGGCTCACCTTTCCTTTGGCCTCCCCAGGTATAAGCGAAAGGGGCCAGGCAAGCCAGGGCCACTGAGTGGCTCTGGGGACGGGCAGCTGTCGGTGCTGCAGCCCAATACCATCAACGTCTTGGCCGAGAAGCTCAAAGAGTCCCAGAAAGACCTCTCGATTCCTCTGTCCATCAAGACAAACAGTGGGGCGGCCAGCCCGGCTGTGGCGGTCCCCACGCACTCGCAGCCCTCACCCACCCCCAGCAATGAGAGCACGGACACAGCCTCTGAGATTGGCAGTGCTTTCAACTCGCCGCTGCGGTCGCCCATTCGCTCAGCCAACCCAACGCGGCCCTCCAGCCCTGTCACCTCCCACATCTCCAAGGTGCTTTTCGGAGAGGACGACAGTCTGCTGCGTGTTGACTGTATCCGCTACAATCGCGCTGTACGTGACCTGGGTCCTGTCATCAGCACCGGCCTGCTGCACCTTGCTGAGGATGGGGTGCTGAGTCCCCTAGCACTGACAGGTGCGCCTGCGACTGGCTCACTGGCCTCTTGGTGTACCGAGGAGGGGGTGGCCAAGTAACCACCAGGTGTCCTGCTCTCTGAGGGGTCCTCTTGTGCTTTCTCTTCCCAGAGGGTGGGAAAGGTTCCTCACCCGGCAGCAGGCCGAGCCCAGGCAGCCAGGGCTCCAGCAGCCCCGAAGAGAAGGAGGTCGCGGAAGCTGCAGACAGCAGAGAGAAGCCTGGGTTGGCCAGGCCTGGCGAGCCCTTGAGTGGGGAGAAGTACTCACCCAAGGTGAGTCCCTTTGCAGTTTTCTCTTCTAATCTTGCCAGAGGGAAGGTCTTGAGGCACTGCTGCCCGGGTGCTGGGGCCTCAGGAGTGCTGGTGTAAAGGCTGGTGGCGCAAGCCGGGCTCCAGGAAGCCTGTTTGGGTTGAGGAGCCGTCGGAGCCTTGGTAGGGTTTGGACTCTGGCTGCTCCTCCTTGTCTCCAGCTGCCTCCTGGTGGGTGGGCAGGGGGGTCCTTGGATGCTGGCCAGCCCCCCTCAGGGGTACGTTGCGGGATTTTGGCAGGAGCTGCTGGCACTGCTGAAGTGTGTGGAGGCAGAGATTGCAAACTATGAAGCCTGCCTCAAGGAAGAGGTGGAGAAGAGGAAGAAGTTCAAGGTGGGTCATCTCCAGCAGCTGGTCCTCTGCCCATCTTCCCAGACGTGTGACCTCCCGAGGTCAGCTGGTGGCTGCTCCGGGGAGATGGGCTGCAGTGCTCTCATCCTTCTCTCCCACAGATTGACGACCAGAGAAGGACCCACAACTATGATGAGTTCATCTGTACCTTCATCTCCATGCTGGCCCAGGAAGGTGAGGGGACTTACTGCCGCAGCTGACCTGGCATGCCCTGCTGGGGGCCATGTCCCTCAGGCCTCTTTTGGGGCTTAAGCAGACTACACGGGGTGGCAGGGGTGCAGGAAGGGCCAGGAGAGCCTCAGCTCCTGGCCTGAGGCGCATGGAGTGGGTGGCTGCCGTGCATCCAGCCACCTGTTTAAGCACCTTGGCCTTTGTAGGCATGCTGGCCAACCTGGTGGAGCAGAACATCTCGGTGCGGCGACGCCAAGGGGTCAGCATCGGCCGGCTCCACAAGCAGCGGAAGCCGGACCGGCGGAAACGCTCGCGCCCTTACAAGGCCAAGCGCCAGTGAGGACTGCCAGCCGCACCCTGCAGCCGCTCTTGCCGCGTGGCCCTCCCAGGGGCCCCTTCCCTGTCCCACTCCTCGTCTTCCCAGTATTACTGAATAGTTCCAGCCAGAGAGCCTGGCCCCTGGGCATGAGTGCCAGGGTGGACTTCTGCGTTATGCCCCCAGGCCTGTCGGGGCAGGACCGCCCTGTGGTGCTCTGGAAACAGCAGCTGGAGCTGGGGCACAGGGAGGTGCTGCAGCTTCCTCCACAGCCGGCTGTGGAGTGGCAGGACCTGGCCTTCCTGCCTCGGCAGCAGAGTATATATTTTACCTACAGAGACGTCTATTTTTCTGGGCTCTAACCCATCTTGCCACCACTGTGTTGACATAGCCAGCTTCCTGACTGCGTTCTTTCTAGCAGTTGTCATCCTGGTGGACCCAGGTCCCCACATCATGCTGGAGTCATGACTGCAGGGTCCCAGCTGGGGGCCTGGATGGGCATTGGGCCCTGCGGCTCTAGCCCCAGCCACCAGTCATCCCTGTTGTGAGGAAGCCAGGTCTGTTCTTCCTCCCGGGAGAGCTCCAAACTCAGGGACCCGACTTGGGGGCTGGTTTGGGAGTGGGGTGTCTTCGTAGTGGGGGAATGAGCAGCCCGCTGGGGTCCCATGGCCTGAGTAGAGAGAAGTGTTCAAGCTGTTTACTGGCCTGTAAACTCCCTTCCTGGCTTTGCTTGTCAAGACTGTTCTCTGCAGCAAGGCTCTGGGGCTCTTTGCCTTCAGTGTTGTAGCCCTGGCAATGGGCTGGCCTTGGGCTCCTGGGCTCTGTCCCTGGAGCCCGGGGTTCAGAGGAGCCCCTGCCCAGCTCCTCAGTATTACCACGTCTCCCTCCTCTTAGGGATAGCAGAGATAGGGCTGCTCACAGGAAGCTGACACCCCTCGGCTCTCCGTGCCACGTCAGCTTCTTCAGCCTCTACAAGGCATTCAGTGGGGGACAGCAGGACTAAGGCACCCAGTTGGGGCCCTGGTGTTCCCAGAGGGCCTAATGCCAAGGGGCAATGGGCCCAGCACTGTCTCTGGAGCTCAGGCCCCAAAGAGAGCCCCATGGCCACTGCCAGATGGCTTGGAAGGTGATCAAAGCAGGCCCCTTATCTGTACATAGTGACTGGGGCAGGGGATGGCTGGCCAGTGTCGCAGCCACCTCTCTGTGCTGAGCACAGCCTGACTTCTCCAGTCCCTGTAAATATTGGATCAATGAATAAAACTCTCCTAAGAAATGAACTCTCCTGTGGTTGCTGGCCTAAGACTTACAGGTTAGGTTGTGGTGAGAGGGAGGACCTAACCAAACCTGGGCTGAAGGTCCCATGACCAGAGGGGTGAGAGGTATACATTCTCAGGCATCCGTCCTTCTGGGGCAGATATTCTTAGGACTGTAGACCTAGGATTTAGAACCTGAGCAGAGACGGGGCTTTGGGTGGGCTGTAGAATCTGGAAGAGGACACTTTGGGAGGACAGAGCCATGGCTTTCATCCAGTTCTGATGGCCATGCTACCTGAGCAGAGGTGGGGGCTCTGGGCTGAGGAGGCAAGGTGACCTCTGGTGGTCTCACCCGGCATGCTGTCCCCGGAGAGGCCCCCTTGGAGGGCACAGCTCTACCCTTGTTCCGTTTGGACTGGTCCAGCAGGCCAAAGCTGTCCCTCTGCCCCGTCCCCACTGCTAAGCACATTCACTCCTGAGGCTGCCACACCACTGCCCTGGCAGTGAACCCTGTGGACAGGCACTGATACAAGCAGCAGAAGCCCCGCTGGACTGCTTAGAAAACGTATTTAATGGCCCCAACTCTTCTTCCTGAGTCTAGTAGTCCAGAGCACAGATGAGCGCCACACCACGCTTTATCCAGTGTCGCTGGGGCTGATGGGAGGGGAGCTCCACAGCAATGATGTAGTTGGTGGAGTGGCCTGTGGTCGATAGTGTTCCTGGAGCAGGCAAGAAGGGAGGGTTAAGTTGTCTTCACAAGAGCAGGGACAGGATAGGGACAGGATAAAGGCAATGGACTCAGCAGACTGAGCTGGGAGCAAGCAGGGGCCCTGAGCCGAGAGGAAACCTGCCTGGTGAATTGGTCTGGCCAAGGCTCAGACCTGCCCAGGGTTATTGCACTGACGACTGAGGACAGGAATGGGAGAGTTGGGGGCCACTGCTCACTCCCTGTTGGACCCAGCCCAGGCCCACCTCCCATCTAAGTCTTTTACCCCCCTGAACCTTCATGAGCAGACGGGGGCTCCCAAGGCCCAGGTGGGTCTGCTGAGGGAAGCAAGAGGATGGGAAGCTCAGGGGCCACTTTGCACAGACTGAGCCCAAGCTCTGGGCATTCCCCTCCCTGCCTGCTGGTGGTCTAGCTCTGTCCTGGCCCGGTCACTCTCAGGAGGGCTGACTGGCCTCTGTCAGCCATCCTGTTCAGCTAACCTGGGCCCCCACCTGTGGTGCAGGTTCCCCACCCTGGGCCCGTACCTGCTCGGGTCAGTGTCTTGTAGATGGGGCACAGGTAGAAGTCCTGGTTCTGGATCTTGCGGTTGTGCGTTGGCAGAAGCCAGATAACAGCCATCTCTGTGTATAGCTCCTTGGGCCGAGACTCAGCCAGCTGGAAGGCCACAGGGTCCCAGCGGGCACCTTCCAGGAACAGTCCATGGATGTAGCACCCCTCACTGGGTCTTTTCTTGAGCTCTGACACGGACTGCTGCAGTACCTGTGGTGGGCACACAGACATGCCCCTGCACATGTAAACACCTGGGATCTGGGTTAGGATTTGGGTCAGGAGGCACAAACTCCCTCCTGAATTCTGCCCACCCGCCCATTACTTACCCACCATTTTATTTTATTTTGTTTTACTTGTTTCTTTTTAAGATTTTTACTTATTTATTTATTTGAGAAAGAGCAATGGAGAGAGCACAAACAGGGTGAGGGGCAGAGGGAGAGGAGAAGCAGACTCTCTGCTAAGCAGGGAGTCCAACACAGGGCTTGATCCCAGGATCTTGGGACCATGACCTGAGCCAAAGGCAGATGCTTCACTGACTGAGCCACCCAGATGCCCCACTCACCCACCATTTTAATTGGCCGCCTGCAGTCTGTGTCCTGCCCCTAGGGATTTCCTGGGGGCTCATAGCCTCCTCTGGTTTGGCTCTCCCTGCCCCCCAAACCCCACTCAGGACCCCCATCTGGCAGCCAGCTGTGGCCTCAGCGCCCCTCCTGTAAATACTGGACCTGTAAATACTGGGGGCCTGACCCAGGCCATACCCCAGCCTGACCCTAGCCTGACCTTGGCTGTGTGCAAACCTGGAAATCAAACGAGATGGTGTCAATGGAGATGACAGATTTGCGAGCAAAGTTCTGCAGCGTGCCCGTCAGGAAGGCCTGGGGGAAGAAGAAGCCACTGATCCAGAAGACAGCTGGGATGCCGCCTTGGATCCAGGCCTGCAGGAAGTCCAGGCGCTGCATCAGGTCCATGACCCACGAGGACAGTGGCTTGAGCGATGGGTAGGCCTTAGCCTTCCAGAGCTCGGGCACAGTGTTGTTGTACAGGCTGGTAGCCATCAGCTCCAGCTGTGAGGACATCACCACCAGCCCCTTGAGTGCCTTGAGCAGGTCTCGAAGCGTCTCTGTGATCACCTGCAGCAGCCGGTTGTATCTGTGGGGCCAGCAGCAAGGAATAAAGCAGCAGACCAGGGAGGGGAGTAGTACCCGTACTCCTCAGTTGTAGACCACAGACAGACAGGAAAACAATGGCACTATGTGGGGCTAGGAGCACAGAGCTGAGTCAGGCAGCCTGAGTACTGATCTCAGCTCTGCTCCTTAGCACACGTGTAACCTTAGGTTACTTGACCATTTGGGCCTTGGCTTCCTGTTCTGATGGGAGTGGGACAATAAATATGGCTGCGCCCGAGCACAGACTTGATGTTGCACCTGGCCTGGAGGAGCCGCTGCTGCCATTTCTCTATGATAATGACTCTCCACACTAACTCAGGGCTAGGGGTGGATGGCAGGGGGATTACCGAATGACCTCCTGGACTAGCACCGTGTTCATTGACTCCTCATACAGCACGGGGTACTTGGCCATTACCAGCTGCAAGCTGATGGGCTCAGGAGTCTGGAGCAGAATACTGTGGGCCATATCCTCCACTATCTGTGAGGGCAAAGGAACACAAACAGGGGGTCAGGGCCAGCACCCCTTACTTAATTCTTGCCGGATTCCATAGGCACTGGGTTCCTTCCCACAGAGAAGCAGGCATGATAGTCGGTGGGAGACTGACCCTGCCCAACCCATTGCTCTCTGTCCCCTGCAGCCACCTACCTCCTCCCGGCCCTGGCCTCCCATGGAGGATGATCTGGGTTGCAGCTGGATGATGGCACCAAGCAGGGCACAAGTCTCATTCTGGGCGAAGGTGATGTTGGCATTGTCGTGCAGGCCAAAGATCTCAGGCATGTCATTGAGAGGGAGGCCTTTGATGTAGGAGAGGTAGCCCTGGAGAGTAGGAGGGCCACAACTGAAACCTTGCTCTACCCCCAGCCTGTGGTTGTTGGTGGTGGGGGGGTCCCTCCAACAGAGCACAACTCCTGCTTGCCTCCAACTCTGGACACCCTCGTGCATCTCCCTCTTCTTAGGGCTGCATGGCTTCTGAGGGGCTGTGTGGGTAGCCTTTGCCTCCCTCCCAGCCCTCTTCCTGCTGTCCTCCTGCTCCCTCATTCAGCTGTTCCAGTCACGGGGGCTTCTCTCCTTCCAGTGAGGACCCACACTCCGACACACACCCTAGCCCTGCAGGCCCCACACGCATCTTAGCTGAAGCCCCATGTCCTCTGGGACCCTTGGAAGAGCTGCCCTGCCTCAGCTGGATAATTACACTTAGCTCCTTCTGGCCTCTCTCCACAGAGCCCCAGCTCCTGGAGGCAGGGCCTGGGTCTGCCTCCCTCACTGTGGCTGTGTTTGTGGGATGGAGTAATCCATGAAAAAGAGCCACTGAGGGGCCAGGACCATGCCTCCCCTCACCCAGCTCCCGGGTGCTCGCAGCACCCCAGCAGCCCGGCCTGGTAGGCTGCCTGGGCCATCGGGGACATGCTCACATTGAGGTCATAGGTGGGCTGGATCTGGTGGTAGATGCCGGAGGCGCTGTAGCTGTGATCGTGGAAGAGCACGGAGGGGCTGTAATAGTCTTCCAGGATGTTCATGACACAGCGGCGGTCCCAGTCGTCAGTGACGCGGCCCCCATAGTTGATCTCCCCAGCCGTGTACTTCAGGACCTACGGGGTGGGTGGGTGAGGGCCCCCCGCACACGTCCACCGGCCCGCCCCAGCCTGTCCCCAGCCCACCTTGTAGGGGATGTCGTCGTACTCATCCAGGAACATCTTGAGCTGGCTGATACAGATGCGCAGGTCCCCGTCCGTGAACTCGTAGGGGATGTTGAAGCCCAGGGGCCCAAACTTGCGGCGCTCCAGTGCGTTCCCATGGAACAGGCACAGAGACAGCAGCAGGGACTTGAACTCCATCACCTGCGAGAGGCAGGATGGCAGGGGAGTGAGGGGTGGGGCCGGGCCGAGGTAGTGGCGGGGGGTGAGCGTGCACCCCTGCGCTTCACCTTGTGGCAGGAGTTGAGGAAGTCGTCGCTCAGGCTGCTGTAAGACTTGAGCAGGTTGGCCTTGACGCCTCGGGGTGGCTCAATGGTCATCTTGGAGCCATTCTGCAGGATGGACACTGGAAACTTGTTGCTGGGCAAGCTGGTGAGCCACAGGCGGAAGTCCCGGTGCACCTGGCGGCCACGGAACCCGTGAGCATGGGGACCCTCGCCCAGTGGCGGCCCCACACCAGGTTCCCTCCCACCAGGAGCCCTGGGCCACCTGCAGCTTGACTCTCCCCTGAGTGGGCTGGGCCAGGCCAGGCTAGCAGACCACTGATTGAAAATATCGGTTTTATCAGGTCATGATCTCAGGGTCGTGAGACCGAGCCCTGCATTGGCTCTGTGCTGGGCCTGGAGCCTGCTTGGGATTCTCTCTCCCTCTGCACCCTGCCCCCCCCCCAAGGGAAAAGAGAGAAGAATATGGGCTTTGGCAGGTCCCAGCATCACCAGTCTGTGCTGGGTGGACGTGGGCAAGTCACGTCACCATTGGTAACAGTAATGCAAGGGGAGAATGCACTGAGAAGGCGTGCTTCATATACCCCTTCCTGAGTGTGGTGTGCCCAGGCTGGGCTGAGCGCTCTGGGGGACAATCTCATTTAGCCTCATCAGCTCTGTTGAGGGACTGAGGGACTGTTGGCAGTCCCCTCGGTGAGGGAGACCATCAGGTCTGTGGCAGCCGGGGCATCGCACCTTATCGGGGTTGATGTGGTCGATGAGGCGCTCCAGGGCCGGCATCCAGCTTGGTGCCAGGTGGCAGTTCTGGAAGAAGACCCACTTGCCCCTCTCTATGGAACTGCGCATCATGGCTTCTGCCCGAGGGCCCTGGGGGCAGGGGGAAGGGGCGGAAAGGCGGAGCGGTGAGCGGCCAACCGACCCAGCCTCCAGACCTCCACCACTGCCTGCTGGTCCTTACCTGGCCCTGGCCCAGGGAGATGGCAGAGAGCTTCTTGGAGAACTTCATCTCTTCGGCAAACTTGTAGAGGTCAGCAGCGGGATCGGTGCCAGGCGACAGCACGAAGATGAGGGGTGTGGTGGAGCTGGAGTCTTTGAACACCACTGACAGGTTGGCTGTCTGCAGGTCAGGGAGAGATGCTGGGTCGCCTGGGGCTGAGCAGGGACCAGGGCAAGGCTGGGGGTCCTGGGGCTTCCAGAGAGCTCTCAGAGAGGCTTCCGGGGGTTGGGGGGGGCTGGAATGGAACCTTCCCTGAGCTTTCGGAAGGTGCAGCTAGAAGTCCCAGCCCAACCAATGCTGCAAAAAGGTCTATCCAGGTGCAGCCAGGCCCCTGGGACTCAGAGGTGGGGGACTTGTCCAGGGCACTGGCTGATGGCACTTGCCTGGGGCTCAATGAAGCGTGGCTCCAGGTTGGTAGCCACGAAATCCTGCATGGCGTTGGTGACCTTGTCCCCACGCAAGCAGCGGAGAACCAGCAGCTTCTGAAACTGGTCCAGGTACTCATTCCAGATGCCAGGCAAGGGTTCCCTGTGACAGTGTCCATGTACCCCTAAGAGCTGACATGTGGGAGGGCACTGGCCCCGGGGACTCTGCTGGCTAGGTGGCCGGGAGAGTGCGGTCCCTGGAGGGTGCATGGCCGGGGGCATGGATGGGATGTAGCCACAGCTGCAGGGCACCCCCAGGTGGCTTCTCAGAGAAACCTTCTGGACAGGCCTGTCCCTGGGATCTCTCCCTTCCGTGTGCCCACCCTGCTTGGCCCTCGGGTGCAGCTCACCTGTGGGGCTCAAGGCTGTCAAAAATGGATTGGAACTCTGAGAGGTGCTTTGGGAAGTCATCAGCAAAAGAGGAGAAGGCTGGCAGATTAGAGAGTGCCAGGATATCTCGCCAGGCCCGGTCTGACAGCCAGTCAGGTGCCGGGTTCTCAGTCATGACCTGGATGGAGCCTCCAGACAGGAGGTAGCGCCACTCAGCCTGGCAGGGGACAGGGGGAGGCTAGTGCACAGGCCCCGTGACCTGCCTCTGGGACCCCACCCAGCAGTGCCTCCCGTAGCCCTCTCAGCCGGAGAAATGGAGTCCTCCTTGCGGCTGGCAGTCAGACAGGTCGGATTAGGGTCCCCGCTCCATGTCTTCCTGGCTGTGTGTCCTCAGACAAAGGATGTGACCTCTCTGAGCCTCAGCTTCCTCAGTTGGGAAAGTTCTGCCCGCAGTGGGGCTTGAGCTGCAGTAGCGGTGGCACTGTGACACGCACTCCCTCGGCAGGGACTTCCAACACGCGCTGGGAGGCTCGGGACAGTACCGGCTTCCCACCACACTCAGCTCTGAGCAGGCTGTGCTCACAGGACATCACGGGCCACGAGGAACCCAGGGTCTCCTGGCTGTCGTAAGCAAGGAACTGTTTCCTGAGCCCTTTGCTTTCGCAGGACCCTCGTGCCTGGCCCTCTCTTTCCTTTCACCCTGTTCTCCCAGCCCGGCCACAGAGCACCTCCTTGGGCCACCTGTCCTGGGTCAGCAGCCCAGCCAGATGCTCATGTACCTGGTCGATCTTGCCCTCATTCATCATGATGCGGACACACAGCAGGAAGGCAAACATCAGCTTGTGCTTCTCAAAGAGGCTGCGGCAGACATTGCTGTACAGGTTGTAGGTCAGGTGGCGGTTGATGTTGGCGATACGTTTTTTCAGGTTGTCTGCAGGTCAGGGAGGGGATGGCAGTGCGTGGGGGAGGGGGGAGGGGTGCGAGATCCCCGGGCTTGGGCCCAGCCCAGCCCAGTCTGCCCCACAGCCATGGGGGCCATCTGGGCCTCCCCTTGAAGCCTATGGAGTTGTCAGTAAAGGGACCCTGAGGAGGGTGGGGGCAGGGGTGTGTTGTTATGGCTGATCTGAGAGAATGTGCAAGTGACCATGGGTAGGAGTTTACGTGCACCCCGTGAGGACGTGTCCCCATGTCACATCTGTGCCGGGGTGGGAGCCCAGCACCTGGGACTACCTGCTCTCTCCGAGTTGGCGATGCCAGAGAGGAAGATGTTGAGAAACCACTCCAGGGAGTACTGGTACATGGGGTCCACGTTGGCCAGGTCAGATACACAAAAGAAAAGGATCTGCGTGCGGACAGCCACGGGGATGTACTCCATGCGTGTGAGGTCAATGTCCTTCTCCGTCTGCTCCGCGATCCTGACTTTGGCCTGGAGGCACCGCAGGTGAGTGGCGGTCAGGCCCAGTCGGCGGAGGGAGGGCGACGGGCAGATGTGGGCAGGGGCAGGCCTGAGGCGGTGGGGGCTGGGCAGGTGAGGCCGGAATTGCAGGTGGGGAGAGGCCCTAGCTGACCTGGATCTCAGCAGCTTTCATCTTGGAAGCTTCTAGCACCTTGATGAGCTCCATGTCATCCACAGGGTTGCCCTCGGAGGAGCTGAGCCTGTACAGAATCTGGTCTTCGATGTCCTTCAGCTCCTGGCGCATCTTGGCATTACTGACAATCAGCTGGTTCTTAGCTTCTTCCAGGTCTGGCCGCTCCTCAGCCACCACCTGGCCCAGCAGCTGGTCCTCTAGGCCACTGCCAGGGAGGGGACATGGTGTCTGTAACACCTGGTAGGCTCCAAAGGGCCAGCCTTGAGCCTGTTCACCTACAACCTGTGACCCCGGAGCCCCAAGAGCCCAGCAGCCCTGCCTGAGGTGGCCTGGGAGGCCTCCCCTCTGTCTTGGGCTGTGGGGCTAATGCAGAGCCTGCCCACAGGGTAACCAGTTCTCAGTGAGACAGAGCCCCGATGGAATCCGGAATCTTGGGTGGGGGCAGTGGTGAGATATGTGAACTGCTGGAGTCGTTGAAAAACTTCCTCTCAGCAGGAGGGGGCCGGGTGACCGGTAGGGGATAGGCCTTTCACCACCTCGTCTGTGGGGACGTTCACGGTGGCCACTGACAAGGAGGCCTGAGCATGGAGTGAGCCTGTGGGCTCTGGGCAGGCAGCCAGCACGGTGCACCACTAGCCCAGCCCTCGCTCACAGCAGCAAGGCAGGAGACAGGGCTTGGGTGGGCCTGACTCAGGGCTCCAGGGCCGCTCTGGAGGTGAGCGCACAAGGTGCTGGCAAACACTGAGCTGTGGGGGGAGGGTACCCAGACAAGACAGGCTAGCGCTGGGGAGGCGGAGGGGTACTGACCTCAACCAAGGGCTCCTGGTCTTGGGGGCGGGGGTTCTCAGCTGGAAATGGCGGCAAGTATGGGGAGCTGGTGGAGGTGCCAGGGCGCCTGGGAAGAAGCTGCTAGAGCCTCTGGGAAAGACCTACGGAGTCTTGGCCTAGGAGTGGGAGGGAGGCAGCCAGGCTGAGCTGATGCCCTGGGTCTGGGGCCTGGGAACTTACCTGGGCGACAGGGTGAAGTTGATGAGGGTGACTTTGGTGGAGATCTCCGGTGTGTAGTGTGGGTTGGGCAGCTTAGTGGTGATATACATCCGGAAGTCTTCATGGTAGGGGATCACCGTGTCCCCCAGCTTCAGCACTGTGTTCCCCTGCTGCTTGTATGTCTGTGGTGGGCAGAAGGGGCAAGCGCTGCGGCCCAGGCTTCGCCAGGGAGGCAGCGAGTGGGGCTGCCCTGCCCCCCCTCCCACCCCACCCCTGGTCCAGATGGACCGGCTGCGCCCACCGCCCCCCGCCACTGCAGGCCCACCTGCTTGAGCAGCACCGGCTCCAGGGCCGGGTCCAGCTCCTCGCCTACATTCTCCAGAAGGCAGGGCTTGCCAAAGCGGATGGCATTTTCCATGCTACGCAGGAAGTCTCGGTCGCTCAGCTTGAACACATCCAGCCCATTGTCCTTCTCCTGTGGGCAGAGAGAGCAAGTGGGGGCTGTGGGAGCCGCCAGCCCGCCCGAGGCTAAGCCCAGCTGCGTGGGATGGGGCACGAGGCAGGTGGGCTCACCATGTTCTTGATCCATTTGTTGGCCTGGCCCTGCGGGTCGATGAAGTGAGTCCAGCGTTGGGAGAACTGGGTGATGACCCCATTCTCCACTGACAGCGTGTCGTTGGGGAGGCCAGCAATCTGTGTGACATCAGACTGGGTCAGGGCTGTCCCACGGCTACTCCCAGCTTCATGCTTGGCTATCTCTTCCCTCTCCTTAGGGTGCCCCCTTGGAGGAAGGGGCAGGCGACAGTGGGCACAGGTGTCACCCCACAGGACCTCCTACTCTCTCCTGCTCCTTGTCTGGATCCCCACACCTTCCTTCCCTGGGCCTCTCTGCCCTCTTGCCTACTGAGTTCTCCCTCAGTCAGACCACCTCTCTAGAGCCCACATGCCATTGGTATCCTGGTCTTCACTCTCCCCTGGCCTCTGTCAATAGCCTCTTGGTTTTCTCCCTGGGCCAACTTTACCTGTCCTTTAGGGTCTAGCTCAAATCTGACTTTTGGGGGGGAAAACTTAAGAATCCTAACTTCCCCTGGATGCTGCTCTCCTTCCCTAGTCCACTCTGGCAAGTATCCCTTGAATTCTCTGCCTCCGGTTAGCTAGATCTGTGCCACGCTGTGTTCAGCTTTCTCCTCTCCAACCCACACCTTCTTGCTGGGCCCGGCTGGGTTCAGGGGAGGCACCTCTGAGCAGGCCGAGGAAAGAGGGTGGGAGGGAAGGAGGCTCCTGGCTCAGCCCAGTCCCTCCAGCTCCCCCCACCCCACACCCCGGGTGGATACCTGCCACGAGCGGATCTTCACAGGGTTTCCCAGCGTCCCGATGAGCGTGGGCTCAGACGTGTGCGGCACGTTGTGTCTCGTGAGCTGCTTGACCCAGTGGTCATAGAGCATGGTGCGGTACTGGCCCTGGGGAGACGCCAGACTCAGGCCACCCCACCACGACATCCAGGACACCCTCCTCCCTCCCCACTGCTGCCGCCATCCCCTAGAGCTCAGTAGTTGTAATCAGGAGTAGAGCCCAGACGTGGAGTCAGACCCGTGCACTCAGGTCCCACTTTGGGTGACTTCCTTGGTCTCCATAAACCTCAGCCCCTCCTCCGTGAAACAGGTGCAGTGACAATGGGCCTGCCTGTCCAGGAGGCTGTGAGGACCCAGTGAGATGTCCCCAGGAAGCATGCAAGTGTGGGCTCAGGCTTCCCCTAGAAGGCCAGCCTTGCCAGGTGGGTTTTCTGGCTGTTTTCTGCACTGCCTCACCCTCCAGGCCCAGAACAGCACCTGGTTCAGACGGGGCACCTGAGACACGCGCATCGCGGAGTGAGCGCATGAGGGAAGAGCTGCCCGGTAGGCTGCCCCTTGCAGAGGTGAGGCTGTCGCAGGGAGGGCTGGAAGGCTCCTCACCGTGAAGGGGCCCAGGTAGGCCACAAAGCCAGCAGCCACCAGCACGTCCCCGGAGATGTTGCCAAGCATATGCTCCAGGTTCTCCACAGTTTCCTGCCAGCGCACCTTCTCATCCGACAGCCCGTTGATGAGCTGCAGAGGTGGCCCCGGGGGGTGGGCTGAGGGTGACCAGGCCAGGGGCTGGGGAAGGGGTGCAGGCCCCGCCCACACCCCCCCCAGACCCTCGCAGCCCACAGGCCCTCCCTGCCCCCGCCGTGAGCCCACCTTGTCGGCGCGGCCCAGCCGCTGCTCACACTGCTCGCATTTCAGCTCCAGCTCCTCCTTCTTGGCAATGCACTCCCGGTACTTGGTCTGCATCGTGGCGATGCCATCCTCCACCTCCTGCAGGCGCTGCTTGGCCTCCTCCAGGACCCTCTGCGTCACCTCCAGGTCATCCTGGGCCTCCCGCAGGGCTTGCTGCAACCAGAGAGCCCGGGCCAGCTTGTGGAGGGGCCCCGGCGGAGCCCCCACCTCCCACCATCTACCCCCAGCCGTGCCCAGACCTCACCCGCTTGGGCTCCACTGCCTTGGCCACGAAGTGGTACTTGTGCATGGCGCGCACCCACTGGCAGATGGAGGTACAGGCCTTGGACACCTTGGCAATCGCGGCCGGCTGGAACTCCTCGTTGTCAATGTACGGCTGGATGGCTTTGATCACTGCCTCCCCAATGTTGTCCTGGGAAGGAGGACTGGGGGCATCAGGGGGATGCTTTCCAGGGAGCAAGGGGCTGTGGGGCCCTGCTCAGGAACACCCAGCTTGCTCTCAGAGCCCCATGCCCTGTGTAGGCTTCAGCACCGTTGTCTTCCTGGGTAAACACGGTCCATAAAGCAACCAGGATTTCAGAGAACGATCAGAGTCTTCCTTCACAAGAAACCACACAGTCTCAAGGTCTGGTAATAGGCAGGCTCCGTTAAGAACTCACTTAGCGACAAGGGCTGCTTCCTGACAGGCGTGGAGACCAGTGAGTGATTCTGATGCCCAACCAGGCTCATGTTCAAGGGTATTAACCCTCACCGTGAGAGCTCATCACACCCCCAGAGTTCCCATCCCATCCTGTGAGAGTCCAGCCCTGTAGTTCAGGATGAGCCCAGGAATCTGCATTGTTCATGAACTCCCGGAGCTCAGAGCCTGGGACCAGGGATCCTGAGTACTGGTCGTGAGCACTGCTGATCTGGGCTGAATTAGGCATGTGGGGCCTCTGGTTTCTAGACTGATGGATTTGGACGAGGAAGGATGGGGTAGTCTACAGGGGCCCAGCTGCCTATGGGCCATATATCCACCCTCCCAGTGCAGCCTGGGGTGTCTACAGCCCCATATTGACTCATGGCAGTGGCGGGGTGGGGGTGGGGGTAGGGCGCATGTACAGGCAGTTATCCCCTTCCCAACTTCTGAGCTGAAGAAGGTCCCTTAAGAGGGTGGTGGGCACCAGGCTGACCTAACCATGAAGCAGCCCCTGAGATAGAACATGGCCGTGGGTACCGAGAGCCCCAGCTAGACAGCAGATGGAGAAACCCAGGGACAGACAGAAGAAGCTGAAGCTCAGCTGAGACCAAGGGAAAGGCCATGGTTGCACAGACAGTGCAAGCCTAGGCCAAGGCCATGGGGGTCTCAGGGAGGAAAGGGCAAGAGAGGGGATCTCTAGGCTGTAGAGCTCTGAGGTGACTGTCACTCCCACTAGCCAGAGCGCTCCTCCGGGGTCAGGATGTGGTCCCAGTCAGCTCTGTGGCAATCAGGCTGCATGTGTTCGGACAAAGGGAGACAGGACAGAGAGCCCTACACTGGTGGGGGAAGGGGACTCTGCTTCTACCTCACTCATAGGCCTGCTCGCCTTGTGCCTGGCACACCCACCTTGTCAAACTTGAAGAGGCTGTCGAGAAAGCGACCAGGGTCCTGCAGCAGCCCCTTTCCGGGTTCCCAGTAGTCATCCACCTTGGAGCCGGGCCTCTCTCCAGGCACCTTCTTGGGCTTGATGCCCTTCATGATGCACATAGCCTCTATGACCAGCTTCACACCTGGGGGTGGTCGCTGCATGGCCCGGACCTACAGGTCAGGCCGAGAGTGGGGAAGGGGAGAGCCATTATGGCCTGGGTACCCCTGGGCAGGGGCAGCTATCAGACAGGGTAGACCTCACCAAGCCAGCTCCTACTGCCACAGACAAAGGGCATGCCTAGCTGTCCCCCGAGGTCTGTCTTGGCTTGTGGTTCCTTCTGCTCCCCCATACACCCAGGCCTGACCTTGCGGTCCTAGATGCTCATTGCCCAGGACCCAAAGCCCTCCCCATGTGCCTGTCTTGTGCAAGGAGGTAGAGGCAGGCAGCTGGGTTTGAGGCCTAGCTCTACCCCCACCTCTCAGCACATGACCCCATGGGATGTGGAGACAGAGGGTGTGGGGACCAGAGGCAACAGGACAGATGCCCAGGGGGAGCTTCAGGGACCAGCTGGCTGCCCACCTCGGTCACGTCATTCTTGTTGAGGTTGCGCAGGCTGGCCAGGGCCGCGTCCAGGGCAGGCAGTGCCTCATCCAGATCCTTCTGGGCATCGTCAGCAATAGCTTGTGCCTTCCTGGCCTTCTCATTGGCCTTGATCTCCTCTGCTTGCACCGAATTCCGAGTCTCCTGAGCAATGGCTGTGTCCACCTAAGGGCCAAAGGCAGGGCGGGCCTAGCTGGTGGTGTATTGGGGACAGGTGTGTCCCCACCTTTCTCCTCCCCCTGTCTCAGTCTCCCCAGGGTTAAGAGAAATGAGAGCAAGGATGCCCCCCTCCCCAAGGGCCCTCTCGGAGCTCTGGGAATGTGAGAAGCCCATTCCCAAGTGCTCATGGTGGGCCTGGCATGGGGCCCAGGACTTTACATGCTTGAGCACAACTGCCCTCCAGGGAAGGACCCCCTAAGCCCGCAGGACATTGCCAGGCAAGACGGAGAAACGCGCCCCCCACGTCATGTTCTTTCCGTCTGCTGGAAACATTTCCGATATGCTGGCTTTGCCGGGCAGGAGGGAACTGCTTCTACAAGGAAGCTGTCATAGCGAATCTGCGAATTAGAGGTATCTGCTGTGCGTCGCGGGCCCTCGAACTCGGGGATCTCAGGAAGACTCAGAGGAAGGCTGGGGCCAAGTCTGCACAGCTGCCCACGGCAGCCTGCTAGTCAGTCCCTGTTGTGATTATCAGGGCTTAGGTTGCCTGTCCTGCTCTTCACCATACCCCCTGCCTGGCGCAGGGCCTGGAACAGAATAGATTCCCAGCAAACTCTCGCTGAATGAACAAATGATGACCGACTGAGGAAAACAGGCACTGAGGAGCTAAGGAGCTGCAGAGGACAGGCAACCAGTGATCTCGTGGTTGCATGGGTATCCCGAGCCTCCACAGACGTGGTCAGACATCAGGGAAGAGGCCCAGGGAGCACCCCCACCTTGATCTGCTCCATGGTGAGCACGGTGTCCTTGGCAGCCTCTTCCAGCAGGGGGCGCATCATCTCCAGCTCCTCCTGCATCTTGGCCACGTCCTCTGAAGTACGAAGCAGCTGGCGGAAGGGAGGCACAGAGAGGAAGTCAGGGGTGACAGGGTACCAGGAAGAGAGCCGGGCGTGGAAGTGGCTGGGGAGAGGATCCTGCAGGGCTGCCCGGCCCTCATTCAGGAGTGAGAGGCCACATGTGGCTGGTTGTCCAGTGAGCCCTAGAGGAAGCGAGATGTCCTCTGAAAATCTGTGGGGTGTCCTGCTTTGGCCTCGCCCTTGCTCATTTGGTTAGGGAGGAAGCAACCCATTTAAACACTGCAGGCTGCCAAATGAGAGGGCGGTCTGGGCCTGCCCGGGCCAGGGTAAGCCGGAGCAGGCACTGCTTTAGCAGGCACTGCTTTAGCCACTGCCCACCAAGCCCCACTCTGGCCCACCTTGTCAAGGCCACTCTTCATGCGGTTCTTGGCAGTTTTCAGCTCCTGTTTCTTCTGCCCAATGAGGATGGAGAAAATATGAAGCAGCTCCAGGTAGCTCTTGGGGGTCACGTAGTTGTGACGGGCCAGCTCAGCTAGGTACTCGGTACACTTCTTGGACACTGACTGGTGGATGTAGACACAAACCTGAATCTGTGGGGTGGGAGACCACTGATGCCAGCCTTGTAGAGGTCCCAGCAGAGACCTGGCCATGGTGCCCTTGAAGCCATTGAAGCCTGGTCCCAAGGAGGAGACCACATGTAGGAACCTCAATGCTTCTCAGGCACGCTATCTCCTATGAGTCTCATAACCTCCAGGTCAAGGTCACCTATTCTGCAGAAGAAAAACTCACGACCCAGAGAAGTCAAGGGACTCGTTTAAGTTCACACAACGTCAAGGGCAGAGCTGCCTTTGAACGTGGACCCAGGTGTCTCCCAGATCTTGGCCTGTTGCCCTCATCACAGCTCCTAAACTGCCTCACTCTGAGAGTCCTAAGGCGGGACCTTGGGGGGGAACAGAGGGCCCAAGGCCTCAACATAGCTGAGGAGGGAAACAGATTTACTCTAGTTCTTGGCTCGCAGGTAACCATCACTCTCTCAGGTTGGACCAGACAAATCTAGCCCCCATGTATGTCACCATGACAACCTTGTAGCACTCCCATGATACAAATGAGGAAACAGGCTTAGGATAGGTCAAGTTCTGCTCCAAAGCCCATCAGTGTTGGGCCTGGGACTCTCACGCAGGCTCCTGTGACAGTAAGTCCAAACCTAAATAGCTCCCCCTAACAGCCTGCTCCTCACCAAGACACCTACCAGTCCTCTAATGACTTCAGAGGTGGCTTCCAGGTCTGGGATTTCATTCAGGAACATGGTGGCCACAGACTCCAGCGCCTCTGCTGGCCACTCGTTAAACCAGTCAATGGTACAGCAGTTGACAAGGGAGGGGAACTGCCTCAAGCGAGCTCGGAAGACCTCTCCGATGGGGCTGGGGGACCAGGAGGCCAAATGAGGCACTGACTTCCGCCGCAGGACCCTCCAGAGCCCAGGGCCCTCCTCATGGCAGGCCCAAGTGCCGTCCCTACGTGGCCACCATGGGGGCCCATACCTCATACACAGAACCACGTGGATATTGCTGCGCACACGCCCAGTGTAGGCAGCCATAAGATTGGCTTTGGTGGGCTGCAGGCCCTGCTCTTGGATGTAGGGCCGCATGGTGTTGACAATCTGGTCCTGCTCATCTGCACTGTAGAGATTGGGAATGTCGCCGGAGTTTAAGACATTGTTGATGTCCTCGAGGAAAGACTCGTTCTTGATCTGGGAAGAGATGAGAGTACAAAAGCTAAGCCTTAATGATGGCCCCTGGGTGTTGGTCTCCAGGACCTTCATAGCAGCCCCGTTTTACAGACCATACCACTGAGGCTCAGATAAGCTCAGGGGCATACAAGTGACCTTACAAGTCATGGTCTAAGACTCATACTCAGGCCTGCCCTACAGCAGAGACTCTGAACATCAACACAGGGCTGTGGAAGGGCCCTGGGTCCTGGGTGGGAGACAGGACACCTTACTCTCCCTTTCCAGACCTCCCCATGCCTCAATATCCTCACAGGAGGAAACCAGGCCACAGGCAGAAATAGGTCCTTGCCAGACTGCATGAGGGGACCCTGGGGGTAGAGGTTGTGCTGGGAACAGAGGGCACCCTGCACAAAGTGGGACACGTTCCAGGGCTTCCATCTCTGGCCAGCTCCGACCAGCAGGCAGCTTTAGGCACTGCTCTCTTTGCTTTGAGACCCCAGAGCCATCACCTCAGTTTCTTTTGGAGACCCAGGGACAGGCCTCCTCCTAGGGAGCTCTAGAGGGAGCAGCCCCCAAGAGGGGCACCATAGGCACAGTGTTTCGGGTTGGAGTCCTGTGGTCCTTGAGGTGGGACTGGCCAGTGAGTATGGTGCCACTTGTGATCAGCCATGGTGCCAGGGGCCTTCTTTTCCCTTGGGGTATAGGGCTGACCTATGCCCCCCTAGCTCTGATAGGCTGAGTTTGGTCCCATGCACCTGACCCACCCAACTGAGGGCCCCCCGCCACCAGTCCGTCATCCCACCAAACATCCAGCCCAACTAAGAGTGACCTGGGCCTAAAGGACCGACCACTTTCTAGGATGCCACACAGGGATGGGGTTGTATCCAGCCCACCCTGGGCCCTGCCCTCTGCCTGTGGTAGTGGCACCTGAGTGTCAGAGAACAGGAAAGTGATGGGCAGGCTATGCAGGCCAGCCTTGAGCAAGATCTTCTTGACATCTTCACGCCACTCGGCCATGCCATAGTTCTTGGACAGCTCAATCTGGAAGCATTCATATTCGGCCCTGGAGACAGGAGTTTGGCTGGAGGCATGGCTGAGCTAAGGCCAAGTGCTGAATGGTAGGTGCCCACCCCCCACCCCAGCCATCTGGAGTTCTGGCTCCCATCCTGGGCAGATCTGCAGATGCTCCAGGCCCTGAACCTGCTCTCTTGCCTCCAGACCTCTGCCTAAGCTGTTCCATGGCCTGGAACGCCATTCGCTTCCATCCTGCCAGCTCTGAAACCAAGAGGAGGCCGTGGCCGCCACATCTAGGAATCCCTCCTAGTTGTCTGCTGCCACACCTCCCTTCCCTGCAGCACCACAGGGCCCTGCTACTGCCTCTCCCCGGAGCCTAGGTCCCCTGCCCAGTGCGTTCAGAAACCCTCAACCGGGGTGACCCCAGCCCTCCTAGCTGTGGCCATCCGCTGCCCAGCACTCCCGGAGCCCTCACATGTGCGAGGCCAGCCGTGTGAGGGAGCTGCGGCCACTTCCACCCACACCCAGCAGGAGTGCGTTGCCCAGTGCCTGGCGCAGCGTGCGGCTGATCCGGCAGATGTGGCTCATGGCATCCATGAAGAGGACCAGCCTCAGCTTGGCTGTGTTGACCTGGTTGTAATCTTCCATGTACTCCTCAATCACCTGCATCATCTGGGGGGCCAGGGCGGATGGGGAGATCTGGGTTGACTCTCCGTCCCCAGGCACTAGGACCCCGACAGAACACACCCCCTCAGAAAAAAAAAAAAAAAAAAAAAAAAAAAGAACACACTCCCTCCCACTGCCAGCCCAGCTCCTCTGCAGGGAGGGGTGTTGGGCCTGGTCTCAGGAGGGTTTGGCCCCATGTGCCTGACCACCCCCCGAGCTATGGGCCTCCCTGCCCCGGGTCCCAGCCATCCCGCCAAACATCCACCCCAACTGACAGTGACCTGGGCCTGAAGTGCTGACCACTTCCTAGGATGCCACACTGGGATGGGGTTGTATCCAGCCCGCCCTGGACCCTGTCCTCTGCCTGTAGCAGCGACACCTGAGTGTCGGGGAACAGGGAGCCAGACCTGTACAGAAGGCAGGCCTAGAGGAGGCCAGACCTTTGGGATACACAGAGGCCTAAGGAGCGGGGTCAGAGCCATGTCTGTTTCCTCTCGGCCTCACCAGGTGTGCTGAAGCACATGGGAGCTCATGAGGGCTCCTGGGAATGAGGAGGGGATGCATGTGCAGGGAAAACATCGGGAGCCCCTCCGGCCACACAGCTCTGAGGCCTCTGACAAGGTCTCTTCCATGTCTCCCTGGGGTCCCAACTCAGACCCTGCTGCCCCTCTGGGGGGCGGGATGAGAGCCCCTCCAACAGGCGAGCACGCCCACATTTACAGAACCTGTCCCCGACGAAGCCCAGGCTTGTCCCCAGCCAAGGCGGACCAAGCAGGGCCTGCTGCCCCTTCTGACAGGAGAGGAAATGGAACCTAGAGAGGCAAGGGCTGGCCTTTGAAGTCAGAGCCCTGACCCTCTGGTCACAGCGTGCTGGTCTGTTCGCAGTGCTGCGGAGGGCCCGGGCCCTGGGGGGCAGAGCGAAGGGGCCCCTCACCTTCTTCTCACTGGTGATGAGCTCGTAGGACTTGACGTCAGAGCCTGGAGACATGAAGTCCCCATAGAGGATGGGCTGGAAGGGACACACCTCGGCGAAGGTCACCCCCCACTGCTCCATGCAGCTCTCCAGTAGTTTGTCGAACCAGCTGCGGTCCTCATCGTTCACCAGGCGGTCGCGGAACACGCGGCAGCTCTCGTGGTACCAGAGCCGCAGCAGCCGCACCTTGTCCTGCAGCCAGCCCGCATCAGTCGTCAGTCGGCACGGCCCGTCCCACCCCCCCCATCCGTCCCACGCTGCACCAACTGCACCTCCCCTCCCCCTGCCCCACCCCCCACTGGCCAAGTGCCTGCTGGGACCCCGCTGCCTTAGCCGGTTGTCAGCATCCCCCCTCTCAGGGCCCCCGCAGCAGCTCAAACCCCAGGCCTGGGAGGAATGCCTGCTTCTCTTTATACCTTCCCGACACCCCAACACCCCGACACCCCACCTCTAGCCACTCAGCAAGACCCTCTGGCTCTGCTCCCATCCCTGTGTTTGCTGCCGCCTCCATCCTGCCTCTCCCCTCCTTCACCCCCACAATGAGTGGATGGCCCTTAGGAACCCCCCAGGCCCTTCTCTCTACCTTTTGGGCTATAGTGTGGCAAGGCCAGGGCTGGCGCCTATCCCATTCACCAAGTATCCCTGGCCCCAGGCTCTACACATACTGATGCATCCAGCCCCCATTCCAAGGGCAAATCTGTCCCCCAGCCCCCTCCATGCCTCCCAGCATCTTCAGGACGCTATGGCTTCCACAGCTGTCAGCCCCAGCCCCCCACCAGCACCCTGACAGCCCGCTCCCTGCTGCCGTCCTGCTCCATCCACCTGGGCGTCTGGTTCCTCGAGTGTATCCCCCTCACTCTGCTTCCCAAATCTCCTACACAGGGCCTCACCAGGCACCCTCTCTCTCTCCCTTGTGCTGCCCTAGATCTTTCTGTGGGATCCCCATCACCGCTGCCATTCTAGGCATGGATCTTAGCTGCAAGACGGGGCTCAGCTGTAGGAAAGCAGGGGGTCTGGAGCCCAGCCTGCCCCCAGTGCCACTCAGGGCCTGGCCAGATCAAGGTTAAGCAGTGCTGCAACAGTAATGTCAAAGACCAAGGAGCTGGAGAGGACAGTGGGGCCACTGTGGGCTCTGCTCCCTGGACACTGGGAAGGGAGCCTGCCGGGTCCTCACCTCGACCTTAGCTGGGTCGGCCATGAGCATGCCCTGGAAGACCTTGGAGAGGTCCCTCAGGTTGAAGGTGTAGTGGGACTTGGCCGGGGTGGGCAGCAGCTGGGAGGTGATGGTGGAGTACACCATGATGGTGGCTTCCACGAGGGGACTCGTGAAGCGGGCGATGGCGGGGGCCCCAGCTGTGGGAACAGGAGGGTGGGCCTGAGTCCTACAGGCGGGTGCCCCCCATATAGCCTCCAAGGATGCTAACCCCCTTTGCCAGGGCTGTGTTCTCCCCTGGGTGCCTTGTCCCCAGCCTGCGGGCTTGGGTGCCACCCAGCCTTCAGCCCCTCTGGGATGCCAGCTCCACCACAAGCTCTTGCTGATGTGATGCCCCCAGCTCGGGGTGAGGAATCTCTTGCTCTGAGCTCCCCACCCACCCGCCCATGGCCTCATTTCCGGCACACGCTGTCGTGCGCTGGGGCACACCCGTGGGGCCAGGGATACTAATGCGGTCAGTGCGGGGCCGGTCCCTTGCTCCCTTGCCCTGTGAGGCCGTGGGAACTTGGGGCAGAGGGAGTGAGAAATGAGTAAAGGGGCAGGAGGGCTTATCCATTAGTCAACCTAGACACTGTTCTTGGTCCTGGGCACAGAGGGTGGCCCCACAGACACACTCCTCCCCCTCTAGTTGCCACCCTGCGGGGCTCTGTGGACAGGCGGACAATGGTGGGCCTTGCAAAGGCCGGCTGCAAGAGAGTAGTATCCCAGGGCGCCTGGGTGGCTCAGTGGGTTAAAGCCTCTGCCTTCAGCTCTGGTCATGACCTCAGGGTCCTGGGATTGAGTCCCACATCAGACTCTCTGCTCAGCGGGGAGCCTGCTTCTCTCTCACTGCCTTTGTCCGGTGAGCTGGGGTTGGGGGCATTTCACATAGTGCTGGGAGAGGCTGTGTGAGGACGGATGCTCGAGTAGACAGCTGGAGAAGGGAGGGCAGGCCCGGAACCGGAGCAAGCATGCCGAGGCCTGGGGTGTTAAGGACCAGTGAGGGGAGGTGAGAGTTGAGAGGTGATGAGGGGCAGGGATGGCTCTGCCTGTCACCGTTGGGACGTGGGCCCTTGCCTGCAGTTGAGGAGAGGAAGAGTGTGATCCCAGTGAACGCATGGATGGGTCCCTCAGGCCGAGATGGCTACAGGACAGGATGGGAGGCTCGGGTGTGGTGAGGGCATGGGGATGGGGCAGTGGACCTGACCTGAGAGGAGGGGCTGCCCTCCAGCAACAGTGAAGCCCGGGAACGTGAGACTGAGAGAGCTAACGGTTGGTCAGGCCATCTGAGAACCACTGGGGACAAGGGCACTCTCCGGGGACTGTTGAGGCACGAGGGAAAGTGGGAATGGTGGCTGATGGCAGCTGAAGAGACAATGCTCTTGAGTTGTGCCATCTACACGAGCAGAGAACTTGAGAGACGGCTGGGATGGGGGTGGGGGGCCCAAAACGACTGTTTTGTGTTTTGTCGTTAACATGGGGGACATCCGGATGCATCAGGCTGATGGAATGGCCTGGTGAGGATGGGCCACACACACACGTGTGCTTATGCTGTGTGCTGGGAGGTGGAGCCACGCTCTCCAGCAGACAGTCTGGGGTGGGATTCGGGTTTACGAGAAGGGCTCTTTGGCTGAGCTCCGGAGAAGAACCGTCCATTCCCAGCAACAGGAGAAAAGACAGGACCAACGGTGGCCTGGGTGCAGGGGTGTGGGGGACATGGAAGCCTTGGGAGGGTACTGTCTTCCAATGGCCTCCTTCAACTGAGGTAACAGGAAGGGTGGGACGTGCGGCGGGGCTGGAGATCTGACGCCGTCCGTTACCCTGCTTCAGTGACCGCCTGATCTGCCCTGTGCAGGGCTGCCACACCAGAGATGCCTGCTCCTCCGAGAGGGCCGGCCTCCTGGGAGCCTCTGCTCCTCTGCACAGGGCAGGAGTTTGTTGGCTTGCTTTATTCACTCATTCAGCTCACGTTTACCTTGCTTTTACTGTGGGCGGGACAATGCCTGGACATTCCAGGCACTAAAGGGCTGACTGTTATGTGAACGGTTGAACGAGCCTGTGAAGGCATTTGCTCCAGAGAATCAGACGATGGTTCTCTGTGGCCCTGGGGACCCAGCCCCGGCCACCCCCACCTGGAGTCCAAGGCTCACCCAGGAACCAGCAGCCCACCCCATCCAGGCCCTGCTCCAGGCCGGCACTTACGCACAGGATCCCGGTAACTTCTCTCCCCGAGGAGTCCATCTAGAGGGTTGGGGGAGAGACGTGGGGCTCAGAGTTAGGTGGGTCCCCTGCTGCATGTCTTGGCCAGCTAGGCCAGGCGGAGCAGCTCCCAGAGCATCCCCCCAGCACCACCTCTCCTAAGAGCAATGTGGTCCCCATCCCTCCCTGGGCCTATCACCACTGATGGCAGGGCAGGCCAGGCCAGAGGAATGGAGGCCTGACTCTCATCACCCACCACCTGGCACAATGCCAAGGGGAGTTCAAGGTCAGAGTGTATCTTAGGCAGGAGGTGGGTTAATGGGGGAAGACTGCATCCTGATAGAGTGGAAGGTCAGAGCCACGTTGTCTATTCTATCTTGGTGGTTTTTCCTGATTTATAAAAGTAACATCCTTCTGCCAGCTTTTCTGGGTAAATACGAACATACACGTATGTACTTATGCAGGTGAAGACACAAGTATACACATGTATAAATCATATATTCAGCAATCACCACGTGCTAGGCTTCATGCTAGATACTACATCCAGTGTCTTATTTAACCTTCACAGCTTGGGAGGGTGGGCACTAATATCACCACCCATTATACAGATGGAGAAACTGAGGCTCAAAGAGGTTCATGAATTTGCCAAAGGTAACACAGCTGAGTAAAGGGTGAAGCCAGGGCTGAGGTCACTGCCTCACTGCCACTCCACCCCTTCCAGCTGCTGCCCAGGTGTCCTAGGAGTAGCTTACCCAGCCTGGGCTTCTGCCTTTGCCCGGGACCACCCCCCGACTTCCACCCGGTGCTCACCCATCCAACTGCCCAGGATGGTGGAGAAGATGCGCTTCTTGCTGACCTCGTCCATCTCGGCAAAGGACAGGTAGTTGAAGTGGCGTGTCAGCCGTGGGGTGATGGCATTCCTGCCTCCGCCCGGGGGGCCCATGGCACAAACAAAATTGATGTCCACCAGCTGCTTGAAGGCTCCTGGAGTGGAGGCAGGAAGTCAGAAGGGAGCCGGGCCCAGAGCTAAATTAATGGCTTTTTGTGGACCCTAGGCACTTGGCCTTCAAGGGCCTCCTCCTCTCTAAAAAACATTAAAAATGATCATTTATAACAGTACTGGAATATAGACAGATATAATATTATAAATTAACAGTGTTCTTTGACCCTTAAAAGTGATTTTAAAAGAATTCAAAACATTTCTGGGGACCCTCTAAAAGTACTGTGAGCAGTAGGCCCTGTGCCTACCCTGCCTAATGGAGGAGGCGCCCTGTCCTGCCCAGCACATCCAGCCCGCACCTCCCTCCCACCCCCCTGTTGGGCCAGGCCAGCTGGCACTCACCAATGACCTTGCGGTCATACCAGCCGCCGTGGTCCATCCACTGGCGCAACAGCTCGATTGGTGGCTGGGCGCCATAGGTCTCCAAGGCTGGCATATTCAGGTCATCAATGAAGAAGATAAAGTTGCGCCCCAGGGGCGGCCCATACACACCTTTTCGCCTGTGGGGAGGGGCTGCGTAAGCCCAGCCCACATTGGCACCAAGTCTTCTGGGAATCCAGGGCTGGTAAGATGGCCACTGCCTTCAGCTCTCTCTGAAATGTTAGCCCTCTTGAGCAGCCCTTGGTCCCAGTCTGCACATCCTGGGACATCACACTTCGCTTCCTGGAGTCTGGGCTCAGCAGGCGGATCTCAAGCCCCACCCCCACGCAGCCCAGGACAAACACGCACAGCCTGGCTCAGGAATTCCTGATGGGTGAGTCCCCAGACCAGTCTGTAAGAGCACCCAGGGCCCTCTAGGAAGTTTTTGGCAAACCCAAGAGCATAACTGGGCAAGGAGTTGGGAAAACGGCTGGTTGAACCAGGCTGGGAGAACACACAGCGGCAGAACAAGGAAGGCGGTGCCTGCCTCTTGTCCAGCTTGCTGTCGATGAGGTCCTGGGTTTGGTTGGCCGAAGTGCGGGCTGAGAAGGTGAGGAAGTGGCTGACATACTCTGGCGGCAGGTTCTTGAGGAGCTTGTCGGAGATGGTGAGGGTCTTGCCTGTGCCTGTCGGCCCGATGCACAGCACCTGGGAGAACAGGGATCACTCGTGCAAGACTCTCACTGGGTCTGGTGCAGGGCAGGAGCGCCCCCCCCCCACCTGGCTGTCCACGTGGGAGGCCAGCCACCTCCCAGCTTGGGCCTGGGTGTGGGAGGAGCAGAGCATGGCAGGGGTGCTCACGGGCTTGTGGTTGATGAGGAGCATGTCCAGCAGGTAGGACATCTGCACCGTGTCCATGGTAGGCACGATGATGTTGCAGTAGCTGGTATCCGGCATCATGGTGAATGGAGTCGAGGAGTCCATCCACTTCACCCAGGCCACCTGCAAGCACAGGCCGCTCCGGGTTGGGCCTGGAAGCCGGCCTCACCCCGCTCTGGCCAAGCATACCAGGAGGACGAGGGAATTCACTGCTAGGCCATGATAAGAGAGCCCAGGCGAGGGGCAGCTCAGGACTGAAGCAGGAAGCCCTGTGCCCCCCTCTCTGCTCAGGGTGGGGAATCCCAGAACAAGCCACTGGGAGTGGGGGGGCTTCCTAGGGACTGCGAGGTCTCGGTGTCAGGGAGATGTTCTGGCAGTTGGACAGCCCAGCGGTCAAAGACCTTTGCTGTTTAGTTTCTGGCTACCCGAGGAACCACAGGTGTTGGCATCACTGGTATACAGAGAGATGCCGCAGCCTGGCCGCCCCCACCATCCCTGCCTGCATGAATTCTTTCCTCCACAGCCTTGACCCAGCTTGCAGACCTTCCTTGATGAGGGGGCTCACTAGGGTCAAACTACAGGTTAGACTCAAATGTGCTCTGTGCGACCCCCAGCAGGAGCACGCATAGTGGCTGTCCCTGTAGATATCTCCCTGCCCCCTCCTTGTCCTGGGGTGGGGTCCTGGCCCTGGAAGCACAGTAGACTCCCGGATCCTTCGCTGGCTGATCGGAGGGATGGGACACCACGGCAGGCCAGGAGGGCTTGCTGTTCAGCCTAAGGGCACACAGCCCCTAGGAAAATGGGACTTTTAAGTAGAACTGCGGCAGCCATCCCTGGCTTCAGCATCAACATGGAGGAGGCAATGCTTATGGTCAGGAAGGGAGGAAGGCCAACATCTCCCAGTCCCATGTTCAAGTCCAGCTCTGCCGCTCACTAGCTGGGTGTGGCTGCTCTGAGCCTCAGTTTCCTTGTCTGGAAATTGGGCACAATCATAACCACACTGTGGGTCTGTGAGGATCCACGAGTTAATGCAAATGACTCCCACCTGAGCCCATCAGCATGGGCTCCTCTCCGTGGTCCTTATTCATTGATGAGGACAACCATCACCCAGAGGGCCCTCCTGGGCTTGCCCCCTCGGCACAGGCCTGAGTTCACCTGTTTGCCCTCCTCATCCTCGTCCTCATCGTCATTGGAGCTGCTGATGCCTGCATCCTCCAGCCTGTAATCGAACACCAGGCCCTCCTCCGGGAAGTGCAGGGTCAGCTGCAGGGACCAGAAGAAAACAAGGCTGTGAGGCCTGGGAGTTTGTGTGGCTGCCTGTCCCGGGGGGCCTAGGCCCCATGGACAGCCCCAGAACCCCCAGCGTTCTGGGACCTGGGAGCCCAGCCTGGGGGCTGCCGCCTCTCACGTTTTCTATCTTCATCTTGATCCTGAGCCAGTGGCTGAAGCTGATGCGGCTGGCGCTGTCCCCTGTGGCACCCACACTCCAGATCAGGGAGAAGATGAACCAGGGCTCAATCAGCTCTGGGATGCGACTCAGCTTTTCTGGGGGTATCTTCCTGAGGCCCTGGGGACAGTGGGGACCGCGTCAGGCCCAGGCCAGAACAGAGCTGAGCAGCCCAAGGAAGTGGGGTTGGGGGGCATCTTTGGGCCTCTGCTGCATGGTCTGGTGTGTCTGTAGCAGACAGGTTGGGGTGACCCCATGACCCATGTGAGCCAATCTGAATTGTTCTTCCAGAAAGCTGGGCTTGGGGCTCAGCACCCTCAGGTGCCCTGGCACAGGGAGCAGGGATAGGAAGGAGCAGGGCCCCGGCCCCCCTTGCTCAGAGCTGTACCTCTTTTGGCAGGAAGGGCTTGAAGAAGCAGTCTAGCAGCTTGAGGAGACTCAGGGTCAAGTTGCTGTTGGTTGAGGTGATCACCTCCCTTACTGAGTGCCGGATGAATGTGATGGATCCCTACAGGGGACGAGCACCTGGCTCTTGTGGCTGGTGGCCACAGCGCCCCATTGCCCCACCTGGGCTGGGCACACAGTGGCCTCGCTCACCTCCAGGAAGCGGATGAAGAGAAACTTGAACTGCTCCTCATAGGGCTTGAATAAGGCAGGGAGCCTCCTTAGCCAGCACTCGACAAAAGGCATGAGCCCCAGGATGCTGGGTTCCAGGTACACCATGCCACAGCGGGACACTGTGGCTGGGGAGGCCACAGCCAGGTCCTGCACCTCGAACATCATGGTCATTGACTGGCATGGGGAGGAACTGTGTGAGTGGGCAGGCTGCCAGTTCCTAGGGCTGGGAAAAGGGCTGCAGAACTGCTGGGCGGGGGGGGGGGTGTGTGTGTGTGTGTGACCATCCTGTAACTGTGGGCAAGCTGTGGGGCAGGCCGTGGAGGGGCCTCAGGAACCCTCAGTCCTCAGGTGACAACATAGCTCTCCCTAGGGCTGGGAGGAGAACCGAAGTCAGAAGCTTCCTGACTGCTCTCTGGCCAGCCTAGGACCAGGGCATTCTGGGGTCCCTGGAGCCCTGGAACAATGTGAGAAGAGCTGTGGGCCATGCTCCAGAACTTCTGGGAGCTCTCAGGAGGGCTCAAGGGATCGGCTCCATGTAGCTATCACAAACTGCTCTAACACCAGGTGACATGAGAACAGCACCTCACACACCAGGCGGGTGGCCCTGGGGCCAGGTGTGTACAGCCTGTCTCCTGACTCCTGGCACGTTGCTAGGATGTCTGACCCAGACTGGGCCCACATGGCTACAAGTGGGCCTGGGAGGCACAAGGCAGAGTCAGTGGAGAGCGGTGGGTGGTCATCCAGACTGAGGCCCAGCTCATCCCAGAATGTGGGCTGCAGAAGGGCCACGCGGGGCAGCTGCCCCGACACAGCTGAGGTGTAGGAGCTTGGGGATGCCCTGGGAGGCAGCTGTGGCCCTGAGAGGGAGGGGGATGAGCCTGGCCAGCATACTGCGGCCCCCGGGGCTACTCAGCTGCCAAGGAGAGCTGGGAAGACGGACAGGCAAGTGTACCTCGGTGAGCTTGATGATCTCCCCGGAACTGAGGCACAGCTTCTTGTTGTCGTCCAGCACCGTGTTCATGTTCTCTATCCAGACGGCGTCCACCGGCCCGTCAAACATGTACCACTTCTTGTTGGTGTTGGAGGCGATGGCCCCCGCCCGGATGAGGGAGGGGAAAATCCCATCTGTCCTGCAGCCACCAGGAGGAGGGAGATGGGGCAGGCAGCAGACCCAGATGGCTCCCAGGGAAACCTGGCCGCTGGTCTGGCCCTGCTCTGCGGGGGTCTTTCTCTTTGATATCTTCATTCATTTAAAAACAACAATGGGGAAAATGGGACTTTTCAGTGTAGCATGGGGCTATAAAAATGTGCGTTTATATTCCTTCTCTGCTGAATCATCACTAAGGTTAAATTAAAGGAAGATAAAAGATGGTATCCTGGGGAAGAGAAGGAAGTGGGGGAGGAGGCACCAGCAGAAATGGAGGCCCATCCAGTTCTGGGAGATGGGAGGAAAAGGAGATGGGGAAAATGACCTTGCAGGAAGGCAAGGGATGGGTCGTGAGCGGTATCCAGGTCCTGTCACATAACCCGGGAAGGCTCACGCTTCAGAGGCCTGGGAAAGTGGTGGGTAGGGGGACATCTTTCTGGTCTGATCCCCAGGCCCCCCAACCACCCACGCAAGAGCCTGGAGTGGGTGTGGATGAGACCCTTCACCAGCAACGGGGAAGCAGGCCGGAGTCATGTTTGGAAAGATGGGTGACTGTCCCACTCCAGTGCCCACACCCCCCTGGGTTTCCAGAACCCTGGAGCCAAGCAGAACCCTCCGCAGAGACTGGAGACTTCCTGAGAGAAACAGAGTGACCCCAGAGAAAAGCCTCCCAAAGACGTTTGGAGGGTCTTCCCCTAGTTGCTCTTCTCCAGCTCAGAGCACTTTCCCTGACATGCATGTGTCTGTGTGGGGGTGGGGGACCTGAGAGGGACTTCTAGCCATGAGAGCAGGCAATCTTTACTGAGAATTCGGCATGTGTCATACTGTCTAGACATCTTCCCTAGGTCAAGCTCATTTTCTCTTTCCCAGCACCATGGTGCCATTGTTATGCCCACTTCGCAGATGACAGCACCAAGGCCAGGGAGGGAGGAAGGTCACTCAGCAAGGAAGTGCAGTGGTGAGTGGAGTCCCAGGCATTTGGACTCCAGAGCCTGAGCTCCTGAGCTCCCAATGGACTAGGGGAGAGAGGCCCATAGCTCACAGCCCCCAGAGGTCTGGGCTCAGGGTGGTCCCTGGAGAGAGGTTGGGACCACTCACCACTCATGGGTAAGCAGGTCAAATTCTCCATACAGCTGGCCCATTGTGATGGACTTGGGGTTCAGCACGTAGTAACTGACGGCCTCATACGTGCCACCACTGATGGACGGCTGTCCTTTCAGCGACGTCATGGCAGCTGCCAAGACTCTGTAACACTGGGGAGACAGCCACCCAAGAGTGAGCCTCCTGGCTCCCCAGAGCACAGGGTTGCAGTGGGCTGCAGGCCACAGAGGGCAGGCAGGGCATTCTAGAGGCCACAGAGGTACAAATGGGGACTAAGACCCCAGCCGAGAACCCAACCCACACACCACCCCCGCCCGGGAGACTATCTGGGTCGTGAATTGCCTGGCTTGGCTCCACTTACATTGCTCTTGCCAGAACCTGTGGGCCCGACGAGCATGAGGCCATGCCGCACCACCGTGGTCTCATAGAGCTGGATACACTTGGTCAGGAAGCCTAGAGGGACATGGCAGTGGCACTCAGGGCGCAGAACATGGGCTCGGGTCCTGGCTCTGCCACTAGCTTGCTGTGCAACCTCAGGTGGGTCACCCTGAGCCTCAGTCTCCTCATCTAGAAAATGCAGCTGGCAATATACCTAGGGGCAGGTGAAGCCCTGAGCACAGGGACAGGCAAAGAGGAAGCACTCTGCTAATGGCGGCCATGATTTCCACCATGATTGATTCCCTAAAACCCGTTGGTCAGGTGTCCATCTGGCATGGGCCTGCTCAGTGTCACAAGCCCCAGAAGCAACTCCAGCCCCCAAATCCTCTGCCAGGCCTACAGAAAGCACCGCCCTGAGGAAATGGCAGCTGATACATGGCAAAACCCCAGGGACAGAATCGCAGCATCAGCAGCTGCAACTGATCAAGACCAGAGCTGTAGGGCTAGCTGCCCGTTGTAGGCAGAGGGCCAGGCCCACACAGGTAGGGACTGAATGTCTCACTTTGGCCCAACAGTGTATTGGGGAGGTGGCAGGGGGAGCTGTAGCCCTGCATGTCTGGGAGGCCATGCCAATGGGACAAGGTCCAGTTACCCAGTGATAGCTAATCGGGCCCAGGGCCACGAGGGAGAGATTTTGAGGCTTCCCTCAACAACCCCGCTGGGACCTGGTGGGCAGGAAGTGGCCTCAGAGTTCAATGGGGAATGAAGGACAGGGGAGGGCTTGGGGGACAGACCCTGCAGCCTGAACACATCAGGCCCCAGAGGAGGGTCCTGTATAGCCAGGGTGGCCACATGGCCAGGTGTGACTTCCTGGAGGAACGCCCCCGCACCGCATAAAGGATTGGCAGGGAGGGTCCTGGAGGAGAGGAAAGGTCCTCTAGGCTAGGGACGGTGAGACCAGAGCTCAAGGGGCACGGCCACGCAGTGGCTGCATGGAGACCCCCAGCTTCTATCAGGGAAGAGGATTAGGGTCAGAGGGAGACTGAGGGTGCCCTCCCCCAGGGTGCTCCCATCTGTGTGGTAGCCCTTGTAACAGGTTAGTTCAAGAAAGGCCCAAACGCTCCTCAGCCCAGTGACACCTGGGCTTATTCCAGTGACCTCCTGGTGTATTCCAGGAGGAGTGTGGGCAAGTGCAAGATGGGAGCAACAAGCTTTGTTCCAAAAGAGGACAGTGGGCGTTGGGTGTCGTGGGGCAGGGCTCACCATTTCCCCCAGTGACGGCATCAAACCCCACTGCTGCCCCAGGCAGGTAAGGGTGGGGTAAAGGACAGCCTCTGTCGGGGAGGAGCAAGGCCCAACAGGGGCCCGAGTCCTGTGACTGCTCCCCACAAAAGGAGGGGGCTAAGAAGGGGTCTCGGGCTGGTGACAGGATCTGCTTCCCCAATGAAAAGTAATCAGCACAATGAACGTTGGTCTCTGCCCCCGGTTCCTGATGCAGAGCTCCTCAAACCATTGTAAAGAGAATGCTAGGACAATCTTCCTTTCTAACACTTAGGCTTTGACCCTGGTTCCTGACGCAGAGCTCCTTTGTCATTTCCTGAGTGCTAGGAATGTCCTTTGTTCTAATGAGGCACCTCGTGGTGGCAGGCTTCTGGGAACAGGCTGGTCACCAGGAAGACCAAACCATGGTTAGATGCTTAGAATTGTCAGGCTCACTCCCCCATTCTCCAGAGGAGGGAAAGGGGCTGGGAGTGGATAATAATTGATAATAATAATAATTTATCATGCCTACATGATGAAGGCTCCATAAAAACCCCCCAAGAATGGGGTTTGGAGAGCCTCCTGCTAGATGAACGCATCCATGTGCTGGGAGGAGCAGACCTCAGCCCACGTCTCTCTTCATCTGGCTGTTCATCTGTATCCTTTCTTGTATCCTTTATTACAGAATAAGTAGCAAATGTGTTTCCCTGAGTTCTGTGAGCCGTTCTAGCGAATGATCAAACCTAAGGAGGAGGTTGTGGGAACCTCGGTCGGTAGCCAAGCTGCTGAAAAGTTGTGGGTAACGTGGGGACCCACTACTTGTGACTGCTTGTGACTTGTGCTTCTGGTTAGTGCTAGAACTGAGCTGAATTGTGGGACAGCCAGTGGAGAACTGGTGTGGGAGAACTGGTTGGTGTGGGAAAACTCCCACGTCGAGTGACACAGGCATGAGTGGGAGAGAGGACTTTCTCCTAGACATCGGTCACCTGCCCTATTCCGGGGACTGCATGGCGAGAGCCCCAGCCTGCCATAACACTCGGCCGGGTGTGAGTGACCCTGGGGCAACACTGCCCATCTCTGCACCCCTGCCCTGGATCCCAGGGAGGCCACTCAGGGATGGTGGGGGAAGCTCACCGTCCGCATCCTTAAGGTTGCTGTTCTCGCAGGCCTGGCGAATGGCCTTGTCCAGGATGCCATAGTCTGTCTCCTCCTCCTTGACGGTGGGGAACAGGTCCAATACGATCCCGGAGAAGAGCTTGAGGTCCTCCTGCAGGAACTTGGGTACATTCACGTCTCGGATGGCCCGGAGGCATATCAGCTCCTGCAGCAGAGCAGGGGGAGCCTTCAGGGGACCCGGGTCAGACATGCCTCCGCTCCCTCTGGAGACCTCCCACGGCCCAGATCCTTGCACTTCTCTGGACGGAGCTCACCTCACTCATGCTGGGGTTTTCTCGCTTGAGGTTCCCCGCGGCCGAGATCACAGTCTTCACAGCTCTCATCCCGAAGTCATAGTGATCCTGTTATTGCCGCACAGGAGGGGCAGGTGGGCCCTATGCCTTCGGTGGGGGAGGGAGCTGCCTGGCACACTCTGCCTCCCCGCCTGGTACCTGGCCCTCACCCAGCTGGAAGTTGCAAGGTCACACCCCCTGCAAGCCCCAGCCTGAGCCAGGTGCCCTCGACTGTAGGCCTCCGGCACCTTCTCCTTACCGTCCCAGGGGTTCTCTCCCTTCTCCGGCCTCCCTAGTCTGCAGCCCCTGCCTGCTTCTGCTTGACTCTTGGCCCCTGAGGGTGAGGACTCTACGTGGGTCTGACCCTGGCAGAGTCCTGTGGTCCCAGCACTGCACCAGGGGCAGGAATGTACTTGGGTTTCTTCAAAACATGACAGAAGGAGTTCCCATGGGTGCCACAGCTGGGTTGGCCCCAAGGGCCTTTGGGTTTCCTTCTAACATTCTCTTTTGGCCACACCACTGTAGCTTTTCCCTTCTTTGTTGCTGGTTCTGTTTCCATGACGTAGCATTTTTTATCATTTTCCCCCTATGGGGCCAGACCATGAGAGCTACATCTGGACCTGACCAGCATATTTCCCGGAAGTCTTGGACTTGGAGCAGGATGAAGTGACTGGGCTAGTCTTGCCACTTAAGATTCTGCACTTCCAGAACCATGTGCGTACAGTTAACAGGGAAGGCAGCGTTTTTGAAAGTGGATGGTGAGAAAGAAGGCGTGCGGAGGTGTGGGCATCCAGGCTGTGCTGTGTGGACAGCCGCTGTTTCTCCCAGTAACAGACCACATCTCCTCCAGCCCAGGGGCTTGGGGGGCCCCAGCTAGCCAGAGTCAGCCTGGATTCCTCCTGGCCACAGTGATTGGTGTTCATGCAGGAGCAGGTCACCCAGAGAAAGCCCATTAGGATGACTTTTTCTAGAACTATGAAGAAAGAGGAACTAAGCTGGTAGCGTGTAAGCCCAGAGCTGGCTCATCTCTGCCACCGCAGAGGGGGGCCTGCCTGAGAAGGGAGCCAAACAGGGAAGCTTAGCCAGCAGGGCTGGGGTCTGTGCCAGTGGCTGGTGCCCCTGGAAGCTGGGCTCAGCACACTGAGTGGAAGGCCCATGGTGCCAGGGGGCTGCTGTCCTGCTCTAGCCCCATAAGACCCAGCGTACTTGCTCCTAAGCCTTGGGTTGTGTGGCTCTCAGTTTCCTAACGCTTGAGCCAACTAGCCCTCAGCTGAGAAGTGGGGATGTAATTCCTATGTTATGGGGCTCACAGAGGGCAGATGGCGGCTCTCACACTCTGTAACTTGGTGAGGGCAGGGCCTCACCTGTGAGCTGAGCTGCTCGGAAGACAGCTTGAAGGTGGTTGTGATCTTCTTGGCCAGCACATTGGCCTCGCTGAAGCCGAAGGAGTAGAGGGAGATCTCTGCGATCATGGCATAATCCGGAACCATCATGGCCACCGGTCGGAAGAGCGCCTGGGGCACGGGGCACCCATGTGACGTGTGAACGGAGAGGCAGGCCTCCCCTCCCAGAGTCCTGCCCACTCTCTGGACCTCTCGGTGCTTGGTGGTCCTCAGCCCCCAGAAGATAGGCTCACTGCCCTCCTGCCCCACAGATGCTTGGATCCCCTCTGCACCTCAGCCGCCATAGCCGAGGCTGCTTATCCTCCCCCATGGCTGGACAGCTCTGTCATTAGAAATGGGTCCTTGGTCCTTTGTGTTGACCTGAACCCGTCCCCTGACTTCTGCCAAGCCGGAGGACAAGCCTGGGGCCTCCTCTCCATGGCTGAGGGGTGGGTCTCAGGAACCCCGGGCGGGAGGGGTGCCCCGGAGAGCCCTTGCATAGCGCTCCAGCACATCTAAGGCCACAGCCCCATGCTTTCCTGTACCCTGGGAAGCCTCTTGGGCTGCCCTGTGCCAGCACTCGCCTTCAGGTTATCAGGCAGCTCGGTGCGGCCGGCGTAGCCTGGGTTCATGGTGATAAACACAGCGCAGGATGGCACAAGTGGGATCTCGACGCCTTCAAACATGAAGCGTTCCACCTACAGGGGAACGGGGTTGGCTCACCCTGCCTCCTCTCTGGATGGGCCCCCTTGTCCCTGCGGATGCCCTGTCCTGGCTATAGCCACTCAGCCCAGGAGAGAAGGTGCGCTCCTCTCTCAGGATCTGGCCTAAGACCTTGGGTCCTGGTGGGCACTGGTGGCCTCCAAGGTCCTGGCTCCCTGAGGTCTTCACACAACTCCTGCTACCCCCACCATACCCCCAATTCTAGACACTGGTTCTCCTATACTTGGGCAATCTAGATCAGCTCTGACTAGGATCCAGAGCCCTACTGGGATGGGGCTGGGCTCCTCCCAGCCTCCCAGCTCCAGTCGCTAGGAGGAGACCTCTAGTCACTCTGAATGATGCTAGAGGAAGGACAGTAGGTTGGGGCTTTCCATAAGGGTCAGGATGTGGGAGGGATCCCTTTATCCACCACAGCCTGGCCTGAAAGTTGCCCCCAGAGTGGGGCAGGCATGTGGGGCTCCCTGACTGGCTACAAATGTCCCTCAGGGACAGTTCCACGAGGGGGGAGTGGGGCTGCCCATCCCCTGCGAGACAAAAGAGGTTGGGCTCAGGGAAGGCCTGAATGCCTAGCTTTTGATGCCGCGGGTATGGGGAGCCTGTGGCAGCATGGGCATGCTGGGGACAGATGAAGTGATACTCACCCGCTGTTGCTGAGCCTTCTGAATGGTGGTGATCTGCTGTGCCACCACCGAGAGCACCTCAATATCGATGCGGTTGAACTCATCGAAGCAAGCCCAGGCCCCGGCACTAAGTGCGGTCAGGACAACGCGGGGATAGGAGTTCTGAGCCCACCTGACACCTCCAAGGGCCCCCTATGACTCTGCTGGGAGGAAGCCTCCAATGGCCCTCTTGGCCAGCTCAGTCATATTCCCACCCCCACCCCCCCACCCCAGTGCCCACCAGGGGCCGAGCCTTTGATTTCTCTTATTTCATCCTGTCCCCTCCACCATCCTAGGAGGCTCCTCTCAGGTGGCATCAGCCTTCCTGCCCTGCCCCATGCCACTCTCATGGGCATCCTCACCTGGCCAGGCCCTTGAAGAACTTGCCCATGGCCATGAAGTCGAGCTGGTCAGAGCAGTTGAACACCACAGTCTGGATGGCCAAGGCCTTGCCCAGGTCTTTGGTAGTCTCAGTCTTCCCTGTGCCAGCCGGGCCAGCTGGGGCTCCCCCAAACTTGAGGTGCAGAGCCCCAGTCAGAGTCAGGTAGCATCTGCAGGAGCGAGAGGTAAGCAGAGACCACACTCCTTCCGCAGGGTTCCCCGAGACTTAGGAGTGGTTCACTTTATAAAGGGGTTGCCTGTTCTTTCCCCCAAGCCAATTCCTCTGGTACCCTGAAAAGCAGCTGTGACTGATGAAATCAGTAAAGCTCATACCCTCTAGATGCTTCCAGAGTGCTACATGTGTGCTTAAAAGCTTTACACCTTGGCTCATGAAATTCTCATAACCACCCTGAGGAGGCTGCAGGGGAAACTGGGGAACAGAGCGGGGAGTCAGCTGTCCCAGGTTGCCCAGCAGAGGGTCAGAACTGGTTTTGAACCTGAAGCCCGTGCTCCTCACCCTGCATTGTTTTAATAGACTGGCCCAGCATGGACTCCCTGGGCCTTGTGGCCCCCAGACTCTCGGGCCAGTCAGAGCTGGAGGGAAGGCACCAGAGTAGAAGCGTACGTGGGGAGAGGGCAGCTCACCGGTCGGTCAGGGGCGTGATCACAAGCCTCCCGCTGTTGCCGAGGTACTCATAGCCGTACGTGAACTCAGCATTCACAGCCCGGATATACAGGTTGTTATTTGTCCAGTAGTACCTGGCATTGCAGGGAGACATGTTCCCAGACCATGCGGACCACGGGCCGCTGGGTAGGACATGCGGCCCAGGAAAGGTGGAGAAGGAAAGCAGCAAGGTGCCCCGCCCAAAGCTTGTCCCAGGGCCTACTGGAGACCGACTCTCCAGCCTGCGCTGGCCTTGGACGTGACTGTGCCAGGGGCCCCTGCATCCTCACCTCAGCTGCGAGATCCACTCGAAGTCGTTCACGCTGACTATGTTCTCCTGGATCAGCTTGCTCACCACATCCTTGGCGTGGACCTCAATGACAATTAGCGCTGACAGCACAGCCCGCTGCATGCGGGACAGCTTTCCCCGCACCAGGGCCACCAGGTCACTGAGCTGTAGGAGCGGGGGGACGCTGTCAGATATTGGTGTGGTCGAGCTGGGTAGGCTTCCTCTCCCGTGCACTGATGGTGTGCTTCCCCCAGGAACAATCTCTCTGTCCTGGGAGCAGCTGGTGGTCTAGGATGGGAATGGGGTGTGGGACGAGGCATGGGGAGGGCAGGCAGGGCGCTGGCCACGTGGGAAGTCTGGCAGGAAACCAAATAAAACCGGAGCCACATGCACGGCCCCTGTAGCATGCGGAGACCTGGGAGCCTTCAGGGGGCCGGGAGCTGGAGCCTGGCAAGGAGCTCGAGGAAGGAGCATGGTGAGGAGCCGGGGGCACAGAGGCCCACAGAGGGGGCAGGGAGAGCCCACCACACAGTGCCGGAGGCCCCAGCGTGTGGCTCCCTCACTGACCACTGGCAGAGGGGCACCTGCCTGGCCTCAGAGCTCTCCTCAGACCACCAGACCCTCTCATGGGTGGCAGGTTGTGAGACACTCACTTCAGGGTCCAAACACCTGAGTGTTTGGCTCTTTGGCTCTAAGTCCAAACACCTTCCAGGATCAACAAAGGGAAGTCCCCCAGAGGAAGCAGTTTTTCCCAGGGTGTGGGGTGGCTGGAGGGCCACAGAAGGAGACTCCCTGGGCTCCTACCTGCCGGGCCAGCTTGGGGAACAGCTGGTCACTGAGGTTCCCAGCCTTCAGAGCCTCTGCCACCTCCATGGTCCAGTAGGTCTGGCACCCGGCAATGGTCACCTGGCCAGGCCACTTTAGAACCCACTGGGTCCTGGGCATCTAGACAGATAATAGGTAGAACTGATCCAGGGGCGGCTAGCCCTGCCTGTGCATTCTTTTTTGCTTAAACTTTGTCTGTGTTTCTGGGCCCAAGTAGTGAATTCCACCTCAGAAGCAGAGAAGCCATTAAGCTCTGGGCCTCTTGGAATGGGGCCAAGTCCTCACTTCCTCAGCAGAGACCTTGAAGTGGAGGCATGGGAGCCTAGGATTGGGGAACACAGTCCTGGGTTCAAATCCTGCCTGCCACTTTGAAATCATACACCTTTGGGCAGAAAACATCTCTGAACTAATCCACAGGGAGCTGCGTATGTGAACTCAGCATGGACTCAGTCCATGACCATGGACTGAGAAAGGTGATGTGGGGGAGGCCCTGGGCCAGGCAGGCTCACAGCGAGGACGTAAAACACAACCACAGTAGCCAGTCATTCCAGGGGCACGTCTCAGTTTTTGGACCATTTTCCGATTCCTCCTCCAGCAGCCCCAGGGACCACCTGCCCCCAGAGAACCCCCGGCTGACTAAGAGCTCCAGCGGTCAAGGCAGAGTCCGAGGATGAGGCAGACAGGCAGGCGGGCAGGCGACCCTGTGAGGGAGCGGTGGGTCACCGAGGCTGTGCTGGGACAGGTGGCATGGCTCACCGTGGGGTAGGCCTTGATGGCTCTCTCGATGATGTCCCGCACGCTGGCCCTCATGCTGCGCTCCACCTCCCGCAGCCAGTCCTCCACGTTGCTGGACGGGTAGATGGAGAAGGACAGCTGCACCTCTTCACCCTCGGCCGAGAACATGTGTGTGATCTCCAGGTCCTTCTGGAATTGCAGCTGCGGGCAGGGGAGGAGTGAGAGCGGCCTTACCCCCTGTGTGCCCAGAGGCCCCGTCTGCCCCAGCCCTGGGGCTGGCCCTGCCCTCTCCACTGTGTCCCCCGACTGCATATGGGGTTTGCCTTGTCCACAGCTGCGGCCCAGCCCAGTTGGGGAAGGAGGCTAAGCCTGCCTTGCCTGTCCCCCTCCCCCAAAGATCTGTGTGGCCTTCCTTGTAGACAAAGAGAGGATGAGGGGACTCAGGAACATCCACTTCCTGGCTTCCTGGGTTTCTCGGCCCAGTCGGCACCTCAGGACTCTACGGAGCTGGGTGGGGGTTCTACAGGTGCCCTTCCTCCCAATGGCCCTGGATGTCTCCAAGGGCCAGGAATCTCACGGGCCACCTCAGTTCCTGCTAAAAGGACTTGGGGCCAGAAAAGAGCTCTCCTCCCTGGGAAGGTGCCCCAGAGCTCCCAGACCTGAACCCCAGGCCCTGTTACCCACCCGGGCAATGTTCTCGAAGCACTTGCGCAGGTGGGGCTGCACGGCTGTGGGGTCCTTTGTCTGGGACAGAATCTCGAGTAGTTCATCGTCTGACAGGAAGTAGAATCTGCCAGGGGCACAGGGAGGGGTGAAGGAGTGGGTCAGACACCCTCACGCCCCAGCCCCACGGGCAAGCACTGACAGTGGGCATGGGCCAGGCGGTGCCCACCTGGGGAAGGCGCCCCGCTTGGTCTCCAAGTAGTCGCTGAGGCCCTTCTGCACCATGTCCAGCAGCTTGTTGCAGTCCCGCAGGCTCTCCAGCAGCCTCTGGTCAGAGCACACACTGATTACCTGCACGGCCCAGGCCAGAGAGTGGAAGTGAGCACGGTCAGACTGGGAGGCAGCAAGGTGGGCTCAGAGGGCACCCGCACTGCCCAGAGACCCCAGTAGGACCTGGGAAGGAGAGAGGGCAGGAAAATGGCCCTGAGCCAGGGCCCACATCCATCACCCCTGTCAATCCACAGAAAATAGTCTATGGTAAAAAAATAAAAATAAAAAATACTAGGATTAGGGGCACCAGGGTGGTTTAGTCAGTTAAGCGTCTGCCTTTGGCTCAGGTCATGATTCCGGGGTCCTGAGATAGAGCCCCGTGTCAGGCTCCCTGCTCAGCGGAGAGCCTGCTTTTTCCTCTCCCTCTCCCTCTGTCCCTTCCACCTGCTCATGTTCCCTCTTTCTCTCTAATAAATAAAAAAGATCTTTAAAAAAAAAAAAAAAAAAAAAAGAACTAGGGTTAAACAAAGCCAAGGAATTTTATTTGTTGTGGGACTTGTCAGAGTCTTTAAAATCCTAATGTAGGGGGCACCTGGGTGGCTCAGTCAACTGAACGTCCAACTCTTGGTTTCAGCTCAGGTCATGATTTCTGGGATCAAGCCCTGCCTCAGGGTCCACGCCCAGCATGGAGTCGGCTTCAGATTCTTTTTTCCCTTTTCCCTCTGTCCCTCCCCGAGACACGTTCTCTCTAAATATATAATAAAAGAAGTAAGTACAATCCCTAACATCCTAATAATGTAGGGACACCTGGGTGGCTCAGCTGGTTAAGCGTCAGACTCTTGGTTTCAGCTCAGGTCACGATCTCAGGCTTGTGAGACCGAGCCCCGTGTCGGGCTCCACGCTCGGTGCAGAGTCTGCTTGTCCCTCTCCCTCTCTCCTCCTCCCCTCCTTGCTCTCTCTTCCATATAAATAAATAAAATCTTTTTAAAAAAATTTTAATGGAGACTAAATCTTAAAAGGGAAAACTGACTACCGTGTTTCTGAGGAATCTCTCTCAAGACTGGGGAGTCCCCTCAAAGGGACACGGGCCTCGGACTTGTCCTTCAGTCTTGCTTGTTCAGGGAGAGGAGAGGCCAGGAGGCTGCCAACAATGTGACTGGGGGTCTCGGCGGTCCCCAGCACCCCCTCCCGGCCCCACGCGAGCTCGCCTCACGGTTCTCGTAGGCGTTCTTCATGATCTTCCTCCAGATCCGCTCCATCGTCTGGTAGCGCTTGCTCTCCACAGGCAACTGCCGATTGATGTCCTCCGAGCTGAAGATGGGCTCCAAGTAGAGCCAGGCCCGCTGACAGTTCAGCCACTCCTCCAGCACCTCCTGGGCAGGGCAGGGACCATCAGCGCCTGGGGTCCACATTAGGTCCTGGTGACCTGGAGATCTCACCAGACCATGGAGTGCTGGGCAGAGCCCTGGACAGCAGAGCCAGTGTCCACGGAGGGGGGGGGGGGTGATTTCCACGTGACCCTGCCAGCCACGGCTCCAGGGATCCAAGGCTACACAGAGGCCCTGGCTTCTAGAGAAGCCCGAATGCCCCCAGGACCCCTGAGCCTCCAACAGACCCAGCCGAGCCGCTCTTCCCTACGAGAAAACCACCCTCACACCAGCGAGTGCTGCAGTCACAGAGGAGAGCCCAGTGCAAGGAGACCAAACCAGTCCTCTTTCCTGGGAGGACTTTTGGGTCCGTGATCCCAGGAGTCTCTGAGGTGTACTGGGATTTGAGCTCGAGATCCCTAAAAGACTCTCTGAACCTCAGTCCAAGAGCAAGATACCTCCAAAACCAGCCGCTTTCTCCTTCTACCTTCAAACTCCTCTCTATGCATTTTTCTCTTTTCCCATCAGTGCAAACTCTTCATTCATTCATTCATTCCCTCCCTCGAGTGATGTGTACTTCAGCCAGTTCCGTTCCAGGCCCGGGCTACGCCCATGTGGGCATCCAGAAAAACAGGGAAGCAGGATGTGGTTCCTGCACTTAAGGGGCCCACAGCCCACGAAATAGCCAGCTCTGCCCCTAGTCATTAAGGGCCCAGCATATGTGATGGACTTTGTAAGAGGTACCAAGGGCCACCTTGCTGGTAGATGAGGGAAAGTCAGTGAGGGCTGCTGGACGCTGAGCCTTGGAGATGGCAGGAAGAGATGGAACTCCAGGGGTAGGGGGCAGTGTGAGCAAAGGCAGAGACCCAGGGACAATGCTGACCAAGTCAAACATCTCTGGGTGATCCAAGGAGCATACACATAAGCCCTCCTCACTTGGCTGCTGGCCTTTACTGGAGGTTCCTCAGCAGCTCCCAGAAAGGCCCCAGGGAAGGGACTGTAAGAAACACACCAGTAGGCCTAACCTCAGGATAATCCTCCAAGGCTCAACAGACAGCCGTCAAGAGGGGCAGTACCCAGTGCCCAGGCCCCTTCAACCCGCGCCAGCTTCACGTAAGAGAGAAATGAGAGGCTCAGAGCAGAGCAGACAGCCCTGAGGAGCCTCAGGGCCTTGCCGTATCCAGCCCAGAAATTTCTGAGACTGGAGGTCCTAGTGGTCCCAAGACCGAGTATCTCCTGCCCTTCCCCAGCTGCAGCACTGGACCACACACAACCCCACCCTCACATCCAGAATCACTTCCTCCGGTAGCCAAGTCTCAGAGATGGAGAGCCTCACCCTTGACGCTCTGCCCTGCAGGAGGGGCCTTCCAGAGATGGAGGAGCCCACAGACCTGGGTGAGGCACCCCCCCTTCGACCCTTAAAGGGCACCGCCCACCCAGACACCTTAAAGGGCTGCCTATGTGAAGGATGGGGAGGAGTATGTGAGGACAGCAAGGGCCCACCTGGGTCAGCTTCAACTTGTTCTCCCAGGAGTTGATGCGCTGCTCGAAGGGCTTCTTGTAGGGCGAGAAAGACATGCTCTGCGTCATGACAATGTGGTCGTCAAGCAGCTGCGAGGCCTCGTCCGGGCTCTTGAGGATATAGGTGTCTGTCTCCTTGTACGGCAGCACATTGAACAGGATGGTTGACCACTCCTTCTCCATCTTGTCCAGTGCCTAGTGTTGGGGGGGGGCAAGTCAAGGCGGGGTCCTGGGAAGGTGCTGGCCCATGTGCTGTATGACCAGCACTGGACAGGGAAGAGCAGGCTCTGCACAGCCATGACTACGGCTGTCCGGCAAATACTTCCCAGTGGTCTGGCCACCAAATCCCCCGTGGGACCTTGTCTGAATTCAAGGTTGGCTGGTACTCATCACACGTGCTGCCCATGAACAGCATACACACCTACGCTGGGAGGCAACTGAGGTGCTGGTTAGAAGCTCTGGTTCCAGTTCGAGCCCTTACTGGCTATGTCACACGGGACAGTTGCTGAACCTCTCTGAGCCTTAATTTATTCATCTGTTAAATGAGGGTAATACTATCAGCTCCTCCCTGGGCCAACTGAGTAATGACAGGGATGGTGAACATTGCACCAAGCACTTTACATCCATGACTAACCCACTGAACAGAATGCACCTCAACCCCCGAGCCTGGGGAATGACCCCAGGGATGGGGCCCAGTAGTGTCCGCCTCCCAGGCCGTGGGGCTGGGTGGGTCCCCTGGAGGCCACACACCTGCTCAATGGCGTACTCCTTGCCAGCCACCTCAGCCACCTTGCTGATACTCTCGATGTGGTCCTGCAGGTTCATCTCGAGGCAGCGAGCGAAGGTCAGGTTGGCCTTGGGCCTGACGTTAATGTTGATCTCATTGGACAGCACCTCCCAGTGGCGGTTCCGCATGCCAGGGTTGCGCAGCCCCTGGATCAGCGGGATGTAGGGCTTGAACTCCTCGATGCGGGCCCTGATGTCTAAGGCCACGTCCTGGCAGGCTGCCGGGGCGGGACAGGCAGGTGTGAGAGGCGGCCAGCTCAGGCAAGGAAAGAGGAGACAGGCTGGCTTGGCTGCTTACCTGGTATGTCCTTGAACTGCTTCACACACTTGTGCATGGTCTTGAAGGACTCGATGACGTTCTTCTCCAGCTGCTCGGCATCGATGGCCGACAGGGGGTCATTCATCCAACTCTCCGACCAGCGCAGCCAGTCAGAGGCCGTGGTCCAAAGGTCCAGGTAGGGCTGGAACTCCTTCACCATCCGGGAGAGTTTGTCGTACTGTGGGGACAGAGCAATCAGGGCTGTCCGGGAGTGCTTCCCGGGCTCTCTGCACACTCACTGCTCCTTCTTGGGCCGGGTCCTCTCCCATTCCTTGCTCCTGGATGCCGTTCCTGCTCCTGTCCCCATGAGCCCTGGCCTGGCCTCCCTTCCCCCACCGCACATGGGCTCCGGGTAGCTCTGCGAGGCCTCCTGCCTGATTCCAGCCAGTCTCCTCGCCTGGAGGGCTGGGACTAGGGAGTTGTTCTGCAGCCTGCTCAGTCCCACCCTTCAAATTCAGGGCCCTGCCAGCCAGAAGCTAGGTTCAGATATGGCCACGAATGCCACGGGATCTTCCTCAAGCTGTGGGGCTTAGAGGGCGGCGTCCCCCGAGGAGGCCTACATTAGTGACGGGCAAGCCGAAGATGCGCTCCCGGTTATTGTAGAGCATGGCCAGCTGCTGGCAGTCCTTCAGCTGCTTCTTGACCCGCCGCACCTCATTGGCAATCTCGTGCGCTCGTGCAATCTCCACGTGCGTGGAGAAGCCAGCCACCACCAGCTGTGGGCCAAGGAGCACGGGGTCAGACGCCTCCAGGGCCCCAACACCTCCCCATTCTGAGGGCATTTTCTTCTCCTGGAGTAAGTGGGTTCCTGGCCAATCACAGGCATGCTGATTGTCCCTTTGACATAGCAAGGTCAGAGGGCGACCCAGCATCCTTAACACTGTGCCCATTTTTTCACCTATCGGGGCTCCGAGGACACCATGGAAGAGCTGGGACCCTTTGTAACCCTGAATTTTCTGGAGCTTGCTGCCCAGGCACCCCCAGCCATTTGTTCATCCACCCACCAGTTCACCCACCAAACATCCCCACAGCCCTTGCTGCATGCCTGAAGCCAGGCCTGGCCCCAGAGCGCATGGTGGGGAGTGAGGTGTAGTGGAGCCCTGAACCAGCCCCACCTGCAGCCCTTCCAGCTTCTCCTGGAAGTTGTTCTGATCCATAATCTGGATTTTGTGGAACTTCTCCTCATCTTCTGTGTGCTGCTGCTGTACCATCTCTATCTGCCCAAGGATCTTAGAAGGCCAGTTGCTGGCAGCCCACCTGGAGAGGATGGGGTGGGCATTGGGTGGGGGGGGTCGCAGATGAAATCATGGGGTGGCCTGGCCAGGCAGGGGCACCCAGGGTGAGGGGGAGATTGGGGGAATCCAGGCGGCAGCTGGAACCAGTCACAGCCAAGCAACCAGGAAGTGGAAGTGAGCTGGAGGCAGCCCCTGCCACCATCAGGGTCAGGATGTGGGCCTGCCTGGCTGGGGAGGCCGTCCCTCCCTGCGGTCTGGGAGCTGTGGTGGGCATCCAGGGAGATGCTGGCCCATGGTGCCCAGTGCAATGACGGGGCAAGACAGGGAACAATGTCGGAAATGAGAGAGGTAATGCTAGACTCCCCCCACTTACATTCCGGGGTCTGGAGGTGCCTCACCTCCCATTAGGCAAAGCAGTGGCCTGTGGTCTGCACTTCCATGGTGACCAACAAGGCCACCAGGCCAGCATCCTTCATATCAGACTGACTCCCTTTGCTGGCTAATGGGGGGACTCTGTAGAATTTGGGGATTCTGCCTGCATCTGGCCTAGGAATGCTGACCCTAGGGGAGGTCCAGCCTGAGTACCAGGATGCCCTGTAAAGCCAGTGCCTTGGGGCTCTTGGCAGGGATCCCAGGAGACAGCGCCAACCTCTTCCAGGCCTCAACATTCTGAAGGCCCCCCAGGCCTGTGAGGCAGAGTGGGCAAGGGGTTCTGGAGGCCTCGGCAAGGCAGTCCCAACCTAAGGCTGTTTCTCAGAAGGCTCTTGAGCTGGGTGGGGACAAGTGCTGCTCCCCACTGATCACCAGGATAGCTTTGTCTGCTCTCCATGCTCCCAAGAATCCCAAAGGGCCCCTCCCACAAAGGGGATTCCAGGCCTGTGTGAACATGTGTGTGTCAGGCTGACAATGTTTTAGAGAATGGAGACAGGGTTAGGGGGCAGCAGGGGCCCTAGATCAAGAGGCTCCTGTGATTTCCTTCTGCACCACCAACCACCTGGCCCTGGCCCGTGTGGAGCCACGGTCTCAGACATCTTGGGTGACATTTCTGGTGTGAACACACAGCCATGTGTCATGTGTCACAGCACCTCTTTGACCCCCACTCTGGGAGGGGGACCAAGTTCCCACTCACTTGTCGTTGAAATCCTCTGTGCTGAGGTTGTAAAAGAATTCGTCCATGACCTGGTAGTCATCCATGACCTTCACAATCCGCTCCTGCACGGACAGGTGGTAATGACAGCTGCATGTGTGGGACCTCCAAAGGGGCTGAGCACTAAGGAAAGGTGGCTCTCTTCCACAGAGGGAGGACTGGGGTGAGGGAAGAGGCGCAGGATCCACGGCCAGCACTGGGCTCAGGGCTCCAAAGGCCAAGGCTGCCACACCTCCCACTGCCAGGCCCCGTCCTATACCTCCCACACTCCTGGCCTCCCAGATAGCATGGCTCTGAACTTCCACCATGCACCCAGTCTTGTAACCTCCCAAGCCCCTTATCCTCTGTGTCTCCCTCTCCTCTAGCTTCCTGGCTCCTCATCTCCCAGCCGCTGTCTGTCCCTAGGCCCAGCCCCCGGTCCCCCTTATACCCATCTCACCTCTAGCCCCACCAGCTTATCAGGGATGCCCTTCATCCACTCGCGAAGTTCAGCCAGCTCCTCGATGCTGTTAGGCTTCTCATAGATCTTGCGGCTGATACTGCGAAACTCCTCACAGATCTGGCGAGGGGCGGAGGGCACTAGCGAGGCCGTGTACCCGCCCTGTCCTTTCCTGGGGCCTGCTCCTCCTTCTTGGATCCCAGTGTCTCCTGACAGGTAACCGCCCCCACCCTACCACATCCTGCAGCTGACTTGCTGGGGAGCTGAGGCCTCCCTAGCTTCCTGCGCCCAGCCAACACACGCATGGGACTTCTAAGCCTACCGGCACACCCCCCGTTCCATGAACTGGCCCATCTTTGGGAGAGATTCCCAGGTCTTTCCAAGTCTAGGGAAAGAGATAGTAGCCCCTATTTCCTTAGACCTTCCATATGGGACAGCTCCCCTTAAACAGGCTGGGGGTCAAGGCAGATTCTTCCATTGGCCTGGGCATCTGCAGACAGCCCTCACCCTCCCTAGGGACACCTTCCTTATTCATGGGAGCTCACCGAGGATTCGAGAGTGAATGCATGTCAGTGGCTGGGCACTTACACTGTCCACCTCCTTGTGCAGGTTCTTGGCCAGGATGTCCAGCATGGAAGTGGCCAGGGCCTTGCGCTTCTTGGACAGGCTCTGCTTGACGTTCTCGACATTGATGTAGAAGGGCCCAATGATGATACTGCTGGGCAGCGAGTTGTCCAGGATCTCTTTTTCCTGAAGGTGGGTGAGCACCACCTCCCGTACTTCCGAGGCTGTCGGGCAATGCGTCTGGTAGTCTCTGTGGACGGTGGACACACACGAGGGGCAGAGGGTGTAAGTGGGTGGCCAGGGGTCACACCGACACCCAGACGCCCTCAGATGTACACACGCACTTGAGGAAGGTGGCAATGTCGTTGTTGTTCAGCTCCAAATACTTTTGGTACTCCCTAGCGTAAGCCTGCAGTGGGATCATGGCCTTGCGCACAGCATTGGCTATGATGGCCCGCAGCTCCTCCACCAGTGGCTCGTGGAGCCCCACGGACTCCAGTAGGGGGTCGCCGCTGATAAAGATGTCCTCCATCACCAGCTGCAGAACCAAAGGCAGGGGGAAGAGCTGGATGAGCCACAGGGCTCAGGCAGAGGGGTTAGAGATGGGATCCGAAGCCAGAGCAGGCAGAAGTGTGGCCAATCACAGGCAGCGCGGTGGGGGCTGTGCGCAGCAGTGTGACCAATCACAGACAGCGTGGGGAGGGTCGGAGCAGCAGCGTGACCAATCACAGACGGCGTGGTGGGAATCAAGGCAGCAGTGTGACCAATCACAGACAGCGCAGTGGGGGTCAGGGGCAGCTGTGTGGCTAGTCATAGACAGTGTGGGGAGGGTATGGAAGAGGGTTTGCTGTGGTGTCTGCCAGCACCCTGTGGACTAAGATAGGGCTGAAGTCCCCGGAGCCCCACCCAAGGGCGGTGTCTTCCTCTACCCGGGCCTGACTCGGTGCAGAGCCCAGGAAAGGAGCAGACAAGGCCACTGGGTCACTGATGGCTCTGGCTACCCAGTAAGGAAGACAAGAGGGGACTAGTTCCAGGAGCTCTTGGGCCGGGAGGAGTGAGATGTAACCGGGTGTGTGATGAGTGGAGACTTCTGGCAAGAGGTCCTGAGTGTGACAGTCAGTCTTTGTCCACATCTTAGCTGGAGAGAGAGGCAGGGAGCTGGGTGGGATCAAGAGAGTGGAATCGGGGCCAGAACAGCTGTGGCAGGGGTGGAGAATGAGCCCGGTTCGAGTCGCAGGTCTGACACTTGGTCGTTCTGTGCCCTCTTGGGGCATGACAAAATGGGGATGCTAAGGGTTCCCAGCACAGCTTGTGGTGAGGATTAAGGGAGTCCTTCTAACATTGAAGGTCTGAGCACTCTGCTGGCCAGGCAGGAGGCCTGAAATCAAGTAGAACTGCCCTAATCCCATTGGCCTGTGGCTGGGTAGCCCCAAGCAGCCAAGCCAGCAGATGCCTTGGGCCTTGAGCTGTGGCCTACCTTCTCCAGCTGGGGCACCGCATGCGTGGACAGGATGCCCTTGTCAAAGAGGTTGAGCAGAGATGTCTCAAAATTCTCCAGTGGTGTGCTGTAGTGCACCCCTGAGCTATCCAGCACCAGGTCCACAATGAAGAGGGGATTTTTCCGGGGCCTGTCGGGTGATAGGCTGACTGTGGGTAGGCGCCCAAGGAGGCCTGTGTGCAGCATATCTAGCCCTCTGCCCTCCCTGCCAGCCCAATGGTTCTCAAGCTTCTCCATGCATGAAAATTGTCTCCTCCCTCCTTCTAGAAATCTCTAAGTTACCGGAAAAACACAGAGCAGCCAAAGATTAATCCATCTCTGCCACTTGCCCAGAGGTCCACAGGTACCGGGAAGAGGGAGGACCACCACCAGGCGGTCCTGAGGTCATCAGGGCAGGCCAGCCAGACCCTGGGTCCTTGCGGCACCCACGCTCTCCCCGGGAGGGCACCATCTTTGACTTCAGATGCCCACTACACGCCAGCAACCCTCAAGCTTCCCAGCCAGTCCTCCCTGCTGCACTCTGGATTGCCATCCATCACCCACCTGCCTTTATGGGCATCTCAAACACAGCTCCCCTCAGGGCTCGGTGCTAGCGGTGGACCACAGGAGTCAGCCTGTCTCCTCCCCTCCCCTCCTCCCACTTCCCCTCCTCTTGCTGCCAGGCCCATAGCACTGCCACTCAGGCACTACCCCAAATCTGCACCCCTCCCGAGTCCCAATCACATCATCCTTTTTCTAGACAATGGCAGAAAACTTGGTCTGACTTGCCTTCTGCCTCACTTGTTCCCACAAATCCAGAGCTTTGTTTAATGAGGGTGTAACTCCCCTCTAATGGCTGCTGAACACACTTAGAATAAATCTAGCCCCCGACTGTGACCCCAAGAGGTTCTTTGATCTGGCCTGTCCCTGCGACCTCTCCCATATTGTCCTGACCAGCCCTCCCCCACTCCAGCCATAGCTGCTGGCCCTTCCACCCTTGACAGCCCTAAGGTCTTCCTCCCCTCCGAGCCTCTGCCTGTGCTGGGCCTTCAGCCCAGTGCCTCCCCCTCACATCTCCTTGGCTGCTTTCCTCTCAATCTCAGGTCTTGACTTAGAGGACCCTGACCCCCTGGCAGAGTCCCCTGTCCCACCCTGGTCTGTCACAGCCCGTGCAAACATTGGCAGTGACCATCTATTGATTCACTGGCTTGCTGCCTGTCCCCCATGAGAGCAGGAATCCTGCCTCTCTGCTTCCGCTAGAGCTCCACCTGGTCCATGGCAAGTGCTCAAAGAATATTTCTTTTGACTGAGTAACTCAGGGACTGATGGAGAAAATGAAGGCCACCTAGAGATGTGCAAGTCAGAGCTGGTGGGACAATCCCTGGCCACCAGGGCCAGGGCCGGGCTCTCCCTGCCATCCAAGACCTGGCGGTGCTGGGCACCCTGGTCCCGGCTGCCCCATTCCCCCCACCCCTGCCTGTCTGGCCACCCAGTGCCTGCGCTCGGCCAGCCCCACCTGTAGGGGCTGTTGATGAGGTCGTCACCCCAGACCATGTGGTCGGGGCAGTCCAGCACGCTGCAGCAGGCGTCGCTGATGAACTGCGAGAAACTGGCCAGCGAGTCCTGCACCAGGAAGCGCAGCGTGTCCTGCAGCATGTACTTGAGCAGCTCCATGAGCTTGCGCAGTTTCGACATGAGGTACACCTCCCAGCTGGTTTCATAGAGGTTGTACCAGCCCTTGCTCATGTCCCGCAGGCTGCTCCGCATGGCCACCTTGAGCGTGCTGATCCAGCTGTCCTTCAGGAACATCTGCACCTGGAATGGCCATGGGCGGCATCAGGTGGGGGCCCCTGGGAACCTTCTGCCCACAGCCACCACACTCAGGGACCCTAGACACCAGGGTGCTGGGGCAGCCTCAGGACCCAGATGGCCAGGGAAGGACCTCCCGCAGCCCCAACTGACTGCCGAGCCCCACAACCAACACCCTCCCGTGATCCTGGGGACCAGAGCTCCTCTAGGGGAAGGAGGGCGGAGGGGCAGCAGAAGCAGGGCTTTTCCCCCAGCTAAGGGAGAGACAGAGAGATGGAGACACAGCCAATGAGCAGAGACACACACGGAGTGAAACAGGAACGGGGAGCTTTTTTCCTGGAGTACCTGGTGATGGTCTCCCACAAGGCTATACCCTTCTTCCTTCACACCCCCATCCTTAGCAGCTATGTGGACTTCCTGTTATCCTTTCTAAGACAAGGGGTCTGCTTCAGAAGCTGCCAGGGTTGGATGGAAAGTGACCGGAAAGGGAGCCTACCCTGGGTCTCCTCTCTTCTCCTCTCTGGGATGAGCCATCCCCCTGGGCAACCCCCACCCTCCCACAAGGTCTAGGTTTAAAAACAGGAGCTCACAGCCTCACTGCTGGCCATTCAGCTCCAAGGCTCCAGCCTGCGTGTGGCCCTCCAAGCCCCGGATGCCCACACACCTGTGAGAAGGTCTGGGACTGAATCTGCTCGAACTCCTCCAGGCGGCTGTACTTGGAGAGGTTTGAGTGGAACAGGGACATGCCCATCACCTTGTTGCATTCAGCCCGCACCTTGCTGAGGGCCATGATGACCTCTGGCCGTGTAAGCAGGGACACAAAGGTGAAGTCTTCCTTCTGCTCCCGGAAGGGGTAGTTGGGAACACTCACCAGCCCTGCAAGGGTAGGGGCGGAGGGCAGGGTCAGATTGGCCTGGGACACACCAAGGATTAGGAGGGATCTACAGGTAGAGATGGAGAGATACAACTCCTGTCTCCTTCCAAAGAGACACCCACCCTCCAAAAGAGATACCCACCCCAGACCCCTCTCTTCCCATAGCCTGCCAACGCAGCCCTGCAGCTTCGCACTCTGGGGTAAGTGGATCCCCTCCAGGCCCCTCTGCGTCCCTGACCCATTTGAAGTAGATGAGAACCACAGGCCCTCTCCCCCTTCACTCCTGCCCACTCTGCACATAACCCAGCACCACGCAAAAGAGATGTGGGCACCAGGACCCTCAGAGTGCCCACTGTCCACACCCCTGACCTCAGCTTCCTGGGCACTTCCCACACGTGGCAGCTCAAAGTCTAGGAAGTGAAATGCACCGGCATCAGGAGAGTTAAAGCAAGGAGGGCTTGGGGGAACTCGTGTCCCTACTTGGAGACGCAGTCTGCCATGGGTCAAATGGGGCTGTACCAATGTCACCTGCCCCCTGCTGCCGAATGTCCTTCAGACCGTCAGAGCCCTTCTGTCCACTTCTGAACACTTGCTGTCCTCTAACCCATGACCTGCTTCCTTCTGTGCTACTCAGACTACTGGATTTTATTTATGTATTTATTTTAAGAGAGGGGGATGGGGAGATGGGCAGAGGGAGAGGGAGAGAGAACATTTTAAGCAAATTCCATGCCCATGGAGCCGAATTTGGGGCTGGATCTCATGACTCAGATCATGACCTGAGCTGAGATCAGGAATCAGATGCTCAACTGACTGCACCACCCAGGTGTCCCAGAAGAGCCTTCATGGACCTCCCCAACCCCCTCCCCCAAGCCCTAGGCAGCTGGGGAGGCAGCAGGGTAAGTGCTGGGAGTGTTGGGTTTACAGACCACCTTACAGGAAGGGCGGGAGGGCTCTGGCTAGGCAGATGGACCTGGGGCCCGCCTTTGTCCAGCCGCCCTCACCTTGCCTGGGCACCTTCTCCTCCTCCTTCTTAGGCAGGGTCACATAGGAGAACGTGTCAGGCTTGGAGGAGACAATCTGGTCAAAGTTGATTTTGTTCATGCTGCGCTCATAGTCCAGGTTCACCTCTCTGGAGAGGCTGCTGAGGTGCTCCAGAACCCTGCCAATGGGGAAGGGGGACAGGGGAGTCACCCCCACACTGTGGGCTGGCTGGGGCCCACTCTGTCCTGCCATCGACCGACGGGCATGTGTTTGGGGCTTCCCCTCCAGATTCACGGGCTCACGTCCCACCTGGGCCCAGCCACTAACCTCCATCACCCTTGTCCCCTGCCTCTTAAGTGTCAAACCCTCCCGCCCCAACTCTGCCTGTTTTGCTTCTCAATTCTCTGTGTCAGCCCAGCAAGGCACCCATCCCTGCCCATTCCAGTCCACTCCCCACAAAACTCAAATTTAGCACATCCTTCTCTTGCTAAAAATCCGTCCTGGGCCCCTGCATCCTAGGATAAGCCAAACCTCTTCTTGGGACGAGCCCCTCCCAGTTCTCCTCTCTGGTCACCTTCTTGTCCCTACCCCCAACCCAGCTCCAGCCACAGACAGCGCCCCCTGGGTTCCTGGAGGAACTCTGAGCTCTCATCTCAGAGCCTTTGCATACCCTGTTCCCTCCAGATGAGGGCAGCCTCATTTGTGCCCCAAAGTGCCTCCCTGGCTCAATGATCCTGACCGCCCGAGGGCATTTTTTCATTCATTCACTGTTGTTCCCCCAGCCAGAATCTTCTTCTCTCCTTACTTTTTCCAACACTCAGCTCAAATGTTACCACCCCAGTGAGGCAGTCTCTTGACCGGAGATTCCCTCCACGACATCTCTATTCCCTTGTCTTGCTTTGTCTCCAGAGTATCTGTCAAAGCCCTGAATCACCTTGCTTTCTCCTTGTGTGTCTCCCTGGCCAGACTAAAAGCCCATGAGGGCAGGCCCTTCGTAGGTGTGTTCGCTGCTGCGCCCCTGTGCCTGGCACAAGAGGTAGACTTGCTTGCCTGCCTGACGCCCACTTCCTCCTCATTGCATCTTCCTGCTGTTCTAGGACTCTCTCCTTTCTCACTTGACTTAGGGGACATTGACGTGCCCCAGCTTGGGGTCATCTCACCTGTCTAAGCGAGTCGTGATCAGACAGATCAGACTGTTAATTGGTTCAGGAATGGGAACATGATCCAGTTAAAATCAACAACTGAAACAGCTAGAAAATCAATCCCAGCCTCCTCAGGACAAGTTCTGCGGTCTTTTTCATGCTCCTTGTGAGATCAGAGGTTGTACTTCTCCTAAAACGCCACCTCTGCCCAGCAGCCTGCCTCCATTACATCCTGCCACCTCCCTTAGATGTCTCTGGGGAGGACTCTGTCAATATATCATCTGTACAGGAATCACCCTAAACAGGCCCAGCTTCGAGGGAATCCAATCTAGGGCAGGACCCAGTGGAATCTGGACTTTGTGCTTCTGAAACTGTTGCTGCCATCCACCTGGGGATGAAGCCAGCCTCCACCAGAGACAGAGGCCTCACGCACTGAGCCAGGCATGTCCTGCATCTGATTTCTAGTCATCAGCAAAGCTGTGCATTTGCCTGCTATCTAAGCCAATCTGAGTTCAGCGTATTTGTTATAAAGAGCCCAAAACATTCTCAGTGATATAAAACCTGAGAAATGGAATTCTGGTCAACCAAGGGAATGGCCACATCCATGCCAACCTCCCCAGATGCTCCCGAAAGACAGAGAGAAAGAAGAAAAAAAGAAAAGGCAGGACAAACAACACTACCAAACCCAAGCCATTAGCACTCCCAGCACAAAGGAAATGCCCAAACTTCACATTATCTTTAAGTAGAAAAACAATGGTCAGTTCCCAGCGAGCTGCAGCTCCCCCTTCTGCTGCCAGCCTGCATGGAAGATGGGGTCAGTCTGCGGAAAGAGGGGTAGCCCCAAGCTTGGTCTGAAGTCCTGTCAGAAAGAGAGAAAGTCCACCCTAACTGTGAAAACACTGACTGTGAGTCTGGGAGACTCGGAGCACTTGGACAAGGACGGGACTTCTGTGCATTCATTCGCGGTAACATTCTTTGAAAGGCTTCATGACAGAGGAGAGGGAAGGTGAAAGAAAAGAAGCGCTTTGGAGATTGAAGGGTGAAAGGGAACGAAGCAAAAGTTTAAAATTGGAGTCCTGCAAGGTAAGAAAAAACAAACAACTTGGGAAGATAACCCCTCTCCCCCAACATACGGAGATGGACACACACGGACACACACACACACACACACACACACACACACACACACACATATCCACTTAGAAAGAGAAAAAAAATGGTTTGCTCTCCTAACAGAAGAGGGCGCTCTGGAATTAGGAATCTTGTAAATCATCCCACATCCAAGGACTGAATGGGAGAAAGTAGACGACCCTTGCAGGACACTACTGAGAGAGAGAGAGAGAGAGGGAATGAATATCCACCTACCTGAACAAAATTCTCATCCAACCCTCAAATAAAAAAACAGAGACAAAGCAGAAGAAAACTAGCACAGCACTTCAAACCAAACTAAATATCTTCAAACAAGTGAACAAGTGTTTGGGCATATGAAAAACACCTTGAATCGGAATTTCACAACCAAAAGACAGAAGTGAGCAAATAACAGAAAGAAACAAAAGCTATTTAATTGAACTCAGGGGAAAAATTGAAGAAACAAAATTATCTCTGGAATGGAGGCAAAATTAAGAGATGCATAAGGAAGAACAGAGTGAAATAAAAATGTAATAAAGTACGTTGAAGAAAGAACTGGATATAACTAAGAAAATGAAAATGAGGGGAAAAACAAAAAAAGGGGAATAAATGGTTAAATTAGAAATAGGTAAAAAAGAAGCAAGATATGGGGAGCCTGGGTGGCTCAGTTGGTTAAGCCACTGCTTTTGACTCAGGTCATAATCCCAGAGTCCCAGGATCAAGTCCCACATCAGGCTCCCAGCTCTGTGGGGAGTCTGCTTCTCCCTCTGACCTTCTCCCCTCTCATGTTCTCTCTCTCTCTCTTAAATAAAATTTAAAGAAAAAAAAAAAGAAGAAGAAACAAGATAGAGGATAGATGAGATAGAGAAATATAAGGGAATCTGATAAAGAAAAACAGGGAAATGGAACAGAACAAATATTTAAAACTATAATCCAAGAAAAATTCTAGAAATAAAGAATATCTCAATTTATGTTTTTAAAAGGCCCATTTGGTACTTATGAAAACCGACCTAGAATGATCATACTCTAGTATGACATAAAACTGACTGCAGGGGAGGAAAGAACAATCCTCTTATACTATTCTAGGTTCTTGGCTGAGGCTCTGTAACAAAGATGGATTAGCAAGAGAACAGCTTACAAATTTATGTTTCCCTTGACATAGGAGCCTTCGTATGAGACATACTCTAGTAAAATGATTAGACTTTAAAGATTAAAAACAAATTTAAAAAAACCCAAGGCCCCCAAGCCAAAAAAAAAAAAAAATCAACTGATTTATTTTTATTTTTTATCAAGGGAAAAATCAAGGGAAGGGGAGTTAGATTGGCACCAGGCTTCTCAAAATCAACATTCAAAGCAAGGCCACAAAAGAGCACCATTACAAACAAAACAAACAAACAACAAAAAAAAAAACCTCAAGAAATAACAGTGTGAAACAAGAATTTTATATTGAATCAAGTTGTCTGTCAAGTTTTTTTTTTTTAAAGATTTTATTTATTTGACAGAGAGAGATCACAAGTAGGCAGAGAGGCAGGCAGAGAGAGAGAGGGGAGGAAGCAGGCTCCCTGCTGAGCAGAGAGCCTGATGCGGGGCTCGATCCCAGGACCCTAAGATCATGACCTGAGCCGAAGGCAGCGGCTTAACCCACTGAGCCACCCAGGCGCCCCTGTCTGTCAAGTTTTAAACATGCAAGAATTCTAGGAACAATATACTCTTGAGCCCTTGGTGAGGAATCTACTAGAAGAAGAGCTTCACCCAACCAAGAGATTGATGGGATTCAGGACACACTTCCCCAAAATGGCACCTTCACATACTGAATGTTTTAAACTGAAGGAATTTGAGACACGGCTTCCCTGAAGCAGGTCATAAGATCCTCAGGAGAGATGTGTCCTCCTTATACGGAGAGGAAAGGGCATCCTTAGCTCCAAGATGGAATGACACCAAGAGGAATCCCAGTGAAGAGGTCTCACTGTTTTCCTCAGTTTACTACCCTTAGCTCATATCCTTCTGTCTTGCCACAGTTCCCACAGCCTTCCATCCTTCATCAAACCCAGCATAGGTTTAATCTGTTCAGATCTTCATTTCCTTACAAAAGCTCTTATGTCAAGGGAAACATAAATTTGTAAACTGTTCTCTTGCTAATCCGTCTTTGTTACAGAGCCTCAGCCAAGAACCTAGAAGAGTATAAGGAAAGAGGATTGTTCTTTCCTCCCCTGCAAGATGATAGGAGAAACTTCAGGAAAAAAGTCTGATATACACAGTCAACTTAATTGTAGATTTAAGATTAAAACAAAGGGGCGCCTGGGTGGCTCAGTGGGTTGAGCCGCTGCCTTCGGCTCAGGTCATGATCTCAGGGTCCTGGGATTGAGTCCCGCATCGGGCTCTCTGCTCAGCAGGGAGCCTGCTTCCCTTTCTCTCTCTCTCTCTGCCTGCCTCTCTGCCTACTTGTGATTTCTCTCTGTCAAATAAATTAAAAAAAAAAAAAAAGATTAAAACAAAGATGGGGCGCCAGCTGGTTCAGTCGGTGGAGTGCACAATTCTTGATATCAGGATTGTGAGTTCAAGCCCCATGTTGGGCATAGAGCATCCAATCAATCAATCACTAAAATTTATTTTAAAAAAATAAAAATAAAACAAAGAGAGGAGAATGAAGAATATTACATTAAAACAGTAAGGAGAAAAAAGCAACTAAAAATGGGAGGAGGGGGCGTCTGAGTGGCTCAGGAGGTTGAGCCACTGACTCTTGGTTTCGGCTCAGGTCATGATTTGGGTTGGGGCGTGGGCTCCTCGGATCAAGCCCCCGCAAAAGGCTCTGTGCTCAGCAGGGAGGCTGCTTCTCTCCCTCTTCCTGTTCTTTGGCCCCTCCCCTTGCTCGTGCTCTCTAAAATAATTAAATAAATATATTTTTTTTTTAATGGGAGGAGAAAGGGATGAGGAAAGTAGAATAAAGTCAGGATTATTACAAAGGACATCAAAGGGAGTAGAAGGATAACTCTAAAAATGGACAAAGCAGATATTAACAGGTTAAATAAGAAAGCAGGGGACATGGGGCACTATAAAAGGCTTAACTACAAAAGAAACCTCTAAAATAGGGTACAAAACTGCCCAAATGCTGAAAGAAATTTTAAAAAGTGAGGGGTACCTGGCTGGCTCAGTTGGAAGATCATGGGACTCTTAATCTCGGGGTTGAGTTCCAGCCCCACGTTGGGGGGAGAGATTATTTAAAAATAAAATCTTTTTTTAAAAAAGAAAGTAATGGAACGCCTAGGTGGCTCAGCCATTAGGCATCTGCCTCCAACTCAGGTCATGGTCCCAGGGTCCTGGGATCAAGCCCTGCATCAGGATCCCTTGCTCCGTGGGGAGCCTGCTTCTCCCTCTCCCTCTGCCTGCTTCTCCCTCTGCTTGTGCTCTCTCTTTCTCTCTCTCTGCCAAATAAATAAATAAAATATTAAAAAATAATAATAAAGAAATTAAAAAGTCAAAGAGAAAAGAAACTACATCACGTAAAGAAGGAAACAGAATTGAGATCAAACATAGCAGCTCTATCCATAAATACGAATGAGTTTAACTCACTTATTACAAGAAAAAGATTTTTGACTCATAAAGTAAGACCTGAGTATATGCTGATAAAAGAGGCCTCTCTAGGGGCGCCTGGGTGGCTCAGTGGGTTAAGCCACTGCCTTCAGCTCAGGTCATGATCTCAGAGTCCTGGGATGGAGTCCCGCATCAGGCTCTCTGCTCAGCAGGGAGCCTGCTTCCCTCTCTCTCTCTCTGCCTGCCTCTCTGCCTACTTGTGATCTCTCTCTCTCTCTGTCAAATAAATAAATCTTTTAAAAAAAAAAAGAGGCCTCTCTAAAACAAATTAACTCAGAAAGACTAAAAAATGGAGGGATGGGCAAAAATATATCAGGAAAATGGAAACAACAAAAGTCAGGTTACAATTCTGGCATCAAACAAAGTAAAATTCTGGTCAAAAAGACTTTGACCTGGGGCGTCTGGGTGGCTCAGTGGGTTAAAGCCTCTGCCTTCGGCTCAGGTCATGATCCCAGGGTCCTGGGATCGAGCCCCGCGTCGGGCTCTCTGCTCTGCAGGGAGCCTGCTTCCTCCTCTCTCTCACTCTCTGCCTGCCTCTCTGCCTACTTGTGATCTCTGTCTGTCAAATAAATAAATAAAATCTTAAAAAAAAAAAAAAGACTTTGACCTGATCAAGAACACATTTTAATGCTAAAAGCTGCAATTAATAATGATAATATAACACACTCTTCTCTGTGGACAAAAATAAGTAAAGATATCTTAGAAGTAAATAACATAAAAAGATAGTTTTCTGGAATACATGTATATATAAAACTCTTATACCCTAACTATGGGGATATACCTCTTCTCACGTGCAAAACAGAACATTCAGCAAAAAACTGATTATATATTAGGTCACAGAGAAAACATCAGCAAGTTCTATAGAATAGAAATGTTATAAATAACATTCTCTGATCTCAATGTGATAAAAATAGGAATTATTAACAACAAATTTTAACAAGTCCTTCTCATATGCAAAACTGTAAAACCTGACATTAAACTATTCTTTAAAGAAATGAGAAATACAAATCAGATTTTTGGAATAAAAAAAAGTGAAATACTACATATCAGAACCTGTGGACTATTTTTAAATAGGTTACCAGAAGAAAGTTCATTAGCCTTAAACATATTTATTAATAAGAATGTAAATAAGTGGGGGCACCTGGGTGGCTCAGTGGGTTAAAGCCTCTGCCTTAACCTCAGGTCATGATCTTAGGGTCCTGGGATTGAGCCCCGCATCGGGCTCTCTGCTCAGCAGGGAGCTTGCTTCCCCCTCTCTCTCTGCCTGCCTCTCTTCCTACTTGGGATCTCTCTCTGTCAAATAAATAAATTTTTAAAAATCTTTTGAAAAAAGAATGTAAATAAATGAATTAAATCCTATAATATAAATTCCTATAAATAAAATATAAATTCCTATAAATATAACAAATATAAGCCAAAAGAAGGCACAAGAAAGGTAATAATAAAAAGTGGACTGGGTGGCTCAGTCAGTTAAGCATGTCAGTGTCACTTCAGCTCAGGTCATGATCTCAGGGTCCTGGGATCAAGCCTGGGTCATGCTCCACACTCAGCAGGGAGTCTGCTTGTCCCTCGGTCTTCTTCCATCTTACTCTCTCTCTCTCAAATAAATAAATAAAATCTTAAAAAGAAAAAGTAGAAATGAATGAGGTAGATGCAGAAAACAGTCAAATTAATAAATCCAACTTTTAAAAAACACAGCAAGCAAATTACTAAGTAACTTAATTAAGCAAAAAAAAGGAAGAGAGTATGACTCTACAAAATAAGATGAGACATCAACAGCGAAACAGAAAAAAAATTTTAGGGGTGCCTGGGTGGCTCAGTGGGTTAAAGCCTCTGCCTTCGGCTCAGGTCATGATCCCAGAGTCCTGGGATGGAGTCCCGCATCAGGCTCTCTGCTCAGCAGGGAGCCTGCTTCCTCCCCTCTCTCTCTCTGTCTGCCTCTCTGCCTACTTGTGATCTCTCTCTCTCTCTGTCAAATAAATAAAATTTTTTAAAAAGTTAAAAAAAAATTTTAAATCATGAGACCACCTATCAAAAGACTAGGCAAATATATTGTAAAACCTAGAAAACATGGATCATTTTTTAACAAAATATATATGACAAAATATATAAAATATATATAATATAAATATAAAATTATAAAATATAAATATATATTATATATATATAACAAAATATATAAAAATTGACCCCCCAAATTGGAAATACAAAGCTTAACTGGACCAATTCCTGTAGAAATGAAGTTATAAAAGAACTATCCCCCCTGAAAGCACCATGTCCACATGCTTTCAGAAGGGAATAACCAGATAACCTCAATACAATAAAAATTGTTCCAGAGTACTGAAAAAATTAAGGAAAATACCAATATTCTTCTTATGAAGCAAGCATAATTTGCTTCAAACTTGATAATGACAGTACAAAAAAAATCTGTAATTTTATAAGCATTATTTATATCGATGCAAAAGTTCTAGGCAGCATACTAACCAACAGAACCCAATACCACGTTAAAAAAAAATGATACACCATGGCCAGGTAGGATTTATTAAAGGAATCCAAGGTTGTTTCAATACTAGAAAATCAATTAATATAACACACCATGTTAATAGATCTAAGGAGGGGCGCCTGGGTGGCTCAGTGGGTTAATAAGCTTCAGGGTCTTGGGATCGAGCCCCACATCAGGCTCTCTGCTTGGCAGGGAGCCTGCTTCCCCCTCTCTCTCTGCCTGCCTCTCTGCCTGCTTGTGATCTCTCTCTCTGTCAAATAAACAAATAAAATCTTAAAAAAATATTTTTTTAATAAAATAAAAACAGATCTAAGGAGACAAATCATGATTATCTTCATAAGTAGTTTAAAAGCCTGTGACAAATAAACACTTGAGAAAACAGAAGTTTCAATGGATATGTTATTAAATAAAGTCCTAAAGCTAGCATTTTCTTAAGGGGGAAACTTACTAGAGGTACTTCCACTAATATTACGAACAAGGTGAGGATCCACCATCTCTACTACTGTTCAATATTGTACTGGAGGTATTAGAAAATGCAATTAGGCAAGAGAAAGTGATTAAAGGAATAAGAATTGGAAAAGAATAAGCAAAACTATCTCTATTTACAGGGACTGTATACTTAGAAAGCTCTGGAGAATCAATGATAAAACACATTCAAACAATTCAGTAAGGATTGTTTGTAATGGGATATAAAATTAGCATACACAAATCAGTAACAGTAATAGAGAAAATCCCATTTATAATAGTAACAAAGAAGACAAAATGCTTAATATGCAAAACCTATGTGAGAAAAAGATAAAGCATTCTTAAAGACACAAAAGTAGTCTTGAACAAATGAATGAGCATTCTTTGTTCTTGGATAGGACAGTTCAAGATCCTAAAGATATCAGCTGTACCTAAATTAATTTAAAAATGTAATGCAGGGGCACCTGGGTGGCTCAGTGGGTTAAAGCCTCTGCCTTCGCCTCAGGTCATAGTCTCAGGGTCCTGGGATCAAGCCCTACATTGGGCTCTCCGCTCAGCAGGGAGCCTGCTTCCTCCTCTCTCTCTGCCTGCCTCTCTCCCTACTTGTGATCTCTCTGTGTGTGTCAAATAAATAAATAAAATCTTTAAAAATAAATAAATAAAAATAAAAATATAATGCAGTTCCATTAAAAATACAAAGGGCTTTTGTTTTGTTTTGTTTTGTTGTTTTTTTTTTTAAGAGAGAGATACTGCAAGCTTTGGGAGGGGCAGAGGGAGAGAGAGAGAATTCCAAGCAGGCCTCACTCTTAATGTGGAGCTTGACTTGGGACTCGATCCCCCCTGAGCCAAAATCAAGAGTCAGATGTCCAATCAACTGAGCCACTCAGGCACCCCCAAAATACAAAGTGTTTTTAAGATAGAACTAGAGGACTTGACACAATGCTCATGGGGAAATAAGCATGCAAATTCCTATCAAAATTCTAGCAATGAGAAAATCCCAACAACACTTTTTGCGAAAATAGAAAAATCCATCCTAGAAGTCATTGGAATCTCAAGAGACCCAAATCACCAAAACAATCTTGAAAAAGAACAAAGTGGGAGGTCTCACACTTTCTGATTCCAGAGCTTAATGTAAAGCTGCAGTAATCAAAACAGTGTGGTACTGGCAGAAAGATATATAGACCAAAGGAAGGGAACAAAGAGTCCAGAAATAAACTCTCAAATATATATGGGTCAAACGATTTTCAACAAGGATGCCAAGACCATTCAATGGGGGAAAGAACAGTCTTTTCAACATACTGTGCTAGGAAAACTGCAGAAGAATATGCGGAAGAATAAAACTGGACCCTTAGCTAATCCCATTTACAAAAAATTAACTCAAAATGGACCAAAGACCTCATGTAAGAGTTAAAACTATAAAACTCTTAGAAAAGATGGGGAAAAGCTTCATGATAATAGATTTGGAAATGATCTCCTAACTATGACACTGAAGGCACAGGCAACAAAGGAAAAAAATTAGAATTCATCAATGTGAAAAGCCTGGTGTCCTAGTAATATAAAGGACACTATCAACAGAATAAAAAGGCAAACCAGGAAATGGGAGAAAGTACCACATAGATGATGAGGGATTGATATCCTGAATATATAGAGAACTCATAAAACTCAACAACAAGACCGAACAGCTGGATTCAAATATGGGCAAAGAATTTTAATAGACATTTCTCCAAAGAAGGACCTACTAATGGCCAATAAGCACAGGAAAAGATGTCAACATCACTAAGCATTAGTGAAGTGCAAATACAAACCACAATGAAATACCACGGCATGTCCATTAGGATGACTATGGTAAAGGAAACAATGAAAAGAAATGTTGGCGAGGATGTGAAGAAGTTAGAACCCCGGAGCCCCACCGGTGGGAATATGCATTAGGGCGCCACCTAAGGCAGCTGGATGATGGCATCTCCAAAATTCCAAACAGGGCTTCGCAGATGCCACTGACGCCACCGGAGCTGTCCTGTGCTACCCTACCATGATGTTCTTAGACATTTGCCATCAACATGAGCCTTTGGGCCATGTATCTTTCGAGCCATTTGCAAAGTTCTAAAGAGAGCCAAAAACTTTTCTGCTCTGAGCATAGAGTGAAAGAATTTGGTTATAAAGTTTCCCACTGTCACAGAATTATTCTAGGGTTCATGTGCCAAGGCGATGGCTTCCCATGCCATAATGACACTGGCGGCAGGTCCAGCCAGAGGGAGAAATCTGATGATGGGAATTTCAGCCTGAAGCACATGGGTCCTGGCATCTTGTCCATGGCAAATGCAGGACCCAACACAAATGTTCCTAGTGTTTCATCTGCATGACAAGGCTGTGTTTGGGGGGCAAGCATGTGGTCTTTGGCCAGGTGAAAGAGGGCAGAGTACCATGGAAACCATTGGGTGCTTTGGGTCCAGGAATGGCAAGAGCAGTTCCCCGTTCACCATTACTGACTGTGGACAAACTCTAATAACTGTAATGTGTGTTTTATCTTAACTACCAGACGGTTCCTTCTCCCATCTGTTCATAATGGCCTACAATCTGTGCTTTCACTGTAGTTCTTTGGGTCCCATATTTTCCGTACCCCTCTCCAAGTCTAGATGGATTGCAAAGTTAAGTTTATGATTATGAAATAAAAACTAAACAACAACAAATAAAATTACCATATGACCTAACAACTCTACTTCCAGGTGTGTGCCTGAAAGAATAGAAAGCGGGGACACGAAGAGAGATTTGTACACCCGTGTTCACAGTAGCCAAAATATGGCCGCAGCCCAAGTGTCCATCCCCAGATGAGCAGATAAACAAGATGCGGTATGTGCACACAATGGGCTAGTACAAGGAAAAAGAGGAAGTAAACTCCCACTCCTGTTACAACAGGCACGAACCTAAAAGACATTATACTCAGTGAAATAAGCCAGACACTAAAGGAAAAGCCTGTATGATTGCCCTCATACTTCAAGGAGTCAAACTCACAGAGACACAGAGTAGAATGGTGGTTGCCCCAGGCTTGGGGGAAATGGGAGTGGGGAATTATTGTTTAATGAGTACAGAGTTTCACAAAGTTCTGTGGATGGACAGTAGGGATGGTTGCACAACAGTGTGAAGTGCATTTAACTTCCCTAAGCCGTGCGCTTAAAAACAGTTAAAATAGTAAATTTTGGATCCATACCACACACTATACATCAAGACGGAACAAGGATATGAAACCATACAAGTACAGGAAGAAACCCTCAGTATGGAGAAGGGCCCTCAAACTATGACTCAAAACCCAGAGGTAATGGGAGAAATGATTAATAACATTATCTAGATAAATATTTTTAAAGTTATATTGCAAACATTACCATAAGCAAAGTCAAACGACAACTGACAAACCAGGAGAAAAAAGTTACAACACGCATCACAGATGAAGGACCAGTATCCCTAATATATAAAGAACACTTAAAATCAGAGGGAGATAAAAAAGCTCAAGAGCCTGGCTGGGTAGGGGGGCGGTGGGATGGGCAAAAGACATGAATAGGCGAGTTTCAAAAATATATTAAACTTACCCTTAATTGTATGAAAAGATGGAAAAAAATGTTCAGCCTCACTTATAACAGTTCAGTCTTACTTACCTTGCTCCCTTACTTATCTTCCAGACTGGCAAAAGATCACATAGCATGACAACACACCCTCGGCAAGGCTGTGGGGGAACGGGCATTCACACGCTGCTGCAAATGGCACAACCCCCACGGAAGGAAATTTGGGGATAGCTAACCAAACTCTAGATGTGCCTATCTTTTGCCTTAGCAATCCTGCTTCTCGGCTACCTGAAAGCTACCCCTCCATCACTACGGACATAGAAGGCACAAGGTTATTCGCTGTAGCACTGTCTGATTGCAACATCCTGGAAATGACCTAAATGCCTATATGATAGAGAACAGTTGAATAAGCTACAGTAAGCAAAGGTACATTCACACACTGGACTGCTGTGCAGCTGTGAAAAAGAAGGAAGGAAATCTCAATGAGTTCTCAAGGATTGATTTCCAGGACTTACTAGAAGTGAGAAAGGTAACATGCAAAAAGATACCCATAGCGAGCCGCTCTCCGAGTAGGAAGGAAGGCGGTCTAAGAATACATATGCGTCTGCTCATTTGTGCAGAAAGAAATACAGAATGGACATAGCAGAAGCTCATGACAGGGTGGAAAGTGGGAGATGTAGAGAGGATAGAATGAATGGGGATGGAGAGGGACCGATCTGAGGATAGCTTAATGAATACTGTAAGTCAGCGAGAGAAACAGATATAAAGAAAACATCCACTAAATACATAAAACAAATGGACCACCCTGTATTTCATCAAATGAATATATCCCATTGAAGGCATGGGAAGAACTAAAGCAAATTAACTTCTGAATGCCCCCCAGGGTGAAGAGAAAAAGAACACTACATGTGTATCAAGTTCTGCTTAGTAAGGTTTTTCTTCTAAAGAGTATGAATTAGCAATTTGAAACTACTTTCTGTGCATTCTGGGACTGAACAAATATACTAGGAACAACGAATGGGAGCTGATTTTCTTCTGTGGAGAGAAGTAACAGGTGAGAATGAGAATTAGGGGCAGTTTTAAGGTATCGCTATAGAACCCATGGTTTTTAACAGATAAATCAATAGACAGAAATAGATATGGGTGTGTGTGGAGGTTATACATAATAGCAATGTAATATAATGTCATAATATATATATGCCCCAGATTTGTCTGGTCTAAGAACCTCAAAGCAATGATTTTCCAGTAACAATGGGAGAATATCTAGTACCCAGATCTTGGCTTGTACATATCATTCCCCACTGAAAAGAACCAGGGCTCCTTGGAGAAATAGCTGATTTCAAGGCTGGGGTCTGGAGAAGGACAAGATGAGCCCCAAACTTCTTGCTGTGCCCAAAAGTATAGACATGCTCGAAGACCAATAGGAACATATCAGAAGGACACAGAAATGAGCTTGAAGAGGTTCCCTCTGGCCCAATCTGGGGCTATTTGGGCATCAAAATATAAAATAGTAGCAACAGGGGGTGCCTGGGTGGCTCAGTGGGTTAAAGCCTCTGCCTTCAGTTCAGGTCATAATCTCAGGGCCCTGGGATCAAGCCCCACATCGGGCTCTCTGCTCAGCAGGGAGCCTGCTACCCACCCCCTGTCTGCCTGTCTGCCTACTTGTGATCTCTGTCTATAAATAAATAAATAAAATCTTTAAAAAAAAATAGTAGCAACAGATTATAACCCTTCAAATAAAATAAGAATTCATGAGTCAGTATTGATAATGAGAGATCTGGAGATGAACAAGACACTAGTTAGAGCCCAAAAGTCCGCAGCGCAGTGGGAGAGATGGCCCACAGATGAGCTCCGGGAGGAAGTGATGTTCGAGGATGGGGGTAGGGGTGGGGAAGGGTCTGGTGGGGACTCACGAGGGCCCTTTGCGCATCCGGGGTGTGCTCATGGCCCACTGCTTGATCTTGCTCAGGCTCTGCTCACTGATGAGCTGGTGGCCCTCGGAGGGCATGCAGTCCACGTACAGATTGTACAGCAGCAGAGCCTCTGTGTTCTTGCGCAGGGCATTGGCCTGGACCACGCGCTGTGTGAACACGTGTGGGTCCTCGGCGCAGAAGAGCAGCTGGATCCGGGGCACCCAGTACTGGCATGTGAGGAGGGGGGGCCTTCCTGGGGCCAGGGGAGGAGAAGGGGACACAGAACACAATCAGACCCTCTGGGTTGCAACACTAGGCTCCAGCCTGGCTCTGTGATTGAGGCGTGGTGGCCCTGAGCAAGTGGTCTCCCCTTTCTGACACACTGTCACATCTGTAGAATGGGCACACTCCATGGGCCGGCCTGCCTCACAGTTTGCCATGGTTGGATGTGAAAGTGCTCTGTCATCTGCAAAGAGCTGTGCACAGACGAAGCGTCCCCTGGGGTGGCTGCCCATGTCCCCATCCATCACTGCCACACGGTGCAGGAGCGGGGGTGGCACAAACATCACTGATCTATGGGCCTCAGACACCTTTTTGGCAGTGTGTTGGGAGTGGTCCTGTCAGCGGCTCAGAGTGGGCCCATCAGATAATGGCAATCTGCCTTCCTGGGGTCTCTGAGTGATGTGTCCTGGGGTTTTCACAGGTCAGGGGACAGACAGCCGCAGGACGCACAGAGCAAGGGAGAATTCAGCCTGATGGGGCTCTGTTGGGGGGTGGGGGTTGGCCTCAGTCACGGGCCTATATGGGGGGTCTGCAAGGGGTGGTCACCTTCAGCGGTGACCCCTCCGTTCAGGATGGGCTTCCCGCTCTCATCTCGCACCAAGCCGTTCTGGTCTGTCTTGTGCACCAGGTACAGCTTCTTCTCCTTGTCATAATCCAGGACGCCGACACTGCACCATTCATACTTGAGCTTCGGACTCTTGGGGTCCTCTGAAACAGGAGGCGAATCTGCCAGTGCTCTCTGCCACAGGGTCGGCAGGGGCCTCTGAGTGTGGGCAGCAGGTGCTGGGAATGAGTCTCAGTGGCTACTAGTCTGGCCTCCCTCCCTGTAGGATGGACCGCCTCTAGCTCCAGCAAAGCAAGGCCCCTGCTTCCCCCAGCTGAGCTGGCCTCTGGGGGACCCCTGGTGAGGAGGAGCCAGAAGGACCAGGCTTCTCTGTCCTTGTGCTCTGTATGACCCCTTCATGGCCGATAGAGACAGGCCAGTGGGGCTGGGACGCGAGGCAAGAGAGCCCCAGGCACAGAGAGACCTGTTGAGGATGTAGTTGTAAAACTCCTCGAGTCTGAACTGGACCCCTTCAAGGTGGCCAAAGCCAGAGTGAACCCCTTTTTGTGGGCTGCACATGGTAGTTGAGCCCCTAGGCCCCTCATATCAGGATAGGTCAGGGCAAAGTAGATGATGACCGCCCAGCAGTGGCCCCAAGTGGGCTTCACGGTCTGTTGGTCAGGATGGGCTTCCTGCCCACTTCCTCGGCTGAAAGCCTTTGCCCTATTCTTCAGCTCATCTCCTGCCACTACCAGCCCTACACATTTCTCTCCAGCCATACTGCAGGTCAGGCTGTTCCTGTGACTTTGGAGCTTACTACTGCCTCGGGGCCCTTGTACTGGCTATCATCTCTGCCTGGAATAGTCTTGGCTCAGGTCACCTTATTGCTGGCTTGTTCCTTGCTCAAATGGCTTCTCCTTGGAGAAACCATCTCTGTCTACAAGAGCACCTTTGCCCTGGGAACTCTCTGACCTGATACCCTGTTTGTGTCCCTCACAGAGTCTAAAGCCACACCACGTATGCATCCTATCCTGGTGCTGGTTGGCCTCCTCACATTAGAGGCAGCTCCCCAAGGGCAGGTGTGACCTTATCTGTGTTGGTCACAGCTGTGTCTCTGTACCTAGAACGGAAACTGGAATATAGTAGGTGCTCCGTATACTTTTGTGGAAGGAAGACGCACGTGGCACGGTGCCTAGCAGAAGTGCCTTAAAATAAACTGATGGGTCCTACACACTGGGTTGACGAAAAACGGCTGGAATTCTAGTTGAAGCTGGAAAGATGGGTAAAGGAGCTTGCTGTGGTAAACTCGCTGGCTTTGCTTGTTTTGCTTTTCCCATCGCTCCCCTTCCAAATGCTTCTTTTTTGAAGAGGCTGACCAGTCTTGGCTCAGCTTAGAGAAAAAGATGTCACAAGAAACCCCAGGCAGAACACAAGAGGTCTCTAGCAGAATCGCTTCCTGCCAGCCCCTCCTCCCACCGGCGGGGCTGCCTTTGGCTGAGCTTGGGCGAAGGGGTGTGGCCTGTGTGTAGGAGGGGCGGGCAGAAACACTTCGAGGAGGCTGGTACTCAGTGCATTTAAGGTTAATGCAGCCCCACACCTTCTGGTTTTATCACCAGAAATTGGAGATCTGGGAACAATTGAGTTAAATTATTTTTGTAATTAAGTCCAAAGTAAAGGGAACATTCCTGGGTTTCTTGTCTAGTTCAGAGAAATTGATTCTAGCATTAACATGTTTTTAAATCGAAACATAAATTTACAGCTTGCTCAATGGACTTGCTGGTGGGGGGACCCCTGGAGGCTGAGCAGTCATAAAACCAGCCAGCATGGCTCTCAGTCCTGGAGGCAGCCCACCAGAGCCCTGCTCCCCACCCCAAAGCAGTGTGCAGGGAGCAGAGATGGCCCTCAGCCCTGCAGAGGGGGACAGCTACCGCCAACATCCCACCTCCTAACCTGGATCTTCCTGGGATGCCCACACGGAGACCAGCCACGCAAGTCAGGTGGCAGCCAAGGACCACCACCACCCCCCACCACCCCGCCGCTTGTTCCCTCCAGCAGCAAACACAGCCGCAGACGCAGACAAGGCAGAGATCTGCATGGACACATGTGTGGGGGTGTGGTAGTGGCAGAAGTATGAGTGTGTGCCGTGAAAACGGGTATGTGAGCGTGGGGGGCTGGCGTGTGAGGACGACGCTGGGGGCTTGTGAATGAGTGTTTGCAAGCAGACGGGTGAGCATGAGGGAGTGTGCTGTCCACCCTGTGGTGAGAGCAGAGAGGCCACAGGGACAGCTGGAGCTGTGGTGATTTCTGGGTGGCAGGATGGAAAGTCTTTACGTGTGCCCCTTATGCACATTTGAACGTTTCCAACAAGACTGCGTATTTTTTTTTTTATCACCAGTAAATCAAAGATTTAAAAAAAAAAATATTAGACACCATCCAGCTGTCCCTTCCCCAGCCCTCCCACGATGTCATCCTTGGTCCTTCTATTTCATGCCTCTGTATGGCCTGCCCCTTAGTCTGCATCCCAGCTGGGAGGCCTCAAAGTGGGTGGGCTCTCACCTCCCATGGCCCCCAGCCCCCAGGGCAGCCCAGGAGTCCATGGCCGGACTGCTGCCCGTCAGGGATGCTGCAGACTGGGAGCCTTCCCTCCCAGCCCCACCGGCCCTGCTCACCGTGCCCCAGGATGTCATCAGTGGGCAGGAGGGCTTTTCCAGGGACGGGTTTCCTGACCTGAGACCCCGGCTCCAAGCCCATGTTGATCCACTCGCTGGGAGTGCGGCAATCAAACTCTTCATTGTCAAACACCTGGAAGAAACGGGCAGAGGGTGGGGACAGAGAGCTCACCTCTAGCGGGGCCAAATGGACGGGGTGTACCAGAGGATGGGGGAGGGTGAAGGCTGGGCTCCTCTGGGCCTCCACCCCTGACCACCAGCCCTCTGTGGAAACTAGGCTCACCTTCAGCGGGAGATAGACGGGGAAGAGCGGGTCATGGCCCTGCTCGATGGTCTGGGGGTTTTGGGGATCTGGATGCCTGGGCATGAGCATGTTGGAGTCGATGCCCTCATCAGCCAGTAACTGGTTGATGTCCAGACTCAGGTACAGCCGCTTCCTCCTGGCCGAGGGGGACGAGGGGATCTCATGTGAGGCGGCTTCACAGGTGCCAGCAAGGACCCACAGGTGGGAGGGGAGGATAGGAGTGTGGCCCAGGGACACCTGCAGGCCCCCCACCCCTGCTGGAACTCATCAGGAAGTGGTGTCGGGAGTGGGGCTGGTGTCCTGGGCCCCACTTGCCCTCTGTCCTGCCTGGCAATTCCACTGTTTTGACTCAAAGGCCACCCTCCCCATTTCCACAGCAAGGAAGGCAGTGTGTTCCTATTAAGAACCCAAAGGGCAAGAAGGTTTGCACAGAGACCCGTTTTCATAACCTCTGCTATGAGGATGGTCACCTAGTTGCCTGCTGTCCCTCGCCCCCTTGAGTTGGGTGGATGCCCCCTCCCAGAGGACCAGCCTGCCACCTGCCAACTCAGCCATACCTCTCGATCTCAATCTTGCGGGGACACTGGCCTGGCAGCACCAGGAAAGGCACCTGCACCTTGGGCTCATAGGCCTGCGGCGGGAAGTCAGTCTGAGTGAGCATCTGGGTGGTGGACCCAATATGCTGCTGCTCCAGGTAATCGTCAAAGCCCTCAGGAATCTCAAAGGTTCTGACTGCAGGCAGAGGCACAGACGGGAATGGCAGGGGTTCGGGCCAGGGCCCAATACTCCCCAAGGCAAAGTACTAAGGACCAGGCAGGCATGCATGCTTTGGGGCCAGGGAAGCTCAGAGCTTGTCTGTGGCTAGCAGTGGTGAGGAGAAGGGAGATTTGGCACCAAGTGCCCAAGAGAGTGCAAACCTGGAGGACAAGGGCCTCTGGAAAGGCCTCCTGCTCTCCATGTCCAGAGCCAGCATGTTCAGTCATCTCTTCCCCACACTCCTCATCCCCACACTGGTGGCCTTTGTGCAAGCCGGATGCTGAATCCAATGACCAATGGGGATTATAACTGGACAGGAAGGCAAAGTGGTAGCTCCCTGACACCCCTACTCCAGAGGCCCCAGGCATAGCAATAGTCAATGCTATTCAACCCCCAGGAGCATTTCCAAAGTCAAGGCATTCTGGATACAGTATGAGCGGGTAGCGCCATCATGCTGGCCCTGTAGGACATTCAGAGCACAAAATGGCCACCCATACTTAGACAACCAGGGCAGCTGGTGGGGAGAGACCCATCGGTAGGGTGACCATTCCAGTCTGCCTGGAACTTAGGGATTCCCGGGGGATGTTAAGAGTAAAGGAAAAGTCCCGAGAAGTGGGGAAAGGGGGCATGGGAATATGCTCTGGGAGATGAGTCACCTTTCCCAGGAGCTGGGGAGGCTCACAGAAGCTCAGTGATGGCCCCCATCCAATCTCCTGGGAGGCCCTGGTGACCCCTGCCTTGGGCCTCACCACCTCTCCAGAGACAAGAGGTAGTCACACTTCAGGACAGCCCACCTTGGGATTAGCCGCTGGGGCTCCATAGAAGACTCGAGAGGCTCAGCAGAGGCCATTGGTCCTCAGCTGAAGTCTGCTCTCCTCCCAAGTTGTCAGGTGCTCAAGGAACCTCACAGTACCAAAAAGGCATGGCTAATCATGTTTTGAGCCTGTGGGTCCACGACACCATTCCCCTCCTAGGATCATGGGCTTCTGGGCCCAGCCCTGAATCCCAGGGGCCAAGGAGGAAGCAGGGTGAAGACAACCAAGCCTGACCTTCAGCTGTGCCCGTGAGTCCCAGACAGGCTTCTCAAGTCCTCCCCTTGGCCTTCCAGACACAGAGTGGACTTCTATGGAAGCCACCATCCTGTGGCCTTCTGGGGGATTGCTTTTCCTCAGGAAGGTGGGGGTGCAGAGCCGCCGAGCAACCCCACTCCACCCTCCCATGGATGGTGGGAGCTACACACAGCCTTTAGATCTGTGCTCTGTAAGCATTTCTGAGCCCCAGTTGTCTGGGAGACTATAGAGCACAATAGCCCGGATCCTCAGCTCACTGCACAAATGTGCGTACACGTGCTGTTTCCTGGGCCACTTCTGGGGCTTCCCAGATCCCACAAGGCTCAGGGGCACCGAGAGGACTAATCTGGGAGATGCCAGCAAAAGAGTCAAGCCACTCCCAGAGCTGGGCCCTCTGGGCCTGATTGAAGAGGGTATCCCGTCTGCCAGCCAGGTGGGAGGGTCCCCAGCCAGTTCCTCTCTGCCACTCAGGGCCCCAACCAGCTTGCTGCCTCTCCTGTGGAGACACCCCACAGTCCTGTCCCAGACCTTACAAGACTCAGTGCATAGCCTCGGAGGAAGGAGAGTCACCCTTTGCCCCTTCAGCAGAGATCTCCTGTGCTAGGTCCTGCTCTAGGTGCTGGGGTCCCTGCGAGGACCACTCAGACACAGCCATGGCCTCCTCCAAGCTCATGTTCCAGGGGAGGGAGAAAACAGAATTTACACAAGTAAACACCATAGTGTCTTCAGCCAGGCAGAGAACGGATGCTCTGGCCCTGAGCAGCCCAGTCACCGCGGAGCCCTCATCACAGCTCTGCTAAGAGGAACAGAAAGCTGTGCTTCACTGAGCACTAACCATTAGCTTGGTCCTCACAAAGCACCTTATGTCTTGTTACCCCCATTTTACAGCTGAGGAAACTGAGATCCCAAGCCAAGCAGAAATAATCTCTCTAAGACCAGAGGTCCTACTTCTAAATGCACCCACCCATCCACCCTGCCCCTCTGGGCACTGACCGTTTGGAGTAAACTGGTCAAGGTCGGCCTGTTGCAGGAGGTCTTGGCTCACGCAGGGACCACGGCACACTTCCTAAAACCAAATCCCAGAGCTCTGAGGGGGTGTAAACATCCTGGGGAGATGTCTCCCCCAAACCCACCGGGAAACCCCCAGGGTCGCGGGGATGGGGCAGAACCAGTGAGTTTCCACGATTCCCCTTTCAGAGGCCACAGTGGACAATAAGCTGCAGCCACCTAGGACACCCCTGACCCCACCTGCTTCTGGTCCTGCACAGCTCCAGCTCCCTCCTTCCTCTGAGATCACCCCTGCTGTGTCCAGGGGCTGAGCCACAAGATGGAGGGACCACAATGCCAGCAGGTGTCTCTGTGCATGTCTCCTCCACCAAGGGCAAGTCTGGCACCCACAGCATAGTGAGGATTGGTGGTTTCTTGCGCTATCTCTCTTGACCCGTCCTGGCTAGAACTTTCCTAAGGCTGTCCAGGACTCTGGGGCTCTTTGAAACTTTGAACTTTGAACTCTTTGAACTTTCCTAAGGCTGTCCAGGACTCTGGGGCTCTTTGAACCTTCCCCTAGTTATCCCCTCTCCAATGTCCCCCTCCCCCAAAGCCATAATCTGTCCCCTCACCTTCTTTCCTCCTCCTCTACACAGGCCATGGCCTCTGTCAGTGTCCTCAAGCCCCCTGCCAGCCACCCAGTAAACACATGGTATGCCACCTTGCCCAAGGAACCCCTCCCCAACCAGAGCTGGGGGAGGACCCCTCCACCAAAGCCATTGCCCCATGACAGTACGGACATAGATGTCTCATCTTCACTGTCACCAGTGCTCAGCCCAGGGCCTGTCGCACAGGAGATACTTGGTAATGAACTGTTGAATGAGAGGACAAGTAGATGGAGGAACAGACGGATGGATGGTCAGGTGGATGGGCGGATGGAAGGACAATTTACTAGACAGACAGATGGCTAGATGGCCAGACGGACAAGTGAAGAAATGGACTGATGGAGAGAAGGAACAGAGGGAGGGAGGGGCGGAGGAAGGAAAGAAGGGAGGGGGGTGGCTGGAACCCATAGGAGAGCTTTGACTGGGTAGGGGACAGCTCCACACTCACCCCAATTTGATCTAAGCTTCCAGGGCTGAGGATGTCCGAGTAGAACCCACGCTGCTTCATCAGGGGGTACTTCTTATCCGTACCTGTCAGGGGCAACTTCCGGGGCTGCCCCAAGTCTGAGAGCATGGGTGGGGACAGGGGCGAAGGCAGGGGATCGGGGTCAGCACTTGGAAGAGGCTTCTCTGACCCAAAATCTGGTCCCAGAAGAATCCTCCCCAGGTTATACTCTAGGTCTGCATGGGTCCTCTTCAGACCACACTCTTGGTCCATGGGAGTCCCATCGCACTCTGGGCCCCGAGGGGTCCTTCCTGGGCTCTGGCCTTCTCTGTGAGGCTGCTCCATGCTGCTTCTCAGGGCGCTCCTAGGAGAAGATACTGGCATTACTGGGATCTTGCCAGCTTCTGCTCAGCCCCCAGGGGCACCAGGACACAGGGATGCCTTGTCTGCATCTTGCAACAAGCCACAGCCCTCCACGCAGGCTTGGGGACAGAGGCAGGGGTCTCCTAATCTGGACAGACACACAGTGCCAGGCGGGTCCTCCTGGGAGACAGCAGGGCCTTCCCTGGGTGCTGCATGTGAGAAATGTCTTAACAAACGCATACGCTGACCCAAGCAACGCCCTCTCCCCACTCCCCCCACCCCAAACCCGCACACTGGCACAAAGCAAACTTGTGGTACAGGCTGCCTTGTTGGCTGGGCATGTAATGCTCTGTCATCTCCATTTTAGCCACCAGGTGCGCCTGGCCGGCCTAGGCTTCCTGTTGGATCACTGCAGGGGAATCCTGCCTGGAGGGGTCTGAAAGGCAGGTTGGGCAGCCAGGACTGTCTGGATCAAAGCTACCCAGCAGTGCTAAAGCTGAGGGCAGCTGCTGAATCCATTTCTAAGAAGAGGGGAGGGGGGGAGCTGGCAAGGCCACAGTAGGGCCCATAAAAGGCAGATGGGACTCTGGCAGGAAGCCCCAAACTCTGAGCCCAAAGGCAGCCCAGCTTCTAGCCAGTCAGGCGTGGCCTACCAGAACTCAGCTCCCTGAATCCACTCCCTGGTGGCCAGCCACCTCCCAGGGCCAGCGCCAAAAACATTGTTGAGGCTGGCCTATCCTGCTGACAGTCACCAGCCCTTCCCAGAGTACCTTAAAGGACAGAGGATCTGCTGAGGCTCAGCCCCATCGTGGCTGCAAACACACAGAGGTCTGCTCATTTTTGAACGAAATCACTGAACAGAGCAGCTCTTGGAGAGGCTGGGGACCCCACGCCACAGGAGGGCTTCCCACTCTCTGGTTTCCCCAGTTTTCAAATGTGTTTCAATATATTTGGCTGCCGAGCTGGTGTGTCATCGGGCTCCGCCAAGATAACAGATGGAAAAATGTCCAGGAAAGCATAATGTTGCTGGAGGCAAAGGGAGTCTGTGATGGGGAGTGTGGGGGGTAGCAGCTCTTGCTCCTATGAGCCCTCTCCCTCTGAGCGGATTGGCAGTGGGGACCCCATTCAGGCACATCCCAAGAAGGAAGGCATGAGAGGGAGTTGCAAACCCAGAATCCTGCTTCCCCTCCATCCCTCGGCCCTTTACAAAGATCCAAGGCTCCCTTCCCATTCCACCCCAGCTCTGAGCACCTGTACGCTGCTGGTGTGCATGGGACCTGCTGACAGATAGACAGACAGACACACCTCTATCTCCTGTCAGCCCCACAGGTGATGGTGGTGTCTGTGCGGGAATAAGCAGGGCTGGCGAGAGTGTGAGGACACCGTTGCCAGCAAGCCTCTGCAGGTCACTCTGGGCACTCTCCCCTGTTTGTGTGGGGAAACTGACCAGTAAGATGGTGGGGGTGACCCCAGCAGGCACAGTGTCTGCGACAGGGAGTGCTATTAGAGGCTTAGATGTGGTTCCTGCAACATCTCATTCAAACCTCTGAGGTGAGAACTGAGACTACCCTCATTTCCCAGAGCTGGGGAGAATGACGCTCAGAGAGGTTAAGGGACCTGCGCAAGTTCAGACAGCCAGCAAGAGGGGCAGTTGGAATTTAAACCCAAGGTATTCTTTCTCCCCAGTCAGATCACCTGGGAGTCCTAATAGCTTGGCTAGCAGAAGCTTTGGGGGTGGATTCACTGTCATTCAACCCCATGTGACCCAACCACCCGCCGGGCACTGGCTGGCTGGACACAAATAAACAAGGGCTTTGGATCCTCACAACAAATATTACTGTCATCTCTAATCCATAAACAAGGAAACTAAGGTCCAGAGAGGACAAGGACCTTGCAAAGGACACACAGCCAGGAAATGGCAGAACCAGAATGGAAATGGAGGTCTTCACTTCTGGCTGACCCAAAGGTCCATGTCCCTAAGCGCCACAACCGTGGTTCTCAAACTGTGCACAGAGGAGCCCTGAGGTTCTGCAAAGTGAGTGCTTATGCGGAGGGGAGCCTAAGCAGAAGGGCTTCAGAGCCATCCACCCCCTGATTCAATGAAGACCCTACATCTGTTTCACACACCAGGTTCTAGGTAAGGCGTCATATAGAAAGGGGGATGTGTGGCTTAAAGGATTTTTGAAGTCCCTTTCCTTGGTGGTGTTAGCTGGCAAACAATATTATGGACAGTAATAACCACAAAGGCTTGGAGTTCTCCCCACCTTTTTAGAGTACTTACCTAAGGTGAGCCCCTCTGTGCTTCCCCAGCTGTCATAGGCTCCTCCCTCCAGTGAACATCTCCCTGTATTCTATGTGCACACCTGTCTGCCCTGCCAGGTGATCATGAGAGCTGCAAATGCAGGAATTTTCAAGTAACGTTGATCTCTGAAACCTCACGAGCTACCGCGGGACTGGACAGGGACCTGGCTCTCCGTAGGTGCCAAGAAAGTGCTGGCTAAATGATTCCATGAATAAATGGAGTCAAGCAAGAAAATCAGTTAATGTCTATAACCACTCCCAGACAGGTGCCGCAGTACTCTGCGGATTTGCAGGTGGGGATAGGGAGGACTAAGAACGGACACAGGTGACGTTAGGTAAGGGACTGAGGGGTTGGTGGAGGTGGGCTCCTTCCCTGCAGGTGCCTTCCGCAGGGCGGGGAGCGGGACGGGGGAGAGGCCACAACCTCGCCATGCGTGGGGAGGGGCAAAACACCGGCCTAGTAAGTACAGGACTTTTCTGCAGGGTTGTTTAAAAGCGCGCCTCACTCCTTTCCCACGGGCCAAGGCTGGGGAAACGGGGTGCGTAGACTCGTATGTAGGAACGTGGATCTTGGGCCGGGAGGGCGTCCTCCTCCCGGTTCACTCGCCCTCTGCGCCTAGTCGAGGTGCCCCTGCCCCTTCTCGCCCTGCGGACCCTCGGCGCCACCGACTTACCGGCTCCAACGAGCGGAGTGGGGTCAGGCGGCCCGTCTCTAGGGAGGGACGCGGGGCCTGTTGCTAGGGGGCGGGGCCATCATCGCGGCTGGCGGTACTTCCGCCCGCGAACGCTCCCGGGGTCTGCTCGGGCCCCAGCTCCCGACGCTCCTCCCGCCCGGCGCTCGCCGCTTCCCTCACCCGGAGGGTGGGTTGGGGACAGGGACCGCCCCCTAGGCGGTCAAACCCGGGCTCCGTTACCCATCTCCCCTCCCGCACTCTCCTAGAGTAAGAGACAAAACAGCCCGTACGCAGTGTGAGGACTTTGATTGCATCCCAGTAAAAATAAAATAAAAATTAAAGTTATGTAAATAATTGGGGGGTAATAATTGAGGAAGTTCGTATCTAAGCCACAGCTGTGAGCCAGATGGTTAGGTCGCTGCGGAAAGGGTCGCTTCTGTTCTGTGGCGGCTCAGCTTACACACACACACACACACACACACACACACCCCTGGATACAACTCCTCAACTCCTCAGGGTGGCCAGTGGGTGCTCCTGCACCCCTTTCCCCCATCTCTGGCCTCAGGTGCCCATCTGCTCCAAAGACCTGGCATGGGTTCAGGCTTTGATCCTCCTGTCTGTCCTAAATATTGAATTTCTGCTAGTTTTCTTCCATGTGAAAAAATGGTATTGTGGTTGTATAGGAGACTGTCCTTGTCTTAACATGTGGGCCGAAGAATTTCAGGACAAATGTCAGGACGTCCGCTGCTGTGACTTCCTTTCAAATGGTTCAGCTAAATTTATAATAAAGTATAGAGAGGAGATGAAACAAAAGCGGTCCAATACTAACAATTGAGAAATGTGAAGTTTACAGATATCTGGTGTATTAGTCTTAACGTTTTTTGTTTTTTTTTTTCCTGTAAGGGTAAGAGGTGGGTTACAAACCAAAAGAAAATTGAAAAACGATACCTCAACCTGAGAACCCTTACCCAGGGAGCCTTCTCAGAGTTGGCCTCATTTTGTAGATGGGGAAACTGAGGCTTGGTAAGGCAGGTTGGTATTGGGGGAGGTGGTAGGACCTGAGGTTCCTTAGACAAATGTCCAACTTTACTTGACGTTTTAGCAATGCTGGCTTAGTGCCCAGCTGGAGCTGAGCACTAAGCATTCAGATTTGAACTGGATTCTGCTTTACAAGTGTGTTTGTTGAATGGGCAATCCAGAGAGGCCCGGCCATGAGGAGCACAGAGGCAGAGTGTAAGCTGTGGCTGGAGACAGTAACTTGGCCTTTGCACAGGCTTTGCTTCCTCCACCCAGAACACCTCTTTCCACCAGCTCCTGCTTCTGGCCAACTCCTATTCATCCTTCAAGACCCAATGCTGGTACAACTTTCCCGAAGCCCAAACTGTGGTGTTATTTGCTTTTCTTGTTGGCATTCACATGGTAGGTGCTCAGTGACCATTGCGGAAGGAAAGAAGGGGTAAGAGGGAGATTGGGGGCAAAGGTGGCCATAGTTCTTTGAGGAGACAAAGACCCTCAAAGCCCTGTTTTGGGCCAGCCTGGCTCCTTTGTGGGTCTGGGGATAGGCTGTGTACCCTATTCAGCCTATAGAGAGGCACCTGCTTCTCGGCTTTTTCCTGGCACTCCCTACACTGGGTACAGCTGTCCAAAAAGCTGCAGTACCCATCCGGGTTGCCAGGGCAACATCAGCCCATGGTGGGACGTCAGGAATGATAGGGGCAGAGCGCTAATCCTGGAAAGTTGCCAAGCAACGCAGTGGGTTGATGACATCACAGGGGCCATGGCTGCCAGACAGATGGATAGGCCACTGCAGGATAGGTCCACTCTCAAAAGGCCCAGCCCACAGATCCCCTCACCCCCACCATGAGATGGTCACTGTTATGTCCCTGGGGTGTGCAGGCCAGGGGTTGTTTCTTCACCCAGCAATCCTGCCAGCTCCACTTTGCCCTCTACAGGTGTGGGCGGTGGGCTTGACTGCCTGCCTTCCTCCCTGGCAGGACATTGGGGTCAGTCCCTGCCCTCATGGGTCTCAGATGTCCACCCTCTAATGCCCCCATCTTCTCCATTGGTTGGACACAGGTTCAGACTTTGCTCTTCCTGCCCTGCCCTGAAGGCTGCCACACCTACCTGTTCCCTGAGGGAGGAACAAGGGGCTGAGCCACGACCCCACCCTGGGCCCCTGCCCCTCCTGCGGTGGGAAGGCAGTCCTCTGCCGTGTATAGGCTGGAAGGGAAGCCAGCCTTGCTCTTGTTGAAATAGATAAGACCGGGTTCCTTCAAGAGCTTGTGAGTGAGTAGGGGTTCTCTACCCTATCACTGGTGGGCTGGAAGCTTCGGGCTTGGGTGGGCAGGCTGTGCAGGGCTCCCAGGCCCATGCCTTTCGGGGCAGAATTCTGAGGGCATGGCAGGCCCGGACCACCCCTCCCCTGTGCCTTTCTGCTGCCTGAGCTGAGGCTGGGAGCGATGCTTCACTGGCTGCAGAGATGAAAGCCCCATGTGAATAGGAGATAGAATGAGCCCTTCACGTGGCTGGCCGGCCGGAACAGAGGGCGACAGGCATCCAGACAGGATGACTAAAGCTATCGCTCCCCCACCTGCCCCCAGGCAGCCTCTTGGGCCTCCCAGGATCTCCCTCTGATTTTCTAGGCCAGGGGCCCTGAGCTGCTCCTGAGAGAAACTGAGTCACAGGCATGGGGGCTGTCAGAGGACTGGTTGAGGTCTGGTGCCCACCCTCTCCCTAGGCCTCCTCTGATCTTCCCCCTCTCTTCTATTGGTCAGCAGGTCTCAGCCGCTCCAACCAGCATTTTCTTTGATGAATAAAAATGGAGACAAATTAATTCTCCTTTGATCCATGAGGTCAGCTTGGCAGACAAGACCTTAAAAGCCCAGATCTCAGGGAGGGGTAGAAGTTCCTGGGGGACTGGAAGCTTGAAGACCCGGTGAAGGCTCAGTACTCATCCTGGCCCCCAGCCCAAAGCCATTCATTCCCACCTGAACTCACATGGAGCTTCCCAGCTCCAGCTGGATTCTCCTCCCTCTTTCAGTTTTTCTACAACTTCCCACCCCATCTCAGGCTACACTTCCTCAGGAAGTCCTCCTTGATTGCCTCAGCCCACAGAACACATTTATACTCTCCTCAGGGGCCCCAGAGGACCATGGCCAGTACCACCTGGCAGGTGACCAGATGCTGGTCCACTGCTGGGTCACCCAACTGGAGGGCGGGCTTGAACAGCGGGGATAGTGGGTTGCTGTGGTGCTGCTTTTCCCCGCAGCCCTGCCAGTCCATCAGTCCTGAATTATTAGGGGTTGACTAGGATTCAGAGCACCCCGTCTTCATACCCTTTCCCCAGCCTACCCCCCTCCGACCTGCAATTCCAGACCATGCTCCAGAATAAGGTCTAGAATGCTGAGGCCTGGCTCTCTAGGAGCAGGAGCCAGGAGGGGGTCCAAGTGATTGGCCCCCAGACAGTGAGATCTTCCACAAGAATTTCCATGGGACACCAAGGAGCTACACAGGCAGCTGTCTGTCATAATTAGGCTCCGAGTGCTTCTGATTTCCCCTTGGCCCCAAGGAACTCAGTGAACACCGACTGAATGATCTTTCCGCAGACTGGGACTAGCCTCATTATCTAGCCTCCACAGCCCACCAAGTGCCCGCACCACCCCACTCCTCCAGGGAACCTGAGTTCACTGAGTCTGGAAACCAGCCTGCCATTCTGACCTACCCCTAGAAAGTTCTTTGAACAGGGCAGGAGGTCAGGATTCTGCTGCCAACTCAGTGGCAAGTCTCTTCCCTTACTAGGTCTCAGTTTTTCCATCTGCACAGTGGGGTACACAAAACATGCCGAGGTCTGCCCTGGGGCCTCCTGAAGAATGGCCTGAGGAACACCAGGATAGTTGCTGTGCCCCCAAATGCCTCCATTCCTGGCAAAAGCTTTGCCCCTGCCACACATCTGAGACGGAGTATGTAAGAAACTCCAGACAGGTCAGGAAGGCTGGTTTGTTGCAGAGAGGAAATTCCTCATTGTCAGAGAGGTGGGCGCTGCCATCAGTGGCCGGCCTGTGCCGACTCGGGGAGGGTGGGGAAGGGGGGCATTCAGCCAGCCAGGGCAGCAGCTGGAGCTGATCGCCTCCTTGGCAATCTACTCCCACCCTCCAGGTGGGCAAACTGAGGGGGCAAGAAGGGAAGGGCCTTGCCCAAGTACAAGCGGAACCTGGGGCTGTCACATAGGATATAGGGAGTCACTAGAATGTGGGCCACAAGACAAAAACCAGTTGCCATGGGGATCCCCAATCATTTCCGGGAGCAGGGGGGCGCTGGCCGGCCTCCTACTTCTCCTGCCCCATCGTCCCCCCATTCCACCACCTGCTGGTAGGATGCCAGAGAACCAGACAATACAGTTCCTTGGATCTCAGTTTCCCCACCTGAAGTGGAACACCAGAGACCCCGCAGGCCATCCCCTGGGAGTGTGCACTCTTCCTGTTGTGTGTATTGTATGTGTGTGGGAAGTGAATTCCATAATAATCCTGGCTCAGATGGGTTCCCTGCCTAGGTCCCCTCGACCCTGAGGGTCCCCTGGAAAATGTCATCTCCCCCTCCAAGCTGTGATCCCTAAGTATGCAGGACGGCATTCAGGTCTCCAAGTGTTCTAACAGAGGTGGGCGGGCCTGAGAGTATTGCGGAAGACAACCCCTTCCCTCTGCTCTTCCCAACCTCGCTGTCTAACCTGACCTGCTCTGGCGACATCCAGGCCTCAGAGCTCCTTCCAAGCAGAGAGAAACTTACTCGTGGAGGTCGTGAGGGCAGAAATGACTGCTCCCATTTTATAGGTGAGGAGACTGAGGTCCCCTAAGGAGCCCTTGAGATGAGCACACCCACCACTGGGCAGGCAGAGCTGGCTTGGCAGTTGGACCCTCTGTCCTTCCCCAGGGCCCTCCCTGTGACCCCTCCTGGTCCCACCGCCCCTCTTGGCTAGCCCTCAGAGCAGGCAGCTGGGCCTGGGGATGGGCAGGGAGCACCTTGGGAAGAACACCAGGGCTGGGGAGCAGGTGTGGGGGAGGACAGCAGGTGCAGGATAATGGGGCCACCAGGGGAGGCACAGGGAGCAGGTGCTGCCATGGAGGGGGTGAGCTTCCCATTGTGTGCCCGGTTCTGGTGGGTATGGAACAGGAGGGGGAACCCCTGAGAGCCCCTGGGCCATCCTGGCTTATGCTCAGAGGTCATCCAGATGCCTGGGCCCAGGCACATAGCCAAGCCCCTCCCCTGGGTCCCAGCAACCCTCCAGGTTGCCATGACAACCAGCACTTTCATCCCTGTCCCTTTGTCTGGTCACGGTCCAGCTTTTGTGACCAGTCATAATTAGCAGGGAGGGGGATACCCTCAGCAGGGGTGGAGCTGTGAACCCAAGACAGACCAGGGGCTGCCAAAGGGCAGGTTACAGAACACTGGAGATCAGAAAGCCTGGGCTTTTCTGGCCACCATCCCTGCAGCCACCTCTCCTGGCCGCGGACCACACCCTCAGAGCTGGGTCGACAAGCCTGGGGGTGACCCAAGCCCCAGGTGCTCCTGTCCCCTCTCTGCACCTCACTTTCCCATGCATGCATGGAGCTACAGGCCACCTGTCTCCCCTGGTGCACCATGGTGGGGGTGGTGAAAAGAGTACAGGCCAAACCTGAGTTGGTTTAACTCTCCTGTACAACTGGGGAAACTGAGGCAGAGAGTAAAGCTCGGCCTTGGCCTGGATCAGGCCACAGTTACCAAGACCACCTGGGGGACCCAGCACCTCAAGGCGGGCCCCCAAATCAAACAAAACTGAGCCTCAGGAGGTGAGGTGGTCCCTCCACTGACGTACCGCAGAGGGAGGAGCCTGGCCACCAGGATCTGGGGGGGGGGGGGGTCTGTGCCGGCCCAGGTCCCACCTGCTATGTGACTTTGGGCAAGTCCCTTCTTCTCTTGGAGCCCCAATGTGTAAAAACAAGGTGAGTCTATAGTAACAGCAAGCCCTCCCTCCTGTAGCGGGAGAAGGAGTAAGTCCTCTTCTGCACGAAGCCAGCTCCTTGCCCAGCCCCACAAATAGCCCACATCTTCTGCTCCCCTGACCTTACCCCTGGCACCCAGGACTTGGCCTCCCTGCATCCACCTTTCCTCACTGCTCTGGGCCTCTGCACTGTCGGTTCCTCCTCAGTGGTGCTCTTTTCCCTCAGACAAGAAACAGAGGTCTCAGGCCCCTGGGAGTTGGTGAGCACGACCATTACAGTCTTATATGGAAAGGAGGTGATGTGCCCCAGAGACACCTACTGGCAGACACCTCCCTCCAGGTGGGGCTGTGCCCCTCCTTCTCAGCCAGGGCTAATCCCCCTGAAAGAGAGACCTGAGAAGAAGGGAGCCAGAAGGAGGGGCCAAGGCGGCTCCTACTGCTGGAGGGAATACTGAGCAAAGAACCCATCCGAACCACCAGCCATCTCAGGAAAATATTACTTCTTTGCCGTGAACGTCTTCCTCTGGGACTAGCTCTGTGTCTGGGCTGGGTGTGTGAGGGACACAGCAGAGCCTGCCGCCTGAGGCTGGCAGGGGACTTCTGAGGCCAAGGCCATGCCAGGCGCCCCACACATCCTGTCATTATTCCTCATACCAGCTCTAGAAGGTGGTGACTGACATTGTTTCCCCTTTGATAGGCTGAGATACTAAAGCTCAGAGAGGTTAAGCTGTCTTGGGAGAGGGGATCAGCAGACCTACCAGAGGTGTGGGAAAGGGTCAGAGACAGAGCTGAGGCCACTGTTAGCTAGAAAACACTGCAAGGCTCAGGGTATTAGCTAAGGATAAAACCTTTTTTTTTTTTTTTTTTTTTTTTTTAGGGACATCTGGGTGGCTCAGTCAGTTAAGGATCTGCCTTTGGCTCAAGTCATGATCCCAGGGTCCTGGGATTGAGTTCCACATGGGGTCCCTTGCTCAGCAGGGAGCCTGCTTCTCCCGCTGCCCGCTGCTCCCATTGCTCGTGTTCACACACTCTCTCTCTGACAAAAAAATAAATAAAATCTTAAAAAAAATAACACCCAACATTTTTTTAAGCAGGCTCCACACCCAGCGTAGAGGCAAACTTTAGGGCTTGAACTCATAACCCTGAGATCAAGACCTGCATGGGGATAAAGAGTCAGATACTTCACTGACTGAGCCACTCAGGTGCCCCACGAAAGCACTTCTTACAATGCCCGGAGCCAAGGGACTGGGTGCCCGGGTGGCAGGGAGCTCCCCCGTCATGAGAGCAGGCAGGAAGAAGCCGGATGGGGTACCTGTCCCTGGGCATCAGAATGGAAATGGGGTACCGGCTCAGAGCATGTCAGACACTAAGGGGTCAATCCTAGCCCTACCCCAGCCCTGGAGGGAGCGGAGAAGGCAGGACACCAAGATAGGGATTAAAGACAGAGGGGGACACCCTGTCCAGAATTAGCCCCCTTGTCCCGACCCCAAGGTTGGCTTCCACTGTGTTAGAAATCTCAGAGGACCAGGGACAGGGCACAGATGGGGACACAAGGCCAGGAGTCAATGCCTACAATTTTGCATCCTAGATACTTTACTTGCCTCACTCTAGTCCCGCCCCCGTGGGGGTCTCTCTCCTGGAAGCTGTGGGCTCTTCCTTCCCCACCCCCTTTCAGCCAACCAGTGCACCAAGTCCACCCTCCCACTGCCCCTAAGCATCCCTCCAGTCCAGCCACTCTTCCCCAGCCTTAGACCCCTCCGTGCCCCCCCAGTGGCCCCTTCCCTGATTGGCCTCTCATTCTCCACATACCCTCTGACCAGGAGGCCTTTAGTTTCGGGCACTGAAACTGACGCCCTCCTCACCTGGGTCATAGTCACCGCAGTGCCCACAGCGTTCCTCGAAGGCCTGACAACTCTGTGTGGGCCAGGCCATTAGTAGGTCTCCCTCCTCAGAGAAACCAAAGGTGTCATGGGGCAGGGTCCAACCTGCCTCAGCCAGCCTTGCGTCCCCAGCCCTGGCCCTGCAGCCTGGCACGGATGGGAGGCCTAGTGAGCTGCAGCCAAATGGACAGAGTGAATGGGATGGGACCACAGCTGCAGGGCCGTCCTGGAACTGGGGCAGGAAGTAGGTTTGGGGAGACATCTGGGTGGGAGACTGAAGGGGCCAGCAGGTCCCCTGCAGAGGTCCCAGACTTGAGTGGCCGTACTCCTGCCCTGAACCACAGAGAGGGCATCTTAGAGCCACACACCTGCAGAATGGAACCCGAGTGGGGATTTGGGCCAGAAGGAGAGGGTGACTTAGGTGGATTCCTACAGGTCCTACCAGCTGCCTCCCCAGGAGGCACACATTCCCCTTGGGCAAAGCCATTTGAGGGTCTTCTTGGGGACTGTCACAGGGAGTGAGGGAATGCAAAGGACCAGCCACAGCGGGCCCACCCTATTTGTTGAGCAGGGAGGATGCCTGCTGGTGACTTGGTGCATCCCTCCCCCAGGACCCCAGACCCAAGGCACCCCTGCAGAGAGGAGAACTAGCAAGGGTGGTAGTCCAGGTTTCCCAGGGCCTGGCTGACCTTGACCCTGGGCCCACTGCTCTCTGTGGGTGGTCCAGGCTTGCTGGAGTTCCCACCACTCACAGCCCCGCAGCAGCCTCCCCAACTCCCTGGCGGGCTTCCAGGCCTCAGAGGAAGCCACCACCTCTGCCGCCACCATTACCGCCTGCCACCACGGCTGCTTCTTCGAAAATGCAATTACAGCAAACAGCCGCCGCCTCACTTGAGCCTCGCCATCCACACCTGGAACTAATTAACTTAATTAGGCCTTAATGAGCTACACTGGTCGGAAGGCCTATTTTTACTTAATTATTCCCTAATGTGCTTGGCATGGAGGAGCAAGGGACCTAGAGGATGGCTTTGGCGGCGGCAGCTGCCTCCTTGCCCCGCAGAGGGGATACCCAGGAGTGATGCCCGCCTGCCACGAGTGAGCCCCACGGAACTGGGAGTTTGGGCATGGGAATGAGGCAGGGACCACGGGCCACACCTGTGGGGACAGAGCCCCTCCCCCCGCCCCATCATTTTGCCTGTCCTGCCTCAGCTGAAGCTGAAGGGAATTACTCGTCCAGCTGCCTCCAATCGGGAGGCCGCTGCCCAGAGAGGTCAGGGGCTTACCTGAGGACACACAGCTAACTCGTGATGTTAGAGGGGGAAGTAGTCCCCGACACTCTGAAGGAACATTTTAAGCGACGAAGGGGTCCTGTGAAGGTGGGCACAAGGCCTGGTTACCTGGACAGCTGGCCTTCAGGGTTTCCATGGTAACACCTTCCAGCCCATTTGGAAAGCCAAATTTGTGGAATCAGCTTATTTCTCCAGCTTTGGGATGGGGGGAGGTGGTCTTGGCTCACCCGCTTGACGTGGGAGAGGCGTTGAGAGGAGGGTCCTTCCCAACTGGCCCATGCTTTGGCCCTTCTGGAGACCTCCCGATGATTGGCTCATTTGAATCTCTGTGTTCTAGAGCTGACCAGGGACCTTGGGTCTTGTGTCTCTGCTAAGTATGATGAGCTCCCTCTCTCTCTCCAGCAGCACTGTCTCTGTAACTTCAGGCTTAAGCCTGACAACTGTTTCCTTGGTGCCTCCAGCCCTCAGTCTCCCTGTCACCAGCCCTTTCTTCCTAGCATCCCCCTCTCCTGAAAATGGCCACACGGTTGGCTCATATGCCCAAGACAGGAACTAAATTGCTACCCTGACAACTCTCCCTCACAACCCACAGCCAACAGTCAGGAGGGGTCCTGTTGGTCTGGTTTCCAAACAAAATCCCAGATGCAATCTTCCTATCCCCTGCCAGCAAGCATCCTAGTCCTGGCTGCCATCCTCTCCCAGGTCTGCCCCGGTCTCCCAGCCTCCAAACCACTGCCACAGTGATTTTTTTTTTTTTTTTTTAATCACTCGTAGGGAGGGGAATCACTCACAAGTTTAAAACACTTCAATGACTCCCTGTCCACACAGAATAAAATCTACAGGCCCCACCCTGACCCATAGAGGCCTGCCTGCCTCCCAGGTCTCATCCACCTCCTTCTCTTTTCCTTGCCCCAGTCATGTGAGTTGTCCTTTAGTACCTCAGGGCCTTTGCACCTGCAGCTCCTTCTGCCTGGAATGCTCTTCCATGGCAGCTCTTGGAGGTCCCAGAGCCTCAGTTTCCCTATTGGCACAACATCGGCACTGCCTCCCATCTCCTCTTACTTCCCTGCTCCCAGGACCTAGGAAAGCTGTGGATGGTCTTGGGAAGGTATGGCCCTGCATCCCATGCCTTATGGAGAGGAGGGGAGGCAGGGGTCTCTGGACACATCCCCTCCCGTGATTCCCTGCCCCTTTCCAGGAAAAGGAGCCTCCGGGCAGGAGAACTCCCTGAGGCTGAGGGTGATCTGCTTGAGCTCCAGAAGTCGCCAGCCATGTTGGGCTGCCTCTTAGGGTCAGCACTGCCATGTCTGGCTTTACCATCTCCCTTGCTCTGAGGCTCAGTTTCCCTCCTAGTCCCATGAGGATAACAGTAGGCCTTGTAGTCTGTGGCCACACAGGGCCGCCATGAGCAGCCACCGAGCCAGTGGGTATGAGATGGTGGCTCTCGTGAGCAGCAAAGCCTTGAAGACAAGACAGATTCAGCTAACGGTGGCATCTCAGGCAGATAGCTTGGGGGAGGAGGGGCTTGGAATGCTCAGACCCCCAATCTCAGTCACCCCTGCCCTGCCCTGGGGTTGCGGGGCTGGCAGAGTCCATAAGGGATGGGAGAGGCGGGGTCAGGGACTCCTCCAGCCCTGGAAACTGCCTTTCTGCCCCCGCTGACTCTCCCATCCTGTGCTGTCCGAGGCTGCCTGTCCTTGTCACCCCCACTCCCCTCAACACACACACACACACACACACACACACACACACACACGGTGTCTGCTGCCTGCCTCCCTCCCAAGTACAGGCAGCTGCTCCTGGCCTCCATGCTGGAACCCGAATTGAATGAGCTTTTCCACAATGTCGCCTCCCGCTGACGGCTCCTAATTGCATGTTGAAGCCATGCGATGGAGCCCAACTTACACTAATTATGTCATTACCCTAATTAAGTAAGTACTGTATGTGTTAATTGGCAGAAATCGGCTTTGGGGGATGGGCAGGGGAGAGGAGGCCTTTGTACCCTGGGTTCTCATACGGGAGGGGTGGGGGGTAACTGCTGCGAGGGTTACATTCCTCCCTCAGTTCTGCAGGTCCTGCAATCACCCAAGTGGGCTTTGGAGAGGACCCTCAGCCTCCACCCTGCATAGGCTCCCCATCCTGCTCCACGGAGAAGAAGCACAAGGTGCTGAATAGGTGGTCGGAGCCCCAAGCTGGAGGCCTGCCTTTGCCCAACAGGCTGGTGGTCTTGAACAAGCCTTTTTCCTCGCCCGACATCCTCCCAGCACCTCAGCCACCCCAGAGCCTGTGGACTCTCAGTCAATGGGCACAGGGGCATCAGAGAGACTCAGTGTCCTGGCAGGACTGAGCAAGCCGCTGCCATCCGTCTATGGGACCTCAGTTGGGTGGCTGACCTGGGGCAGCAGGAGGGAGAAAGGTTGATGGCAGAGCAAAGCCGTAGGCCAATCTAGCACCAGTGTGAATCAGCAAAGGAACAAACAGGGCTGGCATTCCCCCAGATGCCGTGTGAGGTGGGAAGATCGGAGGAAGTCTGGAGGGCTTCCTGGAGGAAGAGGACTTCATCTATAAAGGAGAGGAAATCTGGGCTTCAGAGCTCAGATGACCTTTCACTGTGTGATTTTGTTCCCCAAATGTTTATTAGTATGACTCATTTGATACAAGAGGTTTTAGGAGTTTTCTCTTTTGTTTTTTGTTTGTTTATTTGTTTGTTTGTTTAAGTAAGCTCTGCACTCAATGTTGGGCTAGAACTCGTGACCCCAGGACCAAGAGTCCCATGCTCTACCAACTAAGCCAGCCAGGCACCCCTCATGGTGTGATTTTTTTACATGCCACACTTAACTATAACTTTGGATGGGGGTGAGGAGGGATAAGAGAGAAGTCATCTGAAGGAGAGCCTCCAGATGGGACTCCAAACAGTTGAGAGCACCGGGTGGGACAGAAGGAATGCCAGCCCTGTATCAGGGACCATCGCGTAAACCCCAGTATGACCAGAGCCCCCATCCTGCCCTCGTTAAGCCAATCAGCATGGACCTGCTATCAAGATGGCCCCATCCCTCCCTGCCTTGTCCCTCAGGGGGTTGTGGGGAGGGTGCAAAGGCAAGAATTCAGCGCTGGGGGCCAGGGCCTCCAGCAGCTGAGTCTCCTCCATCCCGCTCAGGGCCAGGCCAGGCTGTCCCCCATCTCCTGAGTGTGCCCAGTGGCCACAGCATGGGCTTCCCTGCCCTTCCAGCTCCACCTTGCCTGCCCTCCACCAGCTCCACAGCCGTCAACCACCACAGGCTTGCTCCGGTGGGCAAGGGCCCCCTGACTCCCAGGCTGAAGGAGCAGAAACGAATTCCTGTCTAGCCCGGCAGCCCAATTCTCAGGGGGCCTCGGCCAAGGGCTTCCAGTCCCCAGGCCTCAGCTCCCAGTCGGGAACGTCACTCATTCCTTGCCTGTTCCAGAGCTTCATTCATTCCATACAACTTGGTCTGGGCTCCCTTCGGTTGACTCCAGGAGATGGAAACAAGCAGAGAGGAAACTTTCAGTCGCGTGCTTACAACTACTCTCAGATAGCTCAGGGAAAAAATGATGCATGATTCTCTCTCTCTCTCTCACACACACACACACACAGAGCCAATACATAGAGCAGGTGAAGTAAAATAGTAACAATAATTGAATATGGCCAAAGGGCATATGAGTATCTTAGACGAGTCTTATTTTGACAACTTTTCTGTAAGTCTGAAATTATTTCTAAATGAAAGGTGGAATGAGGGAGGAAAGGATGGAAGGGGGGGGAAGAAAGGAAGGTGGTAGGTCTCCTTCCTTTCTCGGGCTTCCCGGCTACTAGAGGATGTAGTTAGACCAGTGGGAGCTGGGTTGATGTGGCCCTGCTTGGTGGGGCTGGAAGGGCTGAGCAGGTGGTAGGGGGTGGGGCTAGGCAGCGGCTAAGGGGCATCTAGCCCTTACCCCTTCTGTGCAGGGTGGGCAAGGCAAACGGCTGAGTGTCTTCCCCTCTCCCTGTCGCAGCTTCAGGCCAGCCCATGGCTCCTTCCCCTTCTCCTGTTCTCCAGAGAAGTAGGTGCTCTGGAATTTCTAGGAGTCTTCAATGAGACCGGGGGGGGGGGGGGGGGGGATCTTCCTTTGGTCAGAAGGCTTAGGAAGGCGTTCTGTGCCTCTGAGCATGAGAGGAGACTGCACCAGCCCAGAGCACTATGCCCAGGGCCAGTGGGATGGGATGACTCTGGGCAAGGCCACCCCACCTCCCCTGTCCCCTGCAGTCCTAACAGCACTAATAGACTTGTCTCTGAGCAGCCCAAACCGACTTCCTGGGTGCCCCTGCCTGGCACAGTTGTACTTAGATGCAGAAGGGAAGTGGCCCATTAGCCTATCCTGTATTAAGCAGCCCCAGAATTGTGGGGTGTGGAGAGGGAGGCCTCTGCTACCGAGGGCCTGTTGTTGTGGGGCTGTGACTCTGGACCCACCCTTGTGGCCCTTTTCCAGCCTCCTCTCTGCCCTGTCCCCAACTCCCCCCTCCCTCATCCCTGTCCCTCCTCCGTTCCCCACAGAGCCCACCACCCTCCCCTCCTCCCTTCCTGGAACCCCAAATGCTTTTCCTTAAAAGGGGACTTGCCCCACCCACTTTTCAGGCCCAGCTTCAGACCCTATTGGCCATCCCCTCCCCCAAAGAGACAGTGACACTGGCATCCTGATATGTGGTCAGTCCCTGCGGCCAGCTTGTTCGACCTCCCTCAGAAGGAAGGGGCCCTGCCCACTCTCACAGCCCATCCCCTCTCCCCTTGACCTCCGGCTGCCACTTCAGAGCCTGGACCACCCCAGAATGGACATGCCCTCCATTCAGGAGACTCTGTCCAGGACGCTGGGGACTGCAGCACCCAGAGGTCAGCAGGGGCCGATTCCTCCATTCGGACACCTTTGTTCTTCTCCCGCCTTTGTCCCCAGCCCCTGTGCTCCCAGCCAGCCCGCCCGCCAGCCCAGCCCCTCTCCTGGCCCTCGCCTGGCGGCCCGCCTCTCTCCCCCATTCCCCTTCGGGGCCTTTGCTCACCCACCCAAGTGCCAGAGCGGGCAGAGGACGGGTGGGGCCCCCAGCCCACCGCGCTGGCCCAGCCCCCAGCCCGCTGCCGGCCCCGCAGCCCTGCCTGTCACCCGGCTCCCTCTTCTGCCCACGCCCCTCGCCGTGCGGCCCCTCGAACAATCTCTCCCCTCCGTCCCCTCCCCACTTCCTCTCCCTTCGGCGCCGGCCCTTCAGTCCCGGGAGTCGGGCGTGATTTCCCCGCGTTCCCCTCCCTCCCGTCTCCTCCCTCGCCCTCTCCGTCTCTCTTTCCCTCCAGCCTCCGCTCCTTCCCGCTCACTCACCCTCTCCCTCTCCCGCTGCCCCCCTCTCTCTCCCCCACCTCTTTGTTTCAGCGGAGAACTGGCTCCTCGGGACAGTTCCCACACTGCAGTGCCTCTGGTGCGGAGACAGCGCCGCCGAGGTGAGCGGGGAGCCGGGACGCCGGGCGCGGCCGCCGGAGCCCTGGGGGGCGGGCAGGTGGGGACAGCGGCAGTTCGGCGCGGCGCCTCCCGGCCCGGGGCAGCAGGCGCAGCAGTCACAGTGCCCGCTGCCCTGGCAGTCAGCAGGAGCCGAGGGCAGAGGGGCAGCCGTTGGCCGCTGAGGGGGGCAACCCTGCCTGGTGCCTGGCTTCTGTGGGTGGTCTTGGGCTGACGGGGACCCTTGGGGGTGGGGTCGCTGGTACAGGGTGGACGGGGGCTGGGCTGCCCGGAATAGCCACACCTGAAGGTTTGAGTGTATGCCCAGTCCTGGGGTCCAGGGCATTGAACCTCCTCTGGCAGGGCTGTGGCTGCAAGGTTGCTGGGTGGCAGCAGTGGCGCTGTCCGCGGGGCTGTGACCCCTAAAGTGCCTGTCCCCACTGGGATTTGGGGGGCTGGTCAGGGATGTGCTGGGCTGCTCCCACTGCCCAGGTGTGGGGTGTGGGCAGAGAAGGAGTGATCTGCACCCCCACACATACCCACCACAGGCTGGCTGTTTTCACCCCCAGCTCCTGACCGCCAGACCCACAGAGCCACATATGGGGAGGGGCACTTCTCCCTCCGCCAGGGGTCTCTGACCAGCTCCCGCAAGATAGGATCCCCAGGACAGCTTTACCCACAGTAGTGAACACTGGGGATTCAGACCAGAGCCCAGATGCTCCTGTGGTCAGCTTCCTGAGCTGGACAGGGAGGGAAGCCGGGGGACAGGGGGAGGAGAACAGGTAGAGACAGAGCCCTGGCTCCCGCATGAGGGCTACAGGGGCAGTTATTAGAGATGACCCAAGGCCATCAGGAGATCCAGAGACCCTGAAGCTGGGCAGGTGGGTGGGAGTGGATGGAAGGGGGCAGAAGCCAGTGCCGGGACCCCGCCCCCTTCTCAGCTAGAGCTGGAGATGGAGAGGCAGAGCTGCATGGGGACAGAGCCCGTGCTGCTCACACTTCTCTAGAGAAGCAAGCAGGGTGGCTCTGCGGGCTCGCTCCTGGAGGAGGGGCAGGAAAGGTTGGGAGTATGCAGAGCCCAGCAGGGAGCTCTCCAGTGAGTGCATCTTGGGGATACAGCCTCTGGTGATCTGGTCTGGGCAGGGCCAGGTCCTAGAGCTCCCTGAACCCCCAGGGAGCCATCTGTGTACAAGGTCATGGCAGGTAGTGACCCATAAGGCAGAGCTGTGGGGAGCATTTGTCCCCCTAGGACTGGGGCACTTGTTTCTGGGACCCAACTCTGCCTCAGCGTCTTCCCTCGCACGGAGCGGGCAACAACGCCGGATGGACCAACATGTACAGAGGTGGAATCAGAGCTACGGGCATCAGGTCTCAAGGGCCCAGGTGGTTTGCCACAGCCCAACCCATCTAGGCCCAAGGGCAGCCCAAGCCAGGGAAAGTGGGAAAGGATAAGCCTCGGGACTGGCCCCAGTGATTCCCTGGGAGCAGTTGACCCCAAGGCATCCCTGTCTCAGGGGAAAAGGCCACCCATCCTGGCCTGGACTCAGCTCCGCACAGCTCCATGACCCCACTCTCATGCAGGCCATTGGCTACACCCTGCGTGGAGTGTCATTATCCCCCTAGCCCTACATGACCCCTGTCTTCCCCTAGCACACCCTGAATTATCTCACTCTGCCAGGGATTCCTAGCCTGCAGGCAAGCCAGTTCTCCCCCACCCCAGTCAGGGCCTCATCATATCCCTCACACATGATCCAGACCCAGAGGGATCTCAGGCTGCCCTCCCCCACCCTTTTTTTTTTTTTTTTTTTTTCTGAGACAGGAGAGGGCTCTCTCCCAGGGTAGGTCAGCTTACTCTAGCTCTAGCTGACACACACCCACCCCCACATTGGTTCTGTGACCTCCCAGGGCACGGTGACACCAGCAGCCACTTAAAACTCAAAGACCATCCCTTGCGAACACTACTCCAGTGCCAGGGGGCCTCCGTCAGTGAGCACCAAGGCCTTGCTGGCTCTAGCCCAGGCCCTGCCCAGAAGAAGGGGGCCTCCTGCATGGAGAGCTCCCTGAGCTTTTCTTGGAAGAGGCCAGCCCCTCTCCCTTCTTTGCCTCCCTCCGGGGCACCCCACTTCCACAGGGCTTTCCTACCCAGATCCGTCTACCACCGACACCTCCCCAGAGCAGTGAGCAGGACGGGATGTTGTTGTCCCCATTAGACAGAAGGGAAAAGCAAGACCTGGAGAAAGGATGGTGGCAAGACCAGGAACTAGAGCCCAACTCCCACTGCAGGGCTCCTTCCAGGTCTTTTCATTGCCATCCTTGTGAGAACCTACAGGAGGGCAGGGTGCCTGCGCTCACCAAAGCCTCCACCAGGTGCCCAGCTGCTCCACCTTCCAGATCCGCAAGACTCTGAAGGCCCTGAGAGGGGTGTGTGAGCCAGGGCTTCTAGCCCTGGTTCCAAAGTGGACACCTAAATGGTCACCTGGACTGGCAGAAGGCTGGTGTGGTCAGGCTGCTGAGGGGCAGGCAGAAAGGAGCTGAGAGGGGTTCCCCAGCCCGGGATGCACCTCTCTCTCTCACCTGTTGGACTTCCTCCACCTCCTGGCGTGTCCCCTTAGTATCCCCCATCCCTGCAGTAAAGAAGGCCTCAGCCTCCCAGTCCTGAAACAGCCTCCTGGCACCACTCCTTGCCAAAATCCCAGGAGGCTTGCCACCACCGTCCATGTGAAGTCTGATCCCCGCTGCCAGGCACATGAAGCCCTTCATGTGGGCCTCTACCAGCGTTTATAGCTTCTTTGCCCAACTTCTTCACTGTTATCTCCAGCAGGCTGACCACACCAAACTGTGTGTCCTCCCCCCAGAGCAGAGCGGAGCATGGCTCAGATGCGGGGCTGGACACACAGCTGTGTGCACACATCCCCACACACATGTGCACAGATGTGCATAGAGATGCAGACACGCTGTGCAGAAACCGGTCACCCAACCTCATGTGGTTTTCTACCAAATCATACATGCAGCGGAACTGTAAAATCTAAGCCAAAAAGGGACCGACAAATCTGTTTTGTGTTCCAGGGCAGGCCAGGTGTGGTTACATCACCATCCCTAAGCCGCCGAGGGCCAGCAGGGAGGCAACAGGGGATCCCTGACTCTGGTTGAGCACTCTCTGGGCTCTGGGGTCTCTGAGCCCCACAGGGTGTGGGCAAGCAGGTCTCGACCTGGCTCTCCTTCTGGTTCTGTGGCAGACTTGCTGGGCAGCCCCGAACAAGCCACCTTCCCTCTCCATTTCTCCAGCTATGAAATATAGGGACTTGGATTAGCCAATACCTAAGGGCTGTCCAGGCCCACTGCCCAGCTCTTCTTAGTTCATGCCAAGTACAGAGAACGGAAGGGCCTGTAAAGGTGGCAGCAGTGTGTGCGTGGGGGATGCTGGACACCCTGCACAGCAAAAGCTTCCAGGTGGGGCAGGGAAAGCTTCAGGGAATGGAAATGAGGTGGGCGCAGGGGCAAGAGGAACCTGAGCCAGGAGAGAAGGAAGCCAAGAGCCACAGGATGGGAGCAATTATTTTGACCCATAATTGAAATTTATGGAGCAAATAATAAGTCCTATTGAACACTCACCATGCAGCGTCTATCTCATATTGTCCTCTAGATTGAAGCCAAATATATCTGTTCTCATCTTGGGAATACCAAATGAGCAAAGCTAATGGGTTAGGCCCCATCCAGCCCCTGGCCTCCCAGCCCCCACAAACACAGGCATATGGCAAGAGCCAAAGAGGCACAGGGGTGCCCTCTGGCAAGACCCCACCCACACCCAAACCCTTCAGCAGGCATGTAAGTGGCCTAGTGCACAAGTAGCAGCCCATCCCCTACCTCTGGCCACCCACATGTGTGTGCTCACATGCCGCCCCCCCACACACACACACACTGAGGACAGGGCAGACAAACACTCAAACTTCTGCCACAGGCCTGGCCCTCCTGTCCTGCTCTTGCCTGGAACTTGACACCCCACGCTAACTCTCACACTCCCAAGGGCAAGGACTGAAACAGGGAGGTTGTCAGAGGAGCAACAGGGCGCAGGCATCTCCACGTAGGGGTCGCACCCCCAGACTACAACCCCGCCATCAGAGGAAACTCTGCACCAGTTGAGAAGGAAAGGAAGCGGTGCCCTGTATCCGGGGGGTGCCTACTCCCCTCTTCTCCCCTCTTCCCTCCTCTTCCCTAAACCTCCCTGGCCTCTGAGCCTGGTTCACGTGACTCGCCTCAGCTTGTCCCCAGGTCACCAACCATGTGCCAGCTAGGCTGTCCAGAGCCCAAGTAGGTGAAAGGGAGACACGTCCCAGGGGGAGGGCGTGCCAGCCCTGGCTCAGAGCCCCTCATACCCCTGGAGACAAGGGCACAGCCAGGGTGGAGGGGACCAGAAGGAGCAGCCCCAGGCCTCGCTGTTCTCTATGGCTTTTTATTCCTATGTGATTTTACTGCTCATTCATATAGGGATTGGAGCCGTGGCGTACGGCGGGGGCGGCCAGCGGAGGGCTCGGATCCTGAGCAAGGGGGCCCGGAGAGAGGTAGGATGGCAGCCCTGCCCTATCCTACCACAGGCTGCTAGCCTAGCCGAGGGAAGCCTTCCTCTTGTTCTCTTCCCACACTGACCTCTTCCCTAGCCAACGGGTAACAGGGGGGCAAGTAGCTGCTGGACCCTCTCCATCCTCTATCTCAGCACTGGAGACCCCCACTACAAGGCTGGCACCAGGAACTGCACTGTGTCCCAAAGCAGCAGCTACAGAAACTGGGACTTCAGCTTGAGGAAATGGGCCTGACACAAGGAAACAAGGTCCAGAATCCTGTGTGGCGCGGAACAGCCACTGGACACACAAAGGGCAGCTCAACCAACAGTGTGGCCTGTCCCTAAGGGCTGTCCAAACACAGAAGGTGAGATCAGCCCTCGTGGCTAGTGGCTCACACCCAGCAAGGTATGCAGCACAGCCTGGAGACTGTAATGGGGAGACCACAGGGGTCACAGGTGGACAGCTGGCCTGTCCCTCTCAGACCCCACAGGCTACAGGCCTTTGGCCTGTCCTCCCAGGGGTCTCTGCTGGCCTACAATGAGGGTGTCAGAGGCCAAGCTCTACCTTCCTAAGCTCCTGTTTCAGGGAAACAAGTGCCGAGTGTGCCCTGCAGAGAGGGGGATGGGGAACCCCTATAGAGGCCCAGTGCTGGGGCTACAGCCTGACCCCATTTCCAGCAGCTTGGAGTCTTTGCTCTGAGGGAGAAGACACAGAGAACCCATAGTGTGGCTCTGTTTATTTGCAGTCCTTCTCACTCCACCCCATAGAAAAAACACTCAAGAGCTCGGCAGAGGGGCTGCCTGCTGTTGGGGAGAAGACAAGGAATAGCCAACAGGCCAAGGGGCTCATCCCAATCTTCAGGGTTAGCTGCTGCCTTGGCCAAGAGGAGGGAGAGGAGAGGGCCCCCATCTGCCAGTTTGGCTGGGGGAATGAGCACAGAACAGAGGCCCAGGGTCAACAGAGCAGCCACCGCCAAGGACAGAAGGGGCCCTCAGGCCTGGTTAGGCCTTGGGGACCAACCCTGGTCTGCCACAGGTTGCTGCCCCGTAGGTCTCCTCTGCACTCAACCATGATCCATGCCATCACCGCGGCCGCAGGAACAGGAGGTGGGCATCCATGACATTGGTCCCAGTCAGCCCCGAGTGCAGCAGGTGCGCCCCGCCTCGGAAGCAGCGGAAGAAGGTATGAGAGTCATTGCGGGATAGGAAGGCAGCCACGTCCAGGCCCTCAGCAGCAGCCTGGCTGGCAAGCTCAGGCACGACCCAGGCCCCAGCTGCCTCTGTGGGCCCATCCTGTCCATCGGTGCCACCACTCAAAAACAGCACCTCCAGAGGCCCCAGTGGCCGTTGTCCCAGCTCTGCTCCGACACGCAGAGCCAGTTCCTGGTTCCGGCCACCCTTTCCTGAGCCCTGCAACTGCACGGTGGGCTCACCACCAGCCAACAGGCAGACAGGGCCCCCAGCCTCCACCACGGCCTCCAGGGCCTCCTTGAGCTGCAGGTCTGGGAGATGGAGCTCAGCTGCCAGCTCCCAGAGTTGTGCCTCCTCCTCCACGGAGGCCCCAGTCACAGGCGGGGTGAGGTGGGCTCCGGCCACTCGGGTGAGCAACCCGTAGAACCGGGCCACACTTTTCACGTCACCCTGTATGGCTGCGCTCAGCACCACCGCCCTGTACCCCAGTGCCTCGGCCTGCCGCTGGGCCTCAGCCAGGGCCAGCGCATTTGAGCCAATGATCACGTTGAGCACGTGACCACAGCTGTGCGGCCCGTGAGGGTCAGAGTCAGACTGAGCCAACACAGTCTTCACGGAACGGGGCAGGGCAGCTCGAAGGCCGTAGTGATTGAGGATGTGCAGGCAGTCTTGCACGCTGTGGACGCTGGCCACGGTGGGGCCGCTGGCGATCACCTCCACTGGGTCCCCCACCACGTCTGACAAAATCAGGCTCACCACCTGGGGAAGGGTCGCAGAGGCAAGGCTCAGTCCCTCCGGTGCCTTACGCCATGGTCACTGAGGACAAGCTGCCACGTATTCTAACCCCTCTCCTGGGGGTCTGCAGAACATGTGGCCATCTGGACACCCCACTCCCTTCCTCTCTGGTGCCCCTCCCAGCCAGCCCTGTGGACTCCCACACCGGGATCCTGCCAATTTGTATGCTGTTCCAGGCTTTTGTCTCCCTGGCACGTGGGTCTGGCTCTACCAGCCCAGGGCTGCCTAGGGAAGCAGGGACCCACACACCTGGGCAGGGTAGGCAGCCTGAGCCAGCCCCCCACCCTTGAGCTGGGACAAGGCCTTCCGGATGGTGTTCAGCTCCTGGATGTTGGCTCCACGGGCTGCCAGCAGCTTGGTGAGTGTCTGCTTTTCTTCCAGTGTCACAGGCGGAATAGGGGCAGGGAGCAAGGCTGAGCCCCCACCTGCAGAGACAGTGAAGAAATTGGGCAGAGGGGATAAGACTGCAAAGGAACCTCTCCACTTAAGGAAGCAGGCAAGCAGTACCCACATTAGGGAAGGGGCTGCTGGAAAGATGGGGTTAGGGTGACCCCGTGTGGACATGTAGAGAACGTGTATAGAGTCACCACAACCTGGGCACCTAGTCCCAGCAGGCACTGGAAGAACTATTCCTTTAGCGCTTGAAACAGAGTAAACCAAGAGGAGACATTGAGACCAAGGATGGATTACATAGGAGCTAGAGACCTGGGTTCTAGCCCCAGATCACACTGGCATAGATGGCAGCCAACAGCAGGGACAATTTACCCATGACACCCTGAGTTACCTGCTCCCTATATTCCCTCCGATGGTCACTAAAGTCAGTCAGGGGAGGACCCCACAGCTCCCAAGGAGGCCAGATAACCTGCCCAGGGTCACCCAGAGGTTAGCCATCCAGGCTCCTTACTGTCTCCCTTGCTCGGGGACCCTGGGGGTTCAGACTAATCATCTCTCCCAGACCTGGTATTTGCAACAACCACCACCCCCCGCTACACTGTCCTGAGCCAGTCTGGCACCCACACCTGAGATGAGTACAAGCAGGAGATCGTCAGCTGTGAGACCTTCAGCCAGCTGCCGGATGGCCACTGCAGCCCGAAGTGCATCTCGGTCTGGCAGGTTGTCCTCTGCACCCTCAAATACCTGGACACAGCTGTGTGGCTTCAGCAGCATCTCCCTGAAGAGAGAGAGAACAGACAGCAAGAGATGAGGTGGGCTCCTTTCCTCCCACCTGATTTCTCAGCTGTACGGGTGAGGAAGACCAACTGACACCCATCCTGGAGCCAGTCCAGACCCTGAACAAATGGGATGCTCTTGAGGGAGGGAGGCCTGATCCAGCATTGGGTTTGCGCCTAGCTCCCCCTCCCGGGGCACAGTGGGCAGAAGCCTCCCCCCCAGGGCTCTTACTGCTTGCCAGCATGCTCCATGGCAGCACGAATCCCCTTGGGCACGCTGATCACACCCTGCACGAGATGCTGGCCCAGGAGCTCCTCAGCTGCAGCTGCCATGCCCAGCACAGCCTTGCCAAAGCCCACCAGGTAGAGGTTGTGACGCAGCTGAAAGCTCCGATCCCGCACCTTCAGCAGCCCACTGCTAGGATCCAAGCACAGTGCCCGTTGCAGCATGGGGCCTGGAAGCACAGCCCCCACAGTGCTCTCGAAGAGCTGCTGTGCCTGCTCTGCCAGGGCCATGCCGCTGGCCAGCCGGACCACCGGGCTCCCCATGAGGAGCGGACGTAAGAGGGCTCGGGCCACGCAGGGCAGTACCTGCAGGACCACAGCCATGCCCCACTGCTCTCAGCACCACCGGGCACCCATGGCTGCCTAGGGGAAAGAAAGCACCAGTGAGGCTGCTGGAAGCAAGACCAGAGACAGACACCCCCCACAACAGCCACCTCTCTGAGGGCGTGGGGCCTCTGGACCCCACAGGGGCTGCTGCAGTGGGCCATCTGCCAGCCCAAGACTTTCTGAGGCCCTCAACTGCCTGATCTCATGCCAGTTCTCAGAGCCCAAGCCTGCCACCTACCATAGCCTCCTCTTCTGTAGGTTATCCTCTGGACCTCTGGCCACTCTGCCCTGAGTCCAAAGGTCCTGTTAGCTGAGCCCTCCCCCTAGGCCACCTGTTCTGGCCCGAGAGTTAATCATTCACAGAGGCAGCAATTCCTATCCACAGGCTCCTGCCCCAACCCTTTTCCACCCCCTGTACTTCTGAGTGTTCATTCAGAGGCAACACCGCTTTCTGGGACAGTGTCCCTGCCTCTTTATCACTTCTGTTGCCAAGAGGCTGCTGGCTGTCCCACCAACTGATTGAGCCTTACGACCTGCAGCATGCTCTGTGTCACTGGCTTGCGGATCTGGGCTGGGGAGCCTGGGAAGGCTAAGTCTGTGTCGGGAGGCTGTAGGCTCAGAGGAACACTGACAGGCAGGCTCAGAGCACATCCTCAGGACACACAGCCTGAGGAATCCTAGCACTCCAAGGCCAGTCTAGCAAAAGGTTCAGGTTCAAATGAGAAGTGGCAGCAAAGACTGGCTCATGCTGGAAACTTAGACAAGTCCCTAGACACCACATTGAGGTGGCGCCCAAGCTACGACAGAAAAGAACACCCTTCCACCTACCTGGCTGGCCAGACCCAGCCCTGCCAAGAACACACATTTCATTCTAACAAGACAAGTCTTGGGTCATACATACCACCCACCCACAGGAGTGAGAGCCGAATGTCTGGAGCAGGAAAGGCCAGGCTCCTACAGCTGAGGCCAAATAGTCTTTTTCCCCCTGGGCAAGGTAAAGGCCAAAGAAGCCTTGGGGTGAAGGTCAGAAAGTTGTAAAGGAGTTCAGGGACAATGAAGCCCCAAACAGATCATCTCTAAAAAAGGCATCTACTTTAATAACGCCCACCATAAACGCTAGTGGCTGACTGCAGCAGCAAGCGCGGACAGCAGCGTTAGGAGGCTGGGAATCAGGCTCCAGCTCCACCACAGTGACGGCTCCTTTCTTCATTGGGCCTCGTGTGCAAAATGAGAGGTGGGATCAAAGACCAATGCTTCCCCCTTGACATCCTTGGCCTCTCTGAAGCTGCCAGGTTAATACAGAAAGCCTGAACTCAAGACACTTTATCCCACACTCAAAAAAACCTAACAACCTGTAGCCCTCAGCCATCTCGCCAGCATGGTTCTCACCTTTCCCGTAAGACCAATGCTGCCTGACTCCAGCCCTGAAAGGGAACACAGAGGACGCTGGCTTGGGGACTCAGAAAATGGGCTCAGCTTTTGCCAGGAAGCCCCTGGGACTGGCCCATTGGGCTAGGAACCAAAAGCGGCTTAGACTCTAGCAACAACTTGACAGCCTGGGTGAACTTTGTACCTGTTTCCCAGATGGACACAAGCCTAGAGGACCCTAGCCTGGCCACGGTCTACCAGGGCCCACGAGAGGATGGGGGGTGAGAAGGGAGGGTCTTCAAGGGTTAAAATACAAGACGTCCAGTTAAATTTGAGCTTCAAATAAACGAGAAATTTTTAAGAATGTCAGTATGTTCCACACAATATTTGAGACATGCCTACACTAAATAATTACTGGTTGCTTATCTGAAATTCAAATTTCAGAGCTGCTAACCAGCCATTCTCCAGCCAGGACAGCCTCCCAAACGAACTCTCAAGCACTCCGGCACCAAGCTCGGAAACCCCGCGAAGCCCCTCCTTGACTCCGCCCCGCCACCAAGTAGGGCTGGAGCCACTTCCGGCCTTCTCCAGCCGCACGTGCCCCCGGAAGTAGCGTCAGTCTCAGGTCTTTGCGAGGGAAGTGGCTGCCGCGTGAATGTCCGGTGGTGACCGGAGAAAGAAGTGCCCGCCGCCACCTGGACCCGCCACCGCCCGGCCCATGGGCTGCTTCCGTGGGCCTTCGCGCCGTGAACTTACCGCTCCACGGCTCCCGGCCGCAGTTTCCGGTACCGAGGGCCGGAAGTACTCCCGGGTGGACGGAGCGGAAGCCGGAAGTGTGGTGGGAGGGGCGGGGTTGGGGTGCAGGCGGGAGCCGGACGCGGTGCGGTGGGTAAAAGGAGTCGCGGCTCGGGGTTTGGCTCCGCCCTGACCTCTGGCAGGCTTGGATGGAATACCCTTTTGGCTTCATTGCCTTCGTCTCTGCAGTGGGGGCAACAATCCCTGACTTATCGATTGCCTTAACCGTCCGCTGCTTTATCTCTTAGGAGCCCATCCGTTAGCACACATTCCTTGCTCCTGTTAGGTGCCTGGCACAGGACTGAGCAAACGAGCTGAGAATTACTGTTTCCCCACAATCCACCCCTTCTGGAGCCAGATTAAATCACCCTGGCTCTTCCCCACCACTATAATCCCCCAACAATTTTGTGTTTGGCCCTTTCCCTCTTGACCAACCTAGTAACAGCTCGGACTTGGAAAGTTCAGTCCCGTGATCCTTGAACACACGAGCTGTGTATAAACAACGAATGACCCTTGGCCAGCCTGTGTGCACCCTTGAGCCCTGCGGAGGCCGAGAAAATTAAAGCCATCCCACCTCAAGTTTAACATTAGCACAAGTACAGCCCTCTTAGCTTCGGCATCCATCTCAGCTGTGACCAGGGACTGAACTCTACCCTATCTTAGTTACAGGAAAAACCGCTATACCCCACCCTGCAAACACCCCTGCAACAGCTAATCAGCTTGCTGCAGGGAAATCTGAAATTTCCCCACTTCCCCCCACCCCCCAAGCCTCCGGTAACCACACATAAAAACACCTTGCTTGGCAGGTCTGGGGCTCTCGCTCCTGTGCCGCTGTGCTGGTGACAGTCGTGAGCCAGGACTCGAATCCGAATAAAGACCCTCATGTGTTTGCATCGGTGTTGGCTCCTTGGTGGTCTCTCGGACTCGAAACTTGGGCACAACAAGCCCGACTTGATGCCTTCCCACATTCGAAAGACAAGTGCGGACCAGACTCTGAAGACACAAAAGAGTGCATTTTTAAAACTGTTGTTTTCTTGGGGAGGAGGGAAGGGAGTTACATCACAAATCACACAGTAGACTTTCCAAAAAATCTTAAACATATGCCCCCCTTCCCTTTTTTTTTTTTTTAAGATTTTATTTATTTATTTGACAGACTGAGATCACAAGTAGGCAGAGGCAAGCAGAGAGAGAGAGAGAGAGGAGGAAGCAGGCTCCACGCCGAGCAAAGAGCCCAATGCGGGACTGGATCCCAGGCCCCCGAGATCATGACCTGAGCCGTAAGCAGAGGCTCAACCCACTGAGCCATCCAGGTGTCCCCCCACCTTCCCTTTTGCAGTTGCCACATCTCTCTATATCATGTTCTGCTCTCAGGAACTCCTACCTCCTTCCTAACTTTGTCTGGATTTTTCTTTGCATTTATAATAGAGGACCTTTTATTCCCTATCATTCTCTCCCAAACTTCCCCACTCCATCCTTAAAATGAAGGCACCTTCAGGAGGATCTGCCCTCTTTAGATGTAGGGAGATGATAAATACTTGAATGTTCAGTTTTTCCTTGCTTTCGGTAAGAAGTCTTTATCCATTTTGAATTTATTCATTCCTCCACCATTCAACAGACATTTCCTGGCCTATGTGGGTCAAATGCTATAGCTACTGGGATGAGTAAGAAGTGGTACTTTTCTGTTGGGAATTCTACTTTGCTTTTGTAATGATAGTCCCACACTGCTGGAAGGAATGTGTATTTGGGGACCTCTTTCATTATTTACTACCAGAGATGGATGAACAGACACCACTTACTGTGCCATTGCTATTCTGTTGGGAGTGTAAGCAGGATTATACCCATTTTTGAAATCCCCCATCCCATCCCATAGCTACTCACAAGATATATTTAACATCAGGTTTAGATGCCCACTGGACTGTGAGGTCTTAGAAGGTGATGACTTGGTCTAATTCATATTTGCATCTCTACTGCCTTGCATAGGACCAGGCAGGGTCCTATAGCTGGGATTGCCTTTTTTTTTTTTTTTCTTTTGTCCCCCCACTTTATTTCCTTCTATTTTTAATGAATTAACTAGAGAATAGTGAAGTACTCGGCTGCAAAGTGGTACAGACCCAAAGTGGAAAGAATCTCACAAAAGGAAAAGAGACGGTGGTGAGTAGAAGTAGAAGCCTTCATGAAGCAGTGGGATTTAAGTCTAAGAAAACAATTAGGCTCATGAGACTGCATACACATACCTTGAGAGTAGGTATGAATATGTCTACCTTTTTTTATTTTTTATTATTTTTTTTAAAGATTTTATTTATTTATTTGACAGAAATCACAAGCAGAGAGGCAGGCAGAGAGAGAGGGGAGGAAGCAGGCTCCCCGCTGAGCAGAGAGCCCGACTCAGGGCTCGATCCCAGGACCCTGGGATCATGACCTGAGCCGAAGGCAGCGGCTCAACCCACTGAGCCACCCAGGCGCCCCTACCTTTTTTTATATATAATGTTAACTATTTTATTGTTTCCAAGATTTTATTTATTTATTTGAGAGAGAGAGAGAGAGAGCGTGCGCAGAGGAAGGGGCAGATAGCAGACTCCCTGCTGAGCTTGGAGCCCGACGCAGGGCTCCATCCCAAGACCCTGAGATCATGAGTGAAGGGGAAGTCAGAAGCTTAACTGACAGAGCCAACCACGCTCCCCTGTCTATAGTCTTTTTAAGTGCACTTGGGCTAAATAAGTAGGGCTAAATAAGTATCAATGTCAAAAATGTGACAGGCGATTTCAGTCCAAGGAAATAACTGGTTGTGTAGACAAACATGATGCAGGGGTGGGGTGCCTGGGTGGCTCAGTCGGTTGAGCATCCGACTCTTGGTTTCAGCTCAGGTCATGATCTCATGGGTTGTGAGATCGAGCTCCACATAAGGTGAATGCTCTCTCTCTCTCTCTCTCTCTCTCTCTTACTCTGAAAATAAATCTTAAAAAAAAAATAAAGTGATTGTAGGAGAGGAAAAAACTTTTCCCTCTATTCTCTTAGGTTCAGTGGCTGAGGCTCTGGGACAAACTAAACTGACAGAAGACAGATTAACAGGAGAAAAAAGTTTATTTCCTATGTATATGGGGGGCCTCACAGAAACAAAGTAAAAACCCCAAAGAAGCCATTAGGCCTGAGAGCTTATATACCATTTTCAACAAAGAGTGATAAATTTGAGAAATGTGACAAGACAAAAGTTCAAACTTCTCGGGGCAGTAAATTGTGGGAAAGTATACATGGGGGGAAACTAATGGAAGATAAGGATTGCTGTAGTAAGATTTGTTTGTACAGATTCATCCTGGCCTTGGTTTTTCATCTCCTGGTACAGGCAGGACTCCTTTCTCTTGGGAAATTTATGACCTGCTTTTAGGTAGGAAGGAGAAGGGCAGCGAGCCTTTTCTGCATCTAATCTCAAATGCCTTCAACTCAAAATAATCCTTATGTCTAAGTGGCATGTTTTGGGGTGGCATATTCTAATCCTCTTCAAATGGACCTGAGATATTCAGCCCACAGCTGTTAGGATCTAAAAACCCACTGATAAGAGAATTTATACAAATAAGTTATAGTACTTCTAAACACATTAAAAATGTTTTTCTAATATTACTAAGGCTTATATACATGTTACTTTTTGCAGTGCTATTTTATGTTTTTAAAAAAATTTTGAGGGACGCCTGGGTGGCTGTCAAGAGCAAACCCCTGCGTCCCGCCAGGAGGTCACGACGCGTAAAGAAGAGAGAGAGAGATGGATATGATGTAACTCACTTGATCTTTATTGGGACGAGGTCCGCACCACTATCGTGGCCCGGTCACGGTCCGCTGACATTGTCACGGAGAAGGAGACGTCGCCTCACAATCTAGACAGAGAGGTCACCGCAGAAGTTGAGACTGAGGACCAGCGAGTGGTTGGCAACGAAACTGTCAGGGCGTCGGTAGCACTGGTGATGATGTTCTCCCGACAGGGAACTCGCTTCGCCTCAGTCCGACCCGATGCCTCTTTATATACTGTGCTAAGTCTCTTTCATAAACACATCACATCACTTGTTTTTCTTATGCTTACACACCAAAAACATAAACACGTCGTAAACATGTCTTAGTTTACGATATTTCGCACAAGTCAAAATATTTACAACTTGTTACTCCGCACTAATCTTATCACTACACTCATATGGTCTAGGCTTATTTGCTATGTGGTTAGTTTCTATTTTGTTCCTTTTGCCTGTTTACATTTAGTAGGGGTTTGCACCTACTACATATTATTTTTTTAATTTATTTATTCATTTATTTATTACACTTTATTGAAGGTTCGTACTCACTACAGTGGCTCAGTGGGTTAAAGCCTCTGCCTTCAGCTCAGGTCATGATCCCAGAATCCTGGGATCAAGCCCCGCATCAGGCTCTTTGATTAACAGGGAGCCTGCTTCCTCTTCTCTCTCTCTCTCTCTCTGCCTGCCTCTCTGCCTACTTGTGATCTCTGTCTATCAAATAAATAAATAAAATCTTTTTAAAAAAGTAAAGACTATACCTAAGAAAGCATTAAAAAAAAAAAAAAAAAACCTATTGAAAAGACCACTTAAGGGGCGCCTGGCTGGCTTATTCAATAGAGCACATGACTTTTGATCCTGGGGTCATGAGTTCAAGCCCCACACAGGGTGTAGAGCTTACTTTAAAAAAAAAAAAAATCACTTAAGTATAAGCCTTCCCCATTATTCAAGCAAGCCAAAAGAGAGAAGGCAATGTCCTGGGGTACAGTACTCATACGCTTTTGAGAGAGGGTTTACTAAATTTATTGATTTGGATTAAGCTTTAACTTAAATGTTCCCATTTAGAGCAAAGGAGGAGGTTCTCCCCTGTGTGATGTTAGGTCATCAGTGACCAGGGGAAGGTGGTGCTAATGGCTTCCATCTCCACTAACAGTGTTGCATCTCAGGAGTTCTATGTGGATAAAGTACTTGGTCCCTATAACTCTGAAATCACCCTCCCACCCCTGCACACAAGCTCAGGAGGCTCACTGGAGTAGTGAATGGTACAAATTCAAATGAGAACAGCGCTCAGTCTTGGGCCTTCTGACTTGGAACTTTGCTATAAGGAAGTCCTGCTTGAGGGAGAAACTGATTAACCGTGACTGCAGCCATCTGAGGTTTCAGATGCCTGAGGAGGTCTAGAATGCTAGTGCATACTGTCAGTGCAGCAGAGCCAGCAGTCAGCCCCCTAAACTACCCGCTCCTCTATCAACATCCACCCTGCTGTCCTCCAACCTCAAACCAGGGCGGTGGTTACGAGTGCTATTTACCACCCAAGTCCCGTTCTCTCCCCCTCCAGCACTCCCTGGTCCCCTTGTGCTTGAGAAGTTTCATTCGTCTAGTTCTGGGCAATGAGTAGCAAGTAGAATCGGTGTGATTCATTTGGGGGCAGTTAACTGCCCAAGTGAGGCCTTCCTGAGCATTTTTCCCTTGGACTTGGCAACCAGCAACATTCAAGATGGTGGCTTCTTTGCCAACCTAAGTCCTGAGTGACTGATGGGAAGAGCCACCCTGCCAACCTACAAAGGATGGGTATTGAAAGTGGAAAATAAACCTTTGATGCTTAGAGCCACTAAGATGTGGGAAAACAAAACAAGACAAAAGTCACTAAGATGTGGGGGATTTTGTTACTGCGCCGCGACCTAGCCTACGCTGGCTGATATGCACACTTTACCCTGTTGCAACTCGATTTCAGGTGCATCTTAGAATCCTGATCTACTCTTGGTATCGTATCATCTGGAAAACATTGGTTCTCACTGGCGTTCATCCTGCTAGATGCACCAAGAGCTGAAGAATATCTTGCTGTGCGTTCACAAACCCAGGAGAGGCTTACGCACTAACCACTACTACAAGGCAGGAGCACAAAGCAGAAAGCAGCTTCCACGAAGAGTTCTTTGCCTCAGTCTTGGGTCTCTGTGGCACGGCAGATTTTCGGTCCATCAGTTCATGCAGTTTCCGGAGTCTTTCTTCTTTATTGCATTTTAATTGTGACTGGACAAAAATAAATGATAGCAAGAGTTCAGGACCAGCAAGAAATGTAGGATGGACGTAGAACCAAACAGTGAATAGGAATGTATTCGGTCTTTTCTCCAGTAAGATGCACTCAGTTTGGGGATTCAGTGCGGAAAGACTGTGCATATCATACTGCATCCGTAAGAGAACCTATAAGATGTTCTGTCACCTTAAAGTCCGCTGTGAAAATAAAGTCGTGATTTTAAAAATTTATTTATTTATAAAACCTGAGATAAGTCAGAGGCTCTTCGTCCTCAGCTCCAAACTGGAAGCAGGTGCCTCCACAGGGAGGCACTCCTGAGTTCGATGTGAGGATGGGGTAGTGAAGGGCCACTCGGTGGGAGGGAGAGGGGAAGGAGGCAGGGAGGGGCAGAGCTGGCTTTTAGTGAAGGCAGTGAAACCCCTCAGCTATTTTCTTTGGAAGAAGGGGTGGGGGATCCAAACGGTGCACCCGGAAGCAACTCTGCAGGGACCAATGGGGACTGCGTAAGTTCAATCGGAAAGGGTTTTTAAGCCTTTTGAAACAGTTCTGTAGGCTTAGAGGCAGAGGCCCTGGGGCTCTAGGCAGCCCTTCCTGGATCTGGGCAGTCTAGGCTTATCTGGGAAGAACCCATCCCTTCCTTCCAGAACAAAAAGGCATTGTTTACCAACAATGGACTTTTTAAAAATGTGAATGATTATCTACCCTTTGCCCTAGAAACAGGGCTGGAACGTTCCAGCAGAATGTGAATCCAGGCTCTAGGCTTATTGGCTGTGTGACTCTGGGAAAGTTACTTGAACTCTCAGAACGCCAGTGTTCATCATTAAAATGGGATTGAGGGCATTGAATTAACAAGTATTTTAAAGTGCATACGGGGGGGGGGGGTGTCTGGGTGGCTAAATTGGTTAAGGATCTGACTCCTGATCTCAGCTTAGGTCTTGATCTCAGACCCTGCAAGTTCGAGTCCTGCATTCAAGCCCTGCGCTGGGCTTAGGGGCTCCATTATGAGCATGGTGCCTACTTTTAAAAATTAAAATAAAAATACAGTGTACGGGGGCGCCTGGGTGGCTCAGCCAGTTAAGCATTTGCCTTTGGCTCAGGTCATGATGCCAGGATCCTGGAATCAAGCCCCGCATCGGGCTCCCCGCTTTGCGGGGAACCTGCTTCTCCTTCTCCCCCACTTATGCTCTCTTTCTCTCTGTTGTTTCTCAAATAAATAAATCTTTTTTTTTTTAATTTAAAAATAATGTATGTAGAAAGGCTCTAAGTTGCAGCTGGACCAGCTTTGTGGGTGTGTGGCCTGTGCAATTCACACAGGGAACCAAGGTCAGAAGGGTTCTGCACTTGAATATTGAATATTGTTGAATATTCTACTGCTGCTGTCTTGCATTTGTTAAATTTTTCAAAGAAGGGGCCCATATTTGTATTTTGTACCAGGCAGTGCAAATCATGTAGTCGGTCATGCTACCTGGAGAAGATGCCCTCCTTTCAGATTCCCCTGGTCTGGAGCTCAGGATCTCTGAAGAATTCCAGTAAGTGGCCACATGTTAGGAGTGCCAACGCTCCACACCAGGTGTGGGGGTGGGGGCGCGCAGAGGTGGCACTACGCTTCCTGAGCAGTTCTGAGGCTGTCCTGAGACGAAGTCCCCTTGCTAGGACAGACACATCCTGGCCAATTGGCTCAGGGAGCTCTTTAAGCAAGAGACCTAGATACCCTGCGCTGGGCTCACTCAGTAGCTGAGGGTCACACTTTGAGTCTTCTACAGGCTGATCCCTTGGGGAACTGAACACTGCCTGTAATTCAGGCAGGGTACAAGCCACATGAATTGTATGAAATCAGCCCAGGGTTCCTGGAGGCGGGGGAATCAAACGTTCTAATCATTTAAAATGCTCTTAAGTATATATTAATTTGATCAACAGAAGGAAAAAATTTTAAAAAAGTAGAAAATATGTTTCACTGAATGAAACCCCTGCTGAGGTGCCTTTAATGCCACTGGAAGAGGTTTATAACTTCCATTTTGATGAGGGAGCAGAAGGCTGACTGAGGACAAAGCAAAAGGCTGACACCTTGCAATCTCCCCCTCACCCGCACCACTCCTGGGTGGGACAAATATGACATTTTTTTTTTTTTTTTGTTAAGATTTTATTTATTTATTTAACAGATGGAGATCACAAGTACTCAGAGAAGCAGGCAGAGAGAAAGGAGGAAGCAGGCTCCCGGCTGAGCAGAAAGCCTCATGTGGGGCTCAATCCCAGGACCCTGGGACCATGACCCGAGCTGAAGGCAGAGGCCTTAAACCACTGAACCGCCGAGGCGCCCCCAAATGTGACATTCTTGAGGAATCTCCCAACTATCTTGATGTTAATGGCTTGTTAAAAGGGAAAGATAACCTTGATCAACGCCACAAGACCTCCTACCTCTTGGGCCCTCTTTAGCATATGAAAGTTCAGTTGAAACCTCCCTTCCCCTCCCCTTCCCCCAACCGCAGGGTACATTACCTGCCATCCTTCACAACCCGGGGCAGCTGCTCTCCCTGCCCACGGGTCCTGTCCCCGTGCTTTAATAAACCACCATTTTGCACCAAAGATGTCTCAAGAATTCTTTCTTGGTCATCAGTTCCGGACCTCACCCCACCAAACCTCACCTATGTTCTAGAACTTAATCGATTTAATGTCAGATGTTCCCTCCACTCCTGGCCATCATTATTTCCTTTTGGCGGTAAGTGAAATAAATGAAGCATTCATTTAGCAAATCAAGCAATTTGTCAGGTATGAAGTGGCTCTCTGCGAACAGAGAGTGACAGCCGAAACGTGCTGTGTCGTCACCGTGGGCGGCAATTGTGTTCCGACCTTCTGCTCCTCCTCTGTGGCCATTGTGTACACACACACACCCCACCCCACCCCCACACCCTTCCCAGAGAAGAGTCACCTAACTCTAGGTATTCTGAGGGCTGGGTTTAAGAAGTTGTGGGGGAGGGGGCGCCTGGGTGGCTCAGCAGGTTAAAGCCTCGGCGTTCGACTGAGGTCATGATCCTGGGGTCCTGGGTCAGAGCCCCGCCTCGGGCTCTCTGCTCAGCAGGGAGATTGCTTCCTCCTCTCTCTCTGCCTGCCTCTCTGCCTACTTGTGATCTCTCTCTCTCTCTCTGTCAAATAGATAGATAAAATCTTAAAAAAAAAAAAAAAAAAAAAGAAGGGGGAGAAGGAAACACCACCGGTAAAGGGTGCCTCTTTGACACCTAGACTGTTTTAGCAGAAGGCAATCGAGACCTAGCCGACTCAGAAAGAGCTCCTCACCTCTCCCTCAGCTGCCTACGGAATTCAGAGAGGGGGCCTGTAACAGGAAGGGAGCTGTTACCAGAGATAACTGTTTACATCAGAAAGTCTTAACCTGCAGGGCATGGCAAACATTTGTTTACCAACCGTTTGTGAATTGTCTTCCTGCGCCTTGAAGCCCCGGCCCCCTACCCTTTTCTCCTTGCTCGGATAATAAAGAAACCTCAAAGGCGGGAGCGCCGGGCTGGCTCTGTGGGAAGCGTTCGACTCCTGTTCTGACGATTGTTGAGTTTGAGCCCCACGTTGGGTGCAGAGATTAAGTGAATAAATAAAATAGTAATTTTATTTTAATAAAATAAAAAATAAATTAAGTGAATAACTAAAAACTAAAAACAACAACAAAAACCCAAAACCCTCCGTTGCCTGACTGCCGAGGGGCCAAGGGCATATTGTCCAAAATAGGCTAGTTGGATATATTGCTTATTTTAAATAAAAGTTATTGCAGAGAAACCTATAGCAGGTCTGTCCCCCTGAAAGCAGGAAATAAATCTCCCTGGTAAAAGGCGCCCTCCCTGTACTAGGAGCTAAAGAGACATCCTTATCACCAGAGATGGGAAATTTAGAGCCCAGAAGGCTATATAAACAGCTCTTGTTACTTTTCACTAATTTATGACCCCACCCCAAATTCTGTTTAGAATTCCTTACTAATTGAAGCTCCCAAAGTGAAGTTTTCTTTGGTCTGTCAATTCCTCACAGATTTATTCTCTTTGTGTAAAGAGCATAAACACTGCTCACCTTTGTTATTTCTTAAGGTCTCAGTTCCATAACGGGGCCTCCAGGCACATGTGATGAAACTTTGGTTTTTTTCCTCCTGTTAATCCGTCTCATGTCAATTTAATTCTTAGTCCAGCTGGAGGAGTTTGGGAGTAGAGAAGACTTTTTTCATCCCTTCTGTTGGCGTAGTTGGCAGGGTACTTGAACTCGCTGGACATCACTCACTCCAGATCCAGCAGCAGCTCAGAGATGCCGGACATCTGATGTACAACTGGCCAAAGGTAAGATTTCTTACCTTGTCAGCTCCCTGGAGTCTCTGTGGAGTCCGATGGACCCAGAGTGGGGAGAATCTTTTTCTTTCTTTTTCCCCTTTCTCTAAATACCAATTAGCAGAAGATTTTGTAGAAGAAAAACCTTGGCTTAGCAACTCTTTGTAAAAAAATTGTTAGAGTAGCCTTTGGTTATTGGTCCATTTCCTCCCAGAGATCATCTTTGTTTTCTTTCTCTGTGTCTTTTGTGTTGTCATTAAAAGGAATTCCCATAGGGCAGAACACAGACAGAGGCGCAGTACGCTTGCTGTTCCAGTTGGCCTCAGAGAAGGGGATCTATTGGGACAAACTTTGTTGTGGATCCTCTATGTAAAGACAGGATGAGGTTTTTTCTTTTGTTTTGATCTGTGTCCTAAGAGCTTGGCTTTGTGACCTGCCGGAACGTTCTCTCTGGTCTCTGCCTGAGGGAGGGTATACTTACCAGAGTGCACCTTGGTGCCCAGTGCAGGAGATGCAGTTACAAGTCACCCTCTCGTCAGCCCATGACAGCCTGCAGGGGAATTTGTCATAAAAGGTCCCAGAGCATAAGGAGCCTTTGTTGTCTAACCTTTGTTGCTTGTCAGTGCTGGAAAAATTCTATTCCAGTAGCACATGCCCAGTGACATAGTTTAGTGGGTCTACGACTAAAGGCATCTTACAATTTCAAGGGAGACCGGAGACATCCTTACCTCCTGTGCAATGAAAGTCTTTGTTCTTACACTAATTTTGGGAGTGAACTTCTGGATCATGGAGACTGCATCATCCATGCCCTCTCCAGATGCCTCTTGCATCTTTGGTTAAGCCATTGAAAGGCTTATTGGGGGCGCTTGGGTAGCTCCGTAGTTAAGTGTCTGCCTTCTGCTCAGGTCATGATCCCAGGGTCCTGGGATTGAGCCACAGGCAACAGGCTTCCTGCGCAGTGGGGAGCCTGCTTCTCCCTTTCCCACTCCCTCTGCTTGTGTTCCCTCTCTCGCTGTGTCTCTGTCTGTCAAATAAATAAAATATTTTTAAAAAATAAAATAAAAAGGCTTCTTGGTTTGAGTCACTATTAATGGATCCTATTCATCAATGGTGAGACGATAAATCATTAAATTGTCTATATTTGAAGGAAAACAAAAACAAAAACCCTTTAAAAAGAGAACTCTCAAGGTGCCTGGGTGGCTTAGTCAGTTAAGCTTCCAACTCTTGATCTCAGCTCAGATCTTGATCTCAGGGTCATGAGTTCAAGCCCTGTGTTGAAAAAAAAGAACTCCTCTCTTTAAAAAAAAAAAAAAAAAAAAAAAGGGCGGGGCGGGGGTTGGTAAGCCACTGTGCTCAGAGTGGCTCAGTTGGATCAGGTCTTGATCCTGGGCACCTTGCTCAGCAGGAGTCTGCCTCTCTCTATGTTCATGCTCTCTGTTTCACTTGCTCAGTCTCTCCAATAAATAAATAAAATCTTAGAGGAAAAAAAGAAGAAATCTCAATTGTCTTGTTAGAATAATGGCTAGCCTTAGGATTCCCTTGACAAAAAGAAAGACTTGGGGCACCTCAGTGGCTCAGTTGGTTAAGTGCCTGTAGCTCGGGTCATGATCCCAGGGTCCTGGGATTGAGCCTCACATCAGGCTCCCTGCTCAGCAGGGGAGTCTGCTTCCCTCCCCTCCCCTCTCATGCTCTCTCACTCACCCTCTTTCAAATAAATAAAATCTTTTTTAAAAAATTAGACTTAAGACAAATAAATGACTACAACTAAGGTAAATTTCCTTTCTTAAAATCCAGTCCCTCTTACCGATTTTAATTTAACTTCTCTTTCCCTAAAAGACTTGCAGAGAGCATTCCAGCCTAATCTCTAGGTTCAAAACATACAGGCTAATCTTGTAAATGCCGCAAGCCAGAAAGTGAATTTAGCAGGAGCACTGGGGACAGGCAGTAGGGCTCACTTTGCTGTAATCAAGTCCGCCAGCTTCAGGCATTTCTATGCAATAACCTTCACAGATGTATTGAACACCACCTCTCATTTCAAAGAACTCATATCCCTTGACGAGCAGCAGACCTTTTAAATTATAAAGACCTTTTCCCTCCACTCTCAAAAGATCCTACCAAATTTAGAGAGGATTTAGAAAGACCAATTGCTCTTCACAACCCCACTCACAGAGACCTTGACTAGCTGCTAAGGGGAGTTCTTCTGGCCCAAGATTATACTATGGTCATTACACAGGTCACTCTGCCGCCTTGAAGAAAAGCCCCTTGCCCTTCACAGAAGAAACAGGTGACCAAAATTTCTCCTAGACCCTCTTACAAATGATCTGCAAAAGGGCAATATTCAGAGATGAATAAAAGCCTAGGTTAGGGCACCTGGGTGGCTCAGTGGGTTAAGCATCTGCCTTTAGCTGGGGTCATGGTCTCAGGATCCTGGGATCAAGCCCCGCATCGGGCTCTCTGTTCAGCGGGGAGCCTGCTTCCCCCTCCCCCTCTGTCTGCCTCTCTGCCTACTTGTGACTTCTCTCTGTGTCAAAAAAAAAAAAAAAAAAAAAAAAAGCCTAGGTTAAACTGTTATACTCAGTACTCAGAAAGAAGGCTTTTGTTAAAATGCTTTAAGCAGACTGTACAAAGGCATAGATTTTTTTATTCTCATGTTAGATTTTTAAATCTCCATGATATAAAGAAACAAACTTAGTTACATGTTGGACCAATCCCTTGATATTCAGGCTGTGATCCAGTTGTTCTTTTGGGAATTAAAAATGTCTTTGTCGTACCAATATCTATAAAAACAGATATTCAGTCATAGAAGCAAGTCACAGCCAACCTTGCTTTACAAACCTCACCTATTTCTCTAAATATGTTTATGGATATTATACTTTTTTAAAAGTAGTCTCCTTGCCCAGTATAGGGTTTGAACCCACCCTGAGATCAAGAGTCACATGCTCTACCAACTGAGACAGCCATGTTTATGGATATTACAAAAGATCAAGATACTGGAACAAAATTGTCCTATACGTAGAAAACACCATTTACATTCTTTCTCTGCCCCTTAAAGTTATAAATTTTATATCTTTGAAATGGCATAGCCTACAACTGCCTGAGAAGAAAGGGGAAGAAATTGGGGACGGGGGTAGGCCTTTTAAAATACAACTTGCTAAAAGGCTCAATAAGACGACACCTCTGATAACAGGCAGATATGCTCCAATGTGAGATATTTGTCCACTTCCGGATGGTCTTGCTAAAATTAATTTGTAAAAGAGCTCTATTTAGCTGGTTTGAAGGCAAGTGCTTGTAAAGATTGGGAATTCTAAAATTCAGAAATCTAGAAACTGAACCAAATGTTTTTCAAGTTTATATAATCTGGAACATATTTGGTACCAAAGCTAATTTAAAGTTGGTTTAATCAAGGTAGACATGTCTTTAAAGTTATCAGCTGAAAAATAAAACTCTTTCTTCTTGGGGCACCTGGGTGGCTCAGTGGGTTAAAGCCTCTGCCTTCAGCTCAGGTCATGATCTCAGAGTCCTGGGATCGAGCCCCACATCGGGGGTCTCTGCTCAGCAGGAAGCCTGCTTCTCCCTCTCTCTCTCTCTGCCTACTTGTGATCTGTCAAATAATTAAATAAAATCTTAAAAAAAAACAAAACCCTCTTTTTTCTTTTAAGATTTTATTTATCTGTTTGTCAGAGAGTGCCAGCACAAGCACGGGGAGTGGCAGGCAGAGGGAAAAACAGGCTCCCCACTGAGCAGGGACCCTGATGCAAGACTTGATCCCAGCACCCTGGCCTGAGCTGAAGGCAGACATTTCACCAACTGAGCCACCCAGGCGTCCTGAAAATTGAAACTCTTATTCTGCCTATGTTTACTTAAAGTCAAGTAAGCTGATGTTATCTCTGTTACAAATTTTTTAAAATAATAGTCGTAGTTTGAAAGAATGACTAACTTTGAAGTCTCAAAGTCTTTTTTTTTTTTAATTTTCTTATTTATTTCTTTGACAGACAGAGATCACTACTAGGCAGAAAGGCAGACAGAGAAGAGGAAGCAGGCTTCCTGCCAAGCAGAGAGCCCGATGCGGGGCTTGATCCCAGGACCCTAAGATCATGACCCAAGCCGAAGGCAGAGGCTTAACCCATTGAGCCACCCAGGTGCCCCTGAAGTCTCAACGTTTTTATAGGTAGTCTAAGCATAATTGTCAAGAACAAGTAAATTAAATGGATGTAAAGAAGATAAAAAAGTTTTAGGTAAACTTTTAAAATAGTTTCTCCAAATCTTTTTGGAACCTGAAACTTTAAAGGTTTGCTAAGTTAAATAATTCATTTATTATCTAATAATTCATTTGATTAATTAATTTAAATCATTTAATTGTAAATTAAATTAAGTTTAATATCTCATTGCCAAACAAGATAAAATTATAAACATTGAGTATTGGACAAAGGTTTATCGACTATTGTTTTATTACAAAGAAACTAAAGATAAATTTGGATCTGTTGGGAAACAGGTTTTGAGCTCTAATGAAAGATTACACCATAAAGAAACACATGTTTCTAAATTATGAAATGTATTTTTTAAAAGATTTTATTTATCTATTTTACTTGAGAAAGAGGGAGCATGCAAGCGGTGGGGGAAGGTGCAGAGGGAATGGGAGAGAAACTCAAGCAGGCGCCTGGCTAAGTACAGAGCCCCATGTGAGAATCAGTCTCAGGACTCCGAGCTCATGACCGGAGCTGAAACCAAAAATTGGATGCTCAACTGACTGAGCCACCCAAGTGTCCCAGAATTATGAAATGTATTCATAATTTTATCAATCTAAAGAGTTCTAGTTTAACAGTTCACAATTGCTTACTTCTGAACTTTTCACTAGAAATTGAGGTTTCTAAGAGTTAGGCATTCTAATAAATGTAATTAAGATGACTCAAAATAATAACGGAAAACAACTCTATACACAAGGAAAATAAGATATGTGCTTTTGGTAAGAAAAATATGTGAATAATGGGAACACATTTTCATTGAGGGAAAAGAAAATAATTTTGTCCTAAAGTGAGGCTGGTTATATAAAGAAGAAAAACTTAGGACAAAATCTGAAAGTAAAAAGAAAGTTATATGATCATCTGGGTGGCTCAGTCAGTTAAGCGTCTGCCTTCGGGTAAGGTCATGATCTCAGGGATCTCATGATTCCCTGGAAATCAAGTCCCACATTGGGATCCTTGCTCAGCAGGGGTCTGCTTCTCCCTTTCCCTCTGTGCTCACACTCTCTCTCAAGTAAATAATTAAAATCTTTAAAAAGAAAAAAGAGGGGCACCTGGGTGGTTCAGTCGGTTAAGTGTCTACCCTCAGCTCAGGTCATGATCCCAGGGTCCTAGGATCGAGCCCCACTGAGTCCCTGCTCAGCAAGGAATCTGCTTCTCCCTCTCCCTCTGCTCCTCCCCCGACTCGTGCTCTCTTTCTCTCTCTCAATTAAATAAATAAAATACTTAAAAAAAGAAAAAGAAAGTTGTAAAATATTTATTAAAAAATAAAAGAATCTTTGGAAAGAAACTTCTGTGGTCAGTAATGGCCACTTAGAATAAATGTATTTATTATTTTTTTAAAAGATTTTATTTATTTATTTGACACAGAGAGAGAGAGAGATCACAAGTAGGCAGAGAGGCAGGCAGAGATAGAGGAGGAAGCAGGCTCCCCGCCCAGCAGAGCCCGATGTGGGGCTTGATCCTGGGACCCTGGGATCATTACCTGAGCTGAAGGCAGAGGCTTTAACCCACTGAGCCACCCACCCAGGCTAAAAAACCCAAAGTGAGGGTTTTAAAAAATATATATTTTATTTATTTATTTAACAGAGAAAGACACAGTGAGAGAAGGAACACAAGCAGGGGGAGTGGGAGAGGGAGAAGCAGGCTCCCCACAGAGCAGGGAGCCCAATGCTGGGTTCCATCCCAGGACCCTGGGATCATGACCTGAGCCCAAGGCAGACGCTTAATGACTGAGCCATCCAGGTACCCCTAAAAATAAAATGAGTTTTTTTTTTTAATATTTATATTTACCCTGAGATTAAGCCCTGAATCATCTTAGTATTAAAAGAGCTAAGTTTGGGACACCTGCGTGGCTCAGTGGGTTAAGCCTCCACCTTTGGCTTGGGTCATGATCTCTGGCTCTCTGCTCTGTGGGGAGCCTGCTTCCTCCTCTCTCTGCCTGCCTCTCTGCCTGCTTGTGATCTCTGTCAAATAAAGAAATAAAAATCTTTTAAAAAAAGTAAATAAAAGAGCTAAGTTTGGGGCACCTGGGTGGCTCAGTCGGTTAAGTGTCTGCCTTCACTTGGGTCATGACCCTCGGATCCTGGGATTGAGCCCCACATCAAGTTCTCTGCTCCCTCTCCCTCTCCCCGCCGCTCCCCCTGTTTGTACTCCCTCCCTCCTCTCTGTCTTTAAAAAAAAAGAGCTAAGTTTTATTCATAACAATGCAACCTTCTGTATTTGCCTTTAAAATTTTCTATTGTCACTTTGGTTAAATAGATATTGTTTCATAATGATCTCTGATCCTGCGGAGCAGAGAGCCTGATGCGGGGCTCGATCCCAGGACCCTGAGATCATGACCCAAGCCGAAGGCAGCAGCCCAAACCACTGAGCCACCCAGGTGCCCCTCAAATAAATAAAATCTTAAAAAAAAAAAAAAAAATTCCAGCAAAGCAAGTTTAAAAGCCTGTATGACTAAATCACTATTCTTGCTGCACTTACAAAGAATCAGGCCAAGTTTTTTTTTTAATGATTTTATTTATTTGTTTGAGAGAGACACAGATAGTGACAGAGATAGTGAGAGAGAGAGCACAAGCAGGGAGAAAAGGGAGAAGCAGGCTCCCTGCTCTCAATCCCGGGATTCTGGGATTATGGCCTGAGCCGAAGGCAGACGCTGAACGCCTCAACCATCCAGGTGCCCCAAGGCCAAGTGTTTTGAAACTAGACTTATTTTGCAAACAAATTGCAAAATAAGTCTAATTTGATGACAGTCTTTGGTTAAAAAAAAAAAAAAGGTGATTTCAGAGAGCAAAATTATGTTCCCATAATACACCTGTGTAAATATTAGATTCTAATACAGCTTATTATAAACTGGACTAGATCCTGACTTCTAGGTTCTTCGAACTCCTGGCTACAACTCTCCAAACTGTTTTTTTTTCTCCCATCCTTTTGACTTGGAAATATTTGATAACACTGCCCATTTTCCCGAAGCCCTGAAAAACAAATACGAACAACTTTATATAAACTTCAGAGAAATCAGCACAACAGCTCGAATATAGACAATCTTTACGCCTGTTGCTCTGTGGGCCACTTAAAGATTTCCAGAGATATTGGAACTACTGACCAGGAAAATCTGTCAGACTGTCACTTTTTGTTCTCTATCTGTAGATGCTTTAAGCCTGACATCTAGAACTCTTGACTGGCTGGCCTAAAAATTCAAAACCTGGCTTACAGTTTGATCTAATCATTAATCATTACTTTTCTTTTGTTTCTATAGGAATGCCTCTTATTTAATACCTTATCTGAATCCTAGGCCTAATTTTAAGAACACACCTGCATCATTGCCCCAAGAAATGAATTCAGCTGAACTAACCTATTGTCAAGACTAAGAGACTGATTCAATCGGATGGAACAGTCTAGCAGCTCAACTCTGAATGTGTGAAATTTCCAGGGAAGTTTCAAAGGAGGAAACTCTAGGGGCCCAGGGAGGCTGCCCCAAAATATGCCACTTGGACATACTGCTTATTTTATATAAAAAAGTTACTGAAGAGACAACATATGTAGGAAGGACTCAGAGCTTCCTCTGTCCTCCCGGAAAGCAGGAAATAAATCTCCCCGGTGAAAGGTGCCCTCCCTGTACTAGGAGCTAAAGAGACATCCTTATCACCAGAGATGGGAAATTTAGAGCCCAGAAGACTATATAAACAACACTTACTTTTTACTAACTTATGACCCCAGCCCAAATGCTGCTTAAAATTCCCTATTAACTGAAGCTCCCAAAGTGAAGTTTTCTTTGGTCTGTCAATTCCTCACAGATTTATTCTCTTTGTGTGAAGTATAAAAACAGCCTGCCCTGATCATTTCCTCGTCTCATTTTCATAACAGGGCTTCTTTGCACATGTAATACAACTTTGTTTTTTTTTTTTTCCTGTTAATCTGTCTCATGTCAACTTGATTCTTAGTCCAGCTGGAGGAGTTTGGGAGTAGAGAATTTTTCCTTCCCTTAATGCCTTGGACTCTGTCTTTGTGGGGTTCCCAAACCTACATACGTAGTTAAATTTGTTTTTCTCCTGTTGACCTGTCATATTTCAAAGATTTTATTTATTCACTTATTTGAGAGACAGAGAGAGTACAAGCTTGGGTGCCATCGAGGGGAGGGGCAGGGGCAGAAGCAGAGGGGAAGGGAGAGGGAAAGGATCCCAAGCAGACTCCACACTGAGCGGGGCTCAGTCTCACAACCCTGAGATCATGATCTGAGCCAACAGCAAGCTTAAATGACTGAGCCACCCAGGCGCCCTTGTCTTATTTCAATTTAATTATTAGACCAGCCAGCAAATTAGAAGGAAAGAAGGGAAAACTTTTCCTCCAAAACCATCTTAATCAAGCTCCAGGGAAGCCTGGAGAAGTGGGTATTTTTTTTTTTTTCACTTTTTAAAGATTTTATTTATTTTATTTGACAGACAGAGATTACAAATAGGCAGAGAGGCAGGCAGAGAGAGAGAGGAGGAAGCAGGCTCCCTGCCGAGCAGAGAGCCCGATGCGGGACTCGATCCCAGGACCCTGAGATCATGACCTGAGCCGAAGGCAGCGGCTTAACCCACTGAGCCACCCAGGCGCCCGGGTATTTTTTTTTTTAAGTATTTTATTTATTTATTTGAGAGAGAGAGAGAGAGAGAGAGGGATCACAAGTAGGCAGAGAGGCAAGCAGGAAGCAGGCTACCTGCTGAGCAGAGAGCCTGATGCAGGGCTCCATCCCAGGACCCTGATATCATGACCTGAGCTGAAGGCAGAGACTTTAACCCACTGAGCCACCCAGGTGCCCCAGGAATACCCCACTGGGCATTCTTTTTTTTTTTTTTTTTTTAAGATTTTATTTATTTATTTGACAGAGAGAGATCACAAGTAGGCAGAGAGGCAGGCAGAGAGAGAGAGAGGAGGAAGCAGACTCCCTGCTGAGCAGAGAGCCCGATGTAGGACTCGATCCCAGGACCCTGAGATCATGACCTGAGATCATGACCCACTGAGCCACCCAGACACCCCCCACTGGGCATTCTATCTCAGAAATTTATCTCAAAGAATTGGAATTCATAAGGAGCCCTCAGTTTTAGAAGCTATATTGTTTAGGAGACATTCCACTTTAAGTTGTGTAGCATGAAATTTAAAAATGTAATAAATGGGCCAATCCTAACCCAATTGTGGCACTAATTTCACAATATATAAGTGTATTCAATAATCATCACCTTGTACCTCTTACGTAAGAGGTCTTACGTCAATGATGATACCTCAATACAGTTGGGGGAAAAGCCTTTCCACATAGCTTAAAATATAAGGAATAATTGTTATTTCACATAACAGGTGATCTCAAGGTAGGATGGCTGTAGGGTTGGTGTGCAAGTCACTAAGACGGGAGATCAGTGTTCTGGAGCTGCCCTAACAGTCACACAAAGTGGGTGGCTTAAAATAATAGGACTTTTTTGTCTCCGTTCTGGAGGCCAGTAGTCCCAAGTCCAAAATCAAGTTGTTAGCAGAGTCATGTTCCCTCTGAAATCCACAGGAGAGACTTGCATCTCTACCTCCAATGTCACCTTGCTGTCTTCCGTCTCTTTTTATAAGGACACTGGTCATATAGGATTTAGGGCCCACCCGACTCCAGTATAAGCTCATCTTTACTAATTACATCTACTACAAATCTATTTCCAAATCTGGTCACATTCTGGGGGGTGAAGACTTCAATATACCTTTTGGGGGGACACAGTTCAATCTGTAACAGACCTTTCCCAACTTTCTTTTTTTTTTAAAAGATTTTATTTATTTATTTGACAGAGAGAAATCACAAGTAGATGGAGAGGCAGGCAGAGAGAGAGAGAGGGAAGCAGGCTCCCTGCTGAGCAGAGAGCCCGATGCGGGCCTCGATCCTAGGACCCTGAGATCATGACCTGAGCCGAAGGCAGCGGCTTAACCCACTGAGCCACCCAGGCGCCCTTCCCAACTTTCTGCTCTGCCATTCTCATCCTCCTGGCTTGCCTCTAGGCTGCCTTCCTCATGGTCCAATGTGGCTACAGCAGCCCCAGATATCACCTCCAGCACAGCAGGGAGCACCAGATAGAGAATGATCATCTCCTCCTTTTATCTCTTTTAGAAGCAAAGAAACCTTCCAAGGCCTGGTCCCCAGGACACTTCCATTCATTTCTGAATGGCAATAATATCATCACACCTGTAAGCCTAATCCCATCACTGGGAAGGGAAACAAGACCACTCAACATGATCAGCTTAGATCAGAGGTTCCCAAATTCGAAAAAGTCTCAGGATCACCTGGAGGGCTGGTGGACTGCTGGGCTTACCTGCGGAGCTTCTGGTTCTGTAGGTCTGCTGTGAGTTCTAAGGATTTGACTTTTTTTTTTCTTAAAGGAAGGCTTTGCCTTTTTTTTTTTTTTTAAAGATTTTATTTATTTATTTGACAGACAGAGATTACAAGTAGACACAGAGAGAGAGGGAGGGGGAAACAGGCTCACTGCTGAGCAGAGAGCCCAATGCGGGGCTCAATCCCAGGACCTTGAGATCATGACCTGAGCCGTAGGCAGAGGCTTTAACCCACTGAGCCACCCAGGCACCCCAGGATTTGGCTTTTTGACAAGTTCTCAAGCAAGGCTGCTGTTGCTGGTCCGGAGACCACACTTTGAGAACGAGTGGTTTAAACTTAGCAGGATTTATCTCAGAGAACTGGGGTCAACTCTTGGAAAATGCATTGCTATCCAGAGGGAGGGAGGAATACCTGGGGGAAAAAAAAAAGAATTAGGATTTCATCAGAAAAGAGCCAAGGGAGGAAACTGTTTGGTAGGCAACCAGTAGTGTCTACCATACAGTGGCCAAAGAGCAGCTAGGCAGCTAGGAAAAGACAAGGAGTGTGTCCAGGCAGGTGAGAAGAGAGTCAGAGCAGAATGGTCAAGGGGCCATAGAGAAGAGATTGGGGAGTGGTCAACCCCATTAATGTCACAGACAGGAAAAGGAGTGTAAGCATTGAAAAGTGATTAGTGGATTGGACCACTAGAAGATCGGTTTATATTAGCAAGAGCAGTTTTATTTTGAAGACAACACATAGGAATGATCATACAAAATACAGAAAATAACTCCCTTATGCTACTGGTGGGAATACAAAGTGGTGCAGCCACTCTGGAAAACAGTATGGAAGCTCTTTAAAAAGTTAAAAATAGATCTACCCTATGTTCCAGCACTTGTACTACTAGGAACTTCCTCAAAGGATACAAAAGTACTAATTCAAAAGGGTACATGTGCCTCCATGTTTGTGGCAGCGTTATTTACAATAGTGAAAATATGAAACAGGGCGCCTGGGTGGCTCAGTGGGTTAAGCCGCTGCCTTCGGCTCAGGTCATGATCTCAGAGTCCTGGGATCGAGTCCCGCATCGGGCTCTCTGCTCAGCAGAGAGCCTGCTTCCCTCTCTCTCTCTCTGGCTGCCTCTCCATCTACTTGTGATTTCTCTCTGTCAAATTAATAAATAAAATCTTTTAAAAAAAATATATGAAACAGTCCTGGTGGCCATCAACTGATGAATGAGTAAGGAAGAGGTGGTATGTATATATAGACAATAAAAATGGAATATTACTCAGCCATGAAAAGAATGAAATCTTGGCTTTTGGCAAGGACATAGATGAAACTAGAGAGTATATCACACACAAGTGACATGTCAGTCAGAGCAAGACAAATGCTACATGATTTCACTCATAGGTGGAATTTAAGAAACAAAACAAATGATCCTAAGGGGAAGAGAGGCAGACCAAGAAACAGACTCTTAACTACAGAGAACAAACTGATGGTTACCAGAGGGGAGGTGGGTGGGTGGGTGGTAAATAGGTGATGGGGATTAAGAAGGGCACTTGGGATGACTACCAGCTATTGTAATGAAGTGGTGAATCACTATATTGTATACCCGAAACTAGTATTACAATGTGTGTTAACTAGAATGTGAACCAAAACTTTTAAAAAGTAAAATAAAATACTGTGAGTTCAAACAAAAGGTTAACTTTTAAATCCCAATAACATTTTCTAGCTAGGGGGCTCCTGGGTGGCTCAGAGGGTTAAAGCCTCTGCCTTCGGCTCAGGTCAGGATCCCAGGGTCCTGGGATCGAGCCCCACATTGGGCTCTCTGCTTGGCGGGGAGCCTGCTTCCTCCTCTCTCTCTCTGCCTGACTCTCTGCCTACTTGTGATCTCTCTCTGTCGAAAAAATAAATAAAATTTAAAAAAAAATTTTTTTTTCCTAGCTGGAATTATTATTAAGGTTCATTTTAGATTCATCATGATTATTTCACAAATTCAGCTTAATTGTTTAAAGTACATAAATCCTCTCTCTTGGTCAAAACTTTTTTTTTTTTTTTTAAGATTTATTTAATTGAGAGAGAGACAGTGAAAGAGAGCATGAGAGGGGAGAAGGTCAGAGGGAGAAGCAGACTTCCCATGGAGCTAGGACCCTGAAATAGGACTTGATCCAGACACTCCAGGATCATGACCTGAGCCTGAAGGCAGTTGCTTAACCAACTTAACCACCCAGGCACCCTTGGTCAAAACTTCTGGTGGTCTTTTCCTCTTTCCTTAAAAGCCAAACCAATCAAACTTTTGTTATAATCAACCTGAAACAAGCAGTTTACCTTTGTCTTTGTTTGCATGACATGACACTATTTTCCGGTGAATTGAACTTGATATTACACATTTCTCTTTGGCATTTTTGCTTGTTCTCCCCTTCCCCCTTTTTTGTTTGCCTTGTTTTCTTTTTACTTTACTTCTACTTGGAATGTACTTCTCCGTGAGCCTCTTTTGAAATGAATTTTGAAGTCAATTGGGCAACATTAATTCAATTATTAAAGCAGCAGACATTTCCTTTTTCAGTTACTTTTGTCACACAGTCGTGGCTGGTATCTCAATTTCCAGACAGAATTAGATACACCCATGTGAGCATTACTGGTCCCTTGTATTTTGTTGCAGATTCAAAATAATGAGGCACAATTAGAAACATTCTTATTTATTTATTTATTTGACAGGCAGAGATCACAAGGAGGCAGAGAGGCAGGCAGAGAGAGAGAGAGAGAGAGAGAGAGAGGAGGAAGCAGGCTCCCCGCTGAGCAGAGAGCCCGATGTGGGACTTGATCCCAAGACGCTTAGCTCATGACCTGAGCCGAAGGCAGCGGCTCAACCCACTGAGCCACCCAGGTGCCCCAGTTAGAAACATTCTTATTTAATGGTGGTGTTACTGCTCTGAACACAATCTGGGCACATAATCCAAGTGTGCATTTCAGTTCCTTTGAAATGATTTTTCCATTGGGTGAATGCCTGACAAATTCCTCATTTTACACAGGCTCCCGTGGACCAGATGTTGGAGAAGACGGGGTATGCACAGGGGTTCAAAAGTCATGTAATTTCTCATTGAATCTGTGAGGACAGGGAGTATACGGGACATTTCTCTATCTTCCTCTTAAATTTGATATGAACCTACAATTGCTCTAAAAAAATTAAGTCTGGGGCACCTGGGTGGCTCAGTCTGTTAAGCATCCGACTCTTTTTTTTTTTTAATATTTTATTTATTTATCCAACAGACAGAGATCACAGGCAGAGAGGCAGGCAGAGAGAGAGGAAGGGAAGCTGGCTCCCTACTGAGCAGAGAGCCCGATGCGGGCCTGGATCCCAGGACCCTGAGATCATGACCTGAGCAGAAGGCAGTGGGGCTTAACCCACTAAGCCACCCAGGCGCCCAAGCATCCAACTCTTGATTTCAGCTCAGGTCAGGTTCTCAGGGTGGTGAGGTCAAGCCCAACCCTGGGTGGAACCCACACTCAGCATGGAGTTGGCTTAAGATTCGCTCTCCCTCTCCCCTTGCCTTCCGCTGCTCTCAGTCCCTCTCTCCCTAAAATCAATCAACCAATCAATCAACCAATCTTAAAAAAAGTTAAGTCTTAGAAGAAAGAGAAAATGGAAAAGAGATAAACGGGCCTATTGAATATCTGAAATCCTTTGGCTAAATTCACGTATTTAATTAAAAATATAAGTTGAGCCAGACCTTGGCTGGACCCTAGATAAAATGAGAGGCAAAATTACTTTACAAACACATGATGGAATAGTATGTAGCCATTCACAATGGTTATGTAGTTCTGTACTTATTGATCTGGAAGATGTTCACAGCATTATATTAAAAGGGTAGGTTATAAATGAGTCCATTAAAAATTTATTTCAGGGGAAAGTCTGAAAAACTCTACATCAAAATGGTAAAATTTATGTCATGTATGTTTTACCCTAATAAAAACAAATATAACAGTCGTTACTTCCGGATGCTATGGTTTTTTAACTACTAATTTGTATTTTTCAAGTGGGTTTTTTTTTTTTTTTTTTTTTTTTGGCAATGAGTGTGTATTTACTTATATGAAAACTAAGTAAATAAATAGATTTTTTAAAAAAGGAAAAATTTAAAAAATTAGTCTGAGGCTCTTTAAGATGCACTTCTTACTGCAGCTTTCCCCTCTACCCATCCCCCACTGGAGTTGGTCTTTCTGGGTCACCTTTTAAAGTCCAGCATGTAAGGCACTGTTGGACTGGAAGCTAGGAGAGCCCCACTCTGACAGGGCAGGGAGCCAGACAAGGAATGTGAAACAGGCTGAGCTATTTCAGGACACTCTTAAAATATGAAAAAATGACTTTTTCCATCCCCAAAATAATTTAGGGACTCAAGTCTTGGGAGGAAACGTCAGTCTTAACAGTGAAATCTGGGAAAGGTACAGGAAGTACAAAACTCAAAAGATACCCTACAGAGATTTCTTTCAGCCGACAACATTCAGTTGTTTCGTAAGAGGGATTTTATTTATTTATTTATTTTTTTAAAGATTTTATTTATTTACTTGTCAGAGATAGAGGGAGAGAGTGCAAGTGAGCACAAGCAGACAGAGAGGCAGGCAGAGGCAGAGGGAGAAGCAGGCTCCCTGCTGAGCAAGGAGCCCGCCGATGTGGGACTCGATCCCAGGGTGCTGGGATCATGACCTGAGCCGAAGGCAGCTGCCCAACCAATGAGCCACCCAGGCGTCCCTCGTAAGAGGGATTTTAAAAAATGGTATTTCATTGGGTATATTCACTTCCCGAAAGTTCCAGGACATGGCACCAGATCTGTTCTTATTGCCATTTAACCATTCAAAGCCGACTCTAATAAAGAAGCATGAATTGCAGGGAAGTGAGAGCTTCAGGGCACAGAGGACTTTTCTTCCATTGCTTTGCAGTTTGGAAAGTTGCCATCCATTTGGGTTTCACTCAAACAGCCTTTTGCGAGATCCCAGAACAAATTGTAGCCACAAGTTCTGCTCTTTGTCAGGAGGCAACTGCAGCCCAGACATAGCCAGGATCTTGCCCTCTCCCTTCAAAGAACAACTTCTCTTTATGTGTAGGGACATTTTGCCCAGGGACATCCCTTAGTTCTTTCTAGAAAGACTCGACTGTCCCAGGGTTTCTGTTTTTACCATTATCCAAGTTATTTCTGGATCTCCTAATATCAGTGATTTTAATGTTTAATTAAGCCTTTCCACTTCACTTTTCTTCCACTTCACTTTTCTTCCGCTGCAGTTTGGTGAAGCAAAATAAACAGGCCTGTCTCCATTGCTAGAGACCCCAGGCCATTAATCTTTGAGGAGGAGCTGCCCACAAGTTAGAGATCTACCAACTTTCTCACAGGTTGCACTGAGTTTGACCCCTTGCACAGAAAAGTTAAAGCCAATGTGCCCGGTACCTATTTTGTGATCAGGTATTGCTTTCCTTTGTTAGAGATCAACTTTCCTTCCCTTTATGGCAAAGAATCCTTAAACCACTGAGACAATCCCATTGACTACAAAGAGGATGATGCAACTGTTTTATATTTTGAATGTGGTGGTGGGTGTCAAAACTTACCGAACTGGGTGTCAAAACTTACAAAACTATCCATTTAAAAGGCCGGTTTTTACTGTACATAAATTTTACCTTGACTAAGAACACCACCACCAATTCGGTTTAGTAACATGGAATAATGTGTAACATATAATACTGATCTAGAAAAAAGATGGTTGCATTTAAAGTTTATGTTGATACCTGAAAAAGGGGGAAGAAATCCAAAGAACTTAAAACCCTATTTTGTTGAACGAGGTAACTTTCCCTTTTAAAAATTTCTTTGTAGGGGCACCTGGGTGGCTCAGTCCTTAAGCGCCTGCCTTCAGCTCAGGTCATGATCCTGGGGTCCTGGGATTAAGCCCCAAATCAGGCTCCATGCTGCGGGGGAAGCCTGTTTTTCCCTCTTCCACTCCCCCTGCTCGTGTTCCTTATCACACTGTATCTCTGTCAAATAAATAAATAAAAATCCTTAAAAAATAAAACTTAAAGTTTCTTTGTAAACGGTGCTATGAGTTTTGAGGCTATAAATACGTCTTAAAACTTAAACTGTTTATAAAAATGTGTCGAGCTGTACACTTAAAGTTAGTTCACTTTATGCACTTCATGTTACGAGTCAATTAAAAAGTTTTTCAGGACGATTTAAAGAAAACTTCTGGGTAGTAGTCACAAGGGTATATATCCAAATGGGAAAAAAACCCAAAACCCCACTTATTAAAATTTGTGTAGTCTACCTAAAACAAAAACAAAAACAAAAACATACAAAAAAAACCCCACCCCACTCTGAAACAAACTATGCTGGCGCTGCCGTGCACGACCAAAGCCCAGCAGCGATCGGTACACTGACTCACCCCCGGAACAGGCCTCCAGTGGCGCAGCTGACCCCCGCAATACCTGCTCCCCGAGGCCTGCGGTAGGCGGGGAGCCTCTCGGGGGTGCTGCGATCCCGCACAAAGGCCCATGGCTCCCCGACACCAGGGGCCTTTGGGCCCACCCAGAAAGCCTGTGGACACGCCTGCCCTCCGTGTCCCACTGCTGGCCAGGGAATCGCCGCCTCGGGCCACCCCGCCACTCCACTCCTGGGCGGCCGCGCTGACGTCATCGCCCCGCCGCCCCGCCTCGCACCGCCGTTTCATCCCGCCCCTTTTCCCGGCGTGCGCCGCGGTGAGGCTCCTCGCCCTCGGCTTCTGCCTGTCGTCCCAAGATGGCGGACACAATGAGCCGGCGCGGCGCCGGTTGGCCCTGAGGTGACTGTGAGGAGGAACGGTCCGCGAGCCCTCGCAGTCCGGGCAGAAGAGCGTCGCACGTGCAGGAGGAAGAAGGGAGGAGGTGGCCCGGCTGTCGGCCGCCTTTGCCCTCGCCGCCGGCGCGGCACCCGCCCCGCCCGGGTCGGCCCCTCGGCAGCCAGCCCGCCTGCCCGCCCGCTCGCCGCCGGGCCCCGCCCCAGCCCTGCGCCGCCGCCGCCGCTTCCAGCAGCCGCCGCCATGAAGCTGACCGACAGCGTGCTGCGGAGTTTCCGCGTCGCCAAGGTGTTCCGCGAGAACTCGGACAAGATTAACTGCTTCGACTTCAGCCCTAACGGCGAGACGGTCATCTCGAGCAGCGACGACGATTCCATCGTGCTCTATGACTGCCAGGAGGGCAAGTGAGTGCGGCGGTGGCCCTGGGCCCGAGTACGACGTCGGTCGGTCCCACCCTCCCCTCCCGTGGCCCAGCGCTCGCCCCCGCCGCCCGCCCCCGCCCCGGCCCCGCCGCCCTCCCCCGGCCTGTGTTGCGCTCGCCGTTGCCAGGGCCAGGGCCTCTTCCACTTCTAAGCCGCCCAGGAGACGTTTAATTTTCTTTTCAAAAAATAACGAGAGTGATAGTAACAACGTTACTATTTTGTATGCCTAAGGCCTCCTGGAAAACCGCTTCTGCGTCGCTTGCCAAATCCCACCTTGACCTTGACCTTTAAACGCCCGGTCTGCCCACTTCGGCCCCAGCAGGTAGCTTTTCCGCTCCTCCGACTGTCAGAGGTGCCCGTCAGCTCTGGCTCCCGCGCGGAACCGCAAAGGCTGCTCTCCTACCTCAGTCAACAGCGTCACAGCTCGCTCTCTCTGCCCTCCTCAGTGACCTCGATTCAGCCCTGGCACTCCGCCCATCTCCTGCCCCTCAGCTTCCCGAGGCCTTCTGCCGGAAGGCCGCGTGGGTTGCAGTTCTTAGCTGTCAGGATTTATTTGTTGTGCCTCTTTGGGCGCCCTGTCTTCCTTTCTGTTCCAAATCATTCTCTTACTCCTTGAGATCCGCTGTCCGCATTTGTAGTTAACTTCTGAACAGCATCAGAAACTTTTCCTTTTTGCCAGAAAAAAACCAACTTGACTGTCCCATCTCCACCTAAATGGGAACCTGCTATGAAAACAAAGAAAGCATCCTCTAACAATTTCGTGTTTCCTCTTACACTTTTTTTTTTTTTTTTTAAATTACACTTTATGGTCCGCTTGGAATTGCCAGAATTCAGGGTCTGATCCCGAAAATTCTAAATTCTGTGTTGCCCCAAGTCCTCTGGAGACCCACTGTCTTGCATATCTGTAAAGTCTTAAATGCACATTTTGCCCTTTAATCTGGGCTTCTGTCAGCTTTGCCTCTCATCCTTTGTAGACCGGCACTCTCCTTGCTAAACTGTGAGCACCTTTGGAGGAAAAACTGGTTTAGGCTAGATTTGATTTTCCTCAGCCACTTTTCCCTGAGTAGGCTTATGGATGTTTTTGTTGAATTTGGTGGCTACTGGTTTTGTCAGATTTCAGTTTGTTACCTGGCGGCAGGTAATATTTTTTGAATTCCCAGGAGTTTTCTCTATTTTCTCCAGCTGTTCCTTTTGGCTATTGATTCTTTGAACGATTTTATTTATTTATTTATATGACAGAGATCACAAGTAGGCAGAGAGGTAGGTAGAGAAAGCGGGGGAAGTGGGCTCCCTGCTGAGCAGAGAGCCCTGGGCCTGAAGTGGGTCTCCTGATCCCAGGACCTGGAGATCATGACCTGAGCCGAAGGCAGAGGCTTAACCACTGAGCCACCCAGGTGCCTGCCTGTTGTTTTAAAAGCGACGTCTTCTATAAACTTTATTTTGGAACTTGTCTCTTCATTTGTGAATTTGGTTATCTAAAGTAATGCTGTTTTGGTCTAAGCTCTATCTTCCCCCCAAGTTTTTCCCGCGGGGCCTATGAAAAAGTATTACGTAACTGGCTCTGACTCTGCCTGCAGTATGCGGAAGAGTGGCCTGTAGTGGTGGTCTTGGGGGAGGAGAGAATTGTTAGCTGGACCATTATTCATTCAGTAGGTGGATTTCTGTCCAGGTCTGGCCATTTGAATCAGATTGGAAGAGAGAGTAACATAGAGTTGGAGTGGGCATCAGGGTTCCTGGGTCCTGGAGCTAGAAGTAATTTGAAGCTGGCAGGCTTTATAATGTTCAGTGTTTGTGCACAGGATAGAACTTCTTCCTGTAACCTGAGGAGAGATGTATATTCTCATTCAAAGGACATGAAGGTTATGACATGTGACAGCATTCCTTAGCAGTTTGTCTCCATGTGTGGCATAATTTCTACTTGTTGGGAGCAATGACTTAGACGTCATGTCTTGTTAAAAGTAAAATGTTAATTTCATGACATAATGTGGTTTATTCACTCATGTATCAGTTTTACATAATTACAGACTTGCAGAAAAGTTAGAACATTATTTCAGGTATCTCCCATATCATCCAGTAATCAGTTACATTTTACCTCTTTTGCTTTATCACTCTGTATGTAAGTATTGAGGTAAGCATATTTTTCTGAATCATTAGGGAATAAATTGGAGGTGTCAAGCTCCTTATCTCTGAATGCTTCAACATGGGTTTCCTAACAGTTTTTACATAACCAGAGCACAGCTATCCAAATTAGAAGATTTAGTGTTGATAGGGGCACCTGGATGGCTCAGTTGGTTAAGCAACTGCCTTTGGCTCAGGTCATGATCCTGGAGTCCTGGGATCAAGTCCCACATGGGGCTCCTTGCTCAGCGGGGAGTCTGCTTCTCCCTCTGACCTCTCCCCTCTCATGTTCTCTCTCTCAAATAAATAAGTAAAATCTTTAAAAATAATAATAATAAAGTCAAAAAAATAAAAAGAAAATTTAGCGTTGATATAACAGTATAGGGTACACTCTTCTAAGTTTTCTCTTATCTGTGAATTGTGACACTGTGATCTGTGTTAAGAGAGTGGCCTCGTAGTTAGGAGACCTGGGCTCTAATTTGGCCTTGTCATCAGGTATTTAACAGTGGTCATAGACCACTTTAGGTGACCTCTTTCACCTTTAAGAGTCCACAATCCTAAGTGGTAATGTGAAGGAAAAATACGCTAGTCTAAGTCAATGTCTAAGTCTAGTCAATGAACATTGGTAGAAGAATCGTGTTTTTTTGGAAGGCATAGTTATCTCTACTAGATGGTACTAATATTAGAATTTGGGAGCTTGAAAATGGCTAACGCGGGGTTCCTTATGCTTAATATTTTCCAGTTTTTTGTTCATTTTGTCCATGTTAACATCCACCAAGTGATTTTCCAACTTGAAAGAATAAGAAAGATACTATCTGCTAGATGATGAAAATTATTCATAGAGAAGGCATTATTATAATTTACTCATACCTGATCACAAGAATCATAGTTTGTGGCTCAGTGGGTTGAGCTTTTGCCTTCAGCTCGGGTCATGATCTTGGGCCTGGGGTCTCTAGGGATCTGCTCTGCCGGAGCCTGCTTACCCCTCTCTCTCTGCCTGCCTCTCTGTTTGCTTGTGATCTCTGCCTGTCAAATAAATAAATAAAATCTTAAAAAAAAAAAGAAAGAAACTTACAGAATATTCATGGAAAAATGTAGTGCATGGGCTTCTTAAAGATCCTGTGAAATGAATATAAAAATTAGGCCTTTGCTTTCAAACTAGGAGGTGATATGAGGTAAAAATTTCTGTCATAAAGAACAAATCTTGGGACGCCTGGGTGGCTCAGTTGGTTAAGCAGCTGCCTTCAGCTCAGGTCATGATCCCAGCGTCCTGGGATCAAGTCCCACATCGGGCTCCTTGCTCGTCGGGGAGCCTGCTTCTCCCTCTGCCTCTGCCTGCCATTCTGTCTGCCTGTGCTCGCTCTCTCTCCCTCTCTCTCTCTCTCTCTCTGATAAAAAAATCTTAAAAAAAAAAAAAAAAAAGAACAAATCTTATGTTAGTGTTCTTGATAAATTTGAGACAAATAGACCATATATAAGTGGAACTGAAATTTCCATTAAACCACACCCTTTAATGTTGGCTCTTCATGATGTATCTTCACTGTTTTAGACAGACTGATTTACTGGGATAAGTAAGCTTCTTTTCTTTTTCTACTTGTAGAAACAGAGTCAATGATTCTTTTTTTTTTTTTTTTTTTTAATTATTTATTTGAGAGAGAGAGAGACCGTGAGTATGAGCGAGGAGAAGGTCAGAGAGAGAAGCAGACTCCCTGCAGAGCCGGGAGCCCGATGCGGGATCGGGACTCAATCCCGGGACTCCAGGATCATGACCTGAGCTGAAGGTAGTCACTCAACCAACTGAGCCACCCAGGCGCCCAGAGTCAATGATTCTTAAGAGCAAGAACACGTGCCTGTGCATGCATGTGCTCACTCACTATTTACCACACAGTAACCCCCAGCAGAACTCAGGATGAGGGACTCAGCAGGGTAGCCTTTGGGCTGATCTTTTTAGCTGAGCTTTCAGTTAAAGGTGAGAAAGTAGAAAATTCAATGCATGTTGAATGAAAAGTCTTGTTTGGAAATAGGGTTTATGTATTGAAATTCTTGACCTCCTGACATTAACAAAAATTGAAAGGGCAAATATTTGACTTCTTAAAGTTGCCAAGTAATCTGATTGTTTAGCATCTAGGTTCCATTGAGAGGGTGAACTTCTTTCTTTTTCAAAATTGGAACTCTTGGTAAACATTGGTACAGGATTTATAAAATTCTCTTACACCTAAATGTAGAACATGGTGAAATTTTTGGTCAGATTTTGCTGAGACCTGTTTTAGCTTGATCTTTGATCCTCAAGGTTCTATAGAGGGAAACACCGAAGATCTTGAAATGCATTGTTAACCTTTAGCTTGAAAATACGTGTTTTGCTTTAAAAAAAAGAAAAGAATCACTGACTAGTTTTTTCCTAGGGAGAGTTAGCCTTGCCTTCCTTCTATAAGGCTCAGTAAGTATTTCGGACTTGCAAGATAGGAAGGATGGATAGCTTCTGCAACAGCAGTTATATTAGGAAAGACAAGCAGTTTTGTGTCTGGTTTCAGTTTTGATAAATCATTTCTTCCTGAAAAAATACCTTATTTCTAAATGAATGGCTTAAGAAAAGTTCTGGTCCCTTTGGTATGACATATTCCCATATCCCTCTTTGTTACAAGGTGTGACGTGTTTTATATGCCTTTCTTCCCAAAGAGATGTATTTTTTCTCAAACTTAACTTCTGAACATTGTAGTAAAGACTCATTTGAGCCCTCAGATTTACTTACACTTCATAACTTCAGCATTTGGTGTTCAGAGATGAAAATCTGTTACACTCGATTGACTCCATTTATTTCCTCCCTTTTGGAAGAAATTCTCTTTCTTTCCAGTGTTAGAGTTTCCCAAGAATCCTCATCCTTGCCACGTCATTAAGTGCTTCTTTCTATATGATGATCCCAGATTTTGGGGATGGAGGATTTTGATGGTTTTTCTTTCTCCATTTCCTCGTCAGACCAAAGAGAACTCTGTACAGTAAGAAATACGGCGTGGACCTCATCAGATATACCCATGCAGCAAACACAGTCGTGTACAGCTCTAACAAAATAGACGGTAAGCAAGCCTTCCTTTTAGGAAGTTATGGTCATGGTTTCTTTTGTTAAATAGTTCTTGGAATCTTTGTGACTACTTCTGCTTTGGTTAGAGTTACTTTAATTTAAATATTTATCTGTGATGTTAGCAGTGCCAACATTGTTACAACTCAAGGGATGCTGGAAGTAATCCATTAGTACTTTTGAAGAACTTGAAATGAACTATGAAAGGTCTCCAGATTAGAATGGATAGTGGGTATATAAAACAATGAATTATTTTTATAGTTTGTACTTCTTTAAACTTGAAAGAATACTTTTAGAATAAATACAAGGAAAGAATACTTGACATACAGCAAGTGGTAAATAACCACAAATGCTTGAACTATGGTAATTTAGGGACCTCAGAAGAGTTTTCTGTTGTACGCCTACCTTTTATGGTCTGTGTCATAAAGGACAGTGTACTGACCTTTATTATCTTTGATTCCAGGGACTTTTTTAGATACGAATTTTGTCCCTTTTCACTTTTATTTATTTTTAAAGATTTTACTTTTAAGTAACCATGGCCACACCTGATGTGGGGCTAGAACCCATGACCCCGAGATCAAGAGTTGTATGCTCTACTGACTGAGCCAATCAGGCGTGCCCTCCCCTTTTAATTTTTAAATAAAATTAGTATCTTTGAAGAGTGGAGAGTTATTTTTAGAAATTTATTTATTTTTTAGAGAGCATGATAGGGGTGAAGGGAGGGAGAGAGAGACTCTTAAGCAGGCTCCACACTCAGCACAGAGCCCAGCACGGAACCCAGTGTGGACCCAACTTGGGGCTCGATCTCAGGACCCTGAGATTATGACCTGAGCTGAAATCAGGAGTTGGATGCTTAACTGACTGAGCCACCCAAGTGCCCCTGCAGTTACATTTGTCTAATGTCATCCAACAAAGTTGGCTTAGACTGCTATTTTGGCTATGCCTATCTCAGGGCAGATGGGCAGAAGTCTTTTTTTTTTCTTTTTTTCTTTTTTTAATGAGACTTTTCTGCCTGTACATGATTTTTAGTAAGTATATCATTTCTACTTTTCATGCCTCTATTTCAGAAGTGGTTTTCTAAGTAAGCAGTGCAGTTGATGCTTTTGGACAAGAATATAAATCATTAGGATCCTGAGGAAACATATCTATGTGATCATCTGAATGACTGGTACACTTCTTCTGTTGGGGTATTTTTCTGGGTGAATAAATGAGAGGATTCTCCAAATATGGTGCAAAATGAGGCAAATGTGTAGCACTTGCAGCTTTGCTGCCAAGCCTCTGCTGTGAGGACATTGCCTTTCCTGTCTCGAGTGCATCCCGAAGAGTTCCTCCAACGCTCCGTTTCCTTTTGCCTGATTCCAGGCTGAGGTAGTAGTTTGTACAGTTTGAGGGTCTATGATACCACCCGGTACAGGAGATAACTGTACAGGCCACTGCCTTGCCAGGAACAGCGCACCAGCTACTGAGTGGGGCGGAGAGGATGGCGACGCCCTGCTCATCTCTGGGAGAACAGGTAATGGGGAGGAAGTCTTTTCTCCTTAGGGCAGGTGGGTCGTTAATAGAAGTAGAACAACCAGGAAGATTTTGTAGTTGTCATTCTAGAACTTTGAAGATTTTCAAAGAAAACTATATTAGAATTCCGTTTTGGAACATACAAAGGGTGCGATTTCCCCTCTCCCCAGTCGGATGCCCTGTTATTAGAAAGTACCCCTGTGAACCACTGTAATGACTTGGTGCTTTCAGCCTCTTTGTTTCTGTGTTCTGTTTGCCTCTAGAATGTACTTTTTGTGCTTTGGCACCATTTCTTATTGCCTCCTTCTCAACAATTGCTTCTTATTCCTAGTCTTCTGGGGGACATAGCACTTTATCCAGTTCTGTTTTTTATGGCACTTCATTCCCTTGCTGCCACCATCTTTTTTTGTTTACTTTTTCAGATAGAATCCCTTGGTTTTTAAGAGTGTTTGTCTTTTTCTCCCCAAGTACAAGCCTCTGTGATTATTCCTTTCTTTGATACTGACAAAATCTCACTGCTCTGACTTGTTTGGTATATTCATGAGTTTGATTTTTAAATCTCTTTAACCCAAATTTCCTCATTTGTTCTTTTGGTTATTATTATATTTTGGTATTATTATTATTATTATTATTAATAATAGACTCTTTTGATGCACAAAGGACCAGTGGATAGTTGGTTAATTTAAAAAGTAGTAGGACATTACTTCTCTTTCCATTCATTTTGTTTTTTTTAAATGATTTTTTTTAAAAGATTTTATTTATTTATTTGGCAGACAGGGATCACAAGTTGGCAGAGAGACAGAGAGAGGAGGAAGCAGGTTCCCTGCTGAGCAGAGAGCCCGATGAAGGCAGAGGCTTTAACCCACTGAGCCACCCAGGCGCCCCCTAATGACTTTTTTTTTTTTTAAGATTTTATTTTTTAGAGTGAGAGAAGGAGCACAAGAGGGGGATGAGGGGCAGAGGGAGAAGCAGACTCCCCACTGAGCAGGGAGCTCAGTGTGGGACTCGATCCTGGGATTCCGGGATCACAACCTGAGCCGAAGGCAGATGCCCAACCAACTGAACCACCCAGGCGCCCCTCCATTTGATTCGTTTTCATGTAATTGTATATCCAGTTAACATTTAGGTCATGGTTGGATGACCACTATTGGAGAACCCTGGACAGAAGTGTTATGCCAGAGTCCAGTCTGTCTAATCCTCAGTTTAGCCTGGCTGTTTAATTCTTTGAGCCTGCTTCTCAACAGCTAAATGTTTTTCTTTAAGGCTTGCCATTGTTATTTATTTATTTATTTATTTTTAAGATTTCATTTATTTACTTGACAGCAATCACAAGTAGACAAAGAGGCAGGCAGAGAGAGAGGGAGAAATAGGCTCCCTGCCGAGCAGACAGCCTGACATGGGGCTTGATCCGAGGACCCCGAGACCACGACCCGAGCTGAAGGCAGAGGCTTAACCCACTGAGCCACCCAGGCGTCGCAAGGCTTGCCATTCTGTGGGCACTGAAACTATTGTGTTTTGGGGGGGGGGGTGTGGGCAGGGTATTTTCACAGGAGAGGTTGCACTGTTAACTGTGCAGAAGCCAATGATGGTGGTTAACAATGATTTTAAACATTGTTCTAAATGACATCAACTTGAGAACTCTGCTTTTGAATTATGTGAACTCTGTCGTGCCCATTCTTTAACTGTGGAGAGAAATTACTTAACCTTATTTATTCACACCTTGCTTAAGTTAGGGAAAACAATGAATTCTTTGACCTTGTTTTTAAGATGAAAATACAAAGTAATTCCTTTAAAAATAATAGGATATCATCATGCCTTATTTGTCTTCTTACAGATACTATTCGTTACCTGTCCTTGCATGACAACAAATACATCAGATACTTTCCTGGACATAGCAAAAGGTAAGAACCAAGTGTTACAGAAATAGATAGTTCTTTTATGCCTGAAGTTATCCAGAGACTAAGAAAGTAGAGAGATTAGTGAACTGAAGCTAGTTCCTCACTGCTGTTTAGCATCCTTCTTAGTCTTCTCTTCTTAACCCTCCCTAAAACAGTCAACACCTGATTAGCTGAGGTTGTGGAAGCAGGGTTGGAACGTAATTAGGAAAAAAGGTGGATTAAAGATACTCAGTGGAAACATAGGTAGTACAAATTATGTTTATCATTTAGGAACTACAAGCAAATGGTCCCTTAATGAAAGGACCATTTACATGTACGAGGCCTCTTCCAGTATTGGTGGCCCCATTTTAGCAGGCCCCTACTTTACATAAATGTGTTCCATTTATGTGAAGATCTTAATGAGGATGCAGAAATACTTTGGAAGTCCAAAAGCTTGTTTCCTTCTTCTACTTTGTAATGCATTTTGTTTCTTTCTCCTACCCCAGTTCCCCCAGTGTCTTTTTCCTTCAGTTTTTTCAAGTTTGGGTTGAAAGTTGAACATTTTCCTTTGGATGATACTTAATCACTGAGGGTATTTCCTTGTCCCTTGTTTGCACATACACATTAACCTAGTACAAGTTGGAGTGGCACAGAACCCTGACAAGAGGTGGACCAAGAGCACCTTGTTTCCGGCTGCACTTCTGATTGGGCAGGGCAGATCTGTGTTGCTGAAGATGAAAGGTGGCACAATAGTTACAGTTCTAAACAAAGAATGGCTTGGGACAAGTAGATGTTTTGACTTGTTTGTAGTCAAATTAATGTTCACAAATGTACTGTCGGTAATTATAAGTTGATTGCAGTTGTTTAAAATTCTTTCGAATTATCCCTCCTCCTGATATTCTTTTTTTTTTTTTTTTTTAAGATTTATTTATTTATTTATTTGACAGAGAGAAATTGCAAGTAGATGGAGAGGCAGGCAGAGAGAGAGAGAGGGAAGCAGGCTCCCCGCTGAGCAGAGAGCCCGATGCGGGACTCGATCCCAGGACCCTGAGATCATGACCTGAGCCGAAGGCAGCGGCTTAACCCACTGAGCCACCCAGGCGCCCTGATGTTCTGATTGTTAGATGACTTTGTGCCTCTTTTGTTTTGAGGAAATCAAGGCCATCCCAAATGCATTCTTTTCAACTTCTACCCCTTCTGTTTCTTTCTTGGAACCTTTTCCTTAAAAAAAATAGCCTTTCTGCCTTGACAGAACCATCCTCCTCTTTCTGCTTGCTTCCGTCTTAACTAGACCTTTTCTTTCTGCCTACAAACTTAACTTGGTCTTCCTTATTTTGAATCTATTTCTTGAACCTCTCTCCCACTCCTTTTAGCTGTCAAACATGAAAGAATAATCTGCGTACTCCCATCTCCACCTCCTCACACTCATTCACTGTTTAAATCACTCATTCCCAGAGTCATTTATGGTGCTTTTTCCAAGCCATTTTATTTTCCTTTCCCTGCTGCCTCCAGTTAAAATCTGCTGCCTTGGGGTTTGGTTTGTTTTTTGTTATTTTGGCTTTTTTTGGTGCTCAACTTCTTGGTAACTTTTTTTTCCCTTTGGCAGCTTACTTTTCCCATCTTGGTTCTACTCTTGATTCTTGGCCTCTCTTTTCTCCTTTTGACTTTAAACAAGGTTCTACCTTTGCTTTTCTTCCTCTTTTGACATTTTTCCCGTTATCTCCATCACTCATTTCATTCACCCTACTCAGATGGCTTCCCAAATCAGTATTTTTAGCTCATGTTTATCCTGACTTCCAGATTCAATTTCCACCTCCAGGTTTTATATACATCCACGTAGGCATTTCTTTCATGCCCCCACCTGACAGGTACAGGATGCCATCCCTCCTCATTACATGCCTTGGGCCAGCTCCTCTCTGTTAGCCTCATATTTCTTGATTAATGTCCCTTCTAATTATCCTGACTCAAAGCCTGTTATCTGTTTGCTTTCTTTCCCCTGCTTTCACATCTAGTGAGCTGTTAATCCTGTTGATTCTGCCTAGGTTTAACCTCATGTGTCACTTGGCTCTGTATTCTCTCCTTTCCTTCTGCTCCTGGCTCATGCCCTGTTAAGTGAATTATTGGCAAATCCTAATTAATCTTCCTGTCCCTCATCATCGTGCTTTAGCATCCTGTATTACAGCTCTGACCACTTCACAGTTGGTGTCTGGAAGCTTTAATGGTTCTCCACATCTGTCTTTTCCTCCCCTCTGTAGTCAGGCTCACCTCCCTCAAGCTCTGACGCATTTTCTCAGCATTATCTCCTAACACTTGAGTTGAGGTGAACTCCGTGCTGCTTCCTGAATGTTGGCCTCATCTTTCCTGTTTGGCACCTTTTTTGTAAAGGCATCTCCCATTGAAATTCTGTCCACTACATGTGCTGCTTCTTCCAGAAAGCCTTCTCTGTCCCTTTCTTGGAGTTTTCTGGACTAGACAGTTAAGCTTTCTTAGAGTTGAGATTTTGCTCCTCGTTGCATTCCCCGTACTTCTCAGCATAGAACATTGTGCCAAGAAGACTTCCTCTGAGCTTTTGACCTGAGTACCATGGCATTAAAATTACATGTCCATATGCATTCTGCTCACTCTGCTTTATTACCACCTCAGCATTCCCAGGATATTTTGGTTTACAGTATCTTTAAATGTTTAGATTGAGGAACTAGTATGAATATTAGTTGAGTTATATTGCAAGAAATTTTTCTTTAGGTAAAAACTTAAAAAAGAGCACATTTTCTCATTTTCTATTCATGGCTTAAATTGTAATTCTTTCCAGTGGAACCAGAATTTCCTGAACCCCTTTCATGTCATCCAGAACTTGAACTTTCTCTATCTGTTTACGGATTTAAAAAAAAAAATCCGTTCACAAATGAGCCGTGCAGTTTGGTTATCTTTTTTACTTCAAACTTTTGTCAAAATGAAATAGCACAATGTTTCCTTTATAATCTTCATCTATGGCACCAGCTCATGTATCTATGAAGTGTTTTTATAGCCAAACCCACATGTGAAACTACTCTTCCATAATCCAGAAGGAAGAGTTATCCAAATGTTTGTTTTCACAAGGGCTTTTCTCTATAGGTGGTACTGACTGTAGAATCATAGGTACTGTACAGGTCATAGATCTCCTCAGTTGGGTCTGTGGTATGCTCTGAGAGGCAGGTGAAGTAGAGTCACATGCTGTCCTTCCTCGAGTGCCAGGCCCAAGTACTTGGGAGGTGGCAGGTGTCTTCAGAGCAGGGCGTGGCAGAGTGAGAACATAAGCAGAGGGGACAGGAGAGCTAGGGGTGAGCCTTTGGAAGAAGTGTCTTTTTGTGAACGATTCTTAATGCTGTACCCATAAGGGGGACCGGTATCAGAAATACAATTGCCATTAGCATAGGCCTGTGGCTTAGTAAGTGTGGTGCCCAAACCAACAGTCTCACCGTCACCTAGGAGCTTATTTGAAGTGCAAGTTCTCCATCCTTACCACAGACCTGCTGGATTAGAGGGTCTGGGAGCAGATCCCAGTAATCTGCATTTCAGTCCACCCTCCGGTGATGCTGATGGTACTCAGGTTTGAGACTGTTGGTGTAGTCTGCAAAACTCTAGTTAAGGAATCATGAGGGTTTTTTGTTTGTTTTGTTTTGTTGATTGATATATAGTTTAGTACCATAAATCCACACAGTTTAGGTTTTCAGTATATTCACAGAGTTGGGCAACCGTCACCACGAATCCAGAACATTTTCATCACTCCCAAATAGAAACCCCTTAGCAGTCACTCCCTATTCCCCCTCCTACAAGTCCCCAGCAACCACTAATCTACTTTCTGTAGCTTTGCTTATTCTGGACATTTTGGGTAAATGAAGTGAGACAGTGTGTGGCCATATTTTATGTCCAGTTCTTTCACTTAACCATGTTTCCAAGATGCATACATGTTGTAGCATGAATCAGTGCTTCATTTCTTTTTATTATTAGCAAATAATATTTCATTGTATGGATATACCACATTTTGCTTCTCCATTCATTAGTTGATGGGCATTTGGATTGTTTCCACTTTTTGACCAATGCAAATAATGCTGCTGTAGACATACGTGTACATTTTTGTACAGACATACATTTTCCTATTTCTTGGGTATATACCTAGAAGTGCAATTTCGAGGCCATATAGTACTTATCTATCTTTAACTTTTTGATGAATTGTAAAACCTAAAAAGCAGCTGCACCATTTTACATTCTAGTCAGCAGTGCATGAGGGTTCTGATTTCTCCATATCCTCAGCAGCACTTACTATTTCTCTTGTGAAGTAGTATCTCCTTGTGGTTCGATTTACATTGGACTCTTAACATTTTTATGCTGTAGTTTTTTTTTTTTTTTTTTTTTAAAGATTTTATTTATTTATTTGCCATAGAGAGAGAAGCGAGAGCAAGCACAGGCAGACAGAGTGGCAGGCAGAGGCAGAGGGAGAAGGAGAAGCAGGCTCCCTGCCAAGCAAGGAGCCCGATGTGGGACTCGATCCCAGGACGCTGGGATCATGACCTGAGCCGAAGGCAGCCGCTTAACCAACTGAGCCACCCAGGCGTCCCTATGCTGTAGTTTTAAGTTTCTCTTTTCTTTGCTGTTAGTTTCATTCATAGGGCTTTTCATTATATTAGTTGCCTTTGGTTATTCCAGATTGCTTGTGTACATATGTTTCTTAAAATGGCAGTTTTGGGAGAACAGGTGTATGTAGGTAGACAAGTACCTGTGGTTTAGAGCTCACATCCAATTTTTGCAGATGTTTTGCTTCAACTCTTATTTGTCTTGATGCATTGCAGGGTGGTGGCCTTGTCCATGTCACCTGTGGATGACACTTTCATTTCTGGGTCTCTTGATAAGACCATTCGACTCTGGGATCTCCGGTCTCCTAACTGCCAGGTAATGGTACTCACAGTTACACTTTGAGTGTTCTCTATGGTAGGCAATGTCGTCAGCTCTTCCTCCCAAGGGAGAAAGTATTGGTTCCATTCTGAGATCCCAGAGTCTTTCTAAACTTTGGAGAAAATCTGTCTTCCTGGTGGGTAGCTCATAACTAAGCTAATACCCTAATCCAGCACATACTGCATTATGCTCTGTGGCTTTTTGCTTTCAAGACTATTTTCTTGAAACCCGCGAGCTATAGCTTTATTCTCAAGGGATTTGTTTTTATTTGAATTCAGTGTCTATAGAAATTGTACAGTTAGGGTTGATAAAGCCAGTTGTATGGAGACCTTTTTGTAAAAAGCCTCATTTTAGTTAGTTTTGGGCTTTTTCTGTTCCCTAAGTAGGCAGGTGCCTATTGTGTTCCTTTCTTAAGTTTTCATTGGAAGAAGTAAATTATATAGTGGTAGGATCCTGGGTTCATTAACTTTTTTTCTTATTTTTTCTTAGGGTCTCATGCATCTACAAGGCAAACCTGTTTGTTCCTTTGATCCAGAAGGGTTAATTTTTGCTGCAGGTGTCAATTCTGAAATGGTCAAACTTTATGACCTTCGCTCTTTTGATAAGGTAAAATTTTTAAGTCTTTGAGCTATCTTGGTATTACGGAAGTGTTGAAGGGTAAGAGGACAGCCCTTTCTATGGTGGATGAGGTATGTGGTAGACATTAGAGAATGTCAGAGCAATAGTTCTCCTTTTCTTAGTCAAAAAGGAATCTAAAGGGACGGAATGAGAGTTGGCTCTGGCAGGAGGAGCACTGATGGGCCTTGGGCTGGGGTTGCTGTCTTTATCGTTTCAGGGGCCATTTGCGACTTTTAAGATGCAGTACGATCGGACTTGTGAGTGGACAGGACTCAAGTTCAGCAATGATGGTAAACTCATCCTCATCTCCACCAATGGCAGCTTCATCCGTCTCATCGATGCATTCAAGGGAGTGGTGATGCACACCTTTGGGGTGAGCTGACAGCCTTGGAGCATGGCTGTTTCTGTGCTTCTACCTCCTGGGCTGAGAGTTATGCCAGCTGGTTGATGGAGACCAGCAGTTATCTTGGACTCACTGATGGAGGCACAGGCTTGCATTTTCATTCTGAACATGACCTTAACTTCTCTTGGATTCTGAGACACTCACTTCTCACATAGTGACCCAAGTTTGGTGTTCAGATACAAAATAATTTTTTTTTTTGTAAAGATTTTATTTATTTACTTGACAGAGTGCACGTGAGAGAGAGCACAAGCAGGGGGAGAGGGAGAGGCAGACTTCCTGCTGAGCAAGGAGCCCAGTGCGGGACTTAGACCCTGAGATCATGACCCGAGCTGGAGGCAGACCTTAACCAACTAAGCCACCCAGGTGTCCCCAGATTAATTCTTAGCCGTAATAATTTTCTTGCCTCATTGAATGTGGAGTTGGAGATGGGGGTGAATTGTAAAGGATGGCAGCCTTGTGTGGAGCATTGGTGACACTATGCACAAAGAAGAGAGGGTTTCATGGAAAGGAAGGTGATTATGAGCTAGCTCCGTGTTTGCAGGCAATTATTTTATGTTAACAGGGCTGTGATAAGAGAGCTGTTCTTATTTTTAGGGTTATGCCAACAGCAAAGCTGTCACTCTGGAGGCCTCGTTTACTCCAGACTCCCAGTTTATTATGATCGGTAAGCTTTTCTTTATTCCCCCCTTGGGGTATTTCTCTGGTACTGTGCATTTATTTGCATATTTTTATTAGTTCTAACTAATTAGGATACACTCTTACTTTTTTGAAGATTTTATTTATTTATTTGACAGAGAGAAATCACAAGTAGATGGAGAGGCAGGCAGAGAGAGAGAGGGAAGCAGGCTCTCCGCTGAGCAGAGAGCCCGACGCGGGACTCGATCCCAGGACTCTGAGATCATGACCTGAGCCGAAGGCAGCGGCTTAACCCACTGAGCCACCCAGGCGCCCCACACTCTTACTTTTTTGATAGACGTTCTTAGATTTCTGTATAGCGTGTTACGCCAAAGGTGTGATGTCTTTATCCTCATTTTGCAGTTCCTTACCAGGAACTGGCATTAATGTTGGTCTTTCCTGGATCAGCATGAGTTAAGCTCTACAGGCACAATCTTACTAGTAGTACTAACTTCCTGATTTAACCCTACTTTCCATTGTCAGTGGCTCAATGCTGGTAGCCCCCTTTTTACATGAGAAAATTGAAGTTAGAGGGGAAGCGACTTGCTTAGGAACAAATAATTAGAGTTAAGATCAGTTTCCAGAGTGTCCTTCACTGCCTCTCTTCCCTCAATTTCTGATGAGGGGCCAGGTCCTGAAGCTTGGCTTTTCTCCAGATGTCAGTCTGTGTCTTTCCCACTTGCCTTTGCATTGCACCTTGACTGTTGTATTTTCCCTTACATTCCCTTTAGGTTCAGAGGATGGCAAGATCCATGTCTGGAATGGAGAGAGTGGTATAAAAGTAGCTGTGTTGGATGGCAAACACACAGGCCCCATTACCTGTTTGCAGTTCAACCCCAAGTTCATGACCTTTGCCAGTGCATGTTCCAACATGGTATGTGAACATGGGAGATGTCTTCCACTTAGGGGCCCTTTCTAGTTAGGGTGGTGGGTGGTTTAGTGAGCATAGCAAGCTGTGTTCTGAATAGGTATGTGACAAGGTTCCAGGTTCTTATTCCTCAATTGGTGGCTTCTCTGATCCACCTAAAATCTGATCTCCGCTTCGACTAGTCTTTCACTCCCCCCCCCCCCCGAATTGATTGATTTATTTCAGGGGTGGGTAGCAGAGGGAGAGGGAGAAGCAGACTCCTGCTGAGCAGGGAGCCCACTCAGGGCTTGATCCCAGGACCCTGAGATCACGACCTGAGCGAAATCGAGTCGGATGCTTAGGGACTGATCTTTCACTTTTACTTTTACCCTTCTTTCCTGATCTGAGATCACCTCTGTATTGCTGGGAGATCGTAGGCTTTTTGTTGTTGTTGTTGTTTTAAGATTTTATTTATTTGACAGATCACAAGTAGGCAGAGAGGCAGGCGGGGTGGGGGGTGAAGCAGGCTCCCCACTGAGCAGAGAGCCCAGATCCCACCCTGATATCATGACCTGAGCTGAAGGCAGAGGCTTAATCTACTGAGCCATCTGGGCGCCCCATCAGGCCAGTTTTTACTATGGCCCCTGGATTTATACCCAGACTACTCGGGTCTATGCCCGGTAGTTTTTTTGCCTTTTATTTTCTTTTAAGATTTTACTTATTTGAGAGAAAGAGCATCTACACGAGTGAGGGGAGGGGCAGAAGGAGAGGGAGAAGCAGACTCCCTGCTGAGCAGGGGGCCTGATGTGGGGCTCAATCTCAGGACCTCAGGATCATGACCTGAGCCAAAGGCAGATGCGTAACTAACCAACTAAGCCATTCAGGCGTCCGTTATTTGGTCTTTTAAAATACTTTGAATCAGCCTTTTGTGGCTGCAGCCTCTTAGTGTGCCTTTGCTTTGGTTTATGCTGAATTCTCAGTAATTCATACAGTTGATCATAACTCACTATTTAGAATTTCCTGTATGCCTCTGTCTCTTCATAGGCAAGGTGGGCAGAACAAAGTGAAGTGTGTCTCAGTCTCAGGTTTGTTTTGGATCACTTAAATCTATCTGGGTATTTGAGGATGAGGGATTTTGCTTCTAGCCTTCCCAGAATACAGTTCCCCCCCTTAGCTCTTTTTATTTGTTTTCTCTTTCTCCAACTGAGGAAACAGTGTTAGAAGGAAATGCTTAAAGCTATCCAGTTCAATCCCTCTCACTTTTTTACAGCTCAGGAAGGAGAGGGCCTGTTGGAGGTCACCTGGCAGATTAGCAATGAGTCCAGGTTACCCAGACCTCTCCGTCCCAGACAGCTTTCTTGTTTTTCCTTACCACTTGGGCACTGGAGTGGGAGGTAGACAGTGTTGGAGACAGAATCAGCTTACTTTCGCATGGAGGGGGTGTTTCTCCATAGGTTGCCAGAATGGATTGGTCATGGGGGAAGGCCACCAGCCACAATCCCTCCCCCATTGGGTTTGGGCAGTGTGATGCTGTGGAGAGGGGTAAGAACCTTCAGCAGAGAGGAGAGAGGCTTGGCTTTTAAAAGTTGACTTCTATTTCTCCTTGCAGGCCTTCTGGTTGCCCACCATTGATGACTGACCTAGGTGCTGCTTGGCTGTTTGTGTACAGTGAGGGTGGCCAACAGGAAAGAACTCAGAGGGGACTGAGATAATGGATTGGATCATTTGACTGGGCTGGAGAGCATCCTTCCACATGGCCTTCCCATGGATGTGCTGTACATCTGCTCAAAAGAAAGTACTTTGCCGAGCTTCTTCAAAAAGACTCTTGGTGTGGCAGGTTCTATCAGGACTTAGATTTTCCAGCTGTCACTGCACTGAGCTCCTCCAAAGGAGTGACCAGATTCATGATTAGGGTATACTGGGGCCCTCAAGACGCCTTCAATTTTGAATGTATTTGCTGCTGAAGAGCCGGTGAAGTTGTTAATTCTGCACATCCCTTTTCCCACCCCCATAAATGCATGGGAAGCCACAGTTCTGGTTTTGAGATGCTAAGGGCAGCTCAGCACCCCTTGCCCTCACCCTGCATGTCTTGTTACTGGGTCTCCCTGTGTCATTGTGGCATTATTCCACAACCATCATGTTACTTAGGTGCCAAACATTTACAGAAATAAGTCTTCATATATCTTGGGGTAAGAAAGGGACAGATTCAGAAAGAAGGACCTTGCTTGCCAGGAAGCCTTGTGAGTTAGTCATCTGAGGGTGGGTGATCTGGGCATGCCTCAAAGCTCTGAGTATTGGGTGGGAAATGGCCCACGAGCCTGAAAGGGAGTAGGGGTTGCAGGTAGTTCCTATGGCTGGGAGGTTTAGCAGTAGCCTTATGTGATCCCCATCATCAAGACAAACCTGCGGTCTTTCTGGGTGCCTGCCGAGCTTGGTTTTGTACAAAAGCAAGGTGGGAGTCTATTTTTGTACATGAGATACATCACGCTTTCCTGTGGGCCAGTATTGTGGAGTGAGTCTGAGTTGTTTACACTGATGCCTTCCCTGCCCACCACAAATTGTGTACAGAGTCTCCAGATGATTCCACCCCTTTCCCAGCTCCTAAGCAAGAGCTGGCTCTAGGCCTGTGTTATATGTTATATTTAGCCTTTTTATATAATGACATGGGGTTTCTGTTGTTTGTATTTTAGCACAGTGTGTACACCTTCATTTAAATATATCCGTGGGTGCATACGTATATATGTATATGTATGTATGCATATATATATATGTATATAGAATATGTCACTTCTCAGAGTTCAGCAGAAGGAGGTGGAGTCCGGCAGCCCGGGAGAAAGACTGCATCCTTGCTAATAGTGTTTGCCACAAGTGTTAGTGAGTCTTCTCTATTACCTTTTTCCTTTGGGAGACAGAACGAAGCAAAGCTTCAAGTGTTTGCTGTTCCCATGGCAGCTAAACGAGGGTCTTGGGATAACTTCCCTTGTGTTCCTCAAGCCGCACTTTGGGGCCCTTTCTGCAGTATTTGCCCCCTTTTTGCTCGGTGATGCTCTGTCTGCGCCTGCACGTGTGTGACAGTCACTCTTGCATGCCTTTTGTGTCTGGCTTCTGATGTCTGGGGACAAGATGCTGGAACCAGAGCATTTTCAGTTTGTTGGAAGCTGCTTTTCCAATTACAGGCCATTCCTGTTTACCTGGTATGTCTGCTTGCTTCTTTTCCTTGCCTTCTCTTAGAAGGGGGAGAGGTCTTGATCAGGGTTGAGATGAGCTAAGGCTGGCTCATGGCCTTTCCTTCCCCTGCCACGGCCGCCTTAGAGCAGGACCAGTGGCATGTTATTTCACTAAGTTCCCAAACATGTAAGCAGGCCACATGTTCCCTGCAGATAGAGAAACAGGCTCAACGAGGTTATGACTTACCCAAGAGTACATAGCTGCTAAGGGGAAGCAAGCCATTAGCTGCTTTTGTTCAGCAGCAGGAATAGGCTGTGAATTGCTAGCAATTATAGTTTCGTTTTGTTAGCGGTTACTTTTCACTGGTTCCTCAAAACTTAAAGGGCAAGGGGCATACATCTTCCAAAACATAGACTGGAATCTGCAGCTTCTCTGCAGTGCCACCCACTCTATGTAGCTCTGCCTTCTCAGAGTAGAGGGACTTTTAAAAACCAGATGATCTGAGCTATTACTGCTGCCCACTCCTGGCTCTCCAGGATAGAAAATTCATGGCAAGAGTAACTGTTCAGAGAGTGCTAGAGACTGGGGGTTTACAAGAAGGGCTGCGTAATTCACATACTTGTAACCACAGCAGCCACTTGCCCGTCAGCAAGGAAGAAGACTTCTATTGAGCTTCTGGTGTCCAGAGCTGAGGTACCACATCCTTTGGGATATGCATGGCACTGCCTCTTTCTAGGGACCTGTGGCTACAGAGCTGGCTCCTGAGTGTGCAAGGGAAGTTAAGGCTAGAAGTGACTGGAGACGATGTGGTGGGAATAAGGCAGAAATAAAAGGGTCAGAGGGGCTGGGGCTGCAGGGGTGCGGTCAGCTAGGAGTACCCTAGCTCTCTGAGGTAGGAGGGACCGCACCCATACTCTCGAGAGTCCAGGCCAAAGCCACCAATTTGTATGGGACACTGCACTGCTCAACCACCAGCCAGTGGGTGTTGTGTTTTTTTGTTTGTTTTTTCTTTTTTTTATTTTTATTTTTTTTTTTTAAGGGGAAAAAAACTTCCCTGTTGCAATCATACTTAATGCATATTGAAGAAATTTGGGGAATTTTAAAATGAATCAGTTTGCCACCCAAATGCTACAACTGTTAATCTTTTGGTGTTACATGTTCCTCTAGACATTTCTGTGCATAGATTTTTGGTGTGTTTACATAGTTGTTACTCTACTGTATATACAATTTTATGTCCCTTTTGTACTTAACATATAAACATTTTTTCCATGTTATCAGTCTTAAACAGAATTTTATGGCTGTGGCCTCTGTTGAGTTTCTATAGCATTGTTTGCCTGGTTCTTAGAGTTGGAGGGAGGGGTGGGTTGTCTCCTGTTAGTCTTCCTGACTCACCTGGGACTCATGATAATGCCGTGTGGATGGATTGTTGGGCTCCCTGGGACTGTCCCCTCCCTGGTGACCAAGGTCTGGAGGCTGGTGGGAAGGACCCCTAGACCCAGACCTCAGTGCGTAGCAGCCTGGGTCTCAACCACAGGCTCTAATAAGCAGCCACAGGGCCAGAAATGAGTGGGAAGTGCCAACTTGCGCCAGCATCGAAGTAGCCTTTCAGACTACTGAGCATAGTACTCAGGCTGCCTTTCATTCCCCATTGTTACCTCAGTGCTCGATCAGATTGGCAGCCTCTAGCTGGAATAAAGTTTGTCCTGCCAGGCCCTGGCTTCCGTGGAGCAAGGAGAATGGGGCCTCTTTGAGGCTCCTGCTCTAGTTCTGGCAGAGGACCTGGCCAGTAGCTTGATAACCACTTGCTTGGCTGGTGAGTTGGTAACTCCTAGAGTCCATGCACTAACTCAGTATCCTCAGAGCTGCCTGCCGTTTCCTGGCTCCCTTGAACCAGAGAAGACCTCCTCGGGCCTGCCACTCTGCCCATGGTCATTGGAGGGTGGCCAAGGGTTACGAAGAGCCTCGGAGGGAACATCCCAGCTTGTGAGCAATAGGCCGCGCATAGGTTCTCCTGGTAGACTGCTCAAGGAGGCGGCCCACACAGCCTGGAGGAGGCCTGCCACATCATGTGGCTCTGCTGAGCCACACGGACACGGCAGGTGAGTGTGGCGGTCCCTGCAGCCACTACTCCTGTAGCTTAGGCCGTCCAGAGACCCGCTGTGCTGTTCCCTGGGCTTCAGCCTTGTGTGAGGAGCAAGAGCAGGCAGCGGGCTGCCAGGGTGAGCTGCCTGAGCAGTTGATGTGGGGGAGAGGCAGGCGCAGGGTGCTGCCCACACTGCCGGGGGCGGGGGCGGCTGCTGAAGACAGGAAGTGGAACTGCAGGCTGGTAAGGCGCGCTGTGCCTCGGCTAGCCGCCCAACTGGAGCAGGCCTGGAGAGGCTGCCCGTGCTTCAGGGGTCCCCGGGGTGTCAGGACCTAGCTGTGGACATACGGAAGTCCAGAAGTGTGGGGCTGTGGGACAGGACTGAAAAATGAGAAATTTTGGTAGTTTTCCCTACCCCTTCCCTGGAGAATGTACAGGAAATGAGCGTCTAAAATGAGTTAATGAGGGGCTCCTGGCTGGCTAAGTCAGTAGAACATGTGACTCTTGATCTCAGGATCATGAGTTCAAGCTCCACACTGGCATGGAGCTTACTTAAAAAAAAAAAGGGAGGGGGGCACAAAATAAAAATAAAGTGAGTTAATGGGTAGGAAAGGGGGCTTGAGAACCTCCCCGATAGTATAAACATGTAAGTTTTACCTTCAGTTCTGGTGCTTCTTAGCCCATGTCCCTCCTGGTCCCCATCTGGGGTTGCGAGATACCTGAACAGAATTTGTCCCCGTTGTAAACTAAAGTAGGAGTGTGAGGCTGAGGTCATAAAGGTGGTCGCCTTGTAATTCAACAAGTGCTCCCAAGCACCCGGGCCTTGGCAAGTGCTAGGTGATGACAGTCTGGTGGGGAAGGTGGAGAACTAAGCTGTTCATCAGACAGCAAGCTCTGGAACACTGAGTGATTTGTCTCCAACTAATTCTTGGTTTATTGAAATCGTCATGCAAAACCAAGTTAATGTTGGTGTACCAGAAGGTACTTCAACCCAGGGGCCCGCAGATGGTAGCAGAGACTTTTCTGTTCCCTGAACCACAGTTCTCTCACTGGGGCTCACCCCATACTGGGGACTAGAGAGGCCCTCGGAGAAAATGCAGTCCTGACTATAGGCAGACTTGCAAGGGGGAGCAAAGATTGATTGTATGGAAAGTAACAAGAATGAGCAAGAAAGTGTACTATAATGCCAAGCTTAAAAGCAGTTCATGATTCACAAGAGTCTTCAGCACACAAACATTTAATAATAGGGAGGGGACGGGGAGCAACAAAACCACATTGCTGGCACATCAGCTTGGGGCAGAGCTGGGGCCAGGAGGGAGTTATCAGGGACATTCCTGGCTTAGCAAACTGGGGGGCTCCTCTTGCTTCTTTCTATTCTGCCCCACCTTTAGCACCTGGGCCTGGGCCTCACCTCCAGTGGCAGAGGGGAGCCGGGCTGGGCTGGGCTGGGCTGGGCTGGTCTCTCAAAGGGCTGATTTAAGATGGCTGTTGAGCAGACAGGAGGCTACCCACAGCTTCCCATAAGGCACCCTCCATAGGCTTTGGAGGTTATTGAGTAAATACTCTGACATTCATGGGTTGGAGACCTAGATTCAAACAGGCTCTTCTGCCCCTCCTAGCATTCATGGCCAGCGCCTAGTCCGGCTGTCCCCATCTGGGAATAACGTTGAGTTGCAAAGACCCTGTCAGAGGAGCCCCACATGGGTTTCCTACATTGTAAAGGGAGGTTCCTGATAACTGCGCTCTTGCCCTGCCTGCCTGAAGAGGGACCTGGGGAGCAGGGCTCTCCGTACTCTTCCAGCTCTGACTGCCTGCTGTAAATGCTCTCCTTGAGATGGGCTGGGGTGTGGGATCAACCCATCGTGTCTGGCGCAGGGCAGGTAGGCCTGCTGTTGACTGATGGAGGGATGCCCGGACTATACTCGGCCCCAGAGTGGTTCTGGGGTATAGTGTCTGAATCCTCAGTGGCCATCGCTCCTCTGGCCCTGGTTGTGCAAGGGAATCACGAACACCGAGATGTCATCGTAGGACACCTGCCCTTCTCCTGTGGGACCGTCGTCCTTTCCCTGTGTGCTGTGTATCAGCATTTGGGCCAGCTCCGAGAACCTGTGGGGATCATCCTACGGATGCACTTTGGAGCCAGAGCAGAGAGGCAAGGGCAGTCCTCAGGGAGAACTTGCATACGGCTAGACATGTGGGGACCCAAACAATGCAGTCCAGCTGTAGGGCCAGGCAAGGCCACAAGCATGGGATGGCCACAGGCTGGACCATGGAGATTTTGGTCCTGGGGATTTCTGAACCCAGAGATTTTGGGGACCCACCATCACCCCCCAGAAGTTTGAGATAGCCTTCTCTGCTCCTGACCACCTGTCCTGAGCCAGGTTCATCACCAGCACTGTCTTCTCGGCCACAACTACTTCCTGGTGTCGTTGAAGCTACAGTACCTGTGTGGGTCCTCTCGGTTGCCAGGGAGGAAGCTCCGCACTAGCTGTGCCACCTGCTCATTGGACAGGACATCCCAGAGACCATCAGTTGCCATGACAACCACATCCTCCTCCTGTAGCTCCAGTTGGTCCACATCCAGTACGGTTACCTGCAAGTTAAGCCTGAGGGTCCCTCAGCACTCCCTTCCCTGCTCCCGCCAGCCTCGTCGTCTGCCTTTCTGGGCAGACGGAAGCTGGTGTGGACTGTCTGTGGGCCACTCACCTGTGGGACAGAGAGCAAGAAGGGCTTGAGCTGAATGTTTGTGTCCAGGACTCTGAGCTGATGGTCTCCCAGGCCCCGGGAGACGGCCAATGTTCCCAGTAACCGAGCCTGGGGACAAGGGAGACATGAGGTGACAGCTGTTTGCTGTCAAATGTGCAAATAAAGCACACAGAAGCGTACCGTGGCCCTCAGGTGCCCTGGGATGAGGGACAGACATCCTGTAGCCTTGGGGCAAACTCCGTGAACCCAGCTACAGTCCACCCAACAAGGAAGAAGGGAGCTCCCCCCTCTCCAGGGAGCAATTTAAGAGGGGGCCATTCACTGACCTGCCTACCCTGTCCATGGATCAGTGGGTACTTGAGATCCGACTTCTCCACACACTTGTAGCTCCTACCAGGGTCAGACCCAGCGTCAACCCAGGCCCCACCCACCCCCTCACCTCCCTGCACCACAGAGCCCACCCTGCCCAGGCTGAAAGAGGACAGCCCCAAGTCCACACACTGGGCCTGGACACCAGGGCTCTCCCCACTGTCTCCCAAGCCCACCTCGCTCACCAGCCCCTCATGTGGTGATCCCGGAACAAAACCTTCTGCCCCAAGTCATCACCCTTCAGTCGCCGAGGGAACTCCAGTCGGGTGAACTCACCAGCCAGAAGCTCGGGGTAGACAAAGGCCTCGGGTAGGGAGGCCAGGCACAGATCAGGCTCTCTGGTGGCCTCTGGTGACCGGGGACTCACAAGTTGGGGATCCACAGCCTCCCTCTGCAAGACACCTACCAGCTGCTGGATCCGCTGCCGCTCAGTCTCTGGGGTGAACTCAGAGCTCAGGGGCCGGATCTCATCTTTTCGTACCAATATGGCCCTGGACAGGGTTGACAAAGAGAGGTCTGTGGGGCAGACTCCGCCCTCGTTCATGGCCTCCATCCTGTTGGCCCCTCCTCCAGCCACCAGGGACCAGCTCTGCCTATGCCAGTCTCTTGCTCAAAGCCCCCATGACTACCTACAGCCTCCAGAATAAAGGCTCAGGCCTCCTGCCCTCCCTGGTATCTGCCGTCCACTCAGCTGACACACCAGGTATGTAAGCAACTTAGCCAGTCAGTCCCCATATCCATCCCTCCACTTCCAACCCCCTTTCACTGTCCCCTGTGCCTCTGGTGCCCGCCTGCCCGCCCCGCCCTGCCTACCCTCTGGCTCTTACCTGCTGTCCCCAGCATTGGCCACATACAGCTTTCCCTGCAGGGACACAGCCACCAGGGCTGTGCAGCCGCCCACCTGGCCCGAGGCCTCCAGCTCCCGCCCGATCACCTCATCCTGGGGCAAACCGAAGCCACCTGAGCTGCTGCTGGCACTGCCATCACACCACTCCGTCCCCAGTCCCCACCCCAGAGTTCACTTCCCCAACAGCAAGCCTGGTGGTCCCCACGCAAGGTCTAGCTCTGACTCCAGGATCCTTGTGGTCAGAGGATCCAGGCGTATCCCCTGGGAGGGAGGGAAGTCCTAATCAGAACTGAGGAAGGGAAAGCCACCCCTGCACCAAGAAGGACCAGAGGGGTGCACGAGGTATGGGGCATGGAAAAGCCCCCGGCGCATACCACACAACTGGATAAATGGGAGGGCTTATGATGATAGCGATGATCACTACTAACAAGCCAACCCCATCCTGTCCTCCCAGTGCAAAGATCCCAGGAAACCACTGCTGTGGGCAGGGATGCCCCTCAGGTCCCTGGACCCTTCCCCAGGCAAAGGCCACACTCACACATTCCTGGAAGGCACTCTCCAGAGCCCCGATCACCAAGTCTTCCGCCCTAATGCCCTTTTCTTCCACAAACTGGGGATCACTGGTGCAGACGCAATGGCCGCTGAGGTGCATGGGGGGCCGAGTGGCCACTACACCCTCCACCACGGCCTCCAGCTGCCGGCGCAGGCAGGAGTGCAGGGTGTTGGCAGCCAGGATGGCCGCAGCCGGACCGCCGTGCCCATCAAACAGGGCCCAGTAATGACCTGTCAGGAGCTGTGCCGGAAGGGCTTGGCATCAGGCTCTGCCTGGCTTCGCCAGTTGTCCCCCGGCCCAGAGTGGGACACTAAAGCAAGAACCTCAACTTGCAGTCCTGGTCCCAGCCTGTAAGATGGGCATAGGCCCAGCTGCACTCACCTCCTCTGAGCACAGGGCCAGCCACTCCTGGTCCTCTTCGGCCCCAAACTCACATCTCCGTATGCACAGCTGCCCACAGGCCGCCTGATCCTCATTGAACTCAGATTTCTCTGCATTGATGATCCTGAGGCCGGTAAGTGACCAGTGACCCTTCAGGGACACACCCATGCCCCCATGGGCAGAGACCAGAGCTGGTACACAGAAGGAACCAGCTCTACCTCTGAGGCAGCAGCCCCCATGCTGCCCCTGACAGGCACCTGGACAGTGTTAAGTTTCCGAACTGATCAGTAACCTCAGACTAAGGCAGAACTCTGGGGCCCAGATTCCCCTGGGAGACTACCCGCTGACCTGGGCTGGGACGTGAGGGGGAGTGCTGCTTGGGGAGATCTGGGCTCCTTTGCCTATCCTCCGCCCCATCTCAGCCAGATTTGCAGTCCCATACAGCACAGGCCACAACCCAGTGTGAGATGCATGCCTGCCGGTGAGCTCCAAGATCCACAGTGCTGGAACTCTGTCCAGTGTCCCTGCCTCATCCTGGAAGCCCCAGAGGTGCAGGTCCTTCCCAAGTCGCAAGCCTCTCTGAGGGAGGCTGGAGTTCCAAAGAAGAGGGTGGGGCGGGGATTGGAGGGGGTCGGGGGAGGAGGCTGTCCAGAGTCCCAGGTGAGGACAGGAGGGGGCTATCCACTGGCCGGGGGTGGGGGCACTCGCTCAGCTTAGGCTATTTTCCAGGTTGGTCCCGGCTCTGGGGCTGACCCAGCAGGGCCGGGGCGGGAGGGAACCCGAGGGGCGGGGTGGGGGAGCCCGAGGGACGGGAGTAGGGACCCGAGGGGTGGGGGTGGGCTCCCGGGGCGGGGCACTCACTCGGCGTAGCCTGCATTCCAGGGCAGCGCGCGGCCCCGCGCCGGGCTGCGCACAGGCCGGGCGTCCGGTCTGCGCGGGGCGTCGGCGGGGCCGGGGCCCGAGCCTGAGCCGCGCAGAAAGCGGGGCCGCCGGTAGGGCACTGGGCTGGCGCGCGGCCGGGGGGGCCGCGGCGCGGGGAGCGGACCCCCCGGCAGAAAGCGGCGCCGGAACCAGCCGGCGGACATGGCGCGGCGGCAGGGGGCTGCCCGCGGGGCGCCGGGCGGGAGGAGGAAGCGGGCCGGGGCCGGGGGCGGGACCGGGGGCGGGGCGGTGACGCCCCCAAACTCCGGCCTCCCGCGGGGAGTGCGCGCGCGGCATGGGCGCCCCCGGGACTGCTGAGCCTCGTCACGGCCCCGAGAAGCCGAGGCTGTTGTCAAGCCCACTTCACGGGCAAGAAAACTGAGGCCTCGAGAAGCCCAGCGGCTTGCCCGCGTCACACACCCGCCCGAGCAGGCCGGGTGCGGCTGCACACGCGGGGTGGCGCTGGCCCTGGCCACGGGAAAGGCCCTCCTGGCCACCCCCCAACCCAGCGAAGTGACGGGGTCGAATGAAGGCAGCCGGGGCGTCCAAGCCGTCCCCCGCCCCGCGCAGCAGAGCCTCTGGCCTCCTCCTGCTGGGCCCCAGCCTTGCGCAAGGGGAAGATGGGAACAGGATGTGCTTAGAGGTGTCAGACTGAGGCGTTGAGTAAGTCTCAGAGCACTGGGTTCTCCCAGGTGGCCTTCATTCACCACCCCCGTAGATGGGCCTTGGTGGTCACCCTGGCCTTTCTCATCGCGGGAGGCCGCTCCCCAGTTAGGGGACAGCCTCTCAAATGACTTCCCCCACCCCCCCAGTCAAGATATCCTCTGTGGACAGACAGCAGGCTCTTCACTGGCTGGTGGACAAAGGGAACTCGTGGTCCCCAAAAGGCTCCAACCTGAGTGCAGACTTGGAACTAAGGAAGTGAAAGACTTTCATCTTTGCTGGAGGAGAGATGTTGCAGTCTCTTCCCCGCTGACCAGCTGTCACGGGGTGGGGGGGGGGGGTGTCAGCAGCAGTGTCTCCCTTGCCTGTTAACAGAGGCTTTGTCACCCTTCTGTCACTTAAGCCCAACTCCTGGCACAGGACTGTTCTTTCTGTCTCATAAGAGGTCTCTAAGGCCACAGAGGAGAAGTGTCCTGATACCCAGGGTGTGCTGTTTCCATTATGACAGTTCAGCTGACTCAGAACCTCCCCCTGCCCCCAGGGGATTTCTCTTCCCCTTTCCGCCTCCAGAAAGGCAGGCTTGCCACCTCAAAGTCCCTGAGCCCCTTAGCCCAGGGTCCTCGGGGAGGGCTGCAGGAGGAGTCCCTTCCTTTGCCTCCACGGCTAAGCCTGGAACATACAGGTTCACAAGGCCCTACTTCTCTGGGTGCCAGCCCTGCCTCACTGGGGGGTCCCCCTGCCCAGGGAGGGCTGTTCTTGAGACAGGAAGCTGTGTCCCATGTCCCCTCCCTCAGATGACTCCAGTGCAGAGCAGCCTGGGGGCTAACTTACTGACCCCACTGTGTGCACCGGGGCCCCACACTGGGGGCAGGCACACAGCACTAATGGAGATGGGCTCCCCTGCTCTGGTGGTGAAGTCCTGATAGATGGTGCTTGGTCCAGCTGGCAAGGGGGTGGGGAAAAGTCAGAAAAAGCTTTCTAGAGGACACCTGAGCTATGGCCTATCATTGGAACAGAAAGACCAGGGACCAGGGACCCAGGGTGGGGCAGACCTACCTGAGGAGGCAGACCTCCTTTCCCCCACCAGCTAATGGCTCAGAGGGTTTTAAAATCTAAAATGACACAAGCTCGGGGCGCCTGGGTGGCTCAGTGGGTTAAAGCCTCTGCCTTCGGCTCGGGTCATGATCCCAGGGTCCTGGGATGGAGCCCCACATCGGACTCTCTGCTCAGCGGGGAGCCTGCTTCCTCCTCTCTCTCTGCCTGCCTCTCTGCCTACTTGTGATCTCTGTCTGTCAAATAAATAAATAAATTCTTAAAAAAATAAAATAAAATAAAATAAAATGACACAAGCTTCAACCCACTGTCTTGGGCTTCCCTGGGTGGGATGAATCTGATCCTCTCAAGTCTATTCAGAGAAGCTCTGGGTGGCAGAGGTGGTCTGTTGCTCAGTATAGCTGTGGAGTCCTATGGTGGTCCCATCCTCCCTATCCCAAGGTGGCCTGAGTGTTCTGTCAGTGCCACAGAGGCTCCTCCGGCCTCTACTCTTGTTTGGATCCCAAGCCTGACTATCTTAGTTTTCTACCTCATTTTGCTGAAGCACATCCTCTAACAACTTTCCAAGAAAGGATGACTGGAAGGTAATTCCCTGGGTCCTTGCAAGTCTGAAAAGATTTGTCTCAAAAGCCACGCCCCACTTTAAAGCAAGCTCTACACCCATCATGGGGCAAAAGCCTTTGCTTTTACTGATACTTTGTTTCAGAATTCTGACTTCTCTCTTCATTGTCTTCTGACTGTTGCTGCTTCTACAATCCAGTGCCCCTCTCATTCCCAGACTTTTGGATTGGCCGTTTGCCTTTTTCTTTCTCCAGAAATTTCCAGGCACTTCCATCTCTATTGTCTGAAATTGTAGGCGAGGTTCCTTGGGGTGGGTCTCCCTTCATTCCTGGGCTGAGCCCATCCTGGGGGCCATGCAAATCCTCACCCTCCGGCAACACCCTTCTCCCTACTGTTCAGATGAACCCAAGCTTGCCCCAGCTCCTGGCCAGACGCCTCTCCTCAGCTAACTCAGCCAGCATGTGGGGGAGGGGGGTGGGGAGGAGAAAGTTTAAAAGAAAAAGATTTTTATGCTACATTTTTTCCCCTCACAATGAGAATAGTTTTTGTTGAGTCCCACAACTCAAAATTTCAAAGATGGGGTGCCTGACTGGCTCAGTAGAATATGCTACACTCCATCTCAGGGTCATGAGTTCAAATCCCAAATTGGGCATAGAGATTACTTTGGGAGGGGAAAAAAGGCCTTTAAAAAAAAAAAACCAATTCAAAAGGTATGAAAGTGTATTTAGTAACAAGTCTCCGCGCACAACCCCATCTCCTCCCTGGCCATGCAGTTCCTCTCCTGTGAGACATCCAGTACTACTAGTTTCTTGCAGATCCTTCCAGAGATGCCAGATATTCTGTGCAAATTCAAGCAAAATAATTAATTAATTAATTAATTAATTGCCTGTAAGACAAGAAATAATGAGTGTTGGCGAGGATGTGGGGGAATTCTTGTGCACTGTTGGTAGGATTGTAAATGGGTTGCAGCCACTGTGGAAAACAGTATGGAGGTTCCTCAAAATTAAAAATAAAACCCTATGATCCAGCTACTTCACTTCTGGGTATTTATCCAAAGAAAGTGAAATTAACATCTTGAAACCATGGGCACCTTCATGTTCACGTCAGCATTATTTACAATAGCTAAGACATGGAAACAATCAGTGTCCACTGAGGGATGAATGGATGAAGACAGTGAGGAGGGCATTTGCGCACATGTGTGCACACACAGATATTACTCAGCCATTAAACAAAGGGAATTCCGCCATTTGCAACAACACAAATGGACCATGAGTGCATTATGCTAAATGAAATAAGTCTGAAAAAGATAAACACTGTGTGATCTCACTTGTACATGGAATCTAAACAAACAAATCCCAAATTCATAGACACAGAGGACAGACTGCTGGTTGTCAGAGGTTGGGGGCGGGGGTTGGCAAAATGGGAGGAAGTTGGTCAAAAGATACAAACTTCCAGTTATAAGGTAAGTAAATTCTGGGAATGTAATCTATAGCTTGGTGACTATAGTTAACACTGCTGTATTGCACATCTGAAAGTTGCTAAGAGAGCAGATCTTAAAAGTTCTCATCACAAGAAAAATAGTTGTAACTCCCATAGTGATGGATGTTAACTAAACTTACTGTGATCCTTTCATGAAATATACAAATATTAAATCATGTTGTACACCTAAAATGGATACAATGTGATATGTCAATTATATCTCACTTTAAATAATTTTAAAATTACATTTATGTAAAATCTTTCCTCCTCTCCTCCTTTTCTGCTACACCTGACATTTTCATAGAAGATACTTCTTTTAGTATTAGTCCTTGAAGAGCTGCCTTATTGTTAAGGCTACAGAGTAGTCTCTGCAAAAATACAGATTTTAGATAGCTAGCCTCTCAGTGGTGGACATTCAGCTGGTTTTTAGTTATTTGCTTTACATTTTTTTGTGAGGGCGTATTGGTAGGATCAGTTCCTAGTAATGAACTGTTGGGCCAAAGGCATATGCGTTGTTCATACCAGCATTATTCACAATAGCCCAAAGGTGGAAATGACAAAAACATCATGGACAAATGGATAAGCAAGCTGTGGAATACACAGGCAATGGAACATTATTCAGCTATTAAAAAAACCCAAGTACTGTTGTATGCCACAATGTAGATGAGCATTATGCTAAATGAAAAAAGCCAGATATAAAAGGTCTTGCGTTTTATCTTTCCATTCAAATGAAATATCCAAAATAGGTCAATCCATGGAAACAGAAAGCAGACTACAGGTGGCCAGAGGCTGGAGGAGGGAGGAACAGGGAGTAACTGCTTGATAAATACCGTTTTCTTTCGGAGTGATGAAAATGTTTTAGAACTAGAGATGGTGGTTGTACAACATAGTGAATGTACTGACTTAATCACTTTAAGATGGTTAATTTTTTTTAAAAAGATTTTATTTATTTGACAGAGCGCACAAGCAGGGGGAGAGGCAGAGGGAGAGGAAGAAGCAGGCTCCCCACTGAGCAGGGAGCAGGGGATGGGGCTCCATCCTAGGATCCTGAGATCATGACCTGAGCCAAAGGCAGATGCTCAACTGACTCAGCCATCCAGGTGCCCTGGTTAATTTTATGTTATGCGTATTTCACCTCAATTCATAAAAGGAGGGGAGCATACATGTTCACAATTTTGTAGATATTGTCCTACATGAAGGTTGCACCGATTTGCTCTCCCATTAACCTATTTTTCCATCATTTGACCATGACAGTTTTTCACTGAAGTTTTTAATCTTTCCTTATAGGTAAAGATATGCAAGTCTAGTTCGACTTCCATTTATCTCAGTGAGAAAGGATAATCAATTTTTCATAGTTCTGAGAGACCTATTTGTATTTCTTTTTCTGTGAATAGTCTGTATCCTTTGCCCAGTTTCTTAGGGAGCCATTGGGTTTTTTCATATTGATTTCAGAACTCTTGATTTATTTATTCTTAAGATTTTATTTATTTATGTATTGAGAGAAAGAGAGTGAGGGGAGGGGCAGAGGGAGACAATCTCCAGCGGACTCCCCACTGAGCAGGGAGCCCACCTCGGAACTTAATCCCTGACTCTGAGACCATGACCTGTGCCAAAATCAAGAGTCTGACGCCCAACTGACTGAGCCATTCCGATGCCCCAGAGCTCTTTATTTTGAAATGAGATACAAGGGGCGCCTGGGTGGCTCAGTGGGTTAAAGCCTCTGCCTTTGGCTCAGGTCATGATCCCAGAGTCCTGGGGTCGAGCCCTACATCAAGCCCCGCATCAAGCCCTGCATTGGGCTGTCTGCTCAGCGGGGAGCCTGCTTCCCTTCCTCTCTCTCTGTCTGCCTCTCTGCCTACTTGTGATCTCTGTCAAATAAATAAATAAAATCTTAAAAAAAAAAAAAAGAAATGAGATACAATTATGTTTTTGGTAGCCAATTACAGTTTGTTGTTTGTGTTTTGGTTTTGATGGTGGCTTTTTCCATATAGATTTTTAATTTTTAATGTAAAGGAATTTATCATTTTTTTTCTTTTATGGCTGCTGGAATTTGGTGACATACTCAGAAAGCCTTCACTCCAAGATTCTAGAAAATTTCCCCTTTGTTCTTCAGTATTTTTATTTTTATTTTTTTTTATTTTTTTTTTTAAACAGAAATTTATTTTATTTTATTTTAAGATTTTATTTATTTATTTGACAGAGAGAAACCACAAGCAGACGGAGAAGCAGGCAGAGAGAGAGAGCGGGAAGCAGGCTCCCCGCTGAGCAGAGAGCCCGATGCGGGACTCGATCCCAGGACCCGGAGATCATGACCTGAGCCGAAGGCAGCGGCTTAACCCACTGAGCCACCCAGGCGCCCCTGTTCTTCAGTATTTTTATAGCTCACTTAAAAAAAAAAAAAAAAAATTAAACCTTGGATCCACCTGGAAAAAAAAAATAAAACAGTATGTTCTAATAATTTCAGTGGCTGACTGTGTTGGGAAACATCAGAAAGGGACAACTAACCTGTTCCTGGATACTGTGTTCATCCTGGGCTCATGTGAGTTGCTGTATGCAGCTTTCTCATCTTTCTGCCTGAAACCAGATCTCAACCAGGGTTGGAGTCTGGGCATTCTGCTGGCCCTTGGGCTCCTTGCCTGCATCCCAGGCTGTGAAGCTGAGCAGGACTGGGCTAGAACCTATCTCCCAAGGAGTTTCCTTCCCTCGTCAAACCCTCCTCATTGTAGTGTGAGCTACTGATGGAGGGGATGAGGATCACTGCCCAATAGGATTTCTCATCTTTTGACTGTTCCACTGCCTTCGGTAAAGGAAAGTAAGTTTCTGGGGACACTCACTACCTTGTGACCTATATCAAATCACTCTATCTCTCCAAACCTCTGATTCTTCAACTGTAAAAGACAGTAACACCTCCCTCCTAGGGGTGTCAGGAGGATTAAATAAATGTGCCCAGTACATAGAAGGGTGCAACACATAGACTCTATTTTTTTTTTTTTTAAGTAAATACTACACCTGATATGGGGCTGAAAACTCACAACCTTGAGACCCAGAGTCTCATGCTCTACTGACTGAACCAGCCAGGTGCCCCAAGACTAATTGTTCATTCATTTGTTTATTTGGCAAATATCACTTAACGCTTACCAATGCTGTGCACTGTTTTAGGTATTGGGGATACAGCAGGGGCAAAAAGTTAACTACTGGTAGAGGGAAGACAATAAAAAAGCAGATATAGGTATCAGGCAGCCATAAAAACAAAGGGAATGATGCAGGCAGGGGTTAGTCTGGCAGCAGGGGAGACCGTGCCATTAAGGCAGTCACAGTTCATCCAGTGATGGACATTTCTAAGGGGAACATAATATTATTATTTTTCGTGAACCTGTTTTCTTGGCTAATTCCTGTTTCCAAGAACTTGAGGCTCTTCTGCTTCTGTGGAATTGCCCAGTGCTCCCATGGAGGTGGCCAGGTCTGAGAGTTGATGTAATTGTTGGCTCTGGTCCCTCTGTGATGTGATGGGACAGGGCTGAGTCAAGAATGTGCCCGTGAACTATTCTTCCAAGGGCAGCCCGTGAGGCCACACAGTTTTTATGGTCCATTGCGAGTTCTGGTGTGGCCAACGTGAGCACACTGCACAGGCTCAGGCCTGAGGGTGTGCACAGGAAGAAAAACAAGAAAATCCCGAGCCTGGGTGGCTCAGTCGGTTAAGCGTCTGCCTTCTGCTCAGGTCCTGATCTTGGGGTTCTGGAATCTGGGACCACACTGGGCTCTCCGCTCAGCAGCAAATCTGTTTCTCCCTCTTCCTCTGTGATCTCTCTCACTCAGATAAATAGATAAAATAAGAAAAGGATGGAAGGAAGGAAGGAAAAAGAGAGAAAGAAATAGGAAGGAAGGAAAAAAAAGAAAAAAAAAATTCTTCAGGCTGCCTGGGTGGCTCTGTGCTTTAAGCAACCAACTCTCCATTTCTGAGCAGGTCATGATCTCAGAGTTGTGGAATCAAGCCTGGCATTGGGTTCTGCACTGAGCAATGAGACTGCTTAAGATTCTCTCTCTCCCACTCTGTATCCCTCCCCTCACCCCGCGCAGGGTCTCTCTCTCTCTTAAAAGAAAAAAAAGAAAATCCTTCAGTTTTGTGTTTGCTGGACTCTCAGGAAATGAGAAACCCAGGGCTTGGGGCACACAGAGGAGGGCGCCATGCTCCTTACTCAGGGTGGGGTAGTGGGACAGTGAGTGTGGAGCTCAAGCCGGCGCCAGTCGCTAGGGAGGCCCCATTCTCCATCACTAACTCCCAACAACCCCAAGACCCAAAACGTGGCCTCCTTCCCAATCGTCCCAGCAAGCCGGGACAGGCTCTGATTGGACTGACTGAGGTCACGTGTTCACCACTAACTCACAGGGGCCTGGAAGCTACATTATGTTAATTGGCCGGTTCCAGCAGGGCGATGCCACAAAAGGCCAAGACGCTGAGTCTGGAGCCAGAAGTTCATTAGGAGTTGGGAATCTCGTCAGTCGCGAAGCCCGGGCCTTCCTCAACCTCTAGGCCTTTTCACCTGTAGTTTCCTCTTCTCAGAAAACTTCTCCCTCTGCTCTACTAGGCTGACCTCCAGGTCTCCACCCAAACTTCACCTCCTGGTGACTCCTTGCTCTCTGGGCTGGGTCCTCCCTGCCACCGGTTCATCTGCTAACTACCTGGTATGTCAGTCCGGCCTCCCACTCTCAGGACAGGCCTGCAGCCACGCCAGCCTGGAGGTGCCTCGAGGAGCTTCGCTGGAGGCGCACAGGAAACGTCTCTAGGAAAAGGGTTGCGGCACAAACATACGCGCGCACATCCGCACACAAATCCCCTTCCCGGCCATAAAAGGCCATAAGTGGGGCGCAGATCCCACCCCAACTGGAAACCACCTATCCCGGGGCGCACAGACGCGCGCGCACTCCCGGACGCGCACAGCCAGACACCCACCCACTCGGCTCAGGGCGCACAGACACACACCCCCGCGTGCGCCCACGCATGCTCGACCCCACGCAAGCCCTGTTCTTCGCCACAAACAGGCCCGCGCAGGCGCGCGGCGTCACCGACTGACTCCCGGCGCTGGGCCCACCCGGAACAAGGCGCACGGTGCGCGCACGCGCGGCCCCGAGTTCCCGCCCCCATCCCGGCCTCGCCCGTCGGGGGCGGGGCGCGCTGGGCCGGTCCTGCGGCACCGCCCGGGAAGCTGCGCGAGGCTGGGCGGTCGCCGCCACATCCTCCTCCTCCTCCCGGGCCGGGCGAACGGATCGGGTCCAGGGCTGAGCCGAGGGCTCCAAGGGCGCGGGCGGAGCGGGGCACGGAGCCATGGCGCACCAGACGGGCATCCACGGTGAGGGCGGATGGTGGGCGGGCAGAGGGCAGAGGGGCTCCACTCGCGGCTGCGCCCCCTCCCTGACGCTCAGCCCCTCTCCTCACTGGTACCAGCCTGGGGAAGCTTCCTGTTCTCTTTTGCAGCCGCGGGTCGCCTGGGGTGGACACACCTGGGGGCGTGCGACTTACTGTGCATAGTTGGGAGTGGGTGTACGTGTAGGTGCACAGCTGGAGTGGAACTATCAGTATGCCCATCTGGGGGTGGGTGTGCCTGTGTGTACCCATCTGTATATTTTTGTTTCCTTCAGGTGGTGGGCGTACCGGACGTGCACATCTGGGGGGATGCGCGCGCATGTGCACTTGTCCTGTATTTGCACATCTGGATGTGCCTGCTTGTGTTATGTCTAGGGTGCTTCATGCACAGGCACTAATAGCTGATTGAACGACCACTGTCGCATGGAACCATCTTTAGGCATCAGTGTTCTGTGACTGTGTGCACATGTCTGTGGGTGTCTGTGTGTGTGTGTGTGCACAGTTGGGCTACATCTCAATGTGCATTTGTTACCACGGATGCCTGTTATCAGATGTGTCTGTGTATGGCTTCTGTGGATTTGTGCCTGTGTGAGGATGGGTCCCTGACCTTTGGTTCCTCATAGGACCCTTACACGTTAGAGCAAGTTAGACTAGGAAAAACTGGGGACAGGGCCTTCAAAGTGGGATGGGGAGAGTTGCTAATCTGACCTTGACCTCTTACCTCCCTACCATTTTCCACTTTGATCTCCTGAGACAGCCCCAGCCAGGGTTGGAAAGTCCCAGAGGGTCCACATTTAGGGTTTGTGAGGGAGGGTCCTGGCTTTAGAGACTCCAGGCGAATGCCCCCTACCCTAAGTTTCTCCATCCTAGAGCGTCACCCCCTCCCCCAAGGGCCTAGTTTCCTCTTTACACAGGCTGGGGAGAAGCAGTGGCCAGGAGCCAGGTGTTCTGACCCTACCCGGGTCTGAGTGTCCCCCTCTGTCACTGACTTGGGAGGCCTGCCTGGCCTTTGGGAAAGGTGCAGGCTGCTTGCCCAGACAGCCGACAGCCTGGTGGTTTGGCCCTCAGCCACTCCTCCTCCCACCACACAAGGATCCCCATCCCGGGGACACCACCACCATCGACCAGCTGCATGGATGTCAGCTTGGCTTGTGGTCGTAGTGGCTACTTGGTGGCTAGACAAGCTAGAGGGTTTCCCTGGCCCCGCCCCACAGGACCAGAAAAGGCAGGGGTCTGGGTCAGGGCCAGCCTCCTGCCAGTGGGCCAGCCTCTCCAGAAGGAGCTGGAGGAGCTGGAGGGTGGCTTCGTGACTCAGTCCCACAGAAGGGAACAGCTCCCCCTGGACTTGCCCCTTCCTTCCCCTTTGGTCACTGCTGCTGCCTCCATCTCAGAGGGCATCGGAAGTCAGGGCCCCTCCTCCCTTCTTAGGACTGACACGTCCCATGGCCAAGGCCCTGCCTCACGCCTTCATTTCCCACATGGTGAGACAGGCCTGGTTAGGGGATCACTGGGCCCTGGGCTGCCCCCAGCCCTCCTGCCTACGTGCAGCGGACTCCTTCCCCTTTCTGGCCCGGGGAGCTGGCAGGTGAGATCAAATACCTTGGATGCCCAGATGCCAGCCCAGTCGTGGCCATAACTGTGGATCTGGTGACCTCAGAGCAGGGCAGGGGGTGGGGGACTTGTAACTTGAGGCTTAGCAGGGTGGAGGGTGGGCAGGGCAGCAGAGGTGGGGGCAGGGAGGTGGGAGAGCATGAATCTTTGATGATAGGGTCTCAGGTGTCCCAGGCCTGGCCTCTGGATTATTGATGGTGGCTGAGGAGTCATGGAGGGGGATGTCTCTTCCACTACTGGGGTGTCACTCTGTCCTAGTAACTCTAGAAGGGGCGTGGCAGCCTCTCCCTTAGGGGAGCTTCTTGACTTTACCTTCCAGAAGGTCTGAGCAGGTGGAAAGGGCCTCTCAGCACAGCCTGCCCTGCCATCATTACAGTAATATGATTTAATGATTATTTAATGATTGTATTTGTAGAGGCCCTGTTACTGAACATTTTTTCTCATTTACTCCTTAGTGTGGCTCTCTACAGTTTAAGACTCTTAGCTCCACAGTATAGATGGGTTTGAGGCTCAGCAAGGTCTATGGGAAAGGTGGAGACCCAGAGGCCAGGCTTTACCTCAGGGACCTGCTTGGGGTCTGCTGATAGGTAGCTCTGTCCTGGCCCAGTGGGGCTGTGTCTCCATCCCATGGTGGTCGGTTGGAATGCTATGCGCCCAGCAGCCATGGAGGGTGGCCCGAGATTTCAGGCTCATGGTCACCCTGCTTGAAGGGCCCTGAGGACATGACCAGAGTTTGTTTTCCTAAAGGTGCCCCCCCACACCCCCAAGTTGCCCAGTCTGGCCCTATAAATATTCTCTGACCTCAGCCCTCCCGCTGTGTTCCTGCAGAATTCTGACCCTTGGGTAGCTTCAAGGTCACGCTGGCCTGGCCCAGCACACCCAGAGACCCACATCGGGCCCTTCCCCATTTGGACTTTGGTATCTGTGTCTGAACCACTGGTAGATCTGTGACATCCCTAGTCCTCACCTCTGCCCTTGGGATCCTTTTGGCTGTCACCTTCCGGCTCTGTGACTTAAGGACCAAGATAGGGTCTGTTTTGGAGAGTTCCTGATTGCTACTCCTCCTTGTCTGGGAGCTTTCTGGACTGCCTCAGGGCTGGGGCGTCATTGCCTCTGGCAGGCCTGTGCTTGGGCTGGGCTCCTTGCCTTTGAGGGTGAGGCAGCCTGGGTGAGGGGGTGGGGCCGAGTGGGCAGGCCTGTGTGTTTGTTACTCTGGGGACTGTGTCTCTGTGTAGGTGGGCGTGTCTAAATGTGTGTGTCCCCTTACGTTTGACCAGCTGAGTGGGTTTTCCTGTGTGAGGGCGTTTGCATCTCTTCTCCACTCTGTCAGATTTATTTGTTACGTTCACACGTGCTGGACTGAGGAGGGATCTGAGGGCGTACACAACAGGGGAGGCATGTGTGCCTGTGTGTGTGTGTGTGTGTGTGTGTGTTCATGGACATAGTGGTCTGTCGACAGTGGGGGCATTTGTTGACCTATTTCTGTGTTTGTGGATCTGACAGAGTGTCACAGGCTGGTTCAGTGCTGGGCCTACGTAGGGGGCAGGGGACAGATGGGGGCTCTTGGCTCTGGGAGGCCTGGCCTGTCCCAGAGCCCGCCCCGCCCTTGAGTGGGCTGGCCCATCCGCACCTCTGCTGTCATCAGAGCTATCTGAGCCAGCGGGCCACACTGCTGGCTAAATTTGGGAGCTTCTGTTCATGGGCCGGGTCAGGTTCCCAGTCACATGGGGGGCCCTATTTAACCCAGCTCCCAGCTCCACCAGCAGACCCCACAGGACAGAGCGGGCCCTGAACGTGTCCCAGTCCACCCTGCTCGACCTGCCTGCTCGTCTCTTACCATGTTTCTTGTTCTCGTAGCCACCGAGGAGCTGAAGGAATTCTTCGCTAAGGCTCGGGCGGGCTCTGTCCGGCTCATCAAAGTCGTCATTGAGGATGGTGAGTGTCCCCTACTGTTCCCCGTTGGACGAGCTAGGGCATAGGCCTGTGGCTGGACCACACTGCTTCTCTTTGAGCTGCTTGGACCTTGGCCTCCAGCCCCTTCAGGACCTCACTCTTTCCATCTGGGGATGGGAGGTGCTTTGTAGGAGAGGAGTAGAAGTGTATATGATTGTTACATAGAGCAGGGAGTCAAAAGCTGGGGAGGCAGCAAAGAGAGCCCTGCCTGGGGGTCCTGTCCAGCTCCCCAGAGGCTGCATAGGGATCAGAGCCCCAGTTGGGATGCTGGGCTGGGCATGGGGGCGGGGGACCAGTGAGGCCAGGTTGCTGCCCCATGTGGCAAGTGCCACTCACCTCCCTCTGTGATCGGCAGGCTGGCCTGGCTTGGCTGCTGGCCGGGGGCTGGGGGGGAATCCCAAGGAGAAACCAGAGGCCCTGCCCTTGGGAAGTGCCCCTGCAACAAGGCAAAGCGACTCGTGCCCAGCTTGCTTTGAGAACGTGATGCGGGGATTTCAGGCTTGGCCAGGCCTTGGCCTGGACGCTGGGAACCCGAGGCTTGCCTATAGGGGTTGCAGGTGGGTGAGCTTGAGCTGAGGTCTGAAGTGGGGGCAGAGTTTGAGGAGGTAGAGGACTAGACTGAGGCTTTCCCTTCATGCTGACGGGTTGTCCCTCGATGTGAGGGGGGCGGACACTGGGAGTGGGCCAGGCCCCCCCACTATGAATCCTTCCAGTACTCGGTAGACAGCAGTTGTGAGCCCTTTGGAGGGACCCTCCCTAATGGGCTTGGTCCCCAGCTGACTTTTCACCCATTAAATTGATGCAAAGCACAGACCCAGAATTCACCCCAGGCTTCAGTGCCAGAGCTATGCTAGGTTTTACCCAGGGTCCCTGAGTTCAGATGCCCTCAGACACTGGGTCAGGGTCACTGTGGTAGGTCAAGAGTAAAGGCTTCCTGGGGTGACAAGCCACAAGCCCCCTGCCCCACAAAGAGAGAGACTCATTGGCCCTAGTCCTCAGCCTCCCGCTTGCCTCTCAGACAGGACGTCCATGTGTTTAGCCGGAGGAATCTCTGGGTGGGCGCTTAGCTCCATTCTGCTTTGTGGTTGGTGGGGCACCTGGGAGTCCCTAGGAAGGTTCAGGCCCCCAACAGGCGGCCATGGCCCACCTCCTATCGAGTGAGCCTTGAGCACCTTCTAGGAAATCTGTCCATCCCACTTCTTAGGTAAAACTTCTCATTTTGAAAACATTGGTCACAAATTAAACACTTTTGGCAGTGCGGTGGGGCCCACTGTGCCTGCTGGTTTTCACCCTTGATCCCATCTGAGTTCTGGGAGGATCTGTGAGGAGGCCGAGACCTGCAAAGAGGCGTCTGGGCTAGGGGGCCTGACATGTCTGGGCTCCAGACAGCTAGGCCCCTTGCCTTCATCAGGAGGGCCTGGTGGTCAGGTACTCCGTGGCCATGTAGCGATCACACCTGGGCTGGTGTTTGATGCCCTGCTATGGCCCTGTGGTCGGGTAGATCAAATGGATGTCCAGCCTCGGTGGCCCATTCTACCCAAGTGCACTAGCCAGGGAGGTGGCTGGCCTGTGGGCCACAGGTGCTAACAGGTTTCTGACTTTTTGGGGAGGGGACTTCCGCTAGCTGGTGGCAGCAGAACACCCGTTTATGTAGTGTCTGGGAGGAGCTCCGGTCTCCCTCTTTGCTTCTGCAGCTCGCTGTGGCCTGAGGCTGGACACCCCCACCTCCCTCAGCAGGGTTGTTCTGAGAAGGGTGGGCAGTTGGTGGCCATGGCCAACAGAAGTGGCGTGTCTCCTTGTGCTGGTCAGTGTTTGGGCCTCTGCGGACGTATTCTCGTCTCCTTGTGCTGGTCAGCATTCGGGCATCTGCGACGCGTTCTTGAACCTGTGTCTGTGTGCGTGGGTTGCGCAGTTGTGGAGCTGGTGGTGCTGGGCCCCGTTCATTCATGACTCGTTCAGGGGTTCAGTCCCATCGCCTCATCATTCAGGGACTTGTGAGCTCCTGGGGAAGGCGGTGGGGTGGACAGCAGATCTGTGCCCCAGCCGAGGAGGTCCGCAGTCCAAGGTGAGCGTGGGAGATGGCTACTCCTTGGCTCACCCGGCCTCTGCCCCCAGAGCAGCTTGTGCTGGGTGCCTCACGGGAGCTGATGGGCACCTGGGAGCAGGACTACGACAGGGCCGTGCTGCCGCTGCTGGACACCCAGGAACCCTGCTATCTGCTCTACCGCCTGGACTCCCAGAACGCCCAGGGCTTCGAATGGCTCTTCCTTGCCTGGTCACCTGACAATTCTCCCGTGAGTCCTGGGGACTCCTGCCCATCCCGCAGAGCAGGGGAGAGGGGAAGCTGGGTCTGAGCACGGAGACCAAGGCCCTGCCCTGAGGATTCTGGGTGGGGAGACACCAGGTCCTGCCCCAGAGTCTGAGAGAGGGCAAGGCCCTGTGCTGGGAGCCTGGCCTCTCTTAGAGGCCTCCCAAGACACTTTAGTCTGGCTCTGTGAGGCAGAGGTCCTTGCCCTGTGCTGCGCCCTCTGCTGGGTATATGGGCACAAAGCCATGTCCCAGTCCCCACCCAGAGCCTCGTGCCCCAGAGGCTTCTGCTCCTCCCCAGAGAGATAGCCCTGCCTGCAGGGGTCTCATGGCTCAGCTTCTGCCCTCCAGGTGCGGCTGAAGATGCTGTACGCAGCCACACGGGCCACAGTGAAGAAGGAGTTTGGGGGCGGCCACATCAAAGATGAGCTTTTTGGGACTGTGAAGGTAGGCCCCCTGGGCCAGACTCCACCAGGCGGGGATCACAGGCCCACAGAGGGTGGGATGTGACGCAGGGTCACCCAGGAAGTGGGTGCCAGGCATCGGGAGGTGTGGAGAGGCATGGGGAGCGCTGGGAGAATCCAGGGTCTGCCAGCTAGCGTGCTCAGTGGGATTCTGCCAGCCCACCCCAAGGTGCCCATTCATGCCTCTGCACGGCAGGATGACCTCTCCTTTGCTGGGTACCAGAAGCACCTATCGTCCTGTGCGGCGCCTGCCCCACTGACGTCGGCTGAGAGAGAGCTTCAGCAGATCCGTATTAATGAGGTAGATGCACGGGACTGGTTGGGCAGAAGTCCCGGCCTGAGGCCCTCCAGGTCTCATGGGGCCCAGCTGGCTGGCCTGTGCTCCAGGAGGGCAACCCCCTGGTCAGGCAGGTCAGGGCCTCCCTCACTCTTTCCCCGCCCCCAGGTGAAGACAGAGATCAGTGTGGAAAGCAAGCACCAGACCCTGCAGGGCCTCACCTTCCCACTGCAGCCGGCTGCCCAGAGGGCCCTGCAGCAGCTCAGACAGAAGACCGTCAACTACATCCAGCTGGTGGGTGTCCATCCTGCCCAGATACACGGTGCCGTGGCCCTGGTCCTGCTGGGACCCATGTACGGGGCGGAGGGCGGGTGCCCAGCACCCCCACTCTGTGGGCTAGTGGTACTCACTGTGCCCTGCCCCCTCTCTGTCCCTACCCGGTCCTCTTCGGAGTGCAACCCCAGAGACGGTGTCCCCCTGCCTTGCTCAGTCCTTGCTTACCTGCGGGGACATCTGTGACATACTGTCCCTCACTCTGGCCTCTTCACTGCACACACATACTCACCCTGGAGTGCACGCTGACCCCTTAGACCTGAGTCCTGCCTGTCCGAGAGCCCTCTGCAGGCCCCCCCAGCTGCCCCCTCTCCTCAGGGCCTCCTGGTCCAGTGGCCAGGCTTCCGCCTTTCTTTATTTCTTCTTCTTTTTTTTTTTTTTTTCCTTAAGATTTATTTATTTATTTATTTATTTGAGAGAGGGCATGAGCTGATGGGGAGGGGCAGAGGGAAAGGGGGAGAGAGAATTGAGTGTGGAGTCTGACTCGGGCTCAATCCCATGGCCCTGAGATCATGACCCGAGCCAAAATCAAAAGTTGGATGCTTAACTGACTGAGCCACCCAGGCGTCCCTGCCCTTTCTTTTGTCCTTCCTTTTCTTTTTTTTTTAAATAAGCTCTACACCCAGCGTGGGGCTTGAACAGACCAAGAGTCATATGCTCCACCCACTGAGCCAGCCAGGGGCCCCATGCCTCCCCCACCAAGCAGAATGGTTCCTTCTGTCTGATGCGTGTTCTCTGAGAAGCCTCACCCCTGAGAATAGGCCAGCCTGATAGTGTGGTGCCTCCCTCCGGTCAAGGCCTTCACCACAATCCTGTCCACTGCCCTTGGTGGGCCTTCCTCCTCTAGCAGAGCTTTCAAAAGGGCAGAGGTAGGGGCCCAGGTGTGGCCTCTTCACAGGGACCCCCATGGCAGGATTGCCACTGGGGTGGGGAGTCCTGAGAAAAGGAGACCACAGACAGGCCCTGCCCTAGCTCCTGCCTGTCCCCTTGGGGGCTTCTTGTTCCCTAGGGTGGGCCCAGGCCCTCGCCTGCTAATGTTCTCCCATCTCCCCTTGCTCTGGGCAGAAGCTGGACCTGGAGCGGGAGACAATCGAGCTGGTACACACGGAGCCCACAGAAGTGGCCCAGCTGCCCTCAAGGGTTCCCCGAGACGCTGCCCGTTACCACTTCTTCCTCTACAAGCACACCCATGAGGGTGACCCCCTTGAGTCTGTGGGTGAGTGAGTGGCCACAGCAGGGCTCCCATGCCTCTGGACCAGAGCTGGGTGGCCTTGCTGCAGGGGGTGTGGCTTAGCAGGCCTCCCTGCTCAGCTCACGCCCAACCCGTCACCCCCGCAGTGTTCATCTACTCGATGCCAGGGTACAAGTGCAGCATCAAGGAGCGCATGCTCTATTCCAGCTGCAAGAGTCGCCTCCTTGACTCGGTGGAGCAGGACTTCCAGCTGGAGATCTCCAAGAAGGTGGGTGCCCATTCCCCAGAGTCTCACTGCCCAAGGGCCGGTACCACCACCCTCCACTGGGACACTGGGGTCCCAAGGCAGTGGTCGGGGTTTAGGGGGTTAGTGCCGTGTTCCAAGGGCAGGAATGGGGCCAGCTGACTGGTGGTGTGGACAAGCCCAGCCTTGGCCGCCTACAACTCTCCTTTCCTTGGGTCTGGAAGGCAGGTAGGGGTTCTCCAAGGCATACAGGGCAGCAGGCCCCAACTCTTTGTTCCTGGGGGTGGCATTCCAAATGGGGATCTGGGAGAAGATCCCAGGGCTGGAGTGTGAGAGGTCACGGGGGTGCCCCAGGAATGGGGGTGAGCCAGGGTGATATGTCCCTTGCCCCATGCAGATCGAGATTGGCGATGGGGCGGAACTGACGGCCGAGTTCCTCTACGACGAGGTGCACCCCAAACAACACGCCTTCAAGCAGGCCTTCGCCAAGCCCAAGGGCCCAGGGGGCAAGCGGGGCCACAAGCGCCTCATCCGTGGCCCCGGCGAGAATGGGGATGACAGCTAGGTGGCCGGACCCGAGCCATGCCGGCATGTGGACTGTGGGGCTCTGCATCCCACTGCTCCTAGCCACCTGCCTCCTTCCCAGCCTGGGCTCCAGGGTAGGCTTACTTTCCGTGGGGCAGGAGGGCTGGTGACAGAACATTCTTGCAGCTTCCAAGGGCCACTGGGCTGGCATTTTGTGACCTTCCCCCTGTTGCTGTCCTTGCCTCTCATCTGTGTGCCCAAGGGGTCTGGGGACCCTGCCTGGCTGGCTCAAGGGGGCTGGGTAGGGAGCCTGGAATGAGCTTGGCCCCCAGGGGGAACTGAGACTGGGGTCCTAGCATAGCCCAATAGCCTTAGGACACAGGGGTGGGTTCAGTCAAGGCTAGGGTAGGGGGTCACTGAAGGACAGATGGTTGAATGCTGTATTTTTTAAAGAATAAAATATTTTTAAATCAACATCTGAGTCTGGCCCTGAGGAGTTACCTCTGGCCCTGGGAATTGGGAAACTGTCTATAGCTGGCCCCTCTGAACTCGGATGGGGCCTGTCAACCCGCTCAGGCTGCTGGGTGGGGTTCCAGCACTCCTGGCTACAGGTGTATGGCAGTGTGTGTGTGTGTGTGTGTATGTGTGTGTGTGTACGTGGACACAAGCCTCACATGGGTCCCTGTTGATGGGCGCTCAGCCCGAGAGGCAGGCACCCCTTCACCATGATATAGGGCATCTGGGTGTATTTGTTTCCTGTGACTGCTGTAACAGTACCACAAACTTAGTGGCCCAAACCCACACAAATTTCTGTCTTAACATTTCCTGTCAGGGACGCCTGGGTGGCTCAGTTGGTTAAGCAGCTGCCTTCGGCTCAGGTCATGATCCCAGCGTCCTGGGATCGAGTCCCGCATCGGGCTCCTTGCTCAGCGGGGAGCCTGCTTCTCCCTCTGACTCTGCCTGCCACTCTGTCTGCCTGTGCTTGCTCTCACTTGCTCTCTCTCTGACAAAAAAAAAAAAAAAAAAAAAAAATTTAAAAAAAAAAAAAAAAAAACAACATTTCCTGTCAATCTAACAAAAGGCTAAAGCCTGACAGGGCTGCTCTCCAGCTGTTGGCAGGACTTGTTCCTTCTGGAGGCCTCAGGGGAGACTGTTACCTCACCTTCTCCAGCCTGAAAGGCTGCCCACATTCCTTGGTTCCTGGCCCCACTTCCCTCTTTGAAACCAGAGCAGTAGCACCTTCTCTGGGAGTCCGCTTCCCTCTGCTTCCCGGTCACACGGCCTCCTCTGTTGGCAGATCATCCTCCGTCTCTGTCTTCCGAGGGTCCTCATGATTATGTTCACTTCCCCACTTGCCAGTTACTCTCTCCACTCAGGACCCTTCACTCAACCCCACCTGCAAGGCCCCTTTTATCCTGTATAGGAAAGGATCCACATCCTTGGGGATTAGGCTGTGGATCTCCTTGGGCTTTTCTTTAGGCTGCCACCCTGGGTCTGCTCTGCCTGCTGGGCTTCCTGGACTCTTTTTTTGTTCTGCGCATGCGTGCAGACCTGAGCTCTGTCAGCTCCTTGGTCCTTTCTGCTACTTGTGTTCCTGCCCCTACGGGTCTGGCTTCCTGGTCCCAGGGACTCTGGGAGAGTCTGCTTCAGGCTCAGGATTCAGCAGGAGCCAGAGCTTCAGTCCGTGCTTATGAGAAGGGGGTGAGAGCCACCCCCCATCCCAGGAGGGAGGATGGGAACAGGAGGAGCCTGTGGCTGGGATTTGGCTGCTGAGTGGGTACAGTCTTTCTCTTAGGAGCATGTCTTGGGCTGGGGCTCAGGGCAGTGTCCCATCCCTGAGGCCTTTTGCAGCATCTGCTCAAGACTCTAGAGTTACAGAGAGAGCTGGAACCCCAGCTAGGACCCAGAGAAGGAGGCCTATCCTTGCCTACCCCACACACTGGTTCCCAGGTGGGCAGGAAGACAGGGCATTGCCCCCACACTGGCTTAAGCCCTGGGCCCGCGTGCCAGCTGGATGCCCGGCTGTGATAGCCACCCAAAAGCAGGGGGTGGGGGTGGGGTTAGGCAGGTGTCCATCCCTGCCTCCTCCCAACAGAAGTTCTATGTTTTCATTCATTAATTCATCCAGCCATCATTCAGAAACACTGTCTGTGCCTGCCCAGAGCTGAGTGCCAGAGACTCATGGACCCAGCAAATATCAATCATCTATGTTGTTCTGGGCAGTATGCTGGACCCTGGGTATACAGACCAAAGACTCTTGCCATTAAGAAGCAGACGTTCCAAAAAAAAAAAAGAAGAAGCAGACGTTCCAGGGGCGCCTGGGTGGCTCAGCTGGTTGTCTCACTTTGGCTCAGGTCATGATCTCAGGGTCCTGGAATGAAGCCCTGCATTGGGCTCTCTGCTCAGTAGGGAGTCTGCTTCTCCCTCTCCCTCTGCCTCTCTCCCTGCTTGTGCTCTCTCTCTCTCTTTCTCTCTCTCTCAAATAAATACATTAAAATCTTAAAAAAAAGAAGCAGCAGATATTCCATCAGGGGAATAAGACAATATACAATAAACCATGGAAAATCAATGATATGATGTGTTAACAGGTAAAAAGTTATGACAACGAAAAGCAGCAAATAAAGGGGCCGAGAAGTGCCAGATCTCAGGGAAGGCCTCCAGAGGGTCATGTGTGAGCCAAGATACAAAGGAAGCAATGGAGGGGCCAATCAAATATCTAGGAAAAGAGTTTCCAGGCAGAACAAACAGTAAGTCCAAAGGTCCTGGGGCAGGAGACTGTATGGGAGTTTTCGAGCCCCAGCAAGGAGGCCACTGTGACTGGAGATTGGTCAGGGAAGCAATGGGAAGCCAGATCCCATAGGACCTTGTTGGCCATGATGTGGACTGTCTCTTGGATTCCAGAAAGGGCTGGGAAGGAGTCTGAGCCAAATAAGGGACTAGTGTGACTTGGGGGCCAAATGTGAACAGGCTATGGGGTGTGAATGCGGAAGCAGGGCAATCTGTGAGGTTGCGGTGACTGCACTGGTCTAGGCGAGAGATGATGGTAGCTCATGCCAGCCCAGTGAATGTGAAGGTGGTGGGCAATGGGCAGATTCTGAAGCTGGAGCCAATGGGACTTGCCAGGGGCCCGGGTCACCCTGAGGCTTTGGGCCAGAGTCATCCGTCAGGATTAGCTGGGTCAGAGGGAGCATGATAGGAGCCGTCCCAGCTGGCCTGGCCATGGAGCAGGTGCTGTGACAGGACCCTGGGCACACTGGGGATGCAGAAGAGGAGGCCCTGCCCCTGGAGGAAGTGGCAGGCTGCAGTGGAAGCAGGTGTAGCCAAGGCGAGGCCCATGCTGCCGAACCCCCAGGCATGCCAGCCCCCAGAAGCTCTGGGGACAGGCTGAGGGAGCTGAAAAGGGTAGGTATGGGTGCCTCTGGCCCAAGAGAGCTCCCTTTGGGGCAGGGGCCACGGGCTGAGGTATGAGGGGGCCAGCCCTCTCGGGACAGGGAGCACCCTGGCAGAGGTGTCAGCGTGCCCAGGCCACATCTGCCACCACCCCCAATCCCAGTCTCCCACTGACCTGAGACGGGGCTCTGGGCCTCTGCTTCTCCCCAGACTTTCCCTGACCACGGGTGTGAGCCCCACTGGGGCTGTGGGGAATTATTAGGCTGGGGTGGGGGTGGAGGGAATGGAAAGAGGAAGTACTGAAGGGGCTGTTTGCCATCTGCCTATGCAAATGGTCTCTGAGTCAGCGCACCCCCCCAACCCTTTCTCTCTGGGCCTGGTGGGGGCGAGGGAGGGGGCTGCTGGTTTTTTTCTTAATTCTCACTTCCTCTGTTCTCTGAGCTGATGAGGGAAGGGGCTGTGAGTGCCAAGCATCCTTTCCTGCAGCTGCTGCCTAGTCTGCAGGCCAGACCTTCTGGAGAAGCCCCCACTCCCTGTCATGGTAGGACAGTGGCCCTCAGCCCCATGGGGAAGGGGGCAGTGGGAAGTGGTGGGGGATGGGGTTTGGTGGCTGTAGAGAGTAGTGAAAGGGCTGTCCCCCGACATGGCCCTGGGGACATGCACTGAACCCTGAAGACATCAGAGCAGAAGTCTTCTCTGAGCAATGACACCTGAGGACTGAGGCTTCCTTTGCTCAGTGGTGGTGCTGGGGCAAGCCAGGTGGACACCCAGGACTAGGCTCTGTCTGGCCCTGTGCTGCCCATCCTGTCTGATCCGTTCTGACCTACCATGGGGTGGATGCTTGGTCTGGGAGAGGTGGGGGGAGGGGGAAGAGTTGGGCAGTGCCCACCCCCTCTCCACCCCTGCCAGGGCCGTTGGTGGTACTCAGCCCAGACCCCAGCAGGAGACCCTCATGCCTGCCTGGGACTTGGCCAGAGGCAGAGGGAGGCATTGGGGGAGGCTGGTGGAGGACATGGAGGGCTTTCCAGGGCAGCTGGGTGGAGGAGAGCCAGATGTCCTTGGCTCAGGAGGAAAGAGAAGTGGTCGCTGAGGAAGGAAAAGGAAAGGTAGGGGAGAACCCGGTAGGCCTGTCTGGCTGGGGCTTTGTTTTGAGTGAAAGTTCTAGGTTGTAAGACTGGATTCCAAGTCTCAGAAGCAGCTCTGACTTGAAGGCTGGGTCTGACTTGAAGACCTGAGCCTTAGAGGTGGGGTGGGCGCTGAGCAGAGAGGCAGGAGCCTCCCTGGGTTGGGGGGCTTGGAGAGAGGGGTTGGGGATGCTGTTGGGAGCCCCCAGGAAGTGGGGCAGGTGGAGGCAGGGCTGAGGCTCACTCTCACAGGCCGGCAGGGCCCCTACTTTGGTGCCCTGCACCCCCTGTCTCTCCTGGTGCAGGCTGCCATGCTGGCCATGGTCCTGGCCCCAGGTGCCCTGCCTCCCTTCCTGCCCTGTGAGCTCCAGCCCCACGGCCTGGTGGATTGTAAATGGCTCTTCCTCAAGTCTGTGCCCCGCTTCTCGGCGACCGCGCCCTGTGGGAACATCACCAGCCTCTGGCTGCACTCCAACCGCATCCACCACCTCCACGACTCCGACTTTGTCCAGCTGTCCGGCCTGCGGCGTCTCAACCTGAAGTGGAACTGCCCCCCGGCCGGCCTCAGCCCCATGCACTTCCCCTGCCACATGACCATCGAGCCCAACACCTTCCTGGCCGTGCCCACCCTGGAGGAACTGAACCTCAGTTACAACGGCATTAGCACCGTGCCCGCCCTGCCCAGCTCCCTCACGTCCCTGGTCCTGAGCCGCACCAACATCCTGACACTGGACCCCGCCAGCCTCGCGGGCCTGCATGCCCTGCGCCACCTCTACTTGGACGGCAACTGCTACTACAAGAACCCCTGCCAGGAGGCCTTGCAGGTGGCCCCAGGCGCCCTCCTCGGCCTGAGCAACCTCACACACCTATCGCTCAAGTACAACAACCTGACTGTGGTGCCTCGCCACCTGCCCCCCAGCCTGGAGTCCCTGCTCCTGTCCTACAACCACATCGTCACCCTGGTCCCCGATGACCTGGCCAATCTAACCGCCCTGCGCGTGCTGGACATAGGCGGGAACTGTCGCCGCTGCGACCATGCCCGCAATCCCTGCAGGGAGTGCCCCAGGGGGTTCCCCAAGCTGCACCGCGATACCTTCCGCCATCTGAGCCACCTCGAAGGCCTGGTGTTGAAGGACAGCTCCCTCCACAGCCTGGACCCCAGGTGGTTCCGTGGCCTGGGCAACCTCCTGACATTGGACCTGAGCGAGAACTTCCTGTACGACTGCATCACCAAGACCAAGGCCTTCCACAGCCTGGGCCGGCTGCGCAAACTCAACCTGTCCTTCAACTACCACAAGAAGGTGTCCTTTGCCCAACTGCCCCTGGCGCCCTCCTTCGGGAGCCTGCGGTCCCTGTGGAAGCTGGACATGCATGGCATCTTCTTCCGCTCGCTCAGCGAGACCACGCTCCGGCCGCTGGCCCACCTGCAGGTGCTCCAGCACCTGCGCCTACAGCTCAACTTCATCAGCCAGGCCCAGCTCAGCATCTTTGGGGCCTTCCCAGGCCTGCGCTACGTGGACCTGTCTGACAACCGCATCAGTGGGGCCGCGGAGCCACCGGCGGCTGCGGGGCAGGTGGGCGGGGTGGAGCGAGGCCGGCGGCTGCCAGGGGACCTGGCTCCGGGTCCGCGGGGCCCACGGGGCCCCCCGAGCTCTGAGGACTTCATGCTGAGCTGCAAGCGGCTCCCCTTTACCTTGGACCTGTCACGGAACAATGTGGTCACAGTCCAGTCGGAGATGTTCACCCAGCTCTCACGCCTGCAGTGCCTGTGCCTGAGTCACAACAGCATCTCACAGGCGGTCAATGGCTCCCAGTTCACGCCGCTCACCAGCCTGCGAGTGCTGGACTTGTCCCATAACAAGCTGGACCTGTACCACGGCGGCTCCTTCACGGAGCTGCCGCAGCTCGAGGCCCTGGACCTCAGCTACAACAGCCAGCCCTTCAGCATGCGCGGCGTGGGCCACAACCTCAGCTTCGTGGCACAGCTGCCGGCCCTGCGCTACCTCAGCCTGGCGCACAATGACATCCACAGCCGCGTGTCCCAGCAGCTGCGTAGTGCCTCGCTGAAGGCCCTGGACTTCAGCGGCAACGCCCTGAGCCAGATGTGGGCTGAGGGGGACCTCTACCTCCGCTTCTTCCAAGGCCTGAGGAACCTGGTCCGGCTGGACCTGTCCCAGAATCGCCTGCACATCCTTCTACCCCGCAACCTGGCCCACCTGCCCAGAAGCCTGCAGCTGCTGCGTCTCCGCGACAATTACCTGGCTTTCTTCAACTGGAGCAGCCTGGCCCTCCTCCCTAGGCTGGAAGCCCTGGACCTGGCGGGGAACCAGCTGAAGGCGCTGAGCAATGGCACCTTGCCTAACGGCACCCTGCTGCAGAGGCTGGACCTCAGCGGCAACAGCATTGGCTTCGTGGACCCCGGCTTCTTCGCCCTGGCCGAGAGGCTGCGAGAGATCAACCTCAGCGCCAACGCCCTCAAGACGGTGGAGCCCTCCTGGTTTGGCCCTGTGGCCGGCGCCCTGAAAGTCCTGGACGTGACTGCCAACCCCTTGCACTGTGCCTGTGGGGCGGCCTTCGTGGACTTCTTGCTGGAGGTCCAGGCTGCCGTGCCTGGCCTGCCCAGCCATGTGCGCTGTGGCAGCCCCAGCCAGCTGCAGGGCCGCAGCATTTTCGCTCAGGACCTGCGCCTCTGCCTGGACGAGGCCCTCTCCTGGGACTGTTTCGGCCTCTCGCTGCTGACCGTAGCCCTGAGCCTGGCTGTGCCCATGCTCCATCACATGTGTGGCTGGGACCTCTGGTACTGCTTCCACCTGGGCCTGGCCTGGCTGCCGCGGCGTGGGCGGCAGCGGGGCGCCGACGCTCTGCCCTATGATGCCTTCGTGGTGTTTGACAAGGCGCACAGCTCGGTGGCCGACTGGGTGTACAACGAGCTGCGGGTCCAGCTGGAGGAGCGCCGCGGGCGCCGGGCGCTGCGCCTGTGTCTGGAGGAGCGCGACTGGCTGCCTGGCAAGACGCTCTTCGAGAACTTGTGGACCTCGGTGTACAGCAGCCGCAAGACGCTCTTCGTTCTGGCCCACACGGACAGCGTCAGCGGCCTCTTGCGCGCCAGCTTCCTGCTGGCTCAGCAGCGCCTGCTGGAGGACCGCAAGGACGTCGTGGTGCTGGTGATCCTGTGCCCCGATGCCCACCGCTCCCGCTATGTGCGGCTGCGCCAGCGCCTCTGCCGCCAGAGCGTCCTCCTCTGGCCCCAGCAACCTCGCGGCCAGCGCAGCTTCTGGGCCCAGCTGGGCACGGCCCTGACCAGGGACAACCGCCACTTCTATAACCGGAACTTCTGCCTCGGCCCTACGACGGCCGAATAGCCCGGGGACAGCCCAGCGTGCCACCCCACCTCCACCTGGCCTGTCTGCCCCACACCACTGCTCTGCCTCCCCCGCTCCCGTCCCTGGCATACAGCAGGCGCTCAATAAATGCTACTGGTAGGCCAGATGGCTCACCCAGAGCTCATTGGAAGTTCGGGTGGGAGGAAAGAAGGGAGAATGCACCAGTCAAGCTTTCCTTCCTGTAGTGAGGAGGGACAAGACGTGGTTGGGGAGAAATGGCCAAGAAGGAAAAGGGAGGGCCCAGAGAAGGCAGGTATGCAGGGGAGGGAAGGTGCTAAGGGCATTTGTGTTTACGAGCATCTTCTCAGGGGAGTTTGAGGAAGGTCACTGAATGTGGTCTTGGTCCTTCCCAGAGAACAAGCTGGGTCTCCTGTCCCGTTCAGACCCCTCGCCATGTGCCCTCCCCTTCCCTTCCCAGGCTGCACCAGGGCACTTGGTGCAGACTGGGTAAGCAGCCCTCTGTTAGATATTGGCCTCGGGATCTGCCTCCCACACCCGCAGGACTGAAAATGTCTTGAGCGCAGAGCCCCTGCAGGCCGGCTTCATTTCTGGCCCCAAGCAAAGTCCTGAGAGGCAGCAGTGTCCATTCCCATTGGTGGCGATGTGAGTGTGTGGGTGGGGGGGGGGGGAGGCTTTGTGCTGAGTTCAGAGGGGGCATTTGCGCCCTCTGGTGGCCAAGCCTGTGCTGTGCCAGGGAGGCTGGCGGGGTTGGGAAGAAAGAAGCTTTTAGGGAGATCCCTGCAGCAGGGAGCTGGGAGCCACAGAAGATTCTGGAGTGAGCTCACAATCCATCGCTTTCTGTTTTCAACTAGAGTACGTTCTGGGTCTCTCTGTTCTGACATCAAAAGGACACCTGGGTGAGCCACTACCTGGCTACAAAGGTGGGGCCTGCCTTCCCTGCCCCTGCCTCTCTCTGCTGATTACACTGGGGTGGGAGGCGACCTCCCCCAACCTGTCACTTCTGGGCCGCGTATGACACTCTTCCAGGAATCTCCCTGCTAACAACCTAGCATCTTGAGGGTCTTCTTTAACATGAAGATCCTTTCGAAACCTCGCTTTTCCTTATTTCCCCCAACTCCCAGTATATAATCCTCCACTTCGCGAGACCCTGGGGCCCCAGCCCTTTCTGTCCACAGGTCCTGTCTCCGTGCTTTAATAAAACCATCTTTTTGCACCAAAAAGGTCTCAAGAATTCTTTCTTGGCTTTGAACCTCACCCCACTAAACCTCCCCTATATTCCCAAACCACAACAGTTAGAAGCCCTGCACCTTATTTTGGAGCAGTTCACGAACCCTGTCTGCTTCCTGCAGATGGGTCCCTCATCCTGTGTTCTCATAGCCCTGAATGGCAGAGAGGAGAAAAGGGAGGGGCGACCCCACTGACCCAGCCGAGTCTGGGTCTTACGAGAAGGAGGGGGGTGTCTTGCTAAGTGTTCAGAGAGAAACAGAACTGGGAGCTAGAGTCGCCCTGGGCGGAAGAGGCGGAGGGAGTTCCCAGTGTGGGAGCGTGGGGGGGACAATGGGAAAGTCCCGCCGGCGCTCACGAGGGAACGGGGCTGGGAAAGCAAGTGAGGCATGTTTCCCGAGCAGAAAGGAACCCTGTGCTGGTTGCAAGGTGACGTGACTTCCATCACGCCCAGTGGCCTGCCGAGATGTGTGGCTTTGTTTGATGTGACCATGACTTGGCTGTTCTCTCCAGGGCCAGTGGGGAGAAGGGTGCGTCCTGGGAAGGCGTACCAGCACAGCCGTGTCCAGGGATGGGAGCACAGCTGCTCTTCTGGAGATAAGAGACGGGGGCAAGGCCAAGCATTCTCTCTGTCCTCCAGCTGCTTCTTGTTTCTTCAGCAAACCTCTGCTTTCTGGTGAAGCAGACTCAGATGTTTCCCTGGTCCCCATAATGGGCTGAATGTGTACTCCGCAAATTCACGCATTACAGCCCTAACCTCAATGTAGTGACATTTGGAGGCGGGACCTTTGGAAGATAATTAGATGAGGTCAGGAGGTCGGGCCCTCATGATGGGATTAATGGCCTTAGGAGAAAGAGAAAGGAGATTTCACTCCACCCACGTCTCCACCCACATATGAGGAAAGGTCATGTGAATTTATTTTTTTTTTTTTTTTTTAAGATTTTATTTATTTATTTGACAGAGAGAAATCACAAGTAGATGGAGAGGCAGGCAGAGAGAGAGAGGGAAGCAGGCTCTCCGCTGAGCAGAGAGCCCGATGCGGGACTCGATCCCAGGACTCCGAGATCATGACCTGAGCCGAAGGCAGCGGCTTAACCCACTGAGCCACCCAGGCGCCCCGGTCATGTGAATTTAATAGCAAGAAATAGCTTGCAAGCCGGGCTGAAGGCCCTCACCAGGACCTCAGTCTGCTAGCACCTTGGAGTTGACCTGGTCGGCCTCTATTACTGTGAGAAATGGTGGTCTCCTGGTGTCTGGTAGCCAGAGTGAAGAAAGCCCCCTTTCCTTCATTCAACACACATCTATTTGCTCAGGGCCTGCTGTGTATCAGGTGCTGTGTTGGGTGCTAGGGATATAGAAGTTCTTGAGAAGAAAGGGCAGATGACCAATAGGGGCCAAGTCGTTGCGGGTGGTGACCAGTGCTTTGAAGGGGAGCAAAGGAGGAGGTCAAGTGATGGTAATAACACAGCAGGGCTGGGCTGCCTTATCCTGGGGGCTCAGGGAAGTTCTCCTCAGGACCCTTGTCCTGTGTAAAGAGAGGCAGACACGCCATGATCCAGAGCAGCCAACTCCAGGGAGGAAACGATGGCTAACACCCAGGCCTGGAAGTGGGGAGCACCTGGGGCAGCTGAGGCCTGGGAATGCGCGTCAACACATGAAGCAGAGTGAACAGATGAAGCGGGATGGGTCCCGACCTCAGACAATGTGCTCAGCCTGTGTGAGGAAGCTAGAATTCAACCTGAGTGCCACTGGAAGGCCCAGGAAAGTTTTCTGCAGGGGAGGAATGTAATCTGCTTTACAATTTTATTTATTTTAATTAACATATGATGTATTATTTGTTTCAGGGATACTGCTTTAAAATTTTAAAAGCTCTCTCGGGCTGCCAGGTGGGGGTCGAGGCTGGGGCAGATGCCAGGATGACAGCAGCACCCCGGGGGATCACAGCAGCAGGGGGGACAAGCAGCCTGGCCTGAGATGGAGCTTACAGGTAGAACTTACAGGACTCAAGTGAGTCTCAGGTGAGGAAAGACAGCTGACCTCTCTGTGAGCGGTCGACATAAGCAGGTAGACACTGGGGAGACAGGGAGAGAAGGCAGGGGAAGAGCTGGGGTGGGGCGGCGGCCGGGGCTGTGGCTGGCTGGGCCTCCGAGGGGCGTTAGAGTGGCTGCAGTCGCCTTGGGCAGCAGAGAGGCAGCTGGGCTCGAGCGGAGGAGGGAGCACTGCCACTCCAGTGGGGCCTGAAGCCGCTGTTAGAGGGTTGGTGTATGTCTGTCACTTCACACAGCGCAACAACACAGACCACACTGAAAGGGATGAAAAAATGATTTCTTTGATTCAGTAGCGAGTAACAGGAGAACCCATCACTTACACATGAATTTATTTCCACGACTGTGCTTTTACTATAGATTAAATTTTAATATAACTTAATTCACATATAAAGACACCTCTGGGGACTATGTTGATATGACATGGCCAGTTAAATGAGTAACTGAGGTCATGACACACTCAGGCCTGGGCAGACACCAGCTTGCTCATGCCGGAGAAGTAAGATTTCTCTCTCTCACTCATCACTTCGAAATGCAGCGGCCTCCTGCAGAAGTTGCACTCGGCTGAGGAATGTGGCTTGAGTTCCAGCCCCACTCGCTTCCACGTGGCCAGCAGGTTCTCTGTGAGGAGAAACAGTTTTCAAAAATTGAAGGGAGTATGCATCCAAGAGAAGTGCAAACACAGGTCCACACAGAAAGTTGAACACAAACGTTGGCGTAGTGTTCTCTCTCTAACAGTCAAAAAGCAGAAACAACCTAAATGTCCACTGACTGATGCACAAACACCATGGGGTGTACCTGCACCGAAGATCATTTGGAACTAGAAAGAAAGAGAATTCATGCTACAACGTGGATGGGCCTGGAGAACACGGTGCTGTCAAAGTAGCCAGACACACAGGACCCACGCAGTGCTACACGGAAAGGAAAGCGTGAGCACCTCCACGGGTCAGAGAGGGTGTCAGCAGCTGACAGGGGCTGGGGAAGGAGGGATCACGCAGTGGCTGCTTGTGGGTACACGGTCTCCCTTGGGAATGATGAGAATGTTCTGGAATCAGACAGCGTGGATGGTTACACAACATCATGATGTACTTAGAACCCCTGGAACTGTATACTTTATAAATGTATTTTTAAAGATTTTATTTATTTGCTAGAGTGCACATGAGAGTGAGCAAGAGAACAAGCAGGGGTGCTGCAGGCAGAGGGAGAAGCAGGCTCCCCGAGAGCAGGCAGCCTGATGCGGGACTCCTGGGATCGTAACCTGAGCTGAAGTCAGCCACTTCACCAACTGAGCCACCCAGGCCCCCGGAACTGTATACTTCAAAAGGGTGAAATTAAGGGTGCCTAGGTGGCTCAGTCAGTGAAGTGTCAGTGACTCTTCTTGATTTTGGCTCAGGTTGTGATCTTGGGGTCATGAGATCAAGCCCCACACTGTCGGGCTTCGTGCTCAGAGGGGAGTCTACTTGGGATTCTCTTCCTCTCTCTCCCTTTGCCTGTCCCCCTTTGCTCCCTGAGCTCGAGCACTCTTTCTCTCTAAAATAAATGTCTCTTACAAAAAAACACAGGGTGACATTTGTGGTATGTGAATTATATCTCAATAAAGCTGTTAAAAAAAATAAGTAAAAACTGAAAAACAAAACCCAACTCTGGCTTTGCTGTCCACAGCTTCAGGGCAGAAGCCGCTCCAACACTGTTCCGCTACACTGAGCCTTCCTGGCAAAACGGCTGCAGAGCCTGCAAGGCAGCAAGACCATCTTGGGGGCAGGAGGCCAAGGCGACCATGGCTGAGAGCAGCCCCTCAATCTCTGCCTTGAGTTTGGACACAGAGGGAGCTGGGATGGTTGAACAGAACTGCAGCCTTATAAAATACTGAACAATTACTCTTACGAGAAGAGGTTAGGTCGGGGGTTGCCTCAGGGACTATACACCAGAGAAAGGGACAGAAGCACAAAGCTGACCTCCAGAGGGGCAGGGCGGACTCAGGCCTTCAGAGGCCTCTCTACTCCCTGCACTGGCCACTTGTGTGCATCCCTGAAATCAACCCAACAAGGGGGCACTGGAAACAGTGGATGGATGAGCAGGGATGAGCCCTCAGAGCTTCTAAGTTGTGTCTGCACCGCCTAAAACGAATCCAACAACCAAATGTCTTTTATAGGGTTACACCATCTGAGAGCATTCTTAATTAACTTGGCGAGAAGAAACGAATCTGAATGCCTTTGAAGGGCTTCAGTTACGCACACCGCAAGGACGGCTTTGTGCAACTTTCCAGCGAGGCCCCGCCGCTCTGCACGTACTCACCGAGGAAGTAGTTCATCATCTGCGGTGTATGGTGGGGAGTGGGGGCAATCCGCAGGAGCTCCTCCCCCCGGGGCACCGTGGGGTAGTTGATGGCTTGGACGTAGATGTTATGTCTGCTCATTAGCTCGTCACAGACTTCAGTGTTTTTAGCGGCATCTGCAACCTGAGTTTGCGAACAGAAGGTAAGGTCACCGCAAGACAGACCACCCCTCAGCAGCGATCTAATGAACACGGCCCCTGGGAGGCTCAGGCTCGAGCGGTGATGCCAGCTGCCACTTAAAGGGCTCAGGAGTGCTTAGTATGGACCAGAGACCTGAGGGCTCATTAGAAGAGTTCACACTCACTGCCCTCCCAGGCTGCAACTCCAGCTGCCACCAGCTGATCCTCCTACCCAGGGATGTGTGTAACTGTGGGAATGAGATGGCTTTGATTATACTGGCTATATTAATTCTACTAATTCAACTGTGACACCAACAGGGCTACTGTTCACAGTGGAAAGGGCAAGACCGATTTTGAAATCAATTGAATAAAAAGTCAGACTTCAAAGCTAGCCATGTGAAGCCTTCTGGAACTTTTCAAACAGAAGCTCTTTTAAAGCTAGTGCTCGGGAGAAGGAACCTCTGCCCTAGCCTGCTGGGTTCAAAGCCTCCATTTTCACTGTGAAGTCAGCCCAAGGCAGAAACTGAGCACAGGGCCACAGACTACAGCCCCTTGCCGTGGTACAACTTCAAGGTGTGCACCACAACACAACATCCCAGGTCCCGTGCCGAGGCACAGTGCCCAGCAAGTCCAGTCCCAGGTGCGTCATTACCCGGACAGGGATGATGTGACTGGGGCAGTGGACGACCGGGAGGCCTGCGTCCATGAGCATCTGTCTCATGAGCTTGACGTTGCGCTGGTGCTGGCGGCGAAGTGCCCGCCCCTCGGCGCTCTTGAGGATCCGCACGGACTCCAGGGCTCCGGCCAGCAGCATGGGCGGCAGAGAGGTGGTGAAGATGAAGCCGGCCGCATAGGACCGTACGGTGTCGATCAGAGAACTTGTGCTGGCGATGTACCCTCCGACACAGCCAAAGGCTTTGCCTGCGAGGAGACAGTCTCATTTATTCCAGCAACGGCCCCAGCATGTGCCCAGCAGGGTGCTGCAGAGCCTCAGAGCCCTTTTCTCTTTATCCTCTCTACGTGCCCTAAGACTCAAGTCCAGCCTGAGTACTTGAGGGAAGACTCAAGTCCTCTGTGAAAGGGAGAGAGTGGAGGTTACAGTCCTCCCCTAATCACAGGACCTAGCTGGTATCCGACAAGGACCAAAGCACAGGTCTCCGCAGCAGTCCTGACGCTGAGCCATCTGTCCCCATGCACCGGAACAGCAAGCTGCAGCCTCTCTTCCCCTGCCTTTCCCACCCGGACTTCCTTCTCTGCCAGGTGCCACCTGCCACAGCATGCACAGTGTGTGCCATCTCTCTGGCCTCTCGCTGTGAGCAGCACCCCGGAGCTGGAATGTAACTCAGCTAAGAGGTGAGTTGTTTTGGTATGACCACTATTATTTCCTACCAAAGTCAACACAGAACTCTGATAAGCGGCAATGCCCAGAGAGACATGAAAACTCAGAACTCATTAGGGTTGATTGAGGGCCAACCTCAGCTCTTAATTCTCCTTAATTCCTTTTGTATAATCTGTATCTCAAGTTTCAGGATTAAGGACTGTAGAAGAGTCCTTCTAGATGTTAACATTGTGTTCTGTAATGAACATTCCTGCTTGAACCCCATGCAGGGCGGGGTAGGTGTAAGCTCTTAAACAGTGGAAAATTTCTCTCCCCAGCCTGTTCCAGCACACAGTGACTATACATATCTCACAGAGCCCCTACCATAGGAGCTCGGTGGAAGAAAAGGGCTGCTGGAATGAAAACATGAACAAGTGCTTTCCTCCTCGCAAGGCTCTGCCCCGCAACTCCTTGGCTCTCCTGGTCAACCCAATGCTCCCGGCCCCCCGACTGTGCCAAAGGATACTCTTTTTGGCCTGACCTCCCTTTACCAAGTGCAGGCTATGAACTAGCATTTTAGCTAAATGCTACCTGGGTCTCCCAACTGCCTTAGTAACTTTGAAATCCTTAGATTAATTCACATTTTTACTCTCTAGAGTTCTCATAGGCAGAGAATGTCTATGGTAATTGTCTGCACACAATTCGTTTACCTTCATCACAAAAACTGAGGTAAGGTCTATTATCTCCATCATATAAGCTGCCCTAGTTTGCACAAGTCATTAGGCCACCTCACTTTTATGAGAAACCTACATCAGTACTTGTTTTCGCTAACTGGAAGAAATCAGACGAGGACTTTCACTTTTACAATAAAAGGTGAAAAGTGAAAATAGCCTCTGGTGTGTGGCAGCGAGCCATGACAGAGGCAGTGCGCACCCCAAGCAGCGAGAGCACCCTGCCAAGCCCCTGCCCCAGGAACCGCTCAGCATGCCAGCGGCCACTGCTTTGACCTTGGTCTATGAGCAGTCGTGTCTTTGCTTTACGCCATTTTGGCTCATGCAAGGTTTCAAAGGAACACTCTACTTTTCAGTAGTGGGGAAATCTATATTGGTGAGAAAGTTGAGGGGCAGAGAGAGGAAGCAGCAGCTCAAGGTTACACAGCTGGGGAGTCAGGCAGACAGGATTCACAGGAGTCAGGCAGACAGGATTCACAGCTAGCAGGCAGCACGGCAACAGCACCTAGCTCCGTGACACAATGCTTCTCATCCAGGAGGAACAAATACAAACTAGAGGTCAGTGCTTCACGATACCTGAACCTCCAGGTCCTCACAAATGCTCCAGGAGAACAGCACTACATCTTTTTTGTTTTTCTTTTAATACAACAACAATCTGAAGTACAGAAAGTGAAGGCTGTTGCCATGCCATGTAGCTAGAGCCACAACCACATTTGGAATGAGCTTGAATGGCAACAAATAACATTTCTGTCATGTGAGGCTGAGACTTACTTTGGCTCTGGGAGCCATGCCTCCATGATTCAAGGGATTCTGCTAAGCTGTACCACCACTGAGAAGATAGAAACTCATCCAGAAAGCAGCCCAGGTTTCACAGGGCATCGCCTTGTCTCCTCACCTGATCCCAGATAGTCCTTGACCTTGTTCGAATAAAATTTTAGTGCAGATTACAGAATGTGCAGAGTATACATACCAAGCGTTCCAGAAATGATGTCCATTTTAGGCATAACTCCATCCCGATCGCCAATCCCTCCGCCTCGAGCCCCGTACAGTCCCACTGCGTGGACCTCATCCACGAAGGTGATTGCTCCAAACTCATGCGCCACATCACACAGCTCTTCCAGCGGGCACACTGCTCCTGAGGAGAGAACACAGACTACGGTGAAGAGCTCGCTACTTCACAAATTTCTGTTTTGGTAAAAGTGTCAGAACAAAATAACTTCTGTTCTAAAGGTATTACTTTTAATATTGGGAAAAACAATGAACTTCCCCCAGTTTCTAGGTCATTTTAGGGTCTCAGAGCCTAGTAAGAGCCAGAATAAAAAAATCTACATTCACCCAAACCTATACAATATCCACCAAATACAAAACCCTAGCAGAGTAAGAAGAAATTGCCAAGACAAAATAAACACCACACTTTCAAAGAGTCCAGGCCTAGTTTTTCATCTAAGGTTTCAGACAGTCCTCTACTTAGACTTACCATCCATGGAGTGGACGGTTTCAAATGCGACAATCTTGGGGACCGAAGGGTCAGATCTTTGCAGCAGCTCTCTGAGGTGGCTGACGTCATTGTGGCGGAAGATGTACTTTGGCACCCGGCTGTTTCGAATCCCTTGGATCATGGAGGCATGGTTCCCAGAATCAGAGTAAATCTCACAGCCTAACATGATAAAAACAAAAACAAAACACTACTTATTGTCATCTGCAGCAAAGACAAATTATTTCTTAGATGGGGACAACGGACTTTGCTCTGAACGTGCCACTTTGCCTGGGAGGAAAGACTCCTGGCCAGTTTCTTCCTGGGAAAATCGTGAGCTAGTGCTTCTCCTTTGAAAAGACCCACAGGTGTAGAATAATGCAATGGAAGACAGCCAATGTGCTTTTAAATCTGGCCACCTCATTCCAAACTCCATCAAAAGGTAACCATGAATGAATAAGAGAATTCTCCAAAGGATTTTCTTTGAATACTGAAGCAATCAGGTTAAGGACAAGCCCTTCATTAGTACCATTTGCTACTGCAACCTCTCGCGGTAAGTGAGCACTTCATGTTTCAAGAAGAAATGCTCCCAGATACTATCATTGTTCTTAACTGTTTTGGGGAAGCCCTCTGTGTTGTCAATATCCCTGTTATTCCCCGAGAAACCCCAAAACTCTAAAAGCACTCAGGAAAGGCTTCCTTACCTGGCATCATCCTAGCCAGAGTGAAGAGGGTTGAGTCGTTGGCCACAAAGCACGAGGAAAACAAGAGTGCTGCATCTTTGCCATGCAAATCAGCCAGCTCCTGCTCCAGGTCCACGTGGAATTTACTGGTTCCAGAAATATTTCTAGTACCACCTGCTCCAGCACCATGCTGTTTCAAAGTGTCCCTTTTATTAAAAAAAAAAAAAAAAAAAAAAAAAAAAACGGGGGGGGGGGCAGACAGAAAATAAGCCTTATGGTTCTGAACACTATGTGAATCGTTCCTTTCCCCAGGAGCTGGGACACTGAATCTTAAGTTCATCTAGCAAGTCTCTCATGGTGAAACCGGGGGCCAGAAGTTTCAGCTAACTTCACCTTTAGACTAGGTGGCAGGTGTCAACACCAGGGTGAGGATATCGTAAATACCTCTAGGGATCATCAAGAACAAGTGTTTATCAGTCACTAGATACTTAGTATTAGCTGATTCCTAAGGCGTGTTTTCTCTGACAAACATCTTTCTCTCCAGACACGATTATCAGTCTCTACAGGCATATCTTGGACGGTGGTTACTTGAACCTAAACCCTCCGGAAATCAGTCACATAATGTTAGGAGAGATCTATTACTATACCTCAGACTGGACTCTCTTTAGCAAGCCTCCTTAGAGATTTTGGCAAGCAACTCTCTCAAGTATCTCTAGCCATGGCCACCTCCAGAAGCACGTGAGTGCCAGGAACTAACATCCTCATTAATGTCTTTCCTCCAGTGCTGCTAGATTTGCACCTCTCCATTCACCTGTGCACAGAGGCCTGGGCTTGAAGGAGGCGCACCCACTTGAGGAGTGGTAGGAAGTAAACGGACACAAGTAGTCAATGAGCCCATACGCTTGAACCATCACACACCAAGGGGCTCCACCACCTACTTGTGAATTCCAGTCTAAAAGTCATCTGTAGATATCTTTTTTTTTTTTAAGATTTTATTTATTTATTTCACACAGAGAGAGATCACAAGTAGGCAGAGAAGCAGGCAGAGAGGAGGAAGCAAGCAGACAGAGGGGGAAGCAGGCTCCCCGCTGAGCAGAGAGCAAGATGTGGGGCTCCATCCCAGGACCCTGAGATCATGACCTGAGCGGAAGGCAGAGGCTTAAATCACTGAGCCACCCAGGCACCCCATCTGTAGATATCTTTAAAGGCTAAGATTTTGTTATGGCACACTTTCAGCTTCTGAATATTGCCCCCATAGAAGATCCAATCCCTCTAAATCATCAATGTCTTGCCAAATAACGTCAGTGGTATCTGAAAGCTGAGGGCTACTTACATGACTGCCCCGCATACTCGTGGATGACGACTCATTCCTAGGTAGTCATTGCTACACCAGACTGACACCTGCTTTTTGGTGATCAGGGAGTCCGAATAGTCATCTGCCATGGGGAAAATGTGAGCTCTCCGGTTCACAGTTTTAAAAACTCGATAGGTATGGTCATTTTTTTTCTCTTCAATTTTCTTCTCAAAGAAATGATCATATTGAAAAGTTGAAACAGCTAAAAACCAAACAAAAGACAGGACAGAATGGCGGTTAGGACGCACGTCTGGCTTTTGGCAAAAGATCTGGCTCCCAACCCATGACCCCATTTTGGTCATCTAACAGCAGAGCAATTCTGGACAAATGTAGTCATTCCTTTCCCCAGGAGCTAGGACACTGAATCTTCCGTTCAACCAGAAAGTCTCTCGTGGTGAAACAAGGTATTCATGATCTCCTCTCGACAAATTAATGCTCATGTGAGCAACTCATAGGATAACTTCATCTTGAGAACATGAAGGTCTCAAATGAGACTGCATGTGTGAACCGCTTAGCACAGGGCTGTGGCAGAGAAGGGTAGGTATTAAGGTTACCAACAGGGTTTGCATTTACTATGGCCAAGAACACCTACCGGCATCAAGCAAGAGACATGGTTTTTAATCCTTAACTTACCATACAATTTTGTTTAATCTAACGTATGTTTACATTAAAAACCCTCTCATGCATCAAGCAAATAACAAGACCTACATTTTGGCAAGTTATCTTGAAGAAGATGGGACACTCTTTCTGGTCTTTGCTTTCTCATGATATCCTGGAAGTTCTTCAGCAATCCACCTGGCTCCCCTTCGTCAGCCTTTACACGAATTACACTGGGGTTCACTGAGGTCTGGGCAACCTCTGTAACAAAAGTAACAAGAAGAAAAGGGGACCAACATTCTATTCTGAGCTCACAATACTTTCCAGAAATATTGTCAAAAATGAATTACTGCCTAGTTCACCAAAAAGAGTTGACCATAACCAAAGTTAGTAGGAACTGAGCGTATGAAGCTTTTCTTCTCCACTTCTGTTTCAATGGCCAATTCCTGGTGGTGTCTTGTTTTCAGAGCTACCAGACAGCTTTAATGAATATTAGAGTCCAAAGCTTTCTAACTGGCTGGCAGGTCTTCCCCACCTTCCCACTCCACCCAACCCTAATCTCACTTTTCTTCAGAGAAGACAGTTCCAGCCATATGCATCATTTCTGCTGGTGAGGTTTTCTGGGGACTCTGGTTCTCTGTGGCTAGAGCCACAAGTGGAATTAAGTGACCATCAGTTAGTGCAGAACACTCTTTTTTACCTTTTATCCCACCGGATGGCAGGAAAGAAACAAAGGGCAACTGGTAACAGCTTACGCCAGCAGGGTATTTTCAGAAATGAAGCAATTACTATAAAAACTGGTCACACCCTATACACACACACCCCAGAAAGAAAGTCCCACATTTTCTCATGCAGTCCTCTGACTGCCTATCTTGAAGACCTTCCTCCCTGGCCCTAAAAGAGGAAGTTTTTTTATACAAATGCTACTCTAACAATAGCTCATACATAAATCTGAAGGATCAAAAGAGCCAGAGGGACCTCTTGGTTCTTCCCAATGGTTCCAGTTCTGTGTTTACCTTTTCTCACGGCATGCATTTCCTGCACATCCTCCTGAAGCTCGAGACTGGCTTTGCGGAAGACACTGCTGCCCTTCTGGCTCATCTGGGCTGCCAGGAAAGGGCATTTGCTTGCAGTGCCCTGGCTCATAGCAAGGGAGGGATGTCCAGACGGAAACTGCGTGCCATGTGGAGTCTGCTGGGATCCATCGGCAGCCTGCTGAACCTCAGCTTTGGCAGTTTTGTCCTCTGGGGGGGGTGTGAAATGGAAAAAGCAAAGCATCAGATCTAGTTGCATAATTCAAGAAAGCCCCTTGTTTCTCATATGGCCTCAAAGAAAAGCTTTATACTTACTCTACCCCCACTTCTCAGGGACCAGTTTATTTTTATTAGGTTCTGATAATTGAACTGTTTTCTTTTTTTTAAAGATTTTATTTATTTATTTGACAGAGAGTGAGAGAGATCACAAGTAGGCAGAGAGGCAGGCAGAGAGAGAGGGGGAAGCAGGCTCCCCGGTGAGCAGAGAGCCCGATGCGGGGCTCGATCCCAGGACTCTGGGATCATGACCCAAGCTGAAGGCAGAGGCTTTAACCCACTGAGCCACCCAGGTGCCTCCAAACTGTTTTCTCGTTTGCTTCACAGGAAACAATGTTCTTGTGAAGAGTTAACTAGCACAATCCAGCTATCTCTCAAACCACATTTCTCCCATATAAATCCACCAAAAAGTAGTGTTTTCTAGCTTCAGCTAGCCTAGAGTTCTTGAGCTGGAGGATTTCCAGTAAATCTACCCGAAAGACACATAGCATATTTCATGACAGGACACGATCTTGAAGGTAGAGGTGTCCATACAATTATTTCTCTGCTAATATTTTTGAAACAGATTCTTTTTTTTTTTTTTTAAGATTTATTTATTTGTCAGAGAGAGAGCGAGCGAGAGCGAGCAAAGGCAGACACAGTGGAAGGCAGAGTCAGAGGGAGAAGCAGGCTCCCTGCGGAGCAAGGAGCCCGATGTGGGACTCGATCCCAGGACGCTGGGATCATGACCCGAGCCGAAGGCAGCTGCTTAACCAACTGAGCCACCCAGGTGTCCCTTGAAACAGATTCTTGACAAAGCAGTTTGCTGTTGCTTAACATATAAACTGACTTTTTCTTAACAAAAGACATTTAGCTAAAAGTGAGGTCTTTCGATTGTTGTCTAACAGAGTTCAAGTTATTAGTTTGGTGAGGAAAAAAACCCCAGGGATATCAAAGTCACACACTTCATCTACTTGCTCATCTAAATGCATCAAAAAGTGCCCGGAGTTGGGGGCGCCTGGGTGGCTCAGTGGGTTAAGCCTTTGCCTTCAGCTCAGGTCATGATCCCAGGGTCCTGGGATCGAGCCCCACGTCAGGCTTTCTGCTCAGCAGGGAGCCTACTCCCCATCCCCCCCGCATGCTTCTCTGCCTCTTTGAGATCTCTCTGTCAAATAAATAAATAAAATCTTAAAAAAAAAAAAAAAAAAAAAGGAAAAAAAAAAAAAGTGCCCGGAGTTAACACAGTTGGCTGGCAAATGTGCTTCTAGTCACAATGACTCCCCTCTCCCCTGGAGCAAATTCATTCACCCTTCTTCTAGTAAAGTCTTATTCTGCATCATCCTGGAATACTGTGAGTCAGAAGCTAACCTTTCCTACGACTTGGGGAAGAGACATGTCACAATACAGTTTTTATTGAAATCTCCTATGAAGTCAAAAAAATTGCTTTGAAGTTCATTTCATTCATTATAAAAGTAATACACATTTGCTGTGGGAAATCTAGAATGACAGTGTTCTGCCCCTCAAAAACAGCCATTACAGGCATCTTGGTAAATTTTCTTTTTTTTCCCCCTATGTACAAATTTTAAAAAAAGTTTTACTTATTCTACATGTACTTGCTTATTGTGCCCTTTTTTGTTATAAAGGTCTGCCTAAGCTAGTGAATAGTTTGCAAATGTCATCTGAATGGTTTCATAAGAGTCCACCAAGTGACCAAGCCATGTTACACTCAACTTCCTCTATGCCAGGGACAGAACTGTTAAGAGTATTTTGATTGTTCAATTAAAAGAAGAAAAACAAAACTAACTCCTAAGAGGAAAAAGGAAAAGAAATCCTACAAAGGATTAAATCCCTCTGCTTACAGAAAAAACAAAACAAAACAAAATACTCCCTTCTTACAAGGAACACATCCAGAGGATATACTGAAGAGAGCCTGTAAGGTAAATTATTCTCTAGGATTAAGTGAAACTTGAAAAGCCTCCTCCTCTCCTGGTAGAGCCAAAGCAAAACAAAAGCCAACTCTGATCTCTTTATTCAAAACAAAAATTCACATATAAAATAAGGATTCATATGTTAAAAAAAATCACTACTTTAGCAAATTCTGTATGATTCTTTTTATTGAGGTTCCTATAGCAGTCAAGTTCAGAAACAAAAAGTAGAATGGTGTTAACCGGGGGTGGGGAGGGGCAGTTAAGAGCTCAAGGAGCAGAGTTTCAGTTGTTCAGGATGTTGAAGAGCTTTGGCAATTGGACGGTGGTGACAGCTGCACAGTAATATGAATGTACTTAATACCAATGAACTGTTCAATTGGTAAGAGATGATAAAAGTTTTATGTTAGGTGAATTTTAACACAATAAAAAATAATTTAAAAAAGAAGAAAATCACAATTTTTTTAAGCCACAACTTTAAAAGCCAAAAGCTTCCACTCAATTTTGCTGTAAGCCTAAAACTGCTCCAAAAAGTCTATTAATTAAAAAAGAAAAAAGCCAAAGGGCCAAATATTTAACGAAGGAAAGGTTAAAATAGGACATTTCAACTTTTTTTTTTTTTTAAGTAGCATGGAGCCCAATGTGGGGCTTGAACTCGTGACCCTGAGATCAAGACCTGAGCTGAGATCAAGAGTCCGACGCTTCACCAACTGAGCCACCCATGCGCCCCAGAATATTCCAGCTTTATATTTACACAAATGAGGTACTGATGAACACTAAAACTCCAACAGACATTGACATGTGATCCAGAAACCTGTAAAGGGCACACTGGCCACCGTCTCACTTTTAAAGTTGGGAAAATTAGAGTGCCTAACTTGCGGGGTTAGGATGACAATTATGAGATACTCTGGTTACTGTGACCTTCGTCACAATGTGGACTAGAAGCGCTTCCAGTCTGGTGATGAATTGCAAATACCACCACCTCCTACTTTGTTGCCAATGACACTTACTCTCATTAGCTGGAGGGGTTTCCTTGACCTGCTGGCAGTGTACTGCTGAAGTGGACAGGGCCCGAGTGGCTGGTTTGGCCCCAAATTCCATCATCTTAGGGCAGTTTTGGGCATAGAACAACAGAGATTTTCCTGCCTTCTGCAGAAAAGCCTGAGGCACTCGGGATAAGAATGGGCAGCGGCGAACAACAGTCTCCATGTCCGAGAGGGTACACTGATCCTACAGAAAGACAATGAGTGACATCAACACTTGTTAATAATCGGGCAAATACCACTGCAAGGCCACTGGGTTCAGGTGTCACCTGCAGTTTACAGCAACGGTACTCTTATAACAAGTCTGAAAATCGTCTAAGGACGGCACTCGTGTGGGACTCAACTAAGGAGTGGTAACTACTCTACCCAGGTCACCAACTTCTCTCATTCCCAGCTCTACACAAAAGCACCTGCAAAGCAACTTTACCAAGTGAAGTAAACGCCGATGATTAACCACCAAGGGGCTGGAACAACGAGGGACAAGTCGGGAACAGGTTTGGGAGGTCAGGGAGACGCAGAGCACAGATAAGACACCTTGGCATACACCCAGGTGAAGTGAGGCTAGGGAAGAAGCCACCATCACCCATCCAGGCAGAGAGGACTCCCAGGGATCCTGAACTTCTCCTGGTCCTCACATCCCCAAACTTGAGGAAGGCACCCAGCTGGGCTCTGGGTCCCTGAGCCAAGGATTTCCCAGAGGTCATCCCCCACAGCTCCAACAGGACAACTGAGAAGGAGGAGACATAAAGAGCAGAGGTAGGAGGGGACGCGGTTAGGGCTAACTGGGGAGAGGCAGGAGGTATAAATCGAAGGCATTAGGTCTGTTGTTAGGTGGTGGTCCTGGGCAGGGGGAGGTCAGAGGTTATCGGGGGTCGAGGGCTCGAGATAACGGGAAAAAGGAATTCTAAAGAAGTGGCCCGTTAAAAGGCAATGTAAGGAGAGGGCCGAATGGAGGAAACTGAGGCAGCCCAATGGGCTAAGGGTCTGCGAGATGAACGCTGAACCCAAGGAGGCGGGTGACGGGAGCAGTGGGGGATGGGGTCCCGACGACCGGGCGTGAGGGGCGCGGGCTGGCAGGACACGCGGGGGCTTCCCTGGCCGGCGCCGCACCCAGAGCGCGGGCCCTCACCTGCGCGGGAGACTGCGGAGGAGGAGGAGGAAGAGGAGGCGGAGGCGGCGGCGGCGGCGGCAGGTAGCCAAACCAAGAGGAAACAACCCGTTGCCCTTGTCGGCGAGAAGCCTCAGGCCGCGACTGCCGTCGTCCTAATATAGAGCCGGAGGGAGCGCTGCGCATGCGCCTTGGGCGCAGACTTCCTTCACGCAGGCGCCCTGCGTCGCGCTCCCAGAGTAGGAGGGGCGGGGCGGGGCGGAGCAGGGAGGGTGGGATGGGACCTGGGCTTTCCCCGATAGTCTGCTCTAGGAGTGGGGGCGCGGCGGTTGATCAAGGGCTTCGTCCTACAGCCCCTTCTCCCTTCCCTATTAAGTGCCCTATGCTTCAGAACCCTACACCTCCGTGTAGGGCATAAAAAGGCAGAGTCGGAGGGGAAGTACTCCTGGAGACAACTGGAGGGTTATGGGGTTGTAGAAACGGATCCCTTGGAGATAGAAGGAGCGTAAAGAAGGGGGTTCCGGCCGCGGTCTAAAGCGGGATCTGTCCCGTCTGTGACTAAGGGCTTCCTGGAAGAGGTGGAGGTGTAGTTGCTCAAGGATGGAGTGGTTGTGGGAGTGGTGTGTGTGTGCGTGTGTGTTCGGGGGACTCCTGGAGGGAGAGTTTTTGGAGTGTGGAGGAGCAGAAGCAGGAGACCCACCTGTGGCACTTTCTGTCTGAGATGATGGGACTTAACCTGAGGTAGAGGAAGGAGCAGGAGGAGCAGGGCTGGATGGAACCCGTGGACTACAACAGCTCTGAGAACGAGAGGGTGTGTGGAGGCACAGGGCCTGATACATGGTTAGGGTTTGACACATACTATTGAAGAGGGAGCAGAAGGCTAGCTGAAGACAAAGCATAAGCTGGCACCCTGCAACCTCACCCGCAACCAAGCCCAATGGGGGTTCTTCCACGAATCTCCTAAGTATCTTAATGTTAATAACTTGCTAGAGGGGAAAACAATCCTAAATTGAGGATGGCAAGGCTTCTGGTATCTTGTAGGTATCTTATAGGTCGGTCCTCTTTAGTATATGAAAGTTCTTTTGGAAACCTCCCTTTTCCTTATTTCCTCCAGCTCTGGAGTATATAATACCACTACTCAAGCCCCTGGTGCGGCAGCTTTCAGCCCACTGCTGTGTGTGCTTTAATAAAACCACCATTTTGCAGCAGAGATACCTCACTTCTTTCTTGGTATTCGGCTCCGGACTCCACCCCCACTGAACCTCACCTATATTCCAAAACCACATCACTCTTATTTTTATTTTCCATTGCTGGCTGTCCAAAGTCCCTTGCCAGCCACCCTGGGTATCAACTGGGTGACTCAGGACTCCATCCCAAAGTTCAGTGTTGGGCCATTCCTCCTCTGGGTCTCCCCCAGTCCACACCTGCAGGGTAAGGTTAGGCAAACCCCTCTCAGGAGTGCCAATTTAGCCTCCTTGCTCCACACCCTTCCCAGCTTAACTTGAGCTGGGTTGGCCTGGGTCTGTGCCAGGCTCAGAACTACCCTCCTCCGCTCTTGAAGAAGGGGCCATGCAGGCTGCTCCTTTCCCAGCATGATAGTGACCAAGATGTGTCCAGGTTCTTCTCAATTCCCTTTTGAATCTCCAGCCAGCTGAGAGGCAGGCAAGGTAAATCTCCACATTCAGAGGAGGAAGCTGGGTCCAGAGTGGCACTGGGACCAGTCCAGGGCCCAGGAAGAGGGTTCTGGCCTGGGAGTCCGGATCCCAGCTCTGCCCCATCCTGCTGAGGGCCCCTGAGAAGTACCCATTAGCCCAAGAGGAGACATGAGGAAAGGTCAGCACTTGGACTCAGACCCAGCTGTCACTAAAAGTGAAAACACAGTAAAGATAAAGATGTAAAGTAAAGTACAGTAAAGTAAAGATGGTGTTGGGTCCTTTGCCCATCTCTGGGCCTCACTTTCCTTATCTGGGCAATGGGATCATAATCCCTGTTCCACCTGCTTCACGGAGCTGTTTGAGTGGTCGGAGGTAAAAGAAGAAGAAAGAACTAGATGTTGGAACTAACTATAGGTTCCAACCCTGGCTCTGAATCTTACTTGGCTTTGGGCAGGTTATAGTCTCTGAGGCTCGTCATCCTCATTGTAAAGCTCTTCCAGCCCTGCTACTTGTGGTTGGCAGGAAGGTCAGGTGAAGTCATAGATTTCAGAGGCTTATTGTTTAAACCAGCAAGTCTCCAGCTCTCTGGGAGTTTCCTGTTTAATAGAGGGAAAGGTTGAGAAACAAAGAAACTCACATGGAAAGTGAAATTCAATGTTGTCAACAATTCCAGATGGAGGAGGAAGCTATTACTCCCCAGACGCTGAAGGAGGGGGGATCCCAACCACCAGGAAGTCTTCTAGAAGAGAGGTGCCAGCTGGAAGGGTGGGTCTACATGGAACCGGGAGACTGATAAGTGAAGCCTTGAGCCCAGGCCTGTCCTGGTGGGGGTTGGGGGGTGGAAGGGATGTATGAGTCAGCCCAAATAGTTGGACTTCAGGGATGCAGCCAGAATGTGAGGTCGGGAGGTCAGACAGAGACCATAAAAGGCCACAGAGATGCTGGTGTCAGGGCTTAAGAACCATGACCAGGGCACTGGTCAAAATGCCTATTCCCGGGCAATGTCCCTTTGATCCTGACCCGGGAAAACTATGGTTTTGCCAGGCCTCTCTCTTGGTAATGTGGGGGTGGCACATTTTAGGGCCATATTTTGGGAAATGTGGGTTCCACTTGAAGACTTGGAAGGGCAAGTGCTGAAGCCATGAGTTCTAATCCTGGCTCTGTTTTTGCATCTAGGAAGTGAAAGCAGCCCACCTCTTTTGCTGAAGAGTCTGGGTGGGCCCCATTCTGGCAGAGCTGTGACCCTCTCCTGGGTTCAGCCTTCTTCCTCTCCTCTCCCTCCTGCCTCTTCTTTTTCCTTTCTTCCCCCCATCCAGCCCTCGCTTTTCTATCTCACTGCTGTCTTGCCTCCCCCAGAGCTGCAGTACAGATTCATCTTATCACCCTGCTTCTGGGCAGGGGAGCCCAAGCCACTGGAGTTCAGGCAAGGTCAGACCCCATGCTGGGGTCTGGCCTCCCCCATTTCGTCCCTCCAGCCCAGTCTGCGTCATCGTCATCATCATTGTCGTCACTGTCGCCGTCAGGGGCTGCTGCACACAGCACTCATCCAGCGGTCAAGGCAGAAGGAAAATGTCAAACCCAGCCTGAGAGCTCAGCCTTTTCCACTCTGGGTCCCAGAAGCTGCTTTGTAGTAGTGCCCCTCTTTGAGGGTCAAGGAGCCGACAAGGGGCCTTACACAAGCTTAAGGCTTTCTTCTGGGCCTCAGTTTCAACATCTATCAGTCAGGCAAAAAAATCCCTCCAGCCCTCCACCCCAAGGAGATCCAGATGGATATGGGGCATTTTTTTTTTTAATTTTTAAAATATTTTTTAAAAGATTTTATTTATCCACTTGAGAGAGAGAGAGTATGCCTGTGGAGGTGGTGGGGGAGGTGGCACAGAGGAAGAGGGAGAAGCAGACTCCCCACTGAGCAGGGAGCTGGGCAGAGCTGGATCTCAGGACCCCAAGATCATGAGATCATGATTCAAGCTGAAGGCAGATACTTAAGCAACGGAGCCACCCAGCACCCCTGGACAGTTTTGAAGCGAAGCCAAACCTACAGCCTTTGCTACTGATGCTTTGTGTAGTGTTGGCGGCGAGCCAGCTGTGCTCCTTGGAGTGGCTGGCAATGAGTGGGAGATCAGCCTTGAGAATGGCTAGAGATTCTGGAAACAGCTCATTTCTGCCCTGGAGAGTTGGAAATGTGAGCTCCAGGGTTTATAGTAATAGGGCCCGGAATTACCATAGGAAATAGAATTTAAGGGTTGGACAGGGTAGGAGGGTCCTGAGGTCCCCAACAGCTGCTTTGTGCTGGCCTGTCCTTTGGAACCCTCTTAGGTTCTGGCCCACCAGGTACAGGCCTGGACTTGGGTTTGTAAAGCCAGCTTTGGAGCAAGGGGTGCACTCTGACCAGCTAGGGGAGAAAGGGACTAGGTTGGGGCAAAGCCATCAAATGCTCCAGGTGTGTGTGTCAGGTGGGGGGAATTACAGGAAACAGCATCACCCCCCAAAGAACAAACTCTATTCTCCCAGAAAGCCCCAGAGGACCCCTGAACCTAGTCTTCCAGGATAGAACACACAAACTGTGGTCCAGACACGTTCTCTTTGATCCACACGGGGCTTTTAAAAAATGTGAATTAGTTGTCAACATTCAACAGTCAGGAGATTGTTAAATTGAAAGATTTATAACTTCTCTTGAGGGCTCAGCAGGCCTAGAGCCCCTGAGCCGGCCCAGGCAGGAAGTGTATTCTCCAGTTCTCTACCAGTCCTCCCATCAGTGGATCCCTAACCCCAAGGACACGTGGTGTCTAAGCAGTGACGTATGTCTGCTCTATAGACAACTGAGTGTGTGTCTTTAGCCCTAACTCACTTTAGAGCTAGGGTGACTAAGAACCAGAGGTGGGAGAGGACTCAAGGTCATATAGCAAGGGAGGTTTGGGCTGTGAGGGAACCCCAGGGTCCTGCTTCCTAGGCCACACACGCTGGGCTCTTCTGCCCTCATAGCTTCTAGATATGGGGGAAGGATCAGGCTGGCTGTGAGAGGCTTTCTGGAAGGGACTGACTAGAAGGTGGGTTCCCTGATGCAGGAACCTGCAGCTCCTGCATGTGGATCAGGCCGGGATGGGCCCCACGAGGTGATGGGCTGGTGATGGATAGAACAGGCTGAGCCCTTGCCCCTCTGGCCCACGTTGGAGGCAAAGCATGGAGGAGCCTCCTTCCCTGCCTTTCATGGTTGTTGTGGAGACAGATGCCAAGAAAGTAGCTCCTTTTGAGGCTATGACCAGTGTGGGCAAGGGCTCTGGGACAGCGAATGGCAAGGAGGGACACCCATCTCGAAACTGGAGCCTAGTATCCAAGAGATGCCACCTTGGACAAGCAGCTAGGTTGAGGGGTGCCCAGTGAAGGGGTGCCTGGAGGCATTTAAATCTCTGCCCAGAACCCCTTCTGTCCAGACATTGAAGAGCTGGAAGAAAGGCAGAGAAATGGAGAAAGAGTGAGTGAGCCCCAGAGAAGTGGTCCTAGGTGGTCAAGGGTAACTAGGAGAAGACCAGGGAAGATAATAACACAGTGAACAAGTATGGCAGCAAGAACAGCTCTATTCAATGTTTCGGCCTGGTGCTATGATTATATGCACAACCTCAGGTCCCCTTGGAGCAACCCTACTCCAAGGTCAGTGGAACGATGAGCCCCATACACGGGGCAGTAGCCTGCCCAAGTTCACACAGCCAGCAAGTGGAGAGTGTAGCTCACCTGTTGGCCTTGGACTTTCTGGTCTAGTGCTCCCTCCTGAGAAGGACGAGGCAGCTGGGAAGAGACTGGGGCTGTGTCAAGGGTCAAGGTCTGAGTGGAAGCTCTTCTCTACTTCTAGGATATGTGTTTGGTTTGGATAGGCAGACAGGAGTGCCAGGCCAAGGAGCCATCCAGCCCGACCTTTAGTGGGAGTCACCTCTTTTCAGGGACCTCTGGGCAGCCAGCCATGGCCTCAGGGTCCTTCCAGAACCCACACTCTGGTGGGACACTACATTCCCTCTCTATCCCCTACACTTGAGTCAGTGGCTCTGGGCCCAGACGCACCATGGCTCACAGCCTAGCAGAGGCCTCCCGCTGCCCTCCTCTCTCCTTGGGGCGCCTGGAAGGAGGAAGGTGGGGGGTCTGGGCTATAGGTTTTCTGTCCCGTACTCCAGAACCTCCCTTCTGCCTCCCTTCTGCCTCCTCTCCTAGACTACCTGCCCCTCTGCCGGGCCCTTGGCGTGTCTCCACATCTAATTTCCACACATGCCCTTGAAAGGGCAATGAGCAGCCCCATTCTTAGGGAGTGGAGATGGGCTCCTGTCGGTATTAGGCTCCCAGCTCCGTTCTCTATGTGCTCCCTGGCCTTCAGCAGATGGCACAGTCTCTCTGAGCTTCCATTCCCTCCTGCACAAAAAGGCAGTGGTACTTTCTGTGATGGTGGAATGTTATGGGTCCACTTGACCTGGCCATGACAATGGAGGTGGGCCTCATACACTCAGCTGAAGGCCTCAAAGAACAACCACCTCAGAGTTTCTTGGAGAAGGGCTTTTGCTGCAGGCTGTAACAGGGGAATCCTACCTGAGTTTCCGACTACTTGCCGGCCTGCCCTGCAAATTTTGGATTTGTGAGGCTCCGCCATCATCTGAGCCAATTCCTTAAAATGAAATAAATTTCTCTCTTCACGTATCTGTATCTTACTGGCTCTGCCTCTCCGGAGAAGCCTGATTGATCCAGCGCCTACGCGCAAGGGTGACACAGGGGTTCCCTGGGCAGCAGGGATCAGCCTGTGCAACAGCACGCGGTTCGCGTTAATGGGTGGCCACGGCTGAGCCTTGGAAAAGTGACATGTCCCAAGTATCAGAGCTGGGGTCAGTGTTTGGGCCAGTCCTGCCTCCCCACTGCTCAGTGTGTCTTTGCCCTGTCACCCTCCTCCTTGCCAAGAACCTCGAGTGGAGGTGCGCAAGGGGCCATCGGTGGCTCCCTCTCTCCAGGGGTTCCCTTGGGGCTGAACAAAAGCCCTCAGGACCGGGTGGGGGAGGTGAGACCAGAGGCACTGTTGGGGCCTGGCTGGGACTAAGTTAACAGCTTCTTGTGCAAGACTAGCAGGCTTGTGACATGCCGACATTCACCGGCCCCCGAACTGCTGTGGCCCTACTGTGGCCTTTGGAGTGGTTGGAGTGAGATCAGCACAGGAGCGATAGCCAAATAACCACCCCTTCTCTTGGGGGAAGGCTCTTTAGCCCTACCTCCCCCTTGCAGATTTAGCAAGCTAGGCCCGTTGCAGCATGCACTTGGGGTAGGCAGCACAGGGACCCACGGGGGCCAGATGGGGAAGGGCAGTGGGCGCCCGGGGCCCTCCTACATCTCATCCTTGCTCACTGTATCCCCAGGAACACAGCCTAGTGTGGCCAGGCCTTCTTCCCTTTTCTCAAGAAAAGCCTCACATCCAGACTGTTATGTGAGCGCTCAGAATTCTTCTTGTATTTTTAAACAACAAAAACTTATTTGAGTAGGTAATATTTGCACATGACTAAAATGCAAATAGTATGGCCAGGTAAACAAAGAAATTTTCCTCTTCGGGGTCTGTCCCAGACACAGCTACTGTTCCCGAGTTTTCCTGGGTTCTTCCGGAAAGATTCTGCTCATTCACTCAACATTTACCCATTAATTGCCTGTTATAACTGAGCTCCATTTATAAAACATATTCCTCTTTGTTTCTTGCTTTTTGTATTTAACACTGTAGCTTGGAGAGAGCCCTATCGTGAGCAGAGAGCCTTTTTATGGCTGCATAGCACCCCACTGTCCTGCTGTTCCTAGTTCCCTGGCCTGGCCCCTCACCAGTCCTTTGGAGTTCCTGGTAGATTGCCCCTACAAGTTCTTGAACATGCTTCCTTGTATGGGGACGTGGGATATTTAGAAAGGACATCACTAGGTCACAGGTCAAAATCTTTGTTTTCTCCTCTCCAACACTGTTTTCTCCTCTCATAATGAATTGCATGTGTTCTTATAATAAGCAGCCTCAGACCCTTGATGAAGTGAGATAGCTTTCAGGAAATGGGTGAATAGGTTTATAGATTCAGCAAATACTTACTGTGCACCCACTAGGTTTTAAGACAGAACAAGGCAGATATAGTCCTATTCCATGGGATGTTCTAGTGGGGTAGACTGTATACATATATATACAACTTACATATATTAATATAAATATATATTCAGTATATATATATTAAATACAAGCCCAAGCAAACGTGGTCGCAGAGTGAGCGCTCACATGGGTAGTCTGAGTGACAAGGACAGGGACTGCTTTACTTGGGGGCTTGAGGAGGCCTCTCTGAGAAGGGGATGTTTGAGGTGAGTCCTGGTGGATGAGAAGGAGCCAACCAGGTGATGACTAGAAGTGGAGAAATCCATGCTCTTGGCCGCCTCCAGCTCTGGCCAATGCACTTTATAACATGGGAGGTTGGGGCCACCAGCCATCATGCCCAGGACTGAGGTCTGGATATGTTTCATTATATTACTACTATTACAACAACGATGTGAGCAAGGGGGCATGGATGAGAAGTCTCGGGAAGGCAGGAAGCACTCAGACAGGCTCCTTAGACTTTTAAGGACTGGAGGAGGGAGAGTAGGGAAGAGTTGGAAGGCCTCTAGGTCCTTTGAACCCTCTATGAAGTCAGCGTCTGGTGCAGCTGGTGGGAAGGAACATGACAAGCGGCCAAGGCCACTTGGGCCCAGTGGAGGGGTCCTGAGAGCCAGGCTGGAGATGAACCTTGTTGGGTGGGGTTTGGGATTGAGGGACGGCTCTGAAACCTTGGGGCTCAGTCTTAGCTGAGGCAGACCCCTGGGCTTCAGGCAGAGTGGCAGTGCCATACCCAGCTTGGGGGGGGGTGCTGACAAGTGGGGGGGGAGGCCACCCATGACATTTACCCAACCTCTAGAGCCCATCCTGCTTGACTCAGCCTCTGGGTTGTGACACCCGCTCAGTGCTTCCCTCTAGCTAACGGCTGCCATCCTATCTAGCCCCGAGGTTCCTCTTTTCTGAGCTACTCACATCGAGGTTCGTTGGGATTTTGCCTTCGTTGCACTGACTTGGTGGTGGTGGGGTGCTTGGTGGAGGGGTGCTTGGTGGAGGGGGTCAGCAGAGCTGATGGCTCACAGGACTTCCTCAATGAGCATTTGTTGAATGGATGGGTAGATCGACGAACAAATGCATGCAAGAAATAAGAAATGGAATAGGTAGATAAACGAGAATTCCCTGTGGACTGGGTGTGAATGCATGCGGTGCGGGTGGGTTCCCAACTCTGAGGCAGTTTGAGGGCAGGTTGTGTCAGCAGAGAGGCAAGTGTGGAAAGCAAGAAGCAGATGGTGGGTTAGCAGATAGCCCAGAGATGGACAGGTCAGTTCTCAAGGTCATCGACCAGGCACCTGTCGGCTTGGGCATTTGCAGGAGCCTGCCCTGGGGAGATCTGTGTGTGCCCACGTCCTGAGCATCCTGGCACCACACCTCCTCTCATCCCGATACAAGAACACACAGACCCTCGCAGGTGTCCACGTGGTCCTTCTTCCCGCCTCCCTCTGTGCTTATCCTGGGTCAGGCCATTTCTGATCCTGAGTCTGGTCTATGGACCATGTCTGTGGCCAGGAGCCCACTGAGCCCCATGGAGCGAAGCTGGGGTGGGGATTGCAGGACAGCCTATGGGGCAGGTGGCCAGTCTTCCCCATGCCAGGCCTTCACCCCTTCTCTTTGTCTTTCCCCTGCTGCCTTCTGGGCCATGCAGCAGGAAGGCTCTCCCTCTACCTCCGGCTAGCTACATTTACAAAATCTGCTTTCCACAGTTGGCTCGTGTCTTTGCTGATAGCTCTGAAATGACGCATCATGTCAGTGAGTTCTTAGGGCCAAGTTTCTGCCAGAGCAAGCCACCCACTAGTCACACTTAGAGAGGGTGCACACTGGATAGCTCTCCAGGGGTCCCAGGCCCACAGGTGTCAGGGTCACTGACACCCCCTGCACAGCCACACACCCAGCCACTCTGATCAGAAGGACAGCAGCACACACGCTTGCAGCCTCCGGAGCTGCAAAGTCATGTTGTTACAGGCAGACACCCCAGGATGGCTTCAGGGGACCACTGCCGTGACATTGTCATACATGGTGTCGCACATGTGTGGAGTGTAGGGTCACAGAGTTGTGCACACTGCTTCCTCCTCCTTCCTGCCGCTACCCACCCTCCCCGCAAGGGCTCACTAGCTTCCTGGGATGGGGTGTGATGCCCATCCCTACCCCTACCCACATCCCTGATGAAGCCAAGGCTATCATGAGCCCTGACCTTCCCTCCCTCGGCCTGCCTTTTTGGTGACCCTCCTACTCACAAATCCTCCGATGGCCCTGTGCAACTCCGAAAAGTCCCCAACGGACCTGTGTGGCCTCAGGGAGCTCCCTGGGGCATCATAGTCAAGCTGAGCGACAATAACAGTTTCTTCTTTTGGGGCTTGAATTTCTTCACCTTTTTAATGGGGGCATGGACCTGGTGGCTCTAAGTCTTTTCTGGTACTCGTGATAGGGACAGCTATGATCGTGTGGTCCCTCTGGCATTTCCTGAGCCATGGGCTCCTTGGGGCCATCTGGCTCCTGAGTCTCTACTTAAACTTTAAGGCAAATACCTCTCACTAATGACTGGGCCCCCACTGACGTTTCCTGCGAAACAAAGCAGAGCCTGGCTGCGCCTCAGGCCTCACAGGGGCCATTCACGCAGGCCTGATACCTGGCTGTCTGCCAGGACCTGAGGAGGAGGCGCCCAGCTTAGAACCAAGGGGCCAGTAAGACTGACCTCTGGGGGCTTACCCAAGACTTCTATGAGCAACCCGCTGGCAAAAAGAACCTTCTAGAAAAGCTGCCGTGTAACTCAGACATGAGCTCAGGCAGGGTGTCTTAGCACCAGAGACAGTCATTGTTCTGGAGAAGCCAAGTGGCAGCCTCTCTTCCCCTTCTTGTTCCTGATCTTCTCAGACCCCTGGGGTTCTGGGGCAACACAGAAGTCAGTATGTCTCCCCAGAGCTCGGGAAAGGCCAGTCAGTTTGGAAATCTCCCAGGTCTGGTCAGGGTCACCACGGAGAGATTCGTGTACTTTCCAAAGGGCAGGTGTTGAGAGGGCACTGTGGACCAGGCTCAACGCAGGAACCCAGAGCAAATAAACCAAAGTGCACCCGGAGTAGCATCCGTGCAGGACGTTTAACGGTGTTCTCTGGGGAAAAAAAAATTCTGTGGTCAAGTAAGTTAGGAAAGCCTATTATATAATTCAGCAGGGCTGAACAAAGGCAGACTGGTTTCACGCTTGTGGGTTTTGGCAGAGCCCTTGTCAGGCCTTGTGCCGCAACTGGGATCCGGGGGGTGGGTGGGGAGATGGCGTGGGTCTCCCTTCCACCCTGCTCTCTTCTCCAAGCCTCCGGTGGGGTGGGAGACCTTGAGCAATGAGGCTTGAGGGGCACAAGGATTCCAGATAAAGCAGGGTGCCAGGGAATCTGCATTCCTGCAAGTTCTGCCAGGACATCACAGGGAAAACCACCGATTTTCTCTCAGGGCAACCAGAGGGATCTATTTAAAGCCAAACCCCAGAGGTCCTCCTCTGCTCAAAGCTCTCCTGTGGCTCCCTCTCGCTCAGGAGCAACCAAGTCCTCACAGAGTCGGTAAGGTCTACCCACCTTGCAGACACCCTCATCTCGGAAGCCGACCTAGTAAATATCCCCACGTGGGGCCCTTGTTGTGGGTGTTCCTTTTGCCCAGATCTTCCCCAGAGGGGCAACCCACCCCCCACCCCTTCCTTCTCATCCCCCTCACCCAGCCTGGTACCCCTGCTCTTCCAAGAGACCCCCTGAGAACCACAGCGGTTTCCACGGCGCTGGATGTTGGCTCCATGAGGCCGGGGCCGTGCTGTCTCGTGACTGTTCCCAGCACCGTGCACAGTGCTCAGCAGAGCTTGAGGGCAGGAGGTATGGGGGGGACTATTAAATGAATGGAGCCAGAGCAGCTCAGAGCCCCAATAAAGCTGGGGCGTGTGAGGCCAGGCAGCCCTGAGCAGCAGGGAACTCTTTTGCAGGTAGACTCTGGATAGGGCTCTCTGGTCTGAGGTCAGGACTGGCACCCAGGGAGGGGCTGGAGAGGTGGACAGAGGTGTCCGGGCTGAGGCTGTGGGGAGTGGCCCTGTGACAGCCGGGCTCTGTCACTGGCTCCAAGAGTCTTATCAGCGTCTATCCTTGGAGTACTCAGTGTTCCTGGTGATTCTTCCCAGAGGTCATGGCAGTGCTGACGAACTCTGCTGCCCCCAGATCCTGATGAGCTCAGAGGGTGTCCTGTGGCAGAGACCAGAAGGTTCTGAGGAACTGCAGCCAGGTGTGTTCTCTCCGCTGCACACTCCACTGACTCTGGCTTGGCCTGCAGGTGACCCCAGTGGGCAGCTAGGGGAAGGAGGGTTAGCTGGACCTGTTTGACTGACAGGTGCAGAGGAGTTACGGGGAGGGGTTGGGGCAGTGGTAGACCCTCCTCTCACCTCCTCTTCCGTAAGGTGGGGGAGGGCTGCCCAGGATTTTCATTGCGGTCCCCAGGGCTGTCTGATTCTGTGTCTTGCCTTCCCCAAAAATCGCCATGCTGGCTGTACCCCTGTGACTCTCTGCCATCATGCCAAGGCTGTGTTTGGGTGGCCTTGAGTAGCCCCCCTCAAGGACCATGTGAACTTGCACATGATGTCAGTGGTGGCCTTGTTCAGGAGTCCCAAGGAATTTTCTGACAAGCAAGGCTTTGGCTTTGGGCTCCCTGCCCAGTGAGTTGACATTAGGCCCCGAGCCTTGCTCTGAATGGCTCTGCCTGGTGGATAGACTGAGGGGACTGAGGTCCCTGGGCCACCCGTCCCGGCCTTCCGTGCTGGGTGTCACTCCCTGAGCAGTGTTTTGCTTCCCGGCACTCATATACACCCAGGCACACACAAGCGTGCATGTGTGAGTACGTGGGTACCACAAGGAAAGTCTGCCCACCATCTCTGCCCACCTGCCCTGCTTTTTTAAACCACCCTTTATTTAGAGCCTACTGTGCACCAGGCCTGCAGTTCAATCCTCATGGCAACCCTATACCCTAAGGTTGTGTTCCCCAAAGAGACATGTTGAAGTCCTAACCACCCCCTTCCTGACCCCATACCTGGGAATGTGACTTTATTCGGAAATAAGGTCTTTGCAAATATAATCACGTCAAATGAGATGGAACTGGATGAGGGTAGGCCCTGATCCCATGCCTGGTGTCCTTGTAAGAAGAGGGAAGTTTGGACACATAGAGAAGACAGCCACTTGAAGAAGGAAGCAGAGAGTGGAGTCATGTGGCCCAACGCTGAGGAACTTGGGGGCTGCCAGAAGCCTAAAGGGGCCATGGAGCGTCCTCCACTAGAGTCTTTAGAAGGAAAGTTGACCATGTCAACGCTTCAGCCTCTGACTTCAGGCCTCCAGAACTACGACGGAATAAATTTTTGTGGTTTTAAGCCACCCAGTTTGTAGTATTTTGTTACAGCAGTGCTAGGAAACTGGTATACCCAGTTTTCTGTTACGAATGCCACAGGATCTCCATTACATGAGGAAACAAGGCTCAGAGAGGTTAAGCTCTTGAACACAGTCACACAGCAAGTCAGTGTTATACCTGGGATTAGAACCCAGATCTGCACAGCTCCAGCCTTTCCCTTACGGACCCCAGAACTGTCACCTTCTTCCTTGCCTCCATTCCCTGACCTGCTAAAGCACACCACCCCCCAGCCCCTGGGGAGATCCCATGCCCTCCCTGCTGGTGGTCTCCTGTCTTCCTTGTTAGCTCCTAGACTGTTCCAGTGTCCTGGCTTCCCCAAGCTCCAGCCCTAACCTCCTTCCTTCTCTTTCCCAGCAGGCTTCAGGGGCACATCTCCCTATCCCCCCAACCCCTGGGTGCCACAGTGGCCTCAGTTAATGTGGGGATTCTGGTTGTCCCACAGCCCAGCACCCCACTGCTCTTCCTGCCACGTCACTGTGCTGTCCTGATCTCCCCGCAGCCGGATTCATTACTCACTGCTCCCTAGGTCTGAGCCACCCAGGCCTCTCTGTTCCCAGACCACTCCCTTTCCTGAAGGGGTTTCTTTGGGGGCTGACCCCTGCTGGGACCTCCATGCTCTCTCTTTGCCAAGGACCACTCCCCTGGGTCACTCAGCCTCCTGTCTTACCCCAGCTCCTCACCTGATGGCTATTAGACCAACTTGATGACACTGGCAGTTCCCCTTTCCTTATTCCCGTAGTCCCCTGACCCCAGCTCTGTCCTGCAGCTCTTGAATTCCTAAACATTGCTCAGATAGTAACTGGATACCAGCCCTCCCCCAAAAGGAGTATCCTGCTGGCCAGTGTCACCCTGTGCACATGTCCTTGAGCCCTGGCCCAGTCATCTGTCATACTTAGGGCTTTGTCCAATCTGCCCAGTTAAGTGCCTTCTCTGAGCACTCGGACTTCCAGACTCACAGAGTGATCCTCCCCAAGGGGAGCACCGACTGTACCCCTCACTGGCATATCAAGGCTCTAGTGTCCCCCCCTGCTTATAGGACAGAGGCCAAGTTTCTCTGTGCAGTCTGCGGGGCCTTTCCCACTACTATCCAGGCTCCCACGGGCAGCAACTTTCAGCCAGAGGAGGCCTGGGTTCTAGCCCTGTTGCTTTCTCTGAGATCAGGCCTTCCTGGGCTCCCAGCCCTACACCTGCTTTGGTCCCCCTGACCCTCTACCCTGGCCCAAGGGTGGAAGTTGCCACAGCCCAAAGCAAGCGCAAGTCTGTTTGGCCTCATTTGGTACAGGCCTGGCATGATTTGGCAAATTGAGTCGACCTGGTTGGGAGAGGGAAGGAGAGCAAGGCCACCATTTGCCCAATGCACTCCCCTCTCCTGAACCTGCAGAAGTTTGCACAGAGGGGTCATCGGAGTCCCTGTGTCCATGTGCCCCAGTAGGGCACCAGCACACACACGGGGCCACAGTTCATGTCCCTGCCCCCCCCCCCATACTGACCCCTGTCACACACACAAGCCTGACTTCCTGGCTGGCGCCCAAGATCCTGTACTGGGGGCTTTCTTCCCCCAGAAGGCCCCAGGCCTGGCCCAGGAGAGCCTGGAAGCTCCAGGCCTCCACCATGATGGTGCCATAAACCGTGACTCCCTAATCCTCAGGGGGGACGGCCCCGAGGCCAGTTCAGTGTCACATCTAAGACCGCTCCAGTGTGACTGGACCCCCGTCACCCACAGCAGTCACTTGCTTCATAACACACCCTTCACTGGTTGCTTTCCCTTCTCTGTTTCACTTTCCTTCTCCCTATGCTGTTTTCCAGAATCACCTCCCAAATAAATGAGTTACCCCTGAATCTGTCCTCAGGGTCAGTTTCTGGAAGAATCTACAGAGAAATACGCAGGCGTACACACACGGCCAGCCATACCCAGACGTGCGCACACACAGACACACGCACACACCCTCAGTCACAATGCAGACAAACACACACCCAGCTATGCACACACCTGTGTCCAGTGCCCTAGAGAGGGGACTAGACTCAACTGACAAGATCTTCCCTCCGGGAGCCATGGAAGTGGAGAATCTGGCCTGAGGGAATCTGAGCGGCCTGAGCCCTGTGGGGGCCTGAGGGAAAGTAGCTGTTTGTTCGTTCTGCTCAGGGAAGATGAGGGCATTTGAACAAAGGGTAGAGGGTAGGAGTTGCCCTGAGGGGCTGTACAGGCAGAGGGAACAGTGTAGACCCAGCACAAGGCTGGGGAGGGTCTGGCCCATGAGGTGCGGTGGGGTGTGCAGCGAGCCTGGAGCAGGGGAGGGCAGAGACGCTGTGGGGAGCCTGGCTTTATTCTGAGGGCAGGGAGCCATGGAAGGGTTTAATGTGAGGGAGCATAGGGCCAGCCCCAGAGAATACAGACTGCCAAGTGTAATCATCCCACATCTTCGCCAAACCCCTTCTCGCCCTGCCACAAGGAACAGAAGACAAGCCCCGTCCTCTCTGGAACTCAGTATCTCCCCTGCATGGGGTGGCTGCTCTGGCCCTGAGTGTATGACTGACCCGTAGGGGGTGAACCTACCCGGAACCTGAGGATGACTCACCACAGAAGGTCTTTGTCCCCTGGGTGGACCTCTGGGCTCCTGGCCATTGCGGTGGGAGTGGCTGGCCCTCCATTACGCGGTCAACTAGGCAGTGGAGGTGAGTCCTCACCAGTCAGGCCTGTCCCTGCTCACCTCAGCCTGGAGGAGCTGTGGCTCTCTTCCAACCCAGCCCTTCTTCTTCTGGGGCCTGCGATGCCATTTCTCTGTGGAAGACCTGCTTGTTCTTCAAGTCTGCTTCCCCACCCACCTCCTCCTGGAAGCGCCCATCTTGTCAACAGAGGGACACCCCAGGGCTGAGCTGGAGCCCCTGGGATGATACTCATGGACCTTAGCCTACTTGATGGTTCCTTCCCTCTCTGAGTCCTCTGAGGAGCCAGGCACAAGGGCTATTATACGCCTGACTCTGCATAATGTGGTGATGCCAGAAGAGGGCTAGGCACACAGCAGGCACTTGATAGATGCTTGTAGAACTGAGTTACCTGCTTCCCAACCTGACAGCAAGTCCCTCCATGAGTCCAAGCATCACCGGGGGCCTTGAAAGGATTTGCTGGTGAATCACTCAGGCCCAAGTGACCCCAAGGACTGAGCTGTCAAAGTCTGGGTGACATTTCCCCCTGTGACCAGCAGAGGTGGGGTTCCTGCTCTCCTGGAGCTCATAAACCCCGGGGGAGATGCACGAGAAAGCAATGGCACACAAGCCCGAGGGGGATGGAAGGAGGAGAGAGTCAGAAGGCATGTTTCTGAGGAATTACTGTTCAGGCGGAGGCCTGAGGGTCCAGGCCTGAGACAGGCATGATCTCGGGGAAGGTAGGTCGGGCAGAAGGAACAGCCAGTGCAAAGCCCCAGAGGGGTCTGAGCTTGGAGTCTGGGGGGCCAATGTGGCATGACGAGGAAGGGGTGACCGAGGAGGCCTGCCTAGGTGTGCCCCCAGCCCATTGCCTTGGGGAGTCCGCCCAACCACATATACCCACTGAGACCAGAAGGGCTTTAGAAGTCCCCTATGGATGTCCTTACTGGACAATGGGGAAACTGAGGTCCGAGATGGGACCACAGAGTAAGTTAGGGTCAGAGTTGAGACTTGTCTAGTCTTGGGTCCCTGGCCAGAGCATCGGAGATGGGTGAGAGCTCCCCTGGAGGGCAGGGCTGTCCAGGCCCCCACTGTGCCCAGGGCTTCTTGGTAGGTACCAGGACCATCACAGAAGAATTACCCAGACCCATGGAGTCAGGCTTTGTAGCTGACCTAGGAATAGGCATCTAAACCAGCTGCATCCTGGATTCTGGAAACCCTGAGTCCTACGCCCCAGGAGCAGGCTCACCCCCTTGGATGACCTGCTGAGAGAGGTTTCTATAGCCCACCTTTCACACTGATGGGTGGTGGAGGGGGTCAGGAAACCGCAGGGCACACTGGGACTTAGTCCTGAGTCTCAGTTCTCAGTGTGACTTGGTGTCAACTGGTCCATCCTCAAAATATTAATTTTATATTAAAAGGACATTAAAAGAGAAGCAGACAGTAAATTTACTTGCCCATTTACAATAAAACACAAGACAACAAAGGACTTTCTAATGTGGGGTTGGCCACTCTGGGACACTTTGGGTCCCCATCTCTGCTGTTGGGGATCAAAGTCTTTTTTTTTTTTTTTTTGCCCCCCAGAGAGGGAGTGAGGGAGGGGCAGAGGGAGAGGGAGAGAGAGACTCTCAAGCGGACTCACACCCAGCACCGAGCCTGACGTGGGGTTTGATCTCACAACTCTGAGATCCTGACCTGAGCTGAAATCAAGTCAGACACAAGCGATGGAGCCACCCAGGCACCCTCAGGAGTGAAAGTCCTGAGGCCCTTTTTAGTTCATCTGAGATCCGAACTATTTCAGCATTCTTAGTTCTCAGGTTCTAATCCTCGCTTCCCACTTACTCTGTACCTCAGTTTCTCCACCAGTAAAATGGGCAAAATGCTGTATCGCTCCTGGGGTTGGGGCTAAGACTTCATGTGACATGTGGTGTGGAGTGACTCTGTGGTAAATTAAAGTTGTCAGTTGCTTTCTTGGTCAGCCCTTCCCTTGCACCACAATTCAGGATCCCCTGGAGGAAGGAAATCCAATTATCCTCTGATTCTCAGTTGTCTGGCTCCATCTTCTCACTCCAAATGCTCTGGGGTTAGCCAGCAAAGTCCTGCTATGGGGCGCGAGGGGGCTGTGGCTTGCGTCTTACTGTCTTGGTCCACATCCCGAGGGTTGGGCTGGTGTCTCCCACCACCCTGCCGGATTTTCCCGCTTCTCTCCCACAGCTGGGCAGTGGGGCATGGGTACAAAGAGTTCCCTTGGCTACTGTGGACTGAACCTATGTTCCTCACCACCAGAAGACTGAAGTTTAAGAGGCTCAGTGACTTGCCTAAGACCATAGAGCCAATTCGCAGCCCAAGGCTGTGCTGTCCAGTACCACGGCCACTAGGTAATACGCCTGTTACATTTAAATTAATGAAAATTAAATACAATTAAAAATTCAGTTGTGTAGGCCCAGGAGCCACATTTCAAGGGTTCGATAGTCACATGTAACCAAGGGCTACTGTATTCGATAGTGTAGTTAGAGAACATTCCCATCATCATAGAAAGTTCTCTCAGTCCCTCTGGTTTAGGGCAGTCTTGGCCCAAGGACTCACCTGGGGAGCTCTTAGACACCAGTGCTGGGTCCACCTGCAGAGCTTCTAAACAGCAGCGGGCGCTGAATATTGTTGCTCAGAAGCCCTGTCCGAATGATCTACCAGGAAGGTTCTCAGGTTTGAGTTCAGACCTTTTACGGCATTTGCAACCCACCCCAGCCCCCCTAGGGAGGGAGCCAAGGCCAACGGACCTCAGCTTTGTGGGATTTATTCTATCCCAGCTGGGCTTTTTTGGCCCCTTCCCTTTTTCCTGGACAAGGCAAAACCATCCCCCAAGGGGTTGCTTGGGGTTATGGGAGGGAGGACACTGGTCACGCTCATGGGATGTGGGTAGAAGGACTCAGCACACAGAGGCTTCCCCATCTGACTTGAGTGGATGGTTAAGGTGTGGTCACCAACCAGCTCTGTTTCTTCACACCTCCTGGAAACTGGTCCCAGATTCATTGACATCACTGCCCCCCCACGAATCGCCATAGCAGCTCTAGACATGCCGTTCACTGTTTGCAATATGGAAGGACAGGCTCAAGGTGGACATTCACCCAAAGGGATGCCCCTGTGTGGGCTTCTTCTTCTTCTTTTTTTTATTTAAAGATTTTATTTATTTATTTGACAGAGAGAGATCACAAGTAGGCAGAGAGGCAGGCAGAGAGAGAGGGAAGCAGGCTCCCCGCTGAGCAGACACCCCGATGCGGGACTCGATCCCAGGACCCTGAGATCATGACCTGAGCCGAAGGCAGTGGCTTAACCCCCTGAGCCACCCAGGCGCCCCCAGTGTGGGCTTCTTACCAGAGTGGCCAGTGCTTTTGGATGGAGAAGGAGGGCTGAGGAAGGATAAAGGCTTGGGCTTAGACTCCTCCCTGCTTGGGGTTCAGCCTGTCTTTAGAGAAGTTTGGCCAGCAGGGGCAGGCACACTATTTCCACAGCGGGTATGACGGAGGCCCAGAATTGCCATGGGATTTCCCTCCGACAGACATCACTCCCACAAGAGGAAGTCCTGACATCATAGCCTCATCTGTGAGAGGGCTCTTTTGGCTCCTCTCAGCCCTGGGAGGGGACATGTGGCCAGTCCCTTGACCCACTGAGCCCGATCCCCATGATTCTTGTCAATGTGTGTGTGACCTTGCAGTCTAGCCCTACTTCTGAGGCCACCTGCTTTATCCCTGCTCTCCCGATGCTCCGCATTTAACCCTGCCACCAGACCTTTGCCTAGTCTATTCCCTGCACTGGAATTGTCCTGTGTGTCCGAACCCCCCACCCCACCCAATTAAAGCTCAGGTTTCCCTGTCCTCACAGAGAAGCTTTTCCTGATTACTCTAATCCCTTCCCCTTCTCTCCCACTGAGAACAAGTCCTGCCCTTCAGAGGCTCTGTAACCATCCATGAGCAATCTTGTCATGATTCATTGATTTCACTGGCAGATATTTACTGTGAGCCCACTCTGTCTGGGCCCCGTGCTGGGTGCAGGAATATAGTCACATCCTTTCCCTGGAGCTGATGTTCTACGAGGGGAGAAGATAACAACCCAAGAAGTCCGATGTGTCGTATGGCAAAGTCACTGGTGAAAAATAAAGCAGGGAGAGGGAAGGAGGGTTGGCGTTTTAAGTAGGGTGGCCGGGGGACGCCTGGGTGGCTCAGTTGGTTGAGCAGCTGCCTTCGGCTCAGGTCATGATCCCAGCGTCCTGGGATTGAGTCCCACATCGTCGGGCTCCTTGCTCAGCAGGGAGCCTGCTTCTCCCTCTGCCTCTGCCTGCCATTCTGTCTGCCTGTGCTCACTCCCCCCCCCCCCGCTCTCTCTGATAAATAAATAAAATCTTTAAAAAAAAAAAAAAAAGTAGGGTGGCCGGGAAAACCACAATGAGAAGGTGACATAGGAACAAATTCTCGATGGGAGTGCTAGGGTGAGCCAAGTGGACACAGAGACCGTAGCCAGTGCAAAAGCCCCGAGATGGGAGTGTGCCTCGCACATTCTTATTCCAGGAACAGCAAGAAGGCCCATGTGGCTGCAGCAGAGGCAGCCCAGGGAACAGAGGTGGGAGCAGAGGCATAGAGGTATCAGCTAGACGGTTGGAGCAGAGAAGACATGTGATGTTACTGAAGTCAGATGAAAAAGTCAAATGTGTTAAGTGGCAGCTCCGTATCAAGCTCGTACATTAATTAGTGGCTCATGGAATCCCTCCTCCCCCACTGTGGCAGATAGATTATGATTATAATCAAGGACATGGAGGCTCAGAGATATGGCGTGACTCCTGCTAGATCACCCAGCTTAGAGATGGCGGGGTCTGGGCTTGTCCCAAGATGTGTCTGACCCTGGGACAAGCCCTGAGCTGCCATGCTCAGAGTTTCAAGCCCAGGCCACAGTGCAGGGCCGGGTGATAGAATAGATGGGGCTTTCCAGGGGCAGGTTGGATTGGGCTATGTGGATGGGCGTGATCCCTGCCTTTCCGCCTTCTTTCTCTGCTTCACCCTGAGGTGACATTGGCTCTTGGGCAGGGGGTCTGCAAGTGATGAAAGGGAGAGAGTCTCTTGCAGGGGTGCCTACCCATGGGCTGTATACCAGGATAGAAACATTCCTGCCACAAGGGGGTTTGAAAAAGCTCTCTTCCAGCCCCCCTCAACATGGAGGTCCCCCCAACATGGAGGCCAACAATGTTGGCTCTTCCAACATTGAGCATACTCATCCCCAATATGAGGGACTTAGATAGAAACGAAGTCCAATCGGATGGAGGTGGCACAGGGTAGGGGCTGCTCAGTCAGAAGGTGGAGGCCCTAGTCTTTGTTTATACAGGTTGTGTGGATCATGGCTTGTCTCCGTGGCGTTGGGAGAATGTGGTGTTGCAATTTTTGGAGAATACATGAGCAAGAACGGGTGGGGCATCCCCAGCTCTTCTTCTGTGGGTAAGGATAGAAGATAGTGGGATCTGGAAAGACTTAGGAGAATGAGTAAAATCTTCTAGTGCCTGTTACGTTGAGCGAGCTCAACATTTGAAAATCATTTTACCAAAGGGTTTCCCTAAATTTGGTTTTGTAGCTTATGAGCTCCAACAGACCAGGGATATTTCACAACTAAAATTATACAAACAAAAGAAAAAGACAAAACGAAACCAAAAACACTACCAATAATAGCAAGAAAAGAATTCTAAGTTTAATGGATATATTTTTCTGTATTTTTTTTTCTTCCTTAACTTTTTTTAAAAAAAGATTTTATTTATTTGACAGACAGAGACCACAAGTAGGCAGAGAGGCAGACAGAGAGAGAGGAAGGGAAGCAGGCTCGATCCCAGGATCCCAGGATCCCAGGGTCATGACCCGAGCCGAAGGCAGAGGCTTTAACCCACTTTAACCCACTGAGCCACCCACTTTAAGTGTTTAGACAGCAGGCAAGAGAATCACTGAATAAGTTGTGAATGTTGGGGGGAAGACTTGAAAATCATTCTTTGAACAGTGTGGCACAACCTCAGGGCGTGTAAATGATACAACACTTGTTTCAAGGAGAATTTCAGTGTCTGAGTTAAATGAGCCTGAACACTTGTAATGTGAAAAAACCAATTCTGTGCCAAATCACAGAGAAGATGGGATTAAATGTATCTGTTTCTTCTGTCTGGCCCCAGACTTTCCAGATCCAAAAGAGAGACCCATTCCTCTACACGCCAGCTACCCACCTGTGCCAGGTTCTGAATCTGCTCTGGTTTGGAGACCCATGGAGATACCATCTTAGGTCTCGGGATGTAGTGAGAAATCTCTGGGCCTGGCCAGATCCTAATCAGTGTTGGAGTGTGGCCAAACTGGCCTGTCCAGGGAGGCAACAGCTTCCTGAATATTGCAAAACATCCGGTCCAGGTCAGTTCCAGGTTGGGAAGATGCCCAGAACAGGGTAAAAGGTCTGAACAAGGACTGCCTGGGTGTTCCAACAACATAAAATGAGCAGGGATGGCCCCTGGTGGCCAGGCCCTTAGAATGTCTCCTTTTTATCTTCTCTTATTTTTTATTTTAATTCCAGTATAGTTAACATACAGTGTTACATACAGCAGTTATGAATAGTTAACCTACCCTGTTACATACAGTGGTGATGTAGAGTTAACATACAGTGTTTGTTTCAGCAGTTCTACATGTGATTCAGCAATTCTACATGTCGTGTAGTGCTCATCACAGTAAGTGTACTCTTAATCCCCTTTATCTATTTTATCCCTCTCCCCACCCACCTTCTCTCAGATAACAACCATCAGTTAGTTCTCCATATAGTTAAGAGTCTTTTTTTTTTTTTTTTTTGGTCTCTTTTTTTCTTTGTTCATTTTTCTTAATTTCCACATATGAGTGAAATCATATGGTATTTGTCTTTCTCTGTCTGGCTTATTTCATTTAGGATTACACTCTCTAGACCTATCCCATGCTGTTGGAAATGGCAAGATTTCATTCTTTTTTATGGCCAAGGATATATATACACACATCCACACCACATCTTCTCTGTCCATTCATCTACTGATGGATACCTGGGTTGCTTCCATAATTCGACTTTTGTAAATAATGCTGCCATAAACAAAGGGAGGCATATATCTTTTTGAGTTAGTGTTTTCCTGTTCTTTGGGTAAATGTCCAATAGTGGAATTATGGGATCATAGGGTAGTTTTGATGAGGGAACAGAAGGCTGCCCAAGGACAAAGCAAAAGCTGACATCCTCCAACTACCCCCTTTACCCTGAGTGGGACATATGTGACATTCTTTAGGAATCTCCCACCCATTTAATGTTCATACCTTGCTAGAGGGCAAAACAACTTTGGCAATGGCAAGGCCTCTGGTATCTGGTATCTTTGTAGGTCCTCTTTAGCATATGAAAGTTCTATTGAAACCTCCCTTTTCCTTACTTCACCCACCCCAGGGGTACAAAACCTGGCATCCCTCACAACCTGGGGCAGCCGCTCTTCCTGCCCACGGGTCCTGTCCCCGTGCTTTAATAAACCACCATTTTGCACCAAAGATGTCTCAAGAATTCTTTCCGGACCTCACCCCACCGAACCTCACCTATACTCTAGAACTTCATCAATTTTATTTTTAATTTTTTGAGGAAACCTCATACTGTTTTTCACAGTGGCTTCTCCAGTTTGCCTTCCCACCCACAGGGCATGAGGGCTCTTTTTTCTCTGCATCCTTGCGAGCACTTGTTGTTTCTTGTGTTTTTTATTTTAGCCATTCTGACAGCTCTGAGGTGGTATCTCATCTTGGCTTTAATTTGCATTTCCCTGATGATGAATGATGTTGAGCATCTTTTCTTTTCTTTTTTTTAAGATTTTATTTATTTTTCAGAGAGAGAGAGGGAGAGAGAGCGAGCACAAGCAGACAGAATGGCAGGCAGAGGCAGAGGGAGAAGCAGGCTCCCTGCTGAGCAAAGAACCCAATGAGGGACTCGATCCCAGGACGCTAGGATCATGACCTGAGCCGAAGGTAGCTGCTTAACCAACTGAGCCACCCAGGCGCCCCTGTTGAGCATCTTTTCACGGGTCTGTTGGCCATCTGGATGTCTTCTCTGGAGAAATGTCCATGTCTTTTTTTTTTTTTTTCCATCAGAGAGAGAGAGCTCGCGCACAAGCATGGGGAGCGTCAGGCAGAGGGAGAAGCAGGCTCCCTGCTGAGTAAAGAGCCAGATGAAGACTCAATCCCAGGACCCCAGGATCATCAGGAGCTGAAGGCAGATGCCTAACCAGCTGAGCCATCCAGGCATCCCAGAAATGTCCATGTCTTCTGCCCATTTTTAATTGGATTATTTGCATTTTTGGTGTTGAGTTGTATAAGCTCCTTATATATTTTGGACACTAACCCCTTAGCAGATAGTCATTTGCAAATATCTTTTCCCATTCAGTAGGTTGTCTTCTGCCTTCTTTAATTACTTTCTTTGCTGTGTAGAAGCTCTTTAACTGGATGTAGTCCCAATAGTTTAATTTTGCTTTTGGCTCCCTTGCCTCAGGAGACATATCTGGAAATGTCTCCTTTTCTTTTAAACATGTCATTTATAACCACTTCTCAGGGCCGAGGGTTCTGGAGAGGCCCAGGCTGCCTCACACTTCTCTGTATTACAAATGGGTAAACTGAGGCCTGGGCAGAGGTATTTCCCCTCAAGGTCACAGGTCACACAAGGAGGCAGGACAATAACAGAATAGAACCTAGGTTTCTCCATCCATGGAGAATCCCACGGATGTCATTCCAAGTGACTGGTGTTCTTTCAAATCGACACTTGTTTTAAGTTCGGAGGAGCGGACCATTTAAACTATCTCCGAGGGGTGACTAATTGGCCCGTAAGGCATTGGGCGACTACCTAGTTTCAAGGGCCCTTTAAGAGAACGCCCAAAGAATGACGCACGTGTCCTCCACTTCCGGGATCCTTGAGGCCTTTCCAACGCGTGGTTAATCCCGCCCCGCTCTCAAGGTATCTTGGGAAAAGTAGTTCCACTTTCCTACATACCCTAGGTGGTGGCTGTCTTGAAACTGCATTTCCCAGAAGGCTGTGCTCGTGGCCTCGTAAACGGAGCTAGGGGTGGGCGGTGTGAACACCTCATCCTGCGTTTTATCATTTCTCAGGGGATTAGTGACAGTGGACGGAGATCTTTGGCCGCTACGTCCGTGGGCTGCTGGCCTAGCGGAGCTGTGCGCGGAGGCCGTGGAATCCGCCACACAGCTCTGCTTCCGGCCTGGGGTCAAAAAGCCGACGCGCAGCGTCTCCTTTAATCGCCGTGAGCGGGGCGTGGCGACGCGACCCGCGTTGCTATTGGCGGCGGTTGGGGGCGCGGAAACTGAACCGGCCGCAACGGCCGACGCAGCTTTCTCCAGCGCCTTGGGCGCCCCCGACCTGCCATGGCTGCACCTTGCCCTGTAAGTTCTCGCCGGCGGTGTTTGCCCGGCCTTAGTCTCCCCATTGGGACTGTAGGCGCCTGGCCCGAGCGATGGCTGCGAGGGGGCGAGTGGGACGCCGGGTTCCAAGCCAGTCTTCTCCAGCCGCTTGACAGTCTGTGCAGGGGTCGCTTGGTCGGGACACGTAGTGAGCACCTCCTGCGCGCCAGACCCTTTGCGGACTGCCGCGGCGGACCACCAAGTCCCTGCTCCCTGGATTCGCATCCTAGCTGAGGAGACGCTAGTACTAGTACGTTTCGACTGGAGGTCGGGCCGGAGGCCAGCTCCGGGCCTCACTGGCCTGAGTCTCATCATCCTGAGCAGTGGGTGGCTGGTCGGGGCTTTTTTGAGCGAACACTTGCTCGGACCGGACAGCTCAGGTGTGCATTGTGTTCTGGGCTGGGCGCCCCGAGTCCCAGGTTCCTCCAGAGGGAAGCACTCCCAGACCCCTCTTTTTGAGAGATTGTGTAAACATGTCTGGTCTTTGGGCTGGGTTGAGAGTCAGGAAGATCAGATGGTCCTCTGTAGAGCGGAACGCCTAGACTTAGGATCCAGGCTTTGTTTTTTTTTAAAGATTTTATTTATTTATTTATTTTTTATTTTTTTTTTTTTTTAAGATTTTATTTATTTGACAGAGAGAAATCACAAGTAGGCAGTCAGAGAGGCAGGCAGAGAGAGAGGAAGGGAAGCAGGCCCCCTGCTGAGCAGAGAGCCCGATGTGGGACTCGATCCCAGGACCCTGAGATCATGACCTGAGCCGAAGGCAGCGGCTTAACCCACTGAGCCACCCAGGCGTCCCAAGATTTTATTTATTTATTTGACAGATAGAGAGATCACAAGCAGGCAGAGAGGCAGGCGGGGGTGGGGGGGGGGAGCAGGCTCCCTGCTGAGCAGAGAGCCTGATGCAGGACTCGATCCCAGGACTCTGGGATCATGACCTAAGCTGAAGGCAGCGGCTTAACCCACTGAGCCACCCAGGCGCCCAGGATCCAGGCTTTTTGATCCCTATTCTAGCCCTTTCCACAAATCCCTCCCCACTTCTTTCCATATATAAACCACCTTTGGGGAGATGAGGAACCATAGAGCCTGGTGGGATGAGGAGTTGGGAAGGGTGTTGGGCGGTCTCAGGAGTCCCCTGGTCAGAGGTAGAACTGAACTTACCTAGAGGTGGACATTATCTTATTCTTGTTCTCCCAAGACGTTCAGATGTAGCAGTTGCTGCTCTGTTGGGGGCCCTCTCCCAGCTGCCACTCCCTTGAATGGGGGACTGGGGCAGGTGTGTTGGGGGTGGAGCTGGGCACAGGGCCCTGAGGGCCTTTGTTCTGGTTACAGCTCTGTGAGGTGGCATCAGTCTTACTCTGTTCCCAAGGACATTTTCTTTCTTTCTTTTTTTTTTTTTTTTACCAAGAAGAGGTTTTGCTGGGCTCCATGGTGTGCCCAGAATGCTTCTGATATTTAGGGAAGGGGAGATGTTTGCATGGCAGGACTGTGACTCTTCAAGTACTAAGAGAAGCTGCTGTTGGGTGGTAAGAGTCTCTAGAATATTTTCTCCATGTCTTCCTAAGCTGTGTCCTGAACAGCTGCTTCCTTGACCTCAGTAGAATGGTGGCACTGCCCCTTGGGGCCTGTCCAGGCTGACCTTTGGATTCATTGGCCAACACTGGCTACCAGTGAGATTGAAAGTGCAGAATCTGATTCCCGAAATGGGAGTTGCTGAAAGGTCCCCATTTCTTCTTCATTCTCTTAGAAACATTGCTTTGTTGAAATACTCACATGTCTTAAAATTCACCTTTTTTTTTTTTTAAAGATTTTATTTATTTATATGACAGAGACAGTGAGAGAGGGAACACAAGCAGGGGGAGTGGGAGAGGGAGAAGCAGGCTTCCCGCCGAGCAGGGAGCCCAACATGGGGCTTGATCCTAGGACCTTGGGATCATGAGCCAAAGGCAGACACTCAAACACTGAGCCACCCAGGTGGCCCAGATTTTTATTATTTTATTTTATGATTTTTAAAAGATTTTCTTTATTCATTTGAGAGGGGGAGAGGCAGGCAGAGGATGGGGAGTAGCAGACTCACAGCTGAGCAGGGAGCCGGACATGGGGCTCTATCCCAGGACCTGGAGATCATGACCTGAGCCAAAGGCAGACGCTCTACCATCTGAGCCACCCACGCACCCCACGATAGATTTTTATATATTGATCTTGCAACCTTGCTTAACTGGTTTATTAGCTCTATTAGTTTTTTAGCTATATGTTAGTTATAGTTACTTAGCTATATGAAAATCCTAAGGAGTTTTATATATAGGATCGTGTCTTGAGCATTTTTGAACCCTCCTGGCTGTTTGGAAGAGTCTTGACCCCTGGGGAAGCTCCTTCTTCATTCAAGTTTCACACATTTGACCCTGGCTTTCCAACAGGAGGACCCCTCGCTGGAGAGGCATTTTAAGGGCCACCGAGATGCAGTTACCTCCGTGGACTTCAGTCTCAATACGAAGCAATTGGGTAAGAGGAGGCATCTTTTCCTAGGCGCTAGGTTATGCGCCGAGAAGGCGGAGTCTCTAGCTGGGAGGTGTGGTGTGAGGGGAGTAGGACACTGTGAGGACCCAGGTGGTTTGTCTAAATCTGCATCTGGCTTCAGCTGGTCACTGTCTGGGTGCTGGGCTCGGTGTCTCTGTGAACTGCATTCTGCATGCAGAGTGTGAGACTCAAGAGAGTCTGGGGGCCTTGACAAGGGCACGTAGCCTTGGGAGGGGGGCCCAGGGTCTGGGCTTTTCACTGCATATACCCCAGCCATCTCTTGGATCTGGCTGGTGGAATGGCCCTAAACAATGGCTCCGTTTCCTTGGGTCCTCAAGTCTGTTGTCCACAGCAGTATGGGGGCATCCAGTGAGAAGGGCGAAGAGCAGAGCCGCATACTCCCTACCCTTGTGCAGCAGCTGAGTACTCCTGCTTCTTGGTCGCTTGGGGGTTCTTATACAGCGTCATGGCTGCCGTTTTCTTATTTGTTTGTTTCTTTTTTTTAATGCATTTTTTTTCTTTTTAAGATTTTACTTATTTATTTATTTGAGAGCGTGAAAGAGCACGGGTGTGCATGTGTGAACAAGTGGAGGGGAAGGAAAGAGGGAGAGGGAGAAGCAGACTCCCGGCTAAGAAGGGAGTCCAGGACCCTGGGATCCAGGACCCTGGGATCGTGACCTGAGTTGAAGGCAGGGACTTAACGACTGAGTCACCCAGGTGCCCCTGCTTTCTTTCTATGGACAAGACTCCCCCTTCATCCCATGGTCAGGGTCCCCTGCCAGAGGCTGCTGGTCACTATAGATGAAGAACAAATGAAGTCATTTGATCTATCTTGGGGAATCTCTAGGTTTCTGACTAACTTGGCCCCTCTCAATGGTAGAAGGCCATTGGGTTGGGCTGGTAGGAATTGCTGTTTACTACCCTTAGGGTGTGACTATGTGGTCCCCACGGGGGATGAGTTTTGTCAGAGGCCTGCTGGGTTGCAGCCTCGGGCTGGCATGTGAAGGGCATCTCTTGGCTTCACTCCCCTGTTGCTGCTCGGGCTTGCTGCTTGGAGAGCTGACAGCCCATCGATGCTCCAAACCCAGGCTTAGCAGTCGCTGGAAGTGTGATGTGTCTCCTGTCCCCTCACCCCATCGTCCTGCTCAGAGGCTCGTGGCCCACCAGAGCTGAGGGTCACAGCATCCCTCCTTCCTCAGCCAGTGGCTCCATGGACTCATGCCTCATGGTCTGGCACATGAAGCCCCAGTCACGCGCCTACCGCTTTGCGGGCCACAAGGATGCTGTCACCTGTGTGAACTTCTCCCCTTCGGGACACCTGCTGGCCTCCGGCTCCCGAGACAAGACCGTCCGGATCTGGATACCCAATGTGTGAGTTACAGACTTGGAAGGGCTTATCTGAGCCTGCGGCCCTGGTGCCAGAGCTGTCCCCACTCAGGTCCCACCCTGGCTCTGGACTTGTCTCGGTGGGCATCTGCCCGACTTCTGAAGAGGGGCCGTCAGAAGCTGGGGCTCTGGTTGGGGCCCTCCCCGCCGGGTCAGGAGAGGGATTCGGGGCTTACCACTGCCATCCCGCCAGGGCTCCCATCTGATGCTGCTCATGCATGGCAGGGTGGGTGGTGGTTCTGGCCTTCCTTGTCGGGGGGCTGGGGCGGCAGGCCTGCACTGACGTCGGGAGGGGCCCCTGTGGGGTGGGGAGAGCATCGATGTGCTCACGGGCCCTCTGGTCACCGCTCTGGGTTTCCTGAGTCGAAGTACTCGTGCCCGCAGCAAAGGCGAGTCTACCGTGTTTCGTGCCCACACGGCCACAGTGAGGAGTGTCCACTTCTGCAGCGACGGCCAGTCTTTCGTGACGGCCTCCGATGACAAAACGGTGAAGGTGTGGTCAACTCATCGCCAGAAATTCCTGTTCTCCCTGAGCCAGCACATCAACTGGGTCCGCTGTGCCAGGTGAGCCTCGTCCTGGCCCAGGTCCCTTGGAGGGACTCCGGCCTTGAAGGGCCCTGAGGCGCTGCTGAGCGCCCGTGTAGCATGACCTTGGGCACACTAGTTCCTCTTCCATATTCCCGAGCCTCAGTTTCCTTATGGGTGAAATGGGAGCAGAGAAGTTGTCACTTTGTGAATTGTCGAGGAGCTTCTAGCTCACACGTGGCAAGTGAGTTCATTGCCAGCCACGACTGAGTGTGTCACATCTGGGCTGATGTGGCTGGAAGCACGTCAGCAGGGGCTGTTTTGGAGCAAGAGCGACAAGGTGATGTCGCTTCTACCTCACTACGATTTCTGTTCCCTTTTCACGGCAGTCCTGCAGGCCACATGGTGTCATTCCCACTTTGCGGATGAGGACTGGGAGGCTCAGGACAGCGCAGTATCTTGCCCCTGGGCGCTCGCTGGGTTAGTGGCAGAGCTGGGATTTGAACCTGCGGTCTACCGCTCAGAAGTTGATTTTGCTTGAGCTGCTGGATGGGGGTCGAGGCTTCTGAGGAGGCTGGTCTGGAGGCTGGTTCTCCCTTTGCTGTGGTGGGGCAGTGCTGTGGGGATGGGGGCCAAGTCACCCAGAGGACATTTCAGGGGCCAAGGATCGTGGGTGTAGATGAGCCCGCTTTTAGGTATTCTGATCCTTTCTCTGTAGATCTCTGCGCTCCAGAGGAAGAGGTTGGGAGGGCTGGGGACTCTGGGAAACAAAGGGAGTCGGAGATCAGGGCCTATTACAGTGTTCTTCTGGAGACCCCACGCAAGTTACTTCTTCTCAGGGCACCTTTGTCCTGGGAGGTCTCTGACTGCTCCGAGAGGCCTCACCATTGGGCTCCTGAGAATAGGAGTCAGGCCAGCAAACAAGTGTGGAACCTACACCAGCCTTCGTGGGTGGGTCCCTAGGACCTCCACACACTTTTGTCCTTAGATGGTGCTCCAAGTCAAAAGTGAACTCAGGGGTCCTGGGAACAGGATAACGATGCTGATGGTGGCTTCGGGACACCTTCATGCTAATAGCATCAGCCATCAGCACACACTTTGCCACATGCCATGTGCAGTGCTGGGGGCCTCATGTGAGCGACGCTGCTCCCCGCTCCCCACGAGGTAGGTCCCGTTCTTACCCATCTCCCAGAGGGAAAGCCGCTTGCCTGGGATTGCTCAGGACCGGAGCAGGGCTCATTGCTTTGGCTGGTTCTGGAATCAGGGGATGGGCAGGGCAGGAAGGTGGCTGTGGAGGACAGCTGCCGCGTCCACAGTGGTGATGTGACTTGTGCTCTGCCTGGTTCAGGTTCTCCCCTGACGGGCGGCTCATCGTGTCTGCCAGCGATGACAAGACTGTCAAGCTGTGGGACAAGACGAGCCGGGAGTGTGTCCACTCTTACTGTGAGCATGGCAGGTAAGTCACTGGACGCTCTCATCCTCCTGCAGGTGTTCAGGAAGAGCATGGACCTAGGGACAAAGGGGCCCCAGTGGCCTTATGTGGGGCCACGTTTCTGCCACTCTCTGTCTCTGGATTCTTTCCTCTGTGAGCAGGAGGTTCAGCCTCATCCCCATCCCCACAAATATGAGGGGCTAACTTCAAGGCATGTGATGCTTGGGGCCGCTCTTCCCAGTTCTCAGACTGGTGACTTGTCTCTCTCAAAGAAGGTGACCCCAGACCTCCCCACATCACATTAGTATGTTACTTACCTATGGTGATGGTTTTATCAATGACAGGCTTGACAGGCTTGTCAGGTTCTGGTAAGTTCTTGGTGGTGGTTCCCATTGTGCCACATCATCGGGAGAGGCAGGGGCCTGCACTGGAGCTGGACCTCCCCTATTCTCTCCTCGATGAACCCCAGGGAGCCCAGGGCCAAGCTCCTCTGGAGAACTAGCTACGATGCCAGCCTGGGTGTCACGTGTGGGCATACTGGGGGACCTTAGCCTGTCTCCTGGAGATAGGTCAACCAGTGGTCTTGGGGTCCTGCTGGCCCTTTGCCCTCAGTGGGCAGGGCCTGTCCTGCCTCCCGTTTTGATGAGGGCTCTAGCTCTGACTCAGAACACCCTGAGTCATCAGCTGACCTCTGGGCTGAGGACTACTTTCTCTATTTGTATTTAGAAGTGGCTGCTGGGATTTGCTCCCTGGTGAGTCCACGTCCAGTACCTGCTACTGTTCTCACCCTCTCCTTGCTATCTCTTGGCCCCTGGTAAAGAAACAGGGCAAAAGGGAGGTCTTCTGTGTTTGGGGAATAGTCTGAGCAGATGTGCATGGTTAGGAAAGGATTGGATGTCTGGGGTCTGTTCAGAGCCTGGATGGTCCTTCTCTAGCCTGTGGCGGCTACTTTCTTTGCAGCTTTGTCACCTCCGTGGACTTCCACCCCAGCGGCACATGCATCGCCGCCGCCGGCATGGACAACACGGTGAAGGTGTGGGACGTGCGGACACACCGGCTCTTACAGCACTATCAGCGTGAGTGGCCGTGCGCCGCCGTGGCAGGGCTGCGTGGGAGCAGGCAGCAGGCTTGTCACTCTGGTGCTGAAGTGGCCCTGAGGATGGCCCCGGTCAGTGGGGGAGAGCCCTGGGCCTGCTGGGATCTCCCGTGGTCTGTAGTCTGTGTCGTGGCCATACTGGCTCAGAACACTGGCCTGGAGGTGGAGTGTGGCACTAGCTGGTGTCCCCCAAGCCCTCTGGGAATCTTACACATGCTGTAGGGCGAGATGAGGAGCTCGTGGGGGATGTCTGGCCAGGGCCCTGCTCATGGGCCACTTCTCAGGGGCTGCCTGTGCTACTGGCCTAAGGCAAAGGGGGCAGGTCTGTCAAAAGAAGTCAGTGTTTATGTGATCTTGGCCACCTCTGGCCTCATGGTGTCCTCCATAGATACAGAGCCATGAACCAGATGGAGGGTCCACTTAGGGTAGAGACCAGGCTCAGGAGACAGCCCCAGGGATGTGTGATCTGATCCAGCGGTAGCCCTTGGGAGGCAGAGTGGTAGGCAGTCAACATGGGCCACATCAGGCTCCAGCTTGGGGGTGGGGGAGGGACGGATTTGGTATGATTAGGATGAGCTAGCCGAGGGTACTGGAGTATGGAATTGTCTTGAGAGCAGGTGTGACTGGGCAGGGCCCTGAGCCACCTCAGTTGTGGGGATGGGGCCAGGGAAGGAAGCTGGTGAGGTCCATGGGAGGAACTGGGGCAAAGTGCAAGGGGCAAAATGGTGGGTGGGCCCGTGGCCGAGACTGGGGAGGGGGAGAGCTGGAGTTGCTTGAGGACCTGTGGTCGTTGACTTGGGACTAAGTTTATTTATTTTTTTAATTTTTATTTATTTTTATTTTATTTATTTATTTGACAGACAGAGATCACAAGTAGAGAGAGAGGAAGGGAAGCAGGCTCCCTGCTGAACAGAGAGCCCGATGTGGGGCTCAATCCCAGGACCCTGGGATTATGACCTGAGCCAAAGGCAGAGGCTTTAACCCACTGAGCCACCCAGGTGCCCCTGGGATTAAGTTTAAAGTCCATGGGCTATGTTCCAGAATTCACACCTGAAAATGGGGAGGATGTGTCTGGACAAAGGTGTGGGACTTGGGGTTCAGAGCTCTCCTTTCTACCCGCTCTGAGCCCTTCTTAGCTGATTCTCAGATGTTGAGGATGGCACTTTCTTGAGGTAACCGATGTGAGAAGATCTTCCAAGAAGAGGGAGAGGCTCCTGGTCTTAAAAAGCATGTGGTGGAGGGTGGGCTCTGCAGCCAGTCTCTGCATTCCTAGTTTTGTGATGTTGGGCAGGTCACTTGACTCCTCTGGGCACCCTGGGACAGTGATGGGGTCTCCTTCGCAGATGGTGTTCGTAGGGTAACAAGGTGGTCTGGAACCAGGTGCTGTGTTCATGATGCCCAAGTTGCCAAGTCTGGGTCCTGGAGATCCCGGAGGAGGGAGTCTGGCCTGCACTGCCCTACACCACCACCAGGTGGCAGGGGCTAGCCGCATAACTGGTTCCTTCCTCCCCAGAGCCCCGTGTTTGTCATAGCCGGGGTCCCAGACGGGGCTTCCAAAATAGAGCAGCAATGCATTTGCCCTCTACTTGGAGACCACAAGTCTCCTTCCCCTTCTTCAGGCTTTAGAGGCCTCTCTTCTGCTCTGGGCCAGGCCTGGGTTAGAGAATGGGCACATCTGCACGGTTAACTAGGGGAAGGTTGGTGGGTATGGAGGAGCACTGGGAAGGAAGGTGCCCCTGAGTGTGGGGTCAGGAGAGAGGGGAAGGGAAGGTGATGAGGCACTGCAGGTTGGGAGTATAGGCTCTTTCCTATCTGTAACTGGGGTGGTAATAATACCTTATGGGGTTTGTGAAGCTCTGTTGGGGGAATCCACGTGAGTCCTGGAAATGTGGTTTGTACCACAGAAGTATTTTTCTTTTAATTTTTTGTTTAATTTTTTTTCACCACATAAGTCTTGACACTGAGGGGAGAGGATGTCTAGGCGACCCTGGGAGGGTCCAGCTTCACCTCTGATGGATCAGGAGCATGGGTCTGGGTTTGTAGAATACACCAGCAGGTACCCATTGGGGAATGCCATACTCTGACCTATGGTCCCAAAGATGCAGTCTGGCTGGCCGTGCTGGGACTGGTCATTGTTCGAGGAGTGAAGGTCTGTCTGGGAGGACAGCAGTGCTGGGAGGTCTGCATGGGCGTGGGAGGGGGGGAGTTGATGCATTTGGGTGACTGGTGGATGGGCCGCTTGCACCCAGTGTCTGAGTGAGGGCCGGGTGTCTGAATGGGGCGGGGATGGGGCCCAGAGGGATAGGTTTTGGAGATTGACTAGAGTCAGGAGGTCATGCTGTGGGTTGAGCAGCCAGCTGGGCCCAGGAATCGGGGGGCTTGAGAGGGGCTGAGGCCATATCCTGGGTCCCTGCGATTGAGGGGCTACGGAATGGAAGGTCCACAAAGCAGCCAGAGTGAGGGGTAGAAGCCCTCTCTCCTAGTATGGGAGGGCTGAAGGGGCAGAGCCAGAGGCACGAAGGAGCACAGCGTCTCCTGAAGAGTGTGATTGGGAGGAGGAGTGATGTAAGGCAGTCGAGGAGGGTGCCGGCTGCTGGAGAGAGGTCCCTGGAGTTCTTGAGGGGGCAGTCTTGGCAGTGGATGGGCATGGGAGGTCAGTGACTGGCAGGGCTGGGGAGGTGGTGGGAGGGCTCAGGTGGTACCAGGAGCCAAGCCCTGAGGGGACCGGAGGTGCAAGAGGCTGACAGGCCCTGCGGAGAGATTTCAGTGGGTTTTTTTGCTGTTGTTCTTTGCTCCTGTGACAGAACCACTGGTGTCTTGTTCCTAAGCCACCCTAATATAGATCAGACACCTGGGTGGCTTGGAATACCTCAGCTCCCTGCCCAGTGCATGGTGCATGGGGCAGCAAACTCATTCCACTGGCTCTAAGCTCACCCTCTAGGGCTCCAGGAGAGCCTGGTGGATCTGAGGACATTGGCTGGGGGATGGAGCCCTCACTTTTCTGCTGCTTGAGGGCATGGCTAGGTCTGCTTAGGTCTAGCGGCTTCCCTTAAGGGCTCCATGGCTGAACTTTCTTCCTGTGAGGCTCCCCCTCGCCCCTTCATGGCTGCTCCCTCATCCTTAGAGGAGCTGTTTGGAGGCTGGTTCCCGAGAAGGACTTCTGGCACTCTGGTAGCACATGCCTGAACTCTTTAAGGTTCCCAACCCCTGGAGGAATGTTTTTAAGGCTGCCGTGATCCCTCATGTCTCTCTTGGTGACTCTGGATGAGTTCCAGGCGTTCCTGGGTAGGCTTGGGGCACGTGAGATTGTCGGGCTTTTCTGAGACCCTTTGATTCCTGGTACTGTGTGTGGTCAGCAAGCCCAGCCTGCCCATGTCCAGCTGCCCTGTGGTTGCGTGCATCAGAGAGGATGCTTTCTGTCCTGTGCTGGGTCTTCGGGACTTAATTCGGGCAACAGCAGGCAGCTGGCACCATTTGTCTCAGGCAAGGAGTTTTTGGCTCTAGCCTGTCAGTGTGGGGAGCGGTTCTGGTTTCCCAATTCAGCAAGGAGACAGTGGGGCTACTGGAGCCCTGGGGGTGCCAGGCCCCACGGAGGTGGGTTCCGCTCCATATGCTCTGAGCCCACATTAAGGCTGTTCAGACATCTGAGCAGCAACCCCCATCTGGAACTCACAGTGCGGTTTGTGGCTCACAGGTACGTGTGGGTCCGCTGTCCAATGATGGGCTGGGGGTGGGGGGTAGGTGAACAGGACAGGGCTACTCCCCATTTCACAGATGGGCAGTTTGAGGCTTGCCCATGGTCCCGCAGCTGGGAAGCTGGGGATCTGAATCTCCAACAGAAGGCCTCTGAGTGTAGCGACCACATGCTGGCTTCCTTACACCATGTTGGATCTCGTGATTTGCTTCCTGAGGTCCCTGGGAGATTGTGGCTCAGCCTTCTCCCGACATTCTAGTTAGAGCTCAGAGTCCCAGGTTCTCTGTTCCCTGGCTCCTACCACACCCCTCCACCCTACCCCAGATGTGGTCATGGAGGGTCTTCAGGGGGCTGTGCAGTCAGTGGGGCAGGCCTGTGTTCTTTGCTTGACATTTGGAGACCAAAAGCGTTGGTCAGGAGAGCAGAGCACTGTCCCACATAACCTGGCCTTCCCACATGGCATCCCTAAGTGGGCATTTATGGGACATTCACACCGAGGCAGGTTTTGAGCACCCTTCCCTGCTGGTTTCAGAGCACTGTCATTGTGTGACTCCGTGGCCCCTGGAAACCCAAGGTCGCTGGTGACGCCAGTGGCACGTTGTGAGAAGCCGCCCCGGGTGAAGAGAGCCGAGCCCTTTGTGAGGGTGGTGGACTGGGCCTCGGCCTGGTGGGGCCTGTCTTACAATGCTACCTCCTTACAAAGCTACATCCTGGGTAGCTTTGTGTGGGTGCCTGGGACTTCTCTGGGCCCCCTGCTCCGTCTGGAGCCCACTGGGGAGTGGGCTGGGTTTGTGGAGGGCTTGTACTTGCAGGGCTGTGTAGGCAGCGGGATTGTAGGTACCTAGGACTCTCCTTATGCCACGTGCTGCCCATAAGTGATGGTTAGTTCCCAGTGCATAGGGTCAGGGTCTGCAACGGCCTCCGTCCCACCCTCTCTGGGCTCCTGGTGACGTGTAGAATCTTGATGTTGGCGTGTTTCTGACCGTGGGTTGGAATGTCTTCCCTGGGACAGCCCATGCCCCGCCTCCCCCCTTTGCGGCATTGGAAGTAAGAAGAGGGCCTGCAAGCTTTGAGCTTGATCAGAAGTGGATTGTTCTGGACAGTCACTGCTTGGGACTTTATGGCGGGAGCCTCCCTGGGGGACTGTTGTGCAGGGCTGATTCTTCGGATGAGGCCTCCCTAGAATGTGTCTCCCACCTCCATGGAGCGGGAAGGGCTGCCCCAGGCTGGCGGGGCGGTGGGAGAGGGAGGAGCCTGGGGAGGGCCAGGCAGTGGGTCCTGCTATCTAATACATCCTCATCCCCCAGGCTGAATGCTCTTCTGGAGTAAATGGTTCCAGCTGTTTTCATCCCAGCAAGGAGAGCTTTGATATTCCTGCCGTTTAAAATGGAGCAGGACTTGTGGTACCCGTCTCTGGGGGAGATTCTCTCTGTGGGGTAGACTGGTCCAGCTGGGAGGCCCTGCATGGTATCCACATCCTGACCAGCCACCCTGGCAGTGTGGGGAAGCCCTGGACTCCGTGAGCTCGCCCTCCCCTGATCCACACCCTCCTGCCCCCACTGCTGCTCTGCCAGCTTTGCCTCGGCTGGGGTGGGGTGGCGTTCATTCCAGGACAGGCTGCCAAGGGCCATAGAAATGAGAATAGCGTGTCCTTCTCCAGGCGCAGGGAGGTAGATGGGCCAGGAGCAGCATTTGAAGGGGTCCTGGGGACGTAGAGGTGGGGCAGGCTGCCTCGCAGAGCTGTCCCACTGGGGGGCTGAGGGGTTAAGGGTGGCAGGGCTCCCCTCCTCCCACCCCACTTCACTACCAGCGTGAGGCAGCAATCTGGCGAGCATCAGTGGCCACTTGGGAGCACAGGGCCCTAGCTCTTAGCTTGTAGACACCCGACCTAGAGGGCTGGTGGGAGGGTGCTGAGCCAGACTGGGCTCCTGCCTCCCTGGGCATGACTCACTCTTTGCGGGGAGGGAAAGATTCACTTTTTATCATTCACCCAGTTGTGTAATCACAGTGACTGTATTCTGATGGTTAAAAAAAAAAATCTGGGATACCTGGATGGCTCAGTCGGTTAACTGTCTGCCTTCAGCTCCGGTCATGATCCTGGGGTCCTGGGGTCGAGCCCCACACTGGGCTCCAGCCCCACACTGGGCTCCCTGCTTGGTGGGCAGCCTGCTTCTCTCTCTCCGCCTGCCTTCCCGCCCTGCTTTGCACACACATGTGCTCTAGCTCTCTCTCAAATTAAAAAAAAAATTTGGAAGTATACAGAATAAAAATGAGAAGTCCCATATTCCAGTCCTCTCCGGAGGACTCTATAGAAGGTCTCTATTTGGGGCTTCTGTCCACTTCCCTCTGCATGTGCGTGTCCCCTTCCACATGTGGGTACTGGCAGTCACATTCTGTTACGAACGTTCTTTCTGCTTCTGCTTGTGGTTGGCTCCTGCCTGTTCAGTTCCCGCTGGGGTCAGCTGTGGCTGAATTCTCTGGCTCTCCATGCCCCAAGTCTTGGCAAACACTGAGAACTCTGACCTCGCCCACCCCCGACAGCCTCGAGTGTGGGGAGTGCGGCAGGCTGAGGGCTCTGTCCTCTGTTTCTGTGGAGCCCCTGTCAGTGCCTCTGTAGGCTGGCTTGCAGAGCTCTGGTGCCTGGAGAGTACTCAGACGGAAACACTGTGTTATGTAAAGCCCTGGCTGTCTCCCCTAAGTGTGCTTGGGAGCTTGTACCCACACTCCCCAGGCATGCTGGCACATTAGCTGGGCTGGTGTCTGGGGGGGCTCCCTGTATCCCTGTGGGCTTTGCGGATGGCCAACCTGTGGTGGGTGTGTTTCTGGCCTAACGCTGGTTGTTGCAACCTCCCAGGGCCAGGCTGAGGGGCTGGTTTTAGAATTTTTCTTTCTGTTTGTAGCAGTTCTGATTCGGCAGGCCACGGTTATCTCACCCTCACTGGTGTCCCCGACCTGGCCCATGGATGAAGGCACTGAGGTCTTCTTAAAGCAACTTCTTTAAGAAGATGTAAGGTAGCCGGTGTCACGTTGTCGTCCCCACATGGCCTGCCTGGGTCCAGCTCACCAGCCGCTTTCTGAGTCCTGCTCAGTGTCAGGCGCTGAGCCGGGAGGCCAGGACCTGACACAGCCCCTGCCTGGTAGAGCATATAATCTCATGGGGGACCTGGCCACAAGTCAAAGAGCTACACCGAAACGTGAAAGACTGCGGTGAAGAGTGCACCCACTGGAGCCTCGTGGTGCTTCGGGGGGACAATTCAAGGGGGTGGCTCTGATGAGATCGGGAGGCTTCCTGGAGGAGGTGACTGAGCAGTGAGCTGCAAGGTCGGGGCTGGAGATGGGCAAGAGTCTCCCAGCTCTGTGTGGAACAGCTGGGGAGCTGACGGGCCGGGGTGGCTGGATTGCGCAGAGTGAGTGTCCCTGGGATGGGGGAGCTCAGGCCGGGCCACTGGGGGAAAGAGTCACACGGATGAAGGGGAGCTATGGAGTGGGTAAAGTGGCAGGACCTGGAAGCTGTGGGTGACAGCCAGGGCAGCAGAGAGACCCATCAGGGACAGAGGCCAATGGTAGGCCCCTTCCCACTGCGCCCCAACCCATGGGTGCTGAGGTAGAGTAGGAGAAGCGGACACAGCATGTCAGGGTGCTTGCTCAGGGTCCTACGGTGAGGGACAGTGGGGAGGCCGGATCGGAAGCCAGGCCTGACTGGCTCCGGAGTGTGCATCTCACCATCTGCCTGCCTGCCCCGATCCCCCATTCGGTCAGAGAGACAGAGTGGACACAACGTTTGAGCACTCCGTTCTGCTCCAGCTCGACCGCTCCATGCGCTGAGGACAGGTATCAGGAGACACAGGGCAGGCGGGAGCCCATGTGACAAGGGCACGGACAAGTCCTCTACCTCTCCCAGGGGCTGTTGTGGGGCTCCCCTTGTCATCAGAGCTGTGGCCACCCTGGCCTGGCCCCGAGCCAAGCCTTGGCTGGCCCCAGTCACCCATCTTCAGGCTCCGGCTGCATCCCCAGGCCTCTTGCCAGCGCCTGACTGACGTCCCCCCTCTAGTGCACAGTGCAGCGGTGAATGCCCTCTCCTTCCACCCGTCTGGAAACTACCTGCTCACCGCCTCCAGCGACTCGACCCTGAAGATTCTGGACCTCATGGAGGGCCGGCTGCTCTACACACTCCATGGGCATCAGGTGAGGGCATCAGCCTGGCGCTCGGTGCTGTGGAGGGAGGTGGAGGTGCCGTCTCGAGGCCCATGTGGGTCTAGGGAGTGGCCCTTCCCTTGGCACCCCCGCTGGGGTTGGTTTCTGTGGTCCCCTCACAGCCTGGGCAGTGGGGTAAGATGCAGAAACAGGTTCACCCCTCACAGGACCTATGACCTCTGGCAGAAGTGCTGGGGCTGGTACTATAGCTGAGAAGGGAGTCCAGGGGTTAACTTTGAGGGTGGGAGAGGCATCTGGACATGGTCACACTTCCCCCACGGGGCTGCATGGAATCTGTCCCTCAGTGACCTCCAGTGTCCCTTGGGTCCAACATTTGAGTAGAGGCCTGGAACCCCTGCCTTGAATGGGGGTCTTCTGGGGGTTCTCCAGACACAATGTCTTTGGAGACAGAAACCACAGGTGTCTCTCAGGCAGGTGCTAAGAGAGGAAATCTTCGTGTGTGTGTGTGTGTGTGAGTGTGCGCGTGCGTGCGTGTGTGTGCACGTGCGTGCACGTTTGTGAATTCCTGGAATTGAATGGAGGGAGCAGAGACCTTCTCTCGGAGTGACTTTTGCCAGTGTAGCCAGTGGCCTGGACTCCGTGGGCGGCCACTGACCAGCACTAGCCCCTGTGGGCAGGCCATGGGAAGGTGGGCCGCTTCCAGCGCCCAGTCAGGAAGTGTGGCTGAGCAGAACAGTCATTGGAATGTCTCCAGTTGGGACATAACTGCCACCACCAAAGGGGGCAGGGAGTGCGGAGACCAGAGCTTTCTTTCAGTTCATCCCCTTCTCCACTTGTGAGAGAGAGGCAGGCAAAGGGGAAAGCGGGAGTGGACTGTTGAGGGCTGAGGGAGGCCTGCTGTGCTCATGCATCTCGTGCTGGCAGCAAGGTGTGAGGCGTCCAGGCTGGGGCTCTGGTTTCTCCTGCCCTCTGAGTCGGCCATGTGGGGACCATTGGCCATGGCTTGGGGAGGGGGCGGGGAGGGTGGGCCTTTTCTTCTGCTCTCTTGGGACTTGGAAGGCTGCCTGCTCCCCTCAGCCCATGGTGACCACTTGTGCTCCCTGTCACATGTCTGGAGTGCAGGACCGGTGGTCCCCTCCCCGCAGCGGCCGGCCCATCTAGGTGTAGTATCTGGCCTCCAGGTGACTGCTGGGAAGCCACCCTGTCTGCCCTTTGGCAAATCGGTTGTTCAGACTCATGTGTAACCGGTTTGAGCTCTTCAATAACCAGGAGGATATTTTAAAACCACATGAATTTTGCTCTCCCCTCCAACTCCCCACAGAAAGAAAAAGCAATATCCAGAAGCATCACGCAAACAGAGGCATGCCAAGTGATCACCTAGGGCTTTTGGGATGTGTGTGTGTGCGTTTGTGTGTGTGTGTGTGAGAGTGTGTGAGGGTTCTCTTTTAAACTGTTGACTCACTTCTCAGCCTAATAAGCCTTAAATGTGGTGTCTAGAATGCCAGTGCCGTGTTCAGGCACAGCATTGAGCACGTAAAGGAAACCTGTTGGCGTTCTCCTGGAGAGGTGACACAGGGAACAAGGGAAACTGCGCAGTGGTTTGTTGGTTGTGGAACCTGGAGATGTGGGAACTAGGCTGAGGGACGGCTGGCAGTTCACACAGCCCTGTGCGGGCGTGCTGTCCTCTTGGGCTCCCTGCTTGTGCAGTCCGCTCCCTGGTCCGTCTCTCCAGGGAGCTGTGCACCTGGACTCTTCGGGGACTTGAGCATTCACATTCTGTTCCAGGAGGTGGCTGAGTGCCCCATCAGGCCCAGGTACCACCAGCCACTTTCTGAAGCATGGAACTGAGCAGCCCCTGGGCTCCCGAGTGGATCGTCGGTGCCTTGGGCTTCTGTCCTGCAGGTGAAGGCGGCGGATTTGAAAGTCCTTCCGATCCTGGTGGGGGCAGCCGAGGCCCAGGGAGCGGTTGGGAACTGTAGGGGTTGCACACAGCTTCAGGTGGCAGGGCGACGACTGGCGTGCAGGTCTCCGCGGTTCCCACCCTACTCACTTGCCTCACACGTCTGGCTTTTAGCTGTCGAGTTGTGATTTCACTCTTGTTTTGCGATTCCCGGTCGGTGTAGGAGACCAGCAGGCTTTGTGACCGCTTGTGTTCCAGCCTTGCCTGCGGCATGACCTCATTCTGGTCCAGCAGGAGGGAACCCCGTGAAACTTAGGTTTGGACTTGGCAGCCCTCCTTGGGACAGTCCCCAGGCATGGGAGGGAAGAGTTGTGGGAGGGAAGGCTAGTGAGTTGTTCTGCCAAGTGGAACACACCTCCTCATGCTTCTAGTTCCACACCTGCGAGAAGGGACAGCCCAGGCTCAGGGTCAGGCCTGCCAAAAGGAGCCAGCTGCAGGGGGCTGAGGCCGGCGGGAGGCAGTCCTTGGCCGGGAGGGCGCTCTGGGTGTATGCCAGGGAAGTGTCTCTCTGTCCCCATGTGAGGGCCAGGCCTGAGCCAGCCCCCTTGGGGGAACAGTGAGGGAGGGTCAGGAAGGAGAAGGAGGCTCAGGGCAGGCAGTGCTGTGGGGCTGACACTCTGATCTGGGTTGAGGCCAGAAGTCTGATAGGCCACTTCATGGTCTCGTAAAGGCACAAGGGCACCGGGATGGAGGTGCTTGTCAAGTGCCAAAACTAAGGTCAGGATCACCTGAGACAGCCCGGGTCTCCCACGCTGCACTGAGGGCAGCTTGTCAGCCCAGGAGTCTGGCCACAGCAGCAGTTTGCTGGTCGCTGTCTAGCACACAGTCGGCCATAGCGCCCATCGGCCCATGTGAAGCTGGCTCCTTTTGTGGGGTTAGGGGTGGATGTCAATCCTAAGTTCATTGTGGTCCTCAAGGATTCTGGTGTTTCTCTCCTACAGTCCTGGCCCTGGGACTCTGAGCTTTGAAGGCTCATTCAGGGGAGGTAGCCGGGGACTGAGAGAGGCTTCTGCCCCATGGGAGCTCAATGCCACTTCGGCTGTCCCCCAGGAATGGTTCCTTAGCGGCTTCTAGGGCCCGTGGGGGCTCTTCAGAGGCTTCTGCCACATGAGTGTCTTCGAGTGATTGAGCACTGGGTGCTGGGCTGAGAGCTGGACAGTCCCTTTGCTCTCTGCAGCCCGGAGGCCCCAGGCCCTCAGCAGCTCTGCTGCTCCAGCTGTGAGGGCTCTCGGCAGTGAGGAGGCAGCTGGTGGGGCTGGTGGGACAGGCTGAGGGGAGCCCTCTACCTCAGCCAATCTGCCCACCCCAGGTGGAGGGCAGGCGCAGTAGGAAGGGCACTGGCAGCCTGGATGGGGCTCATTGCCTTCTTTCCTCCACCTTTGTCCCCAGGAATACCAGGGCAGTTTCTCTCAGCGGACTGAGCTAGTAAAGAGCCTGCACCAGTCTCCTTTGCTAGCGTCTTTGAGGAGAGTGCTAGGAGCCATTCTGGGGGGTCGGGCACAGCCTTGTCTGGCGGGTGATGGTGCCCAGCTTTTTTAAGGAAATACCCCAATATCTCCAGGAACAAACAGCTTGTACCCACCTGTTTCTGGTTTTGAAAAGCCACGGCTCCTCTCCCACCTAGTTCAGCCGACAAGCGTGAGCCTCAGGAGGCGGGAAGAAGGCTCTCAAGGTCAGACCATTCCAGCTTCGCCTCTTAACCTGGGACATTGGGCAGGACCCTGAGCTCTTCCTTATTTGTAAGAACTGCTGCGTCTGCCTCCTAACAGGGGAGCACGTGTCTACACTCCCCAGCACCTGGCACGGTAGGTCTTTACAGATACTGGTCCTTTTTCACTTTAGCTCTTAGGAAAGATCCCAGGCTGCTCTAGGTGAGCGCTCGTTAAAAGGCCATTGAACGTTTGTGTTATGGGCACGGTTCTGGCAGCCTGCGTGGGCATTCCTCTGTAGGAAAAGGAGTCCCTAGTAGGGGTCTCTGATGGGCCTGGCCCATAGCCACGAGCCCTGCCCTCTCGGGGCTGGAGAGTGCCTGTTTCCCTTCCCTCCATCACCCACAGGGTCTTTCAGGGGTTTATCTAGCTCTTTGTTTTGTTTGGGCTCATCCTCATCTCCCCTAAAACACCCTCTTGCTTTGGCTTCTCTTTGGCCACACAGCTCCTGATACCTGTCCTTGCGCAGGCTTTTTGCCTCAGTGCACTGGTCCTGGCCAGTTGCTCTGAGTAGGTGTGGCCTGTTAGTGCCTTGGTCCATAGGTCTGCCTGCCGGGCCCTTTAGTAGTCCCGCCCATCAGGCTGTCTTTTCTAGGGCCTGCCTCCCGGAGGATGGGCCAGGTATATTAGCAGGAGGCTGGCTGGGTGCCATTGCCCTCTCGGAGGCTCTGGAGGGTCTCACTCTAGGGTCAGCCACGGCGGTGACAGTTAAGCAGAAGGAAGAGGGGTCCTTGCTTCTTGTTGGACCCAATGCAGACTTTGGGATGTCAGCATACAGGGGTCTCCTCTGGCACCCCTCACCTTGCAGCAGGGAAGAGCAAGAGAAGGAAGAGCTTTCCCACTGAGCACAGCTGTTGTACTGCAGCTCCATGCCCCGCGCAAGGCCCCCATAGCTCCGTGTGGCGAGTGTGGGAGCAGTGTGCTAGAAATGCAGATTTATTTTTCTGTATTTTCTGAAACATAATCTTGAGCCATGCTCATTTGGTTTAAGTCCCCAGAGCTATTTGGGAGAGGATGGTGGGCGGGACGTGGGTGGGAGTTAAATCTGGCGTTTCTGGCTAGGCAGTTGGCGTTCGTGCTGCTGCGGAGTGACTGAGCTGCACGGGGACCACTGGGCACGTGGTTCCGTGTACCCCGGCTGGTTCGAGGGCCTAGAACCCCAACCCAGGGCTGCTCTCCACACCTGGGGCTGTGCTCCGAGGCTTGGTGCTTGTGAAATCACAGGCTCAGGGTATGGGGTCCACCAAGGTCACTGGGAGCTTGGGCCATGCCAGAACCGAGGCTGGGGCTGGGGAAGTGGCATTAAGGGGGGGGTGCAGGGTTGGGGAGGAGAGGGGGCAGCATGACAGAGTGGCGTGGAGCACGTGGGCCTGCCCCTCAGGCGGCTCCAGGTGGAAGGAAGCTCTCAGAAAGTGCCCTGCCCCCTTTGTTTCTTCCAGTGCTTGGTGGCCTGGTGTAATCATTTCACTTTGGAGAATTACTTTTATGCCTGGGAGGCTCAGACCCAGTTTGGATAGTTGGGCACCTCCGGGGAGGGATGAGAGCACATCAAGAGGGAGAACAGCTCATTTACTTCAACTTGTGTAAGCCGAGAGGTCAGCCTGGCCTTCTGTTCCCTGCCACCAGCCCAGGGTTGAGGATTGGGAACCCGCATCCTTGGCCAAGGTCAGGAGAAAGCCTCAGCATTCCTGACCCCCAGCTCCTCCCAGAGGCCACTCCTTGTCCACAGGGTCACTACTCATACAGAAGAGTCAGCCACGGCAGGCGCCAGCGAGCGAGTGCAGGAGCGTCCCTGCTGTGGGGGTTGTGGAAGGAGCAGCCTGGGCGCATCAGAGACCAGAGCTCCCATGCCAGGGGCTTCTCAGGCCTCCCTGGTCTCCATATCTTTGTTGGATGGTCACTTTTTTACCTCTGACTTGAGACATATGGTGTGACATTCCTGTTTGTTTGCTGGCGGCCAGTGAAAAACATTTCAGAAGCCTAGGAAGGTGGTGGTGGGTGGGGTACTGTGCTGGGTCTTCGGCAGCGTAGCTGTTGTGGGCACCGTGGTCAAAGTTTCAAGTGCACAGGGATCTCGGGGAGTCAGGTCGAAGCGTATGAGGAGAGCAGAAGGACCTGGACAAGCTACTAGGGCTGGAGAGGGAGAATCAGCAGGACCCATGGGATCTAAACACTGTGGGTTCCTTTGTTTTGCCTTTTTTTTTTTTTTTCTTAAACTTTCTTGATTGATGCTTGATGCTTTGCCATGCGAGAGCCAAGAAAGCAGATTTTGTGGGTCCCTTGGGTTTGGAGGTTGTCAAGGCAGAGACAGTATGTGTTAAAGTGACTGGGTGGGAGGCCAGGCTGTGTCCTGTGCTTGTGACGACTGAGCAGAATCATCTCACCGAAGCTTGACTGGCCAGATCTGGAGAGGGAGGGAAGGATCTCGTTGGACCCTTGAGGGGTCTTTGCCAGCAGATGTGGCCTGCAGGCTGATGGGGACCAGGACGTCAGGCAGGTGGGCACCTCAGGAAATCAGAGCACACTGCTGAAGTCTCAGCCAAGAGCTCAGAGTCACGCCGGGAGTCACTGCAGAGGCTCCTCTTGCCTGGGTGCAGAGACCACTCGGTGACATCCCTGGCCCGAGCCAGTGAACTAATGCACCGAGATCGTTGTCAGTGATAAAAGGGACCCCCCACCCTGCCCCAAGCCACGGTGGTTTGGAAGCTAGAATGCCCGCCTAAATGATTGCTGGGCTGAAAGAGAATCAGTGGAAACACCGTCTGGAGGTGGCTGCCAGTGAGAGTATTGCATGTTGTAAACTTTGGGGGTGTAGCTAAAGTAGTAAATCGGAGGCACACGTGTAGCCTTAAATGAGTTGATTCAAAACTGTGAGAAAGATTGGAAAAAATCGAATCAAGAGCTCAATGCTGAAAGTCAACGAAAGATCCTGAAGCAAGATGAGACCCTCTGGAGCTTGTGGTGAGGAGCAGTGAGCAGGCTGATGGGGCTGGAGCACCAGTGAGGGCCGGAAGCGGTGCAGGGCGGGGGGGTCTGGTGAGGTCGGTGGGGACGGGGGTTGTGTGGGCCCTGGAAGGGGTGGGATGAGGGTTGTCAGTGGTGGAGAAGCCCGGGCTGCCTTCCAGTCCCTGCTGGCTCTGGCCCACAGCAGAGCTCTCTTTGTGGGCCTCAAACAGGCGAGAGCCTCCGTGGAAGGGTGTTCCCTCTGGGAACAGCAAGGTACAGGAGCCAAGCATCCTCTGGGTAAATGGGCATTACCGGGGAGGACTGGGGTCCTGCCGCCTTACTGCTTGCCTGCTGCAGGCACCAGCCCCGGACTGTCTGGGCATTTGGACTCTGGGGAAACCTCCAGCACCTGCTCTCTGGTCCCAGCCTCCCACCAAGCCACAGGCTGCCGGCTGCCTTCTTCAGGGGTGCTGCTACTGCTGGCCTCTGGCATCTTGTCCCCAACTTGGCATCTGGTGGTTGAGTGACAGCAGGAAAGGAGACTGATGAGTATTTGTTTGGTTCCTTAGTTGCTCTGACCTCGTGGGAACTGGCTATTCCTCCATGAGTTCCAGGCAGGCAAAGAGCCCAGCTCCTTTGACACTCCCGTGCCCTGGTTTCTTTCTCTTTTCCCTCTCCCCTCTTTGTTTTTCCTCAGAATGAAAATAGTTTTGTTGTTTTGTTTTTATATTAACATAGCAACGCCACATACTCATTGTTTAAGAATTCAAAGTTTGGGAAATTACAGGATTTCCAAGAATCAAGTAAGAGTCATCTGAAATTTTCTCCCCCCACCACCCCAGAAGTCCTGTTCACCCTTGGGGGTTGTCACCCTGAAAGAGTATCTCAGGGATGCTCAAGCTGCCCCCCGCCATGCACTCAGCCCCGCACTGGCAGCCCATGATTCCTTGCAACTGGCATTTTGCACTCAACTGATGCCATTGACATCATTCCCAGTCATAAAGATGGATCTCCTTTGTCCTACTGGATGGCCATGTAGGGCTCCTGGCTGCATTGATCCCCAGGGCGCTTGGAGTCCCACCTGTAAGAGAAGGCAGGGAGAGGCGCAGGGGGAAGGGGCAGGACCTTTCAGACCTGGGTCTCCCTTCTGGGACATGTCACCTGTAGGGAGGGGTCAGCATGCAAACCATCCTCCGAAGATTAAGTGGGTTAGTGCACAGCAGTGTTAAATGGCCCCATACTACTTTCTTCCTCAACATCCTCATTATGGGCATCTTGGAGAGGAGGAGCCATGGGTAGATTCAGGAAGTGGAAGAATGTTCTGTCCTGCTGAGGATGCTTGGGCCCAGGGGGGTGGCTTTCCGCTTGCCTGTCCTTTCTGGGCAGGCAGAAGCTTGTCTTGTTCTGTGACCACAGATTCCTGTTTTAGCCCATAACTTGTCTGGTCTTTTCTGGTATCAAGTGGAAGGTGCATCCCAGTGTTCCCCATGGCCAGAGGCACCCATTTGGGCAGCTGGGTCTCTTGCTGCTCCCTGCTCTGGTCTGGAAGAACAGAGATGGCCTTTGTGACAGAGGCCATGCCGTCATCAGTTAGGAGAGAAGCTCTTTTTTCTGGTTTTGCTTGAGGTATGCCAGGTACTAGCAGAAGGACTGTTTGGCTAGGAGGGATTGGTTCACTGTGTCGTGTAAACAGACTTGCTTTGGGCATCTTTCTGCTGTGGATGGCAGGCGTGTGGGAAAGAGCCTTCTATTTTTCCCAGGAGATCACGCCCTGCTCCTCCAAGCCTGGATGTGCTCCTGGGCCCTCCAAGCGCTGCCTGTACTGGTCTGGCATCCCCCTTCCCACAGTCATCCAGACCTTCAGCCCCGGAAAGCCAGAGTGGGCCTTTCTCCCCCCAGGGTCCTAACATAAGGCAGGTGATGCACATTAGGGGGATGTATCTTGTCACTTCTGTGCTCAGGCACATTTGATAATCCCTTCCCCAGCCCCCTTCCTGCCCTGCCCTCCTGTGTCCCCTGGACTCCCTGACAGCACCCTGCTTCTGCTCATTGGCTCCGGTTTGGGCCATGCACTTCTCTGCTCGGCTTTAGGGCAGTGTGGGGGAGAAGCACGGCCCCAGGCCAGGAGGACCAGGTTCTGGAGCCGGTGCTAGGCCCGGGATGAGTCAGGGCACCTCTCTGACCTCCAGCTCACCCTTGAAGCGGGGACAGTGATGTCAACCCAGCAGAACTGTCAGTGTGCACTGTGCTGCTCACTCCTCCCTGCCCACCACAACTCTGTGGCCTGGCCTTTGTGCTGTCAGCGGTGCTTGGGAACAGAGGACTCAGCCTTGATGCTTGAGGCTGAGCTTCGACAGGTGCCTCTGCGAAAGCTTGGGGAGGACTAGGAGCTCCATGAGGCCCAGCCCTCGGTCCTCCCGCTGCTCTTGTTCATGAGCTGGTTTTCTTCCTGTGCTTTTAGAAGCTAGAGTGACCTTTGGTGTTTGTTCTTTTTTGTTTGTTCTGATAGGGCCCCGCCACCACTGTTGCCTTTTCAAGAACAGGGGAGTATTTTGCTTCTGGAGGTTCTGATGAACAAGTAAGTAAAGAACGGTGTGAGCAACGTTGGCTGATACTTACAGAAGGGAACAGGAGGTCAAGGCACCTTGAGGATGGGCCAGTTCTTGCCAGCTTCCTTGGTGGCTTTGAGTGACCATCAAGGCTAAAACTTGGGCTGAGGTGCTCAGACCCGGGGTGCTCCACTTAGGAGCTCTTTGAGGGGCCCCGTTTTCAAACTGTTTGGTTGCAGGGGGAAGACACGTGTAAGGAGGTCCTGTCCCATTTTGTCACCCTTTGTGCCGAGGCTTTCTGCCTGTCAGCCCTGGTGCCTCCAGCCCAGAATGTTCCTTCGCTTGGGGCTGGGCCTCACAGCTCTGACTGCTCAGCCCAGGAAAGTCCCATTGGCCTCCCAGTGAGCCCCCCCAGCCCCATGGACAGATTCAGGTTGAGTGTCTGCTAGGAAAGCAGAAGGTGGTTGGAGGCTTTTGTGGCATGGCCTGGATAAGAGGCCGTGGGCGTCTTCCCCTCCCAGCACCAGCTCCTGTGCTAATCAAACAAGGGAGGAAGAAGGCCCAGGGGACCCCTGAGCTGTGCCTGAGTGTGGAGGCCTGGCTCATTGCTTAAACAAGGGAAAAGTCGTACAGTCAAGTCACACTATAAATAGTCCTGGTAAAAGAAGTCACAGGGTACAAGAGGCAGCCTAGTAGAAAGTAGGGCTTCTGCCCACTCTGGCCCCTCCTCAGGCCATCCCTGTGAGCAGCTCCCTGGCTGCTTTCTGAAAGTCAACTCCCAAGAGCCTTTGCAGAGAGACATGCGAATCTGTCCCCCTCCCGGGAGTGTAGTCAGCAGCTGGACTACACTGCGATTACACTGGGCCCTACAAATAGGGTGGGAGGGGTGCTAATTCTGTTTGTAAACAGGAGGAGGAACAAAGGCCTCAGTGCCTGTCAGTCAGGGGGCAGTAAGCGGTGGGCTGCCCTGGGAGTGGGGTGCGGCCTCCCACAGAACCAAGCTCGTGGCTGCTTTGCAAGCAGGGAGGCCTCTCAGGTGTGGTGAGCTGGCATCTGACGAGGCTTCGGGACTCTGGGGCCTCCGCTGAGCACCAGCCACACTCCGTAGCTCCTGACACATTGTAAGTGACCCTGGTGCAGGGCAGCCACCTGGGGCTGACACCTTCTAGCAGGAGCTCTCTTGCTCCTCAGCAGGGCCATTTTCCAGCCTTTTGCTGGGGGACCCTCAAGAGGCAACGCTCCTTCAAGCGGAGCGGGGAGTGATGGGTGTGTTACCCACGGCTCCCTGGCTACCAGTGTCTGCCGAGCTGTCTCCTGTGAGGTTGGAAGTAACATCATCCCCTCTTCGCCGATGAGGAACCGGAGGCACAGAGAGGTTGAGTGCCTTGCCTGGAGCCACACAGTAAAGGGTGGACCCAGGAATTTAACCACAGTGGTCTGCTGTAACTTAAGGCCAGGCTGCGGCCCTTGGGAGCTTCTGTTTGGTGGGGAGAGGGACGATAAACGAGGACGAGAGACAGAGAAATTGAATAATTGTCGAGTCTGATGCTATGAAAGAAATCACTAGAGGGCTGTGATAAAAATTAGCAGGAGACCAGGACAGTCTCTCAGAAGATGCTGCTGAAGCAGACACTTTAGCACAAGCAGCTAGCGACACTGATGCTGGGACACTCCAGGAAGGGGCGGCAAAGGGCAAAGGCCTAGGGACAGCACACAGTGAGCCCACGCGGTGGTCCGTCCGAAAAGTTTGGGAGGTGGGGCAGGTCCCAGAGTTGAGCTGGGCTGTCAGGTGGGGACTGTCTTGCAACTTTGGCTGGGGTGGGGGGTGGGGTCACCTCTGGGCTCATTTCTTCCATGAAGTAGGGCTGGTGTGATGTCTCTGTGCTTGTTGCTCTCCGCAGGTGATGGTCTGGAAGAGTAACTTTGATGTTGTGGATTATGGAGAAGTCCTAAAAGTGCACAGGCCCCCAGCCCCACTGGCCACGTCCTCTGGGAGTCTGGTAAGTGACTCAACAGGCATGTCCCGAGCCCTGAAACTTTGGTGGGTCATGGTGAATGGCAAATCATACTTTGGCACTTGCTGCACTTTGTTTCAAATCTAGAGTGTACAAACAAGACGTGAGGACCACTGGGTGCAAGGTCCTGTGCTGTCTGGTGGGGGGAGTGTTTGCATGGCGCAGGCTACTAATGGTTGAGGAGAGGAAGGACCTGTCCCATGCCCGAGCCTTGGGCCGAGGACCCACTGGAGAGTTCCTAGAGGGCGTGGGGCCTGAGCCACAGCTGGGACGGATGGGAAAGGCCCAGCCTTGTTGCTTTCACTTCCCTTTTTTTTTTTTAAACCATGGAAAGGAAGTTCCTCAGCCACAAACTGTTTTTTAGTATCTTTGTTGGTAAAAGGGCATTTAGTGTTCCTGAATTAAAATAGTTAACGGCAATTTTTGACAGATACTTTTGGGGAAAATTTGATAACTGCCATGATCTCATTGAATAAGGTTGCATTCCGCTGTGGCTGGAGTAAGTTGTCAAGCCAAAGGTGTGGAGCCCTGAGGGTTTTAAGCCCTAGTGGCCGCAGGGTGTTTAAATCTCTCCCTCCCGGACCCTGGAGGCAGTGTAGCCTCTCCCACCCACGGAAACCAGCCTGAACAACAGGAAACGGCTTGCCCAAGGCCCCCAGCAAGTCAAGGCTGGCCCAGAATAGAACCAGGAAGCCTCTGAGTCCATCCTGGGCTTGCCTTGGCTCCAGCAGAGGGATCCCCCACCCCAGCCTGAGACGCACACACACGCGCACACACACCCCCATTCTGTGTGTTGGAGCTACCTCTAGGAATAGGCCGGGTTGAGATTTAAAGCTTTTCTTCCGTGGGTGGCCCTGGGCTGGGAGGTTTTGTTCTCCTTCCACATTTGTTAACGAGTAGCTGATTCTCAGCTTTGGGGTTTGGTGGGGATGACTGGGTTGCATTGCGGCCTGCTTGCTACTATTTGGTCTTCTGCCTAGAAAGGCATTTCTCAAACTGCAGGACTGGGATCCTGTGGGGTGAGGACCTTCTCCCCTCTAGCTCCCCCATGTACTGGGCATTCAGTGAGCCGAGCCCAGGCTGGACAGGTCAAGTTACTACTCATTCTCAGATGAGATGCCTGGGGCTTAGTCACCTGCTGGGATGCCTGGACCTGGGGGCTTACCACACTGGCCCCTCTGAGCAAGGCTGACCAAGCTAGAAACTAGGGGGCACAGGGCTGCCCAGCAGCTCTCCCCCATCCCAGGAGAGGGCACGGCCACCTGCCTCTTGGGAATGGTTAGTAATCAGCAACAAGGGGAGAATCCCATATTCTTCTTCTTGTGGTTATTAGGCAAGTGGCTTGGACAAGCTGCCTCTTGTCCCTTCAGTCTTGCTCAGATAAGGGGTATGGAGCATCCTTGCGTCCCAGAGCTGTGGGGCTTAATACTCTAGCATGAAGGCCTTCAGGGTAGGGGAAGCCAGCAGGACAGGGCAGGGTTTGGCAAGGATGGGAGACTAGCTCACCGGTACTCAGGAAAACCATGTGTTCCCATGCTGCCTGCTGGCCCACGACGGAGCTATGGCCACAGTTCCCCTGGACGTCACCACTGGTGCTTACACAGGGGAAAGGTTATGGGCTCTGGGGTCAGAGAACTGGGTCTGAATCCTGGCTGTGTGGTCCCAGACGAAGCACCCATTCTTCCCACACCTCTATTTCTACAGTGGGACCTGAGTACTCTCGCAGGCAGGTTCTGAGGACCCCATGTGGGACATAGGTGAACTTTACTAATCCACACAGTGACTGGACTTATTAGTCCTAAAATTGTTGTTTATGGCTTTTCCTCTACACGCCGAGGCAGTGTGTGGGCCCTTATCCAGACAAACCCCCATGCCCAAGGCTACACACCACTTGGAGTACACGGCCAGGAGTGTCTCTGATCTCAGGACTCCCAGGCCAAGAGGAGGGCTAAGGGGTTTTTGGTTGGTTTGTTCTGTTTTATGTACATGGCATAAGATTTCCCTTCTGAACTAGTTGAAGCATGCAGTTGAATGGTGAGAAGAGCATTCACCCTGTTGTACAGCCATCAGCCATCACCACTGTCACCCACAGAGTTTTTCCAGCTCCCCCTCGCCCAGGGGAGCCCGTTGGCCCAGTCCTACCCTGCAGTTAGGTTTGCCCCTGTGGTGGGAAGGGAAGCTGACAAGTATGGGCTCACCTTTCCTGCCCCAGGGCTTCCCTGGCACTGAGTTGGTGACTGATCGCATGGTTGGCCAGAGTGTCACCACTCCCCTGGGGAGCCCAGGTCCTCTGCAGCCACATGCCAGGAACTGGTGCATCCGATGAGCTCCCGCCCCTCCCGCAGACCCCACCTGGGGCCCTATGAAGGCTGCATCGGGGGCTTTCCTGGGCCTTGCAGGATGCTCAGCAGCTCCTGGGCCTCTCCCCACTGGCTGCTGGTAGCATCTCCCCGCCCTTTGTTGTGACAGTCCCAGATGTCTTCAAACATTGCCAGATCACTTCCGGGGGAGGGGGGTGCGGTGCACGTAGGATGGCCCCCTGCTGAGAATTGCTACCCTAACTCCAGCCTCAGGAGTGATCCCAGAAAGGCAGTGAATGCAACAGCAGGAGGGTAGGAATCAGGTGGGTCAGGGGCATCTCTGGCAGAAACAGCACAGCCACGGTGTGGAGGGTAGGCTGCCCTGAGCACGATGACTCTGGAGCTCCTGCCCCTGCTCGATTGGGCCAGATTTGGGCTTCACCCGGCAGCCATGGCTCAGGTCTCTAGACTATCTCTACAGAAGTCTATTTTATAGAAATGTCATTTCAGCCTGTCAAACTTTGGAATCTTCCAGAGGTGACGGTAAACGACAAAAAAAGACCTTTAGCAACTCGTTTTTTTTTTTTTTTTAACTTACCATTGGAGTGCGTTCTTAGCCTTCCTGCCTGCCGGCTTCCCTGGCCCTGAGATAGTAACTGGTGAGTGGTTTGGTGGCTGGCCAGGGTGGCCTGGCTCAGCCCATGCCCCAGGCGCTCTTGAACCTTCTGACCCCCTCCCCCTCCAGCTCTGTCTCTTCCCAGAGCCTGGGGCCCTAAAGCTGCCCGACACATACCTGGGCATTTGAGGATCTTAGGGAGCCAGGAGGCCAGATACTGTGTGTGTCACGGAGGATGGCATTCTAAAGCCGGAGGGCAGGCCCCCCGGTGGACCATGGCCAGGGCAGCCCTGTGAGCGTGTGACAGCCCCTGTGCCCTGGAAAGCCCCCTGCCCTGTACCCCTGCTCGGACTGTAGCATTCAGCTCTCTCTCTTGGAATGAAGGCCATCCTTGAGCTCACTCTGAACAGAGAGCTCTGTTCACTGCCAGAGCTATTTTCAACCTCTGGTTGAAATTCACAGCTTATTTTTAGGCACATTTCATGTTGAAAAGCACAAGCCATTTCCCAGCCCTTCAGAATGAGAATAATGGGTTCCATTTTCCCTCTATTCCTGGCTGAGTTGTGGAGGAGAGAGTTTAGGACTGTGGCTGGGAGCTTTCTCTGCTTGGAAGGCTGCAGAGGAAGGGCTCCAGCCCAATGGCTGAGCTGTGGGTGGCCGGGAAGCTCCGTGTTCTGCCGTGACATGATACAAGGCCAGAGGGAGGTCGGGAGGGCTGCTTGTGGGCAGATGAGCACTTCCCAGAGGGGCACGTGTGGGGGCAGGGGGTGGGCCCTGCCAGTCTTAGGCAGCAGGTGCTCCTGCTGCTGTTTTCAAGGGTCTGGTGCTCACCTCTGTCCTGAGCTGTAGTCCCCGGCCTTCTCTGTTTTCTCGGCACTCAGCCACTCAGGTTCTAGCTCCTCTTAGCTCCCTCCTGCCAGCCCATGAGGCATCAGGGTCACTGTGTCTTGGCTGACCTTGGATTTGGCCCCTGCTCCCCCAAGCCCAGCTGCCATAGGACTGATTTCTGCCTCAACCACAGAAGCATTTTTAAAACCACTTTTAACAGCAAAGATGCATTTGTTCCGATTTACTCTTCTTGCCTTTCCTCCACAAACACCTGAGAGCCTATTATGTAATTGCGAAGGAAGGTTGTGCCGAGCGGGGTGGGAGGGGAAGAGCGCAGAATTCTAGGTAATTCAGGAAAACTGAAAACCACTTCCTACGTTCTCGGGCCTGGCTGCCCTCCAGTTCAGACAGTAACCTTGAATTTTGGGGCCCCTCAACCTCAGATGGGAGGACGCCAGGCCTTCCTTCATGAGATTTCACGAGGTGGTGCATGCCAGGCAGCCACTTGGAACCATGCCTGGCACATGGCAAGTACTCACCAAGCTTTAGCTGTTTTTAAAATGTTCCTCTTCCTTCCTCTGTCAGACCGAGAGCAGGATGAGCCCCCTGCCCAGTCGGGCTGATTGTGTGTTCCCCACTTGCTGAGCGGGGGGACAACATGCAGCAGAGGGAGCAATTCTGACAGAGATAATTTTTGATGTTGACTGCTGTCTGCAGGTCGCCTTTGTGAGGTCCTGTAAGGGTTTTAGACCCTTGCAGGAATCAGTTATGCTTCCTGATGAGAGACCCAAGTCCTCTGTGTTCCCAGATCCAAAAGCCAGTCCATAAGGTGAATGGAAACAGGCTTCTTTTCTTCCACCACCCCCATGACTCCTCAAAGCTAAGTGGCTGCCCATGGCCCCCCGCCCCCATCCAGATCCTCAGTGCTAGAGCTGTCCCCAGGAGGAGGTGGCAAGGTTGGCCAAGAATGCTTGACCCGAGTGCTCAGCGTTCCCTGAGGATGGCCTGTTTCTTCTTTCTAGTTTCTCTGTTCTGAGGGTGAAGCCCCAGCCGCCTCCTACACCCATGCTTCCACTTTCTGTTTTGGGGTGCTACCATGGGTGGCGCATGATGTAGGGGTTCTCGGGCTCGATTCCAGTCTTGGCACTGCCTCTTACCCCATGCTGAAGATCTGAGGCTCCTGGGTTCTTAACCCAGGCATCTAGCCTGAGGAGTCAGATTTGAGGCAGAGGACGGGATCCATTTCTACTTGCTTTGTGGAATTCCCTCTGTATGGAGCGTGGAGGACTGGGGTCTCTCACTGAGAACGTAGATTTCTGGCTGGCATTTGCTTTCAGTAGTGGGGAGAGGTATGCATTTGAGGGGATGCGTGGCAGACGAGGCATTGTGGGTGTTTACGGCAAGAATGAAGTCCGGATTTATGTGTATTAGAAGGGAACCTCTCCTTTCTCCAGCTGACCCTGGTTCTGGCTCTGAATTTCCCAGGACTAGTTAGTCAAAAGGGCTCCAGTCAGCAGGTGAGTTGGGACAGGCCCAGGCACTTACGCATCTTGGAAGAGGGTTGGTTTCCTGGGGTCCAGACTCCCGACAGCCTATAACCAGTTGGTTGGCGGTTTAAGAGCTGTACTGCCCCTGTTTGCTGATCTAAGAGGAAGCTGGAGCCTAGCCTGACGTGTTGAGTCTCTCCTGTAACCTCAGGCAGTCCATATTGCTTCTCTGTACTCGGATTTCCTCCCACCAGCCTACGGTACATCCTTCGGGCATTCTCCATTTTCCCGGCTCACTATGTAAAAAGCTTCTCCTGCCGGCATGGGGGTAGGGTGACTGCAGCGGCCTTTGCTGATTCTGGGCAGCAGCAGGCCCCAGACAAGAGGCCTCACGTCACACTCTGGTTGCATTTTCCTCACCTTTACCGGCGTAGAAGTCATGAAAAGTGCTCTGGGCTTCTTAGTTTAAGCGGGAAGACAGAGGAGAATAGAAACAAAGAAGATTCTGTATTTGTTACCAAGCTACAATTCTTAAAGAGAGTCCTGCTGGAGTCCAGGCATCCTTGCCCAGTGGCCGGGGACGGTAACTTGACTGTGCCCAGTCTAGGAGAACCAAAGATTCCAATGTTCCCTGCAGAGGGGCACCTTGGGCCTGGGGACCAGCATGGGGGGGTTGGACCCTTCCCTCAGGCTCTGACCTGTTGCATCTGCTCCTGGGAAGCAGGCCAGATCCCCACTCCTTTTCCTTCCAGAGGCCACAACTGAGTTTCCTGGGAGGTGGGTCAGGGCTGCAGCCAGGCGCATGTTCAATAACGACTGTGTTTACTGGAAGGAGGAAGTTGCCTTTGGCAGCGCAGAGAGGAGACAGGCCTTTGACCAGTTCACGTGGATTGCGATAAGCCTCTTGCTGTGGCTCTCAAACCTCATTGTGCTTCCGAATCACCCCGAAGGCTTGTTAAACATAACTTGTCCCATCCCGAGTGTCTGACTTGGAAAGGAATTTGCAATTTCTAGGTCATGTCAATGGTCCCGGGACCCACTCTAAGAGTCGCTAGTCTACTGGAAAACAGTCTAGCCAGTTGTGACAATGGCTTCCTGAGCAGGGATGTAGCAGGAAGAAGAAAGTCTCTGACCATCTTGGGAACTTTCCATGGTTCATGGGGACTATAGTTTGGGAGAAGCATTTGGAGAACTGGGGTCCCTTTCAGCCCAATTTGGAGAATTGTAGTCCTCCTCTTTCCAAGAGGGGAAAAGTGCTATAATGGCTTTAGTTCTAATCTCTGTCTAGTGGTAAAAGAAATCCCAGTGCTCCCCTGTGGGCTCTTTAAACCTAGAGGCACCCACTGGGCTCTACAGACAGCTGGTTTTCTTACCAACCAGGATGCACTAAGGGGGAGGATGGTACCCAGGGCAGCCCTCCGTGGGCCTCTGCCGCCGGTCTTCCTGTCTCGGTTCCTGTTCCGTCCATTAGCGCTGCTGCACTAGTCCAGTGACCTGTTTTTAAACCCGCATTCTGTGGTCACCTGCCTATTATCCTCAGTGCCGCTGCCTCCTGTGCCTGTGCAAGTGTGTGCCTCTATCATCCCCCGCCGTCCTCCAGAGCCTGCGGGGCCTCTAGGGAAGCCAGCAGGTGAGAGTCTCTGGCCCCTGAGCTTGAGATGACCTGGGTGCTGGTGTCTCAACGTCTCAGGCCTCAGGTCAAGGAGCTTTTTGGGGAAGTGCCTCCAGGTATTAGGAGCAGAAGTAAGTCCCAGAACAGCGGTAACCGCAGTGGCAGTGAGAGGATGGGGCTGTAGGATGGGACTTGGCTGTACACCCTTCTCAGAGTAGCCCCTTGGAGTGGTCGTTTCCTGCCACTGGAAAATTCTCATCTGTTCCACCAACAGGTAGATCACTATCTAGAGAAGAGTAGCGTGATTCTTAGGAAGGAAAGCCTATTTAATGACTTAAACCAACAGCAGACATGTTCTCGGAAACCCCAGGCAAGGCATAGTAAGATATTCATGGTGTCAGGAAGATCCAAGAACCTAGCTCCGGAACCCATACAAGGCCCGGAGGACCCTTGCATCTGGCTCTGCGTGCTTGGACATGGAGCGTAAACCGGGCACGCACACACACCTTTCAGAGCTCTGTTACCTTCTTCAAGGGTCTCATAACCATTGGAGGTTTTCCTTTTCCCCGCATTTCCCTTCTTCCCAGATGACCTCTCCTCCATGTAGCCTTTTCCGGGAGGCCCACAGCTTGTGAATCCTTCCTGCCCCACCTTTCGGAGCAGCCCTTCTTTCCTGTAGTTGGTTATTCTCTGGCCTGTGGTCTTCCTGGAGGGCTAGGTACTTGGTCACTTTTTGGCGCCCTGTATGTCACCAGAACACAGAATGTTCTAGAAATCCGGGTTCAGTGGACACGTGCTTGCAGCTGAGGGCAGCATGGGTTGAGCCTTTGAGGCAAGAGGCAGGCTCTGGCTCTTTCTTTTAGTGTTTTTGACGGTCCTAGGTTAAAGGAAGGAAACCCCTTTCTGGCCTGGTTTGTCAGTTTCCAAGGGCAGGTACACGGGGTGGTAGGGGCAGTGACCAGGCAGCGGAGGTGGTAGAATCAGCATGTCTGCGCTAGAAGTTTCAGTACTTCTCGTTTTCACTGGAAAAAAGCCTTTTGCAGCTTGAATTTGCCAGATTGGATGGCAGCGTTGGCCCATGTGGTGTAAGGGTGTTAGATAGCGCTTGTGTTTATGTTCTCATCGGTTACCATGGCAAAAATCAGAATAGATGGTTTCCATGGAGATTATCTTAAAATTAGTTTCTTTGACAGTCTGGACATTGCTGCAGGGTTCACAGAATGCTTGTGGTGCCCCTGGGGGATTTCTCTGTGGCCATGCCAAAGACTGGCCTGAATGTTGATGGACTCTGACAAATCTGCATCCTGTGCTTGAAAATGCCGGGACACCAGGCTGGGGACATGTCCTCAACTTCTTCCTGGGGTCCCATTTGCCTGGCCTCAGCTCCACGGCTCGCTCCAGCCACCTGGGAGCTTCTTCTTTTTTACTAAGTAAAACAAAACACAAAAACCCCCTTTATATTGTGGAAAATTTCAGGCAAGCACAAAAAGTAGCGAGAATAGTGTCACAGACTCCCCTGGATCTTTTGTCTAGCTTCAGCGTTTTGCTGGTCTATTTTGCTCATCTCCCTCCCCCCATTTTTTTTAGAAGAGTTGGAGTATTTTTATTTAATCCCAGATACATTATTTTACCCTAAATAAAGACTTTTCTTGGTTATATAACTGCAGTGCTCTTGTCACATCCAACAAAATTAATAATCCCTTACTATCAAATGCCTAGTCCATACTCACATTTTTCCACATTGTTCAAGAATATGGCTCTGTGCTTTTTGCTCAAATAAGGACGTGGGAGGCATTGAAAAAACCCATGTCTCCCTTCCCCACCATGGTTCTGGTGCCTGGAGAGACTGAGCAGTCTTGGCTAGAGGTGCATTTGGGCTGGGGGCAAGAGAAGCTCCGGGGTGCCGCTCTCCCACTGTCCTCAGGGACATTTATACCACGAGCTCCAGGACACCCTTGTTCCGGCCTGGAGATGGGTCTGCTAGTGCCGGCTGTCCTGGGCAGGCATCCGCTGGAGGGCGCTGTCCCTCTTTGCAGCCTGTAGGGGGAGGCAGAGAGAGAAGTGATATAACCTTGGTTCACAATAGCTGTGTGCAAGTTAATTTTCCAGGAGGGGGAGGCTGAGAGACCCCATAGGATGCAGCCTCCCTTGACTCCTCCCTGGGGGTGAGAGCTTTGGCCCAGAAGAGGCCCGCTGCCTCTAGGGTAGGCAGAGCTGGCCGTGGTTATCTGCCTTGGCAGGCCGTGCTCGTGTCCTGAGATGCTACACAAATTCTGAATTGCCGAGCTCGGGAGTGATGCCCGGGTGTGGTCAGTGCCTCTAACACTCTCCATTGAACTAAGTGCAAGGAGAGTTTAAAATAGCCAGCCTTTGTTCCCGAGGTTTTAAAAATTCAACCCCAGTAGTTACAATGAGCTGTCTTCAAGTGGATCTATAAATAAACCGCTACTGTTCCTCTTTGTCACCGAGAGCTTCGGCGTCTTCCAGAGACGTCGGCTCTGCCGCTCATCTTCATTAGCTGCCTCTCATCTGTGGGGCAGCTGTGGCCATCAGCAGGCTGGGCTGACAGCGCGGAGTTTGTAATGACAGCGAAACATTCCCTTTTTAAAAAGCTACATTTTACAAATAATACATTATATGTTAATAAAAACAATTAATTTTTTAAAAGCCACATTTTAAAAGCCAAGATTAACTACACAGGGAAAGATGTATTTTCGCACTGGGGAAGCCTGGCAGAGCGGTCATCACCATTGGTCAAGGTCAACGCCACTGATAATACGTCCTGTCCACATGAGTTCTGCGGTGTCGGGTGGTTCGCTTCTGTGGTGTTCTCATCAAAAAATGGATAACCTCGTTCTGATTGTGAGAAAACACTGGACAGACCCACACCGAGGGACGTTTGACAACAGAACTGATCAGTACTCTTCTTCAAAAGTGTCAAGGTCATGAAAGACAAGGGAAAACTGAGGAGCTGACCCAGATTGCAGGAGACCAAGGAGAAGTAACTCAGTGCAGGGGGACGTCCTGGTTGGGATTCTGGAATAGCAGGATCCAAGGACATTAGAAAAACTGGTGAAGCTCAGCCGGGGCCCTTAGTTTGGTTAATGGTATTGTCCCAAGGTTAATTTCCTGCTCTGATCATTGTCCTAATGGTTATGTAAGATGCTAGCACTGGGGAAGCCTGGGGGAGGGATATATGGAAATTCTCTGTACTATTTTTTGCAACTTTTCTCTAAGTCTAAAATTAGTTCAAAGCAGTCTAATTTTTTAAAAGAAAATCTCTAGTCAGTCCTTGGGCTTCATCTCCCTCCCTGGGTGCCCCGGTTCAGGTGTTTGCACTGGGAGGGTAGGTGTTTCTGTCTCAAGGGAGGGGGCAGGTGACCCTAAGCCCCTCAGCACCCAGCCGGGGGTGGGCCTGTGGTCACATCTGTGGAACGGAGCTGAGCAAGAGCTGACCCTGGAAGACACGGGTCCTGGGGTCAAGGGATGGCTCTTAGACCCAAACGTGACCCGTTGTCATAGAACATTTAATTCCGTTCAGAGGCTGCTCTGCTGGCCGCAGACCCTGTGTCCTTGAGCCTCTTGGCTCCCTCTGTGCACACAGATGACCCAGCACCCTGCCCTCCTTGGGAGCCTGCTGCGGGGAACACACGAGAGCACCCTGCACATTCGTACCCTAGATAAAAGCCAACATGGTAACCAGATCCCATACTCATACTTAGACTGGCTTGGAAGAACATTGGCAAGATTGTCGAACAATTAGATGATTTGAAGACACCAGTGTTCCTCTTGGGTTCAGGGCTATGTTTAGAACCAGAAATTTTCTCTCTTGTTGGACCCCAGGCCGGAACTCTAAATTATAGGGCAAACAAGGCTGTTGTGTATCTAGTCCACAAATATGCGCAGTGGATACAGTACCAGGTTTCTTCCGAGCTCTGATTCGAGAAAACGGCCGTGCCTTTTTTCCACTTGAAGAGCTGGAGAGAAGCATGAGCTCCAGTGAGCTCTGTCCTCTTTTCTGCTCTCCTGGCTGGGATCAGGTTTAGCAAACAGGCAGGCAGACATAGACACCCATTAACTTTTCATGAGGGCAAATTGTCAGAGCCAAAGGCCCGAGGCAAAGACTGTAAGAAGCAAATGCGTGAATCTCTGCACCCTCACTTAGCAGACTATGCAGTGAGCAGTCAGATGAAAGATTTTAGTTGAGAAAGATTTAATCATGGTGTGTGTGTGTGTGTGTGTGTGTCTGTCCATTTCTTCCAGTTTCGTGCTCAGCCCTGCTTTGGAGACACAGTGACACGCTTTGGTGTTTTTAGTGGGCCATGGCCAGCCAGACGGCTGCTCGGTTCTGTACAAGTTGGGTCCCCGTGAGATAGCCCAGATTTGGGGCACAAGTCACCTTCCTCTCCCCTTTCTGGCCCAGAGTCTGGCCCGTGGACTAGTTCAGGGTACTTTTGTCTGTGACAGAGTTTGTTTCCAGAACAGGCCGAGCAGGGGGCAAGGTCCAGTGTTAGAGATTAAAAGAAAAGGAGAAATTTCCACCTTGAGCAGGTGTTAATAATTGACCACCCCACTTACCAGAGCGGCCACTGGGTCACATTAGCTCACAGCATCTTCATGGTAAATCTCCGGCCACTCCTGGCTGCTGGCCAGGTATGTACAGACCTTGCTTGCTGCTGACTGTCAAGCTACATAGGGACCTCTGAGCAGCTGGGGCCTGACATTCCACAGACAGGGTGGCCACTGCCTCAGAAACGCTGCCTCAGAAACCTCTGCTGACGACCAGGGAAACTGAGGCTTTGGGAATTGAACTGCACTGAAATGTGAGCTGGTTTTTTGTGTCTGGGAACTGTAATCCCCAGACCAGTGATGGGCCTCATGGGCCTCACCTGGAGTCTTCAGCCTGGGCGTTTGCCTTTTGGTAATGTCCAGTGGAGAATTAGTGATCTTCACCTTGATACCGAGTGGCCGTGATGGGTAGTATCAAGTACAGTGTTACGTGATCGGCAGGTTGGGCTTCTAGGGCTACTTCAGTTAAAACAACATCTTTTTTTTTTTAAGATTTTTATTTATTTGACAGCACAAGAAGGCAGAGAGGCAGGCGGGATGGGGGAGGGGGCAGGAAGCAAACACTCTGAGCCACCCAGGTGCCCATCTTTTTTTTTTTTTTTTTTAAGTCAGGCTTATTAACATACAAATCGTAGCATTCACCATTTTATTTGTTCTTTTTTTTCTTTTTAAGAAAGCTTTACGCCCAACATGGGGCTTGAACTCATGACCTTGAGATCAAGCATTGTATGCTCTACAGACTGAACCAGCCATGCACTTTAGCTTTTGCCATTTTAAAAAATGAACTGCTGGGGCACCTGGGTGGCTCAGCTGATTAAACATGCGACTCTTGGTTATTTTAACTCAGATGATCTCAGGGTCATAGATCGAGCCCCAATACATCAGGGTCTGTGTTCAGCACAGAATCTGCTTGGGGTTCCTTCCCCCCTCCTTCTCCTTCCCGCTCTGTTCCTTCCCCCGTTTGCATGCTCTCTCTCTAAAATAAATAAATAAAATCTTTAAAAAGTGAATTGCTCTCTGAGTTTGGGCAGACATGTACAGTTAATCACCACCATGATCAAGGTACAGAATATTCCCATCATCCCTAAAATTCCTTTTTGCCTCTTTCTATCAATCTACTCCTTCTACCTCCACCCATAGGCAACCACTAATCTGCTTTCTGTCACTACAGATCAGTCAGTGTGTGTGTGTTTCAGAATTTGATACAAATGGAATCATGTAATTATATATTCTCTCTGGTTTTTTTCAATTTGTCTAATTATTTTGAGATTTGCCCATATTGTTACATGAGTCAATAGTTCATTCCTTTTTTAATTTTTTTTAAGATTTTATTTATTTATTTGACAGAGATCACAGGTAGGCAGTGAGGCAGGCAGGGGCGGGGGGAGGGGGAAGCAGGCTCCCCGCTGAGCAGAGAGCCCGATGCGGGGCTTGATCCCAGGACCCTGGGATCACGACCTGAGCCGAAGGCAGAGACTTTAACCCACTGAGCCACTTAGGTGCCCCAGTTCATTTCTTTTTATTGCTGAGTAGTACTCCATCGAATGTTTATCTGCCTGTTGGTGCACATCTGGGTTATTTTCAATTTTTGGCTATTGCAAGTAAAGCTGCTGTTAGTTTTGTTTTTTTTTTTTGCTGTTAACTTTGTTGTTTTTTTTTTTAAGATTTTATTTATTTATTTGACAGAGATCAAGTAGGCAGAGAGGCAGACAGAGAGAAAGGAGGACACAGGCTCCCTGCAGAGCAGAGAGCCTGATGTGGGGCTCGATCCCAGGACCCTGGGATCATGACCTGAGCCGATGGCAGAGGCTTTTAACCCGCTGAGCCACCCAGGTGCCCCAGCTGTTAACCTTTATATACTTACCTTTATATGGATATGTATTTCCCTTTCTCTCGGGTACATATCTAGCTGTGGAATGGCTGGAACATAACAAGTGTATGTTTAGCCTTTCAAGTAACTGTCAGACTCTTTTCTGAAGTGGTTGTACCATTTTACATTCTCCCCAGTAGTGTCTAAATTTGAATTTCTCTACTTCCTCGCCACCACTGAATGCAGAGGCTGAATGCAGAGGCTTAACCCACTGAGCCACCCAAGTGCCCCTGTTTTTTCTTTTAATTAGGTTGTCTTCTCATTGAGTTTTGAAAGTTCTTTTATATTCTGGATACAAGTCCTTACTGGATATGTAACTTGCAAATAATTTCTTCCTGTCCATAGTTGGTGTTTTCATTTTCTTAACAGTGTCTTTCAAAGAGCAGTTTTGAATTTTGATGGTCAGGTGTTTTAACTTTAGACCATTCTACTGGGTGTATACTGGTATCTTACTGTGATTTTTTTTTTTTCTAAAGATTTTATTTATTAGAGAGAGAGCGGGGGAAGCAACAGTGGAAGAGGGAGAAACAGACTCCTCACTGAGCAGGGAGCTCGACATGGGCCTTGATCCTAGGACCCTAGGATCATGACCTGTGCTGAAGGCCGACACCCAACTGACTGAGCCACCCGCGAGTCTGTGATTTTTAACTTGCATTTTCCTAACTGCTAATGATGGAGAGCATCTTTTATGTGTGCATTTGCCATCTTTATATGTTCTTTGGTGAAGTGTCTGTTCAAGTCTTTGGGGGTTTTTTCTTTTCTTTTTTTAAAAGATTTTATTTATTTATTTGACAGAGAGAGAGTGATCATGAGTAGGCAAAGAGGCAGGCAGAGAGAGAGGGAGAAGCAGAGCAGAGCCCGATGTAGGGCTGGATCTCAGGACCCTAGATCATGACCTGAGCTGAATGCAGAGGCTTAACCCACTGAGCCACCCAAGTGCCCCTGTTTTTTCTTTTAATTAGGTTGTCTTCTCATTGAGTTTTGAAAGTTCTTTTATATTCTGGATACAAGTCCTTACTGGATATGTAACTTGCAAATAATTTCTTCCTGTCCATAGTTGGTGTTTTCATTTTCTTAACAGTGTCTTTCAAAGAGCAGTTTTGAATTTTGATGTTCATTTTATCAGCGGTTTCTTTTATGGGTCATGCTTCTGGTGCCATACCTAAGAAATTTTTGCCTAATCCAAGACCATAATGATTTTCACCTATGTTTAGAAGAAAAGCTTATACAAATATTATAGTTCTAGGATTGACATTTAAGTCTGTGATCCATTTTGAATTAGTTATTTTTTATATGTGGTATGAAATATGTACCAAAGTTCATTCTTTTACATATGGACGTCCAATTGTTCCAGCAACTGTCTTTACTAAGTTGTTTGCATGCCTTCGTTAAAAATTAATTGCCTAGCTCTCTGTAGATATATTTCTGGATGGCGTTGATCTATGTGTCTGTCTTTTTACCAGTACCACACTCTCTTCAATTACTGTAACTTTAAACTAAGTCTTGAAATCAGGTAATGTTTCTATGCTTCTATAGCTGATTTCAGAGAGAGCTGTCATCTCAAAAACACTGGGCCTTCAGTATGCAAACATGATATATCTCTTCATTGGTATTGGTCTTCTTTGATACTACTCATCAGTGTACTGTAGTTTTTAGCATAAAAACATGTAGTTTTTAGCATACAGATTTTGCATATATGTTGTTAGATTTATGTTTAAGCATTTTGTAGTGGGTTGAACAGTGGCCCTCTCAAAAATATGTCTGTCCTGACCCCCACAACCTGCAAACATGATCTTATTTGGGAAGGAGGTCTTTGCCAATGAAATTAAATCTCGAGATGAGGTTTTATCCTGGATTGTTGGGTTGGCCCTAAATCCAATGACAAGTCTCCTTACAAGAGCTACACAGAAGAAAAGGCCATGTGAAGATGGAGGTAGAGACTGGAGTAATACAGTCATAAGCCAGGGAATCCTGGAGCCACCAGAAGCCAGAAGAGGCAAGAAACAATTCTTTCTCAGTGCTTCCTCAGCACAGGGGCCCTACTGATACCTTAATTTTGGACTTGCAGCCTCCAGAACACGGAGAGAATAAATTTCTATTGTTTTAAGTCACCAAGCATGACCGTTTGTTAGAACAACTGTAGGCAAGGAATAACACATTTCATGATTTTTTCATGCTATAGGAAAGATAGTAACCAAGGATTTTTGAAAATTAATGAAAGGGATCAAACAACAGACCCAAAAAGCTCAGAAAAAGGACAAAAGGCTAAACAAAAAACCTAAACCAAACCCTGTATAAATTACATTCAAGCTTCTACAAACCAAAGATTAAGAGAAAATCTTGAAGGTAGACAGAAAAGTGACATTGTATACAGGATCAAAGGTTAGAACCATAGAAGAATACTTCTATGAAACTACACAATCCAGAAGTCATTGGAGTAACATCTTTAAAGTATTTTAAAAAAAAAAAAAAGTGTCAACCCAGAATTCTGTACTTAGCAAAAATATCTCTTAAAAATGAAAGAGAAATAAAGACTTTTTTTCTAACAAAAGCTGAGAAAATTTGCTACCAGCAAACTTGCTCTGTAAGAAATATCTCTTTTCTCTTTTCCTTCTGGGATTCCTGTCACACGTGTCAGACAGTTTGGTCTTGTCTCACGTTTATGGATACTCTGTTCTGGGGGTTTTTCCTCCCCCCTTACTGTGTCAGTTTGAGGAATTTATCAGTGTTGAAGGACATGGATTCATTTTCCTCAGCTGGGCTGAGCCTACCAATTAGCCCATCAAAGCCATTCTTCCTCTCTGTTACGGGGTTTCTGATTTCTAGCATTTTCACGGACTCTTTCTTAGACTTTCTACCTCTCTGGTGGAATTCCCCATCTGTCCATGTGTGTTATTCACACTTTCCAATACAACCTTTAACATAGTAGTCAGAGTTATTTTAAATTTCATGTCTGATAGTACCAGCATCAAAGTCATCTGATTCTGCTGATAACTTTTTTTTCCCCAAGATTTTATTTATTTGAAAGAGAGCGAGAGAGAGCGAGCTTGCACATGTGATTACATTTGATGTTGAGGAGAGGCAGAGGGAGAAGCAGGCTCGCTGCTGAGTGCAGAGCCTAGATATGGGGCTCAATCCGGGACTCCAGGATCGAGACCTGAGCCAAAGGCAGATGCTTAACAGACTGAGGCAGCCAGGCGTTCCTGCTGATGCTATCAGACAGTGGGGTTTTTTCCCTTGCCTTTTTGTGTGTGTCATAATTTTTGATTAAATGCCCATACATCATGTTTAGGATAGTAGAGACAGAAGTAGATAGCCTTATCGGGAGTTGAGCTGAGTTTAGTGTTACTCCTTACCCATATCTACATCTTGATGTTGAACCAGTGAGACCATAGTCAGTCCAGATGGGTTGATTTCTTGTCACAAAGAAGACCTGCCAGCTGTTTTGTTTTTTAATAAATGTATGGGTTGGTGACCGTGTGTTCAAGTGGCTGAGATCAGTCGGATATTTCTGCAGTTTCTACTGTGCACGATGCTGAGCTCCTGGTAGCCTATGACAGGCTGGCGGCCGTAGAAACTGAGGCAAGCAGAAGATGAACCTGCTGTGAGAGCTCAGGATCCCATACCAGGGACCATACCAGGGGACCGTACCAGGGGGTACATGCAGACCCCAAGTGAGAGTTCCACAAAGTGAAAGGGATTTGTCTTTTCTGAGTCTTCACCTTTTTTTCTTCGGACGTTAGGAGGTCTGTATATGGCAAAAATGAAAGCTATCCGCTCGGTGCCGCTGTGTAGGTACATAGTATGTGCTGATGTCATCGTTACTGAGCCGGCAGGGCTCCCGGGACCCTTTGATGTTGAGCGGGGCAGAGTCCTTATAGCCTTTCCCCCTCACGTGCTGCCCCGGCTGTTCCGTCACTGTCATTACTCACAGCCGGGTACGTGCGTCCCTTCCCACTCCCGTTCGTCATCTCCTTATCTCTGCTTATCGCTTGCTCGCCCAGCGCTGGGAAACACTGCATCTCCAGGGAGCTGGCTTGCAGGTGAGGGGCTGCAGCGCTGTGCAGGGTGGGGCCGTAGCTCCCCCCCCCCCCCCGCCACCGCTTGGCATGGCAGGGTTTCATTACCCAGGAATGTCACTGCGGTGAGCTGGGCTCTCCGAAGTGGTGGGTGCGTGTGGAGGGCCTACTCCATGTTCAGCTCTGAGCCGGGCAGGCGGGTGGGGGAGTAACTCAGACAGTGTTTGACGCCGGACCTGTGTGGCAGGCATGTGGAGGCAAAACCACAGGCCGTGTCACCTGTCAGAGGCTGCCTGATGTCAGGGAATGGCCTCTCACGTGGGTCCTGGTCCCAGCTTTCTCCTTTCCTGGGTAACTTTGAGCAAGATCTCTAACCTCCCGGAGCCTGCTGCCTGCCCCCCCCCACCCCACCGAAAAATAAGCTTAATGATGCCTGCTGTGAAGAAAGGGCCACTGTAAGGATTAAATGTGTGTAAATGCTGGCACGTGGTAGGTAACAAGGGGACAACAGCTCTTGCTATCTTTATGTTCTGGCCCTGTGGCGTGTGCAGTGCGGTCATATCCACCAGTAAGAGGATGGACAGAAAGCAGAAAAGGGCTGCGTCCTGGGGGAGGAAAGACAAGGACCAGATGGCGCAGCCAGAGGAATAGCCTGGGGCAGGCAGGACCCTGGGCTTGTGGGGGAAGCTTGAGGCTGGGGCCCTCCCAATGGTCATTTGCTCTCGGAGCTTCCGTCTCCTTTGTTGTCACCTGGTCACAGCCTGTGAGAGGTCAGAGTGGGCAGGGGAGCATGGCGGTTTCCACAACTGTGTCCTCCAAAGGCCTCCTCCCTGGCTCGGCACGTGGCTGCTGTCCTCAGTGCACCTTTGTTGCTGGCTCTCTTTGGGCTCAGAAGAAGGGTTCCTGTTGTGAGTCAGCGGTGGTCCCCCCAACTCGCTGTCGTCACTGTGCTCCCAGGGACTCAGCTCGGGGCTGTCAGTTTCTGGGCCGTTTTTCAGAAACACTCAGAATTTCCATTCAATCCTTCCCAGGCAGCAGGCAGCACCCGTCTGGCCACTCCTGGAGGATGCTGGCTGTCGGGACAGAGGGCTGCCTGGCTCCCACCCTCACTTTCATGGCCTTTCCTGAGGGAGCCACAGGGACTCACTGTCCAAACGAAGAGTGTGTGTGTCTGGAAGGGTGGCGGGGGTGGAGTGGGGGGGAATCTTTCGGGGCAGGGGCGCAGGGCTGGAGCTACTTCTCAAGAAGGGCCTGCAAGTGATTTCAGAGAAGTGCCTTTCACAGCCCAGCCCTTTGCGGGATAGGCCCAGTCATCACTCCCATCATGCAGATGAGGAAGGAGAGGCCTAGGGAAGTTAAGCTTCTTGCCCAGGGCCACCTTGCTTATCAGTCCTGGAGCTCAAATGTCGGCCAGGGCCTATCTGAATCCCTGCTCTTCCCCAGTGCACTGTGCGGGGTCCCCTGACATTGCTGCCTGGGCCTGGGGCTGCTGTGGTGAGGTGAGGGCTATTCAAGGCTTCTGGAATATTTCCTTTTGGGGTGGACTCCTGCATAGGCATTGGGATCTGAAACTGTGTGCCGCTACCTGTCAATGACCAACATTGTGGTTGAACCCGCCCTCATAGTTCTTAATATAATTACAAGACACCCTTCAGCAGTAACCATCAGGAACCTTTGGAAGAAATGAAGGGACCGGGGCGCCTGGGTTGCTCAGTGGGTTAAGCCTCTGCCTTCAGCTCAGGTCATGATCTCAGGGTCCTGGAATCAAGCCCCACATTGGGCTCTCTGCTCAGCAAGGAATCTGCTTCCTCCTCTCTCTCTGCTCTCTGCCTACTTGTGATCTCTCTGTCAAATAAATAAATAAAATCTTAAAAAAAAAAAAAAATGAAGGGACCTAGAAGTAACACAGCACACGTGAGGCCACACAGCAAGGGTGAGGGGAGAGGAGAGAGAGCAAGCACCTGAGGTTGCACTTTTATTGGGGTTGAGGGTAGAGGCCTGGGGGTTTTCAGGGCTCCCTCGTTATTGGTGAATTTTAAACATAAGAGTGGGAATTTTAAGAAAAAAAACACATGGCCATATGGTCAGTTCCCTAAATCTGCCAAGGAACCTCTGTGGTGGGGGGTGTCCCAGCTCTTCGTCTGGTCATGGGCGGGCAGCATGTTTATTCAAGATAGCCCTCTTCAAGTGGATGCCTCTCTGAAGTGGTTGCCTGGGCAGTCAAGAAGTCAAGCACTTGCATTACAAACCAGAAGGAAAACCCCACACCTGTCAGGGCCTACGCTAGCCAATCGCACTGGTTTCTGGAGGCCCAGGGCCCCAGTCCTGGTGGGCACACATAGCACACAGCAGGCACGCCCACAATGGGCTCGCGTGCTTGGCACTGCTCCTGTTTTAGAGAACACCCCTCGAGCTCTGTGTCTGACCTTCATGTTCTCTTTAACCTCCAGAGCCTGTGTTTCTCCAGGTTCCAATGGGCATGCATGGGAGAGTTTGCTATCTTTGAGACTAGAACACTTTCCAACTACAGCAAAATAGGCAGTAGGGCCCAGGAGCCAAACTGCCCTCCTTGGCTGATTGGGAATCCTCCCCTGTGATCTTTCTCTTCTAGGACTCTGATGCCCACCCCGGTGACCCTGGCCAGAGCAGAGTCTTCCTAGGGCTGGGCTACTATGGGTCCATCCCGGAGATGGGCAGACTCAGAGATGCAAGCCAGCTGCTGGTGGCACATGTGCAGGCAGCCTCGGGGAGCCCCAGTCACAGCCAGTAAATTCTCCTGGCCGGGTAGAGTAGCCATAGCTCTGTGGCACATGGGTAGCTGGCATGCTTTGAGCCCAGAGATATCCTAGATTCAGAAGGGACAGGGCTGATGAGAATAGGCAGGAAACAGGGAGAGGCACACAGACTCATGGATGGGCAGCAGGCCCTATGGACAGGCCGGCATTGATTCAGCCCACTCGTGTGTCCTGGCACTGGAGATGGAGTGGCTGGAGGAACCGGGCAGGGCTGGGGCAGGCACAGGCATTCGGGAGCACAGAGGCGCTGCTGATCAGGCGTTCCAGGTTGCAAAGCGAGTAGAGGCTAGGGTGCTGGGGTCAGGGGGAAGGAAGGCTGGATGAGGGCCTTCCAGTAGGGGAGGACCTTGGGATCTGGGCAAGGGGGTGCAGAGGCAGGAGGGGAGTTGTGCAAGGAGGTAGCCTGGAGTGGGGTGCCTTGTGAAGGTGCTCAAATTTTCTCCCAAAGGCAGTAGAGAGCCCTGGAGGACTGGCAAAGCCATGGGGTGATGTGGTAACATTTAGAAATTTGTTGAGGTCATGGTTTAAAACCCTGAGCCCCATGTGTGGCTGCCTTTTATGGGTTACTGGGGCTTTGGGGCCAGCCAAGAGTGTCAGTTTCACTAAGCACATCATTCCCACAGGGAGCAAGTCCACAGAGGAAGGTTCTAAGACCAAAACTGGGGCATCTGCCATCTGTGTCCTCGGGAACGGTGTGGCTCTGGGAGTTCTACCCTGCTGAACATGCGCACAGCGGTTCATGGGTTAAGAGAAGTGCTAATACGTACACAGAGTGGTGCCTGAATCTGGGGAGACCCAAGTTGGACTGGGATGGGTCCCCTTAGGAATCACCTGCGCTCTGTGATTGTGAGTGTGTATTTGGTGGGGGAGTGGTGCAGAGGTTAGGCTTCTGCATTTGGGGACTGAAGCCTCTCAGGCAGGAACACTGATCCCTCACTTCTCCGGAAGGCTCTCTACAGCAACTCGGGGTACCTGTCCCACCAGGCACAGGATTCCCACCAGCCATCTGGATGCTCACACACAATTCCTGTTTTCCCAGGGGTTCTGCACTAGGGCGGGGTCGGAACATCCCCCCAGTTCTAGGCCAAGCCCACACTGGGGGTGGGGAATGGGCCTGGGCCTTGCCAGGAAGAGGAGTGACATCAGAGCCAGCCTGGGCTTCAGGGTCTCCAGACTCTGAGGGGGCCTACTACGGGCACAGGCTGCATGCGGAACCAACGGAAGGCACTCTGCGGCCCACCTGCCCCTCCCCCCTGGCTCCTCCAGCCCTCACTGCCATGTGCTCGGATGGCACTCCTCACTCACGGCCTCTGCTCAGAAAGGAAGTCCTGGAAGCGGGTGCGTGGCCCGGATGTGGGAGTACCGCCACACTGCATTTCTCACCAGTATTTAGAACTCATGTTTTCCAGATTGTGGGTAGTTTTCCACTTTATCCTTTGGAGGGGCTGTTCCTCTTTCCGTGTTTCTTTAAGTCCTGAATGAGGACTGAAGGACTCCCTTTCTTTTCATTGTCCTTAGCCAGAAGTGGATTTCCCCATCCCTCCAGGCAGAGGCAGGAGTCAGGAGTCGGTGCAGAGCCAGCCCCAGGAGCCCACCAGCATGCCCCAGACGCTGACCAGCACACTGGAGCACATCGTGGGCCAGCTGGACGTCCTCACTCAGGTAGGCCAGGACATGCGTTCACCCCACTTGGCCTGGCATTTGGGCTGTTTGAAGTTGGGCAGCAGGTGCTATATTTAAAAAAAAAAAAAAAATCATCATAATGGATCTACTTTCCAGTCCAAATTAATAAAGTTGCATTGCCTGCCTTGAGGTCCTGGCTCTCAGAGCCATCTGAGCTCCGGCCAAGCCACTGGACCCCAAAAATCCCCAGTGCTAGTCCTGCCAGGGTGTGCCCTCCCAGGGCCAGCCTGGCCCACAGCAGAGCTTTGAAAGAAACACTGTCCATTCATCCCGCTCATCGCGGGGTGGGCACCCTCCAGGGGTGTGCCAGGGAGCTGTGAGCAGTGAGTCAGGCATCTGGGAGCCCAGGCTCTGGCTTTGAGCTGGCACTGCTCTTATCCTCCAAGCAGCCTTGGCGAAATCCCTTTGGCTGGTGCACTCCCCAAGCCCTGGTGCACTCCTCTATGATGTGCGGTGTTCATGGACTCCAGGTCCTGTTCATGGTCAGGATTAAAGAAGATGAATCTGTGGGAAGCATTTGGCTTACACCTGGCTCAAGGCAGCTGTTCAGTAAACATAAGCGGTGGTGCTGACCAGCGTCATCAGCAAGGTAGACATGGACCCAGGCCTCTGGAGCATAGATACATCTGGCAGTTGCTAATATAGAATTGGAGTACAACAGCTTCCCTAAGAACAGAGTGCCCTGGCAAGAGGTGGCTGCTGGCACCGCAGGCACGAGAGTGGCCTTGGTAGGGGGAAGCAGCCTGCCTGCAGGACTGGAGGGGGCCACAGGCACATCCAAGCAACAAGCAAAGCCCAGCGTGACTGGCATGGGGTATAGGTGGGGGTGGTGGTGCCAAGGCAGGATTTAAAGGTCGTCAGGCCCTTTCCCCACCTCAGCTGTGGGTGCAGACTGCCTTCTCTTGTGCCAACTCCTGGGTAGACCAAGGGTGTGGGAAGAAGACAAGGGAGCCCTGAGTCCCTGGTAGAAATAGAGCTGAAGTGGCGTACCATCCTTTCCCTCCCTCTGGATCCCTGGCCAAGTGAGAAAAGCTCTCTATCATGTCATGTGGCCCACGGCGTGTCGTGGCATCCCAGCTGGTACTGCACACCTTGGGCCCAGGGAAGGAAGGAGCTTTGAAGGGAAAGGTCTGCTGTCAGTGGCTGGGGCTGGGGGGCGTCGGGGGTGGGGAAGACAGGCATATCAGACAGACATTTCTGGAAGCCTGTTAACCCTTGAGAAGGCCTGTGCTGAGAGAGGTATGAGCAACATGCACATCCCCCATCTCACACGCATCAGAAACCGCCAAGCCCGCCTCATGTTCTTCACAGCCTTGTCAAGTGTGAGAGATCAGGGGAGGTGGAATCAATTAGAACTTTATAGGATAAAATTGGAAATTAAGTCTGAGAAGATGGTTAAAAATAGCTTCATTGGATCGCTTCATTGGAGTATAGCACTAGAAGCATTTCCCGTCACTGTTTCAGGGGTGCATGCGGGAGGTTTTGTTACGTGTTAGCAGTTTGGAGTGTGATAGTAACTTTGTGAGAAACCGCCATCACCGAGAATAATGAAGGCTTTCAGGTGGCCTGGGCCTCTGGCCCCAGGTCTGGATGGCTGTGCGGCACCCTCGTCCTACCTCACACCATCCAGCCCCTTTGCAGATCCAAACAGCACTCCACCCCCGACCAGATGCCAGGCCCGTCAGCCAGGCACCTGCTCTGCCAAACAGTGTGCATTCCTGAATGTTCCTGATGGACTTGACATCCTGAAGAAGATTCTTGGTTTCCACAGTTGAAGCCCCCAGTCGAGGCCGCAGCCTAGTTTCCAAGTGGTAGGAGGTGCATTTGTGCTCTCTGGTGTGCTGTCCTTGAGTTTGGCTGCTGGTTGTTTTCCAGACGTACCTCCTCTCTTCCATTTGGGGCTCTGGCTGAGGTATCCAAGCTACAGCCAGAGCTGACTCTTGTGGGATTGGGTGTTCCTTTCTCTTGGGACCAGTGTGGCTGTGGGCAGCCCCACCTCTGAAGTCCAGAGCCCAGAGCCAGGTGATCCTGCTGAGATACCCATGTGGGTCACTCAGCCGGGCTCTGAGCCTCCTTTGCCTATGGGTATTGGTCTCACACAGGACCCCGTCAGTGAGCACTGCTCGCCATCTTGACGTACCTCTGTACTCTGGAGGGGCAGGGGTTTCTCAGCTACCCCCACAAGGACTCCTACCTCAGAGTCATCTGAATCATGCTATTCCCCTCTGTCCCAACCCCCTCACTGCCCCTTCCCTCCCCGACAAGGAAGTCTACTTCAAAGAGGGTTCTGAGAGGGAAGTTGCCTTCTAGGTCCTTCCATCCTCCGTCCCCCAGAACATCCTCCAAGGAAGAAGTGTGGGGGCTGCAGTGGCTGAAATGTTTACTGAGTGAGCCTTCCGCCCCTGGGTGACATGAGCAGGACACCCCGTTGCGGAAGCCCTCAGTCCTCAGAGCCTGCCTTTCTGCTCAACAGGCTGGGGTGGCCCAGTGACTGATTCCTCCTCTCTGGATGTTCACGGCCCATTTGTGCCAGTCTGAAGGCCCAGGACCAATCTCAGCCCTCCTCAGTGGCCCCCAGAGGTCAGGCGGCTGAGTGCGCCCATGGAGAACAGTGGCTCAGCTTGCTTGGGTGTACGTTCTGGTGACCTTGGGCCAGGTGCTTAACCTCTGTGCCTCAGTTTCCAAATCTGGAACACATTGCTGATAAGAGTAGCCACTTCACAGGTCTGTCGTGAGGATTAGATGTGTTAGCTCGTGTGAGGCTCTGCGAACAGTCCCCAGCAGTGCCGTGTGCTGCCCTCGTCATTAGGGTCTGGTGGGGGTGGCGGGGGGATCACAGCAACACCAGAAACACTTCCCCCAGTTCCCCCCTATCTCCCTGCCTGGAGGAGCCGTGCCTCAGACCCTCGCAGAGGGGGCAGCGAGTTCCCTTCGTTGCTTGAGCTCTCTCTGCATCTGGGGCCAGCAAGCGTTCAAAAGGCTCGTCATTGCCTGCGAAGCAAACTCTCCTTGGGCCATGTACAGCATCCAAAATCCAGCCCTTTGACTCTCCAGTTGAGGATGGACCATTTTATTTTTTTAGGAATGCCTTTTCTCTAAAGTGTTCTTCAAAACGGGTACACATTGTTCTTCAAAAGTGTACCCGTTCGGGGCGATAACTTTGGAATGGTTGCAAGGTTCACAGGCCTTTGTCCATTTCCCGCGTGAGTGTTCTCTTTGACCCGGCCTGGCAGTCCTCCCTATGGCGTTGTATTAGATGGGAAGTCCACAGAGGGTAGGGATCATGTATGCTTTGTCATCTGCCTCCTCCCGCTGTTTATCTGAGCCCTGCAACTTTCCACAGGCACTCTTACCTGACCCTCTTGTCATCCTCCCGCCTGGTGCCCAGCAGCTAGCACCATGCCAGTCGTGGATAGGGTGTGGGTAATGGCTTGCTGGGCCTGGACCAGCCCCTGGGGCCACTCAGCCGGGGACTTCTCCAGGATCCTGGGTGATCCTGAGCTCAAGCCACTGTAGGCTGGGGTTCCCCAGCTTCCCCTGCTGGAGAGTTTTGGTGTAGTCAGGGTTGGCTTCCTCGAGGAGTCCACCTGCAAGCCGAACGTTAACCTGAAAGTTAAGGCCAGACATTGTTGCTCTGGGATCACAGAGCCTGGTAGTTCTGAGGTCCCAGGCTAGAGAGTACACCCCCTTGCCCTGACCCTTCTTTGTGTGGAAGACACCCCTCCTTACCCCTCTGAGGTTGCGGTTTGGGGCTTCACGGATTCCTCCACTGTGCTCCTTGGGACCCCATCCCAGCTGGATTTTGTGTTCTGAACAGCTGGGGTCTGTCTAGCCTTACACTCCCCTGCCAGCTGTGGGAAGCAGAGTGACCACCGGCCCATCAGCTTGGACACACCTGCCCTCCCGGATCTGAGGACCAACCCCATCATTCATCAGGTGACATTGTTCCCCAGAGCCTTATAAAGTTGGGACAGTCGAGCCAGCTCATGTTTCCGAGCGCCGTTGGGAAGCCCTTGGTTAAATGGATGTGTTAGACCGGCACCAGCTGTTCCGTGAAGCACAACACGAAGTCCGTGTGCTCCCAGGAGAGTGTGGGAAAGCACCAGGCTGGCCAGGTAACATAGGAGTGTAGGGAGTGGACATTCCACAGGCCTCCGCAGCTGCTGGACTTGAGTCCCAGGAATGCCCTTGAGCTGCCAGTGAGACTCTAGTGGTCTGACTTGGCAGTAGGATGAGAGGGAGAGAAAGAAGAGCTCTTTTCCCAGGTCCAGGGAGGGGAGTCCAGGAGGTGACGGGGGACCGGGGTGCAAGGGTTTGTTGAAAATCCGAGATGGGTCATGGGGCCCATTAGAGATGGGAGCCTTGAACCTGGACCCAGGCATCTGGCCAAGATTGAAGCTCTTCAAAGACGTATACTTACTGTGATAGCTGTTCTTTTAATCCAGTTATCCTAATGATTGTTGGGGGAAATGTGTTTCCTAATAATGGCATTTAGGTTTTTCTTTCTTTCTTTTAAATTTTTAAATTTTTATTTATTTGAGAGAGTGAGAGAGCCTAAGCAGGGTGAGGGGTAGAGGGAGAAGCAAGCTCCCTGATGAGCAGGGAGCCCAATGTGGGGCTTGATCCCAGGACCTTGAGATCATGACCTGAGCCAAAGGCAAATGTTTAACTGAGCCACCCAGGCACCGGGATTTAGGTTTTTCTTTGGAAACTTTTTGCTCCTCAAAACCCAGATGGGAATTCTCAGGAGCTGCCAGGGCTGAGTGGGTGCCCCGTCTTCCTCTTGTGACCCTGTCCACACACACACACACCCTGGAGAGAACACACACCTGTCCTATGGCTATCACGGGGTCACTGCCTGTCCCAAGTCTTCTCTTCCTGAGAAAGTTGACTCAACCTTAGAGGACTATGAGGTCCAGAAAAAAACTGCTCCGGCCCAGCTTTGCCTTTTTCTGTCTGTGTAGATCTGAGTAAGCCTTGGTTTCCTCCTCTACAGACGGGAGACTTTGGGCACTGCCCATCTGCCTGTCCCGTGCCGTAGGCAGCAGAGGTCAGCACCTCACATGGGGCCAGGACTTCCCTTAGGGCCTTCTTTCCATGAGTTGCCTTCCTATCTCTGCTCCCCTTGAGGAAGCACTCCAGGGTAGGCCCCGTGGCTGCCAGACCTGTCTGCTTGGGGTTCTGTATCCAGACAGAGGCCCTGGTCTTTCCTCTCATGTTCTTGTGGGCCTGTGTCAGGTGATCTGGGGGCCACGTCCCATCACCGGCCTGGCTGCGTGAACTCCCCTCCCCCTCCCACACTGTCCCCTTTGCTTCCTTTGCAACTCCTGTATGACAGAGCTTCAGGGGCTTTCTGGGATTTGCAGAGTCCCTGGATCTTCCTCAAGGGCCAGAAGTAGGGCGCTGAGGTGCAGACAGTACCCGGGAGCTGGGGAGGCTACAGTGAGGGGCCTGGGCCCAACAAACAGCTTGGAGGTTTTGCCTCTGAAGCCCACAGCAGAGTTATTTCTGACTCTAGTTTCACATCTTGCTGCTTTTTAAAAATACCAAACCATGAAATTCCTGCTCCAGCTATGTTTTTTTTATGGCACCCGTGCTTCGGGCTGGCCACAGCAATGCTGTGATGTCACGTTCAGGTTCCTGTGACTCACCAGGGGCCGCTGGGCTCCGGGACTAGAACATGCATGCAGTGGGAAGCAGGCGGGGGCAGGCCTACCCAGCCCCGCCAGTGTGGGCCTCTGACATTTGAGTTCGTGAAATAGCCAGAAAAATAGCCAGGTTGTAACTCTGCTGACCTAACTCAGCAGGGCCAAGGATTTGTGTCTGTGTGCTTCGGGGAGTTAGACAGTTGGGGAGTGGCCTGTTTATTTTGAGACATCCCGACCCTCCCCATCATGGTCCTGGTGGTTCCCTATTTGATGAGCTGCTTGGGTGAGACACCTAGTTCCGTGCTGGCAGGGAAGGTGCGAACGCAGGGCCCACCTGACTCCTCTCGGGGGCTCTCGGTCTACTTCTTTCCTGGGCAGATGAACTGTTGTTTGTACAAACAGACTCGATTTTGAAGCAGTTGTGCCATTTTAGCTGGGGGCGGGCCCTCCCAGGTGTGCCTGGACCGAACTCTTCAGGAGGGTGTAGAGTGAAAGTCAGCCTTCCTGGCTGCTCCAACCCCTGCCAGGACTCCCATTTATAGAGTGTGTGCAGCCCTCCGATGGCAGCGGCCTGGAGTGGTGGTTGCAGGTTCCGGCAAACGTGGTGCTTCTCTCCACATCAGCACATCTGACCACCAGGCCTACCTAGTCCAGAGAGGGTCTAGCTGTCCTCTGTACAGACATTCAAAAGCTGCCATTGGGCCAAAATCAAGTTCAGGACAGCCTGCGCTCCTGCCACTTGGGGGTTTGGAGACGAGATTTGTTTTTCCTCTGTCAAGAGGCTGCTTCCTGGGGACAGGACACTCTGTGGTCTGTGTCAGAGGCATACTTGGGGTTTGACTCCAGCTGGTTGCAGAGGGGCTGGGCTCTGGCCCTTCCCCCACCCTGTTGCTCTTTTGGGCCATGTGTCCATAGGCCCCTCTGGCTTTGCAAAAAGCAAAGGCTGGCGCTGCTCAAGGCACTCAAAGATAGGCCAAGCTCACGTTCATGAGTGCATGGCAGGCTTCGTGGCAGCTCTGTCCTCTCTGCCGTCTGCGGTTGTGGCAAAAAGCATTCCTCTCCAAAGAGGCTGCAGATCGAATGCCCCCCGCCCACCAGATGGACTTGGGATGGCTGTGGTTACCTCCGGGGCCCGGAATGTTCACGGTCCTAGGAGATTTCTCCTGTGAGGCCCCAAGCCTGCTTGGGGTGGGCGGCGCGGGGGAGGGGTGGGGGAGCAGGGGCTGAAGTGGGATAACAGGGCCCATGCAGGGGCATCGCTTTCAGACTGACTCCAGGATTACTCTAGAGGAAGGAAGAAGGGGACTGCAGGTTGTTTGCTCGCACTCTTCTTGGGACCCAGGGGCCCTCCGGGGAAGGGTTAAGCGCTGGCCACAAGAAGGGGTCTATGACTGTTCTGGTTGGACAAGCAGTGCCATATAGGCCTGCATGGCTCTGTGATGAACCAAGTCACAGCTGACCCTGTGGCCATTTGGCACTGTCCCAAATGAGGCGCCGCTAGAGCAGGGGCAGGGAGAGCTACAGTCAGGCTGGCCCCTTCCTTCCCCCTGCCCCTCGGAGGGCCCTCTCCGGGCCTGGACGGCCAGTACAGATCCTCTCCTTGATGGGGGAGGAAAGGCAGAAAGATGCTTTAAACTCAGGGAGGCATGGCTTTTGGAGGAGCAGGTCCATGCCTGCCTCCTTCTGATTTGGGCCCTGCTGGTGGCTCCAGAAAACCATTAAAGATGACAGGCTACGTTTCCTACCATGGATCAGTGGGTCCTCAGCAGGGCAGGGAAATCCTGTGAGCCCTTCTTGCCTGAGCTGGTCCTGTTGGGCTGGGGCTTACCGCCTGACTTGCCAGGCTGTCCTGAGGCCTCCAGCAAGCTACCTGACAGTCTGTCTGACTTGGGATGATCGTGTTTTATTGGGTTGTGGTAAATTAACTAGCATGTTCATTTATGGATTGTTGGAAAAGTCAGCTTCCAAAGAAACAGAATGCAGGAGGTGGTCAAAGCCAAAGTTCACGCCCCATGCTCGGCCCTGTTTGGACTCACCCTGGGGTCAGAGTACAGAGCCTCTGGCCCAGCAGTGACTAGCATCGTGCACTTTGGGGCTGTCCCCGTTAGACCCTTTGCCTCCCTGGTGGCCTGCCCAGGGCTGACAAAGAGATGACCTTGCACTCAGGCCAGTGTGGGTGGGATACACAGCTCAGATCTTCTGTCCTGGTGCAGGTAGCCCCCCATGGGTCCCAGGAGCATTTGGTTTTATGGATGGTGGTGAGTGGACCCACTTTTAATAGCTTCTCTTTTGTGGGTAAGTAGTAAGATGGAAAAGCCTGTGTTCATTTAAAAGGAGCTGCTTTTAAGTCACAAGGAAGGTAAATTAGCCAAGATTCCTTAATCCCATGGCTAATCCACCAATAGAAAATAGTATTTCATGTACTTCTCGAGGAGAGCTAATCCTCCGTAGAGGTGGGGGTTGGGGGATGCAGAAACGTCAGAGAAATCCTATATCCCTGAGATAATGTGAAACAGAAACATAGACCTATGGGCTCGAGGGACAAAGGCTCATTTTGTGTTGTTAGCAGCAAACTGGGGGGTGAAAAGGGTTGGTTAAAAAGACAGTTGCCTAGCCTGGAGAGATTGGGAAGAATTTCTTCAAAAACACATTTTGTTGTATATCGACTCTGTGATCCTAGACAAGTCAGTCTATCAGACGCCAGCGTGAGAGGGAGTCTCCTTCTTCCCCTCTACAGTTCAGGGCTCAGAGCTGTTCGCCCTCATCAAATGAGGTCTGAGGTGGGAAGGGGAGGAAGTGGGCTGCTTCCTGGACTCCCCACCTACTTTGTGCACCCCCACATCCTGCTGAGGCCAAGGCCAGCGGACAGGGGCCCCTCCGTCCTACCTACCCTCCAACCCCTCCCCCACCGTTCCCTCAAGCCTCCCAGGTCCAAGGCCCAGGCTAGAGGGAGGGGAGCGGGTTCCTTACCAGCCAGTTGGGCTCATGGGGACCTGGGCTGGTTGGGGCAGCACCCAAATTCTCTGGATCTCCGTGGCGCTCAGGGCCTGGCATTTGTCCATCCAGCGCCCTGTGTGGCACCTACTGTGTGCTAGGAGCTGTGCCTGGAAACAGGAGGATAGCGGTGAGCAAGAATTGACAAAAACCCCTGTCCTCGTGAAGCTGACGTTTAGATTGATGGAGGTCAACAGGCTGTCGAGGGCCAGCATCTGCACCTTCAACTTGAGGGCCCCTGTGCCACAGATGACGGGGTGCCAGACAGAGGCTGGGGCAGAGGGCCAGAGCCCTGGCTGGTGGGAAGAGCAGGGCTCAGACCAGCAGCCCCATTCTCAGGAAGGTGTGCTGGCCCTTCCAGCCCACATTCACCCCACAGACACAGGGCAACTGGCTGGCCAGGGCACCATCCCCAAGACAGGGTACTGCGTGTGCACATGCACACATGTGTGCTCACACAGACATACACCAGCAGACAAAGCTGGAACTGGCAGGAGACGAGGCAGAGCTGTGCGGGCGCTGAACCTGGCAAACCCACTTTGTTTTGATAGCTCACAAGACCCCACAGCAAAGAGATTCCCCTTTTCTTGCATCTGTTTTAGATCTTTAAAATCTGAGTGAAGTCAAAACCATGCTATGGGGGAGATTAATTCCACATTTTTCCATCTTTGCAATGAAACCAAAGGAAAGTTCGACATTCTGTGCGGCATAGTCAAGACAGGGGCCTTGAGCCAATGGCCAACGCCAGGATGTTTCCCGCAGCCTGACACCAGGGTCCCCAGTGGTGTGGTTGGGCAGCTGTGCTCTCTCCTGAAGCCCCAGGGCACCTGGGACACTACCACCAGTAATCTGGCTTCTGGGGTGGGGGGCGGGGGCTGGGATGCCCCCACCCCTGTGGGAGACCGCCTGGAGGAGCCCAAAGCAACCACAAGCCTGGAAATGATTAAAAGGAACTTTCCGTCACAAGAGAACTTTAAGGAGCAGCCAGACCACCACGTGCCCTGATGGCTCAGTCCCTACCAGGCCTGACCACAGGCTGCCTTCTTCAGGGCCCCATCCAGGCCCATCTGTGCGCAAGGCCCCCTGCAGCCCAGAGCTCCTCCATGGCCCCTGTGAGGTGGGGAGTACACCCCCGTGTCTAGAGCAAGGGCCACATAAATATGAGCTGTTAGTACAGGATTACAGTGGAGCCCAGAGAGATGCATTGTACAGATGAGGAATCTGAAACCTTGAGTCCCGTAGCTTGCCCAAGGCTGCTCAGCAAGCTGAGTCAAGTTCAGATCTGAACCCAGAAGAACAGCCCTGGAGCCTGTGTTCTTCCCACAGGATAAAGGTGGGGACCGGAGGTTACCATGGCAGCATTTTCCAAGGGCCCGCCCCCATGCTGTGGCCAGGACATCCTGGGGGAGGAGGAGGACAGGCACTGAGTGTGGGATGGGACCCGGAGGTCTTCAAGGGGAAGAGGGCTGGAGTGGGGCTTTGGTCAGAGAGAGCCGTGGTAATAGGCAGCGCGGGCCTGGAGTCCAGCCTTTAGCCCTGAGCTCCTGCACAGGAAAGTAACGTGGGAGAAGCAGGTGGAAGGGAAGGGTGACCCAGGAGTCCCGGGAAGCTGAGGCAGCAGAGGGGGAGGCCCTGGGGCAGGGGTAGCCTGCCTGTATCCGGTGAGGGTACTCCTCGAGCAGAGCCCTGAGGTGAGGGCGTTGCCCAGCCTGATTCAGCAGCCAGAGGGGTCGCAGACAGCACGGTCCAGTCCCGGGACTGGTTTCCTGCACCCGGTCAGCCCTTCCTGCAGCCCTTCCCCGCTCCAGCACCCCCCTGTGCTCACCACTCCCCCTGCCCTCTCCCAGCCTTTGGGCCTATGCCCCGGGCTGCCTCTGCCCTGCATACTTCACCTCCCTCCCTCCGACTTTCTCCCCACTCGGTGGCCCTGGCACACAGCTGCACAAGTGGCACCCCCCACCCCAACCACTTTGCCTTCTTGCCTCACTGCCTGTCTTGCCCCCTTCGGGCACTGGTGGCTCCGTCTCCTGGCTTTCAGCTACACTGCTGTCTTAGGACAGGTTTAGTTCCCCTCACCACTGTGCCCCAAGCCTGGCAGAGTGCTTGTGGGGGTGGGGGGGTGTCACTTCTGGGCCACATCTTCCACGGTCTGGGAGGCCTGGGAGGGGCCTCGTGCTGTACCCAGAGCTCTACTGAGAGCAGGAGGCGGATGTGGAGAAGTTCCCTGGCTGGGGTGGGGGGCTGTGGGAGAGAAGCCTGGGAAGAGGGGGTCGCTGTGGGAAAAGCTGGGGCACGGCCTCCATATGCAGGAGCATTCTGTAAGGAACTGGCCGGATAGCTGAAAAGTGCACATAGAACGGCTGGTTGGTCTCCCTTCATCTTTCTTCCGCCTTCCAAAACGTTACTCACTCTTAGTCGTGGCCGAGGTGCTTCGCCAGAAGCCAGCCCAGACAGGACAGGTGCGGCAGCCACGCCAGTGCCTAGAAGCCCCCACAAGCCAGAGTCTCTTGCTGGCGGCAGGTGACAGACCTGACAGATGTGGGGATGTCCAGAGGGCCCCATTGGTGTACTGTGGTGCCCTCGGGGCTTTATGGAAGTTGGGCTCCAGTTTTGCTGCTACATTTGCCCACAGGCTATATAAGAGAGAGATTTTCAGGAAAGGTCAAGGTAGCAGCCGTGCACTGGGCGGAGGAGCAGCTGCAGAAGGTGCCCTGGCTCAGAGGGTCTGCCCTGGGTCTGTGTTCTGAAGTGCCAGGTCACTCCCTTCCGTCTCACCTCCAGCTGAGGCACCACTTGGCCACGGTCAGTTCCCGGGTTGAGCCTCTTCCCCAGACTCGCTTTGGAATCAGCTTTGAGAACTGGCCACTCTGAAACTTGCTCAGACCTGTGAATGCAATAAGGCAGTGCCAGGGAGTGGAGGCTTCCCTGTTCCTGTCCCCTGTGGCTGAGGGCCCTGGGGCCCCTCCTCCACCTTGCCCGTGGCCACCACACTCTCTTCCTTGTTCAGCCACTCCAGACCAACCACACCGAGCTCCTTGATAGTTCCAAGTGCACCATATTCTTCTGTGCCTTAGGGCCTTTGTACCTGCTGTACCTGGGGTTTGGAATTCGTTTCCTTCAGCCCATCTTGTGTTGTCTCCTCACAAAGGCCTCCCAAGCCCTGGTCAGAGTTGGAGGTCTCCTAACCAGGTCTGTCAGCCCCAGAGTAGGTGAGCCGTGTCAGGGTCCTGGATTTCACTTGGATCTCACTCTGTGTGAATACATCCTGCTCCTTTTCTTGCCTTATCTCCAGACACAAGTGAAAAGGGGATGAAAAATGACCTGAAAAACAGGTAGAAACAAGGAGTGGGGGAAGGAGCTGAGGAAAAAAATGCAAGACAAGCCCGCCTCAGTAGGAAACCAGTCTGGGGAGAAATAAGAACCCAGCAGGGCTGAAAGAAGGGGAGGTCATGCCGTGAGGAAGTTGGGGGCCAGGAAGTAGGCAGAAGGGACAGAGGAGAAGCCCACCAAGCCCAGGGAAAGCACGATGGCAGAACTGGTAGGGAGAGAGTGGTCCCCAGAGGACTGCACACTGCTCTAGGAGGCGAGCGGGGCCTCCGAGGGTGGGGGAGTCCTCCCAGGGAGCACTGGACTCTCACCTTCACACGATGCCCGTGCAGCGGCCGTGGGAGCATCCTGGCTCCCCAGCCTTGGCACCAGCCCCCTCGGGCAGCGCGCTCAGGCAGATGCCCTGCAAACCCACTTTGGCCTCTGATGGCACTACCGTTTCCTGAATCCCTGTCACACACCAGGAGTCGGTGCCTCCCCTTGGCCACCTCAGAAGTTAGTGGAGATGCACACACCAGGCGCTGTCCCTCATAGGGCACCTAGACTGGCCCATCTGAGCCCTTAGGGGGCATAGGGACAGTGTAGGGGGAGCTGGGCTCTGCTGTTCCAGCTGCCAGAGCCCCACGGCTTCAGGCAGGCAGTGGAGACCTGGATGCCTGTCGGTAGAAGGCGTCTAAGGCCATGAGGTATGGAGCCATGGTGTCTGTGGAAATGTCCCCTGTGCTGTGTTGTCTCCCACTTGGAGTTGGGGGCCCTGGGTGCCAGACGTGTGGCTGAGGACTGGCATTTTGGTGTGGCTTCTTTGAGCATCACTCAGGTTCTTAGGGGACTAAAAATACAAGCCTGTCACTTTAAAATCGGTTATTTTTAGACCCCACTCAGAAGGCCCTTCAGGGTGTTACATGAACCGTCTTACACGTCTTGAACTGTGAGTGAGAGAAGCCGCTCGCCTGTTAATGTTGACTTGACGGGACAGATCAGTGTCTGCTATCCCCTGAGCAGGAAAATGAGGGTTCGCGTGAGATGCCCTTGTTCGGCCTCTCCCGGGAGGATTTTCCCCTGGAGAGCTCAGGCAGCCAAGTCAGGCTGGAAACCGTTCCCTGCTCCAGCTGGAGCTGGACTCCCTCGTGCTCATGGTTTTGGTCCCCAACACCTCTATCACCCTCCTCCCTGTCTGGTCCCCTGTGTGGGGCTGTCCCTTCTTTGTCAACCACTGAGGGGCCAGGCTGCTTTCCAGGGGGCTTCAGCCGTGTCCCTGACATCCTTGTGCCCCTGGTTCTGTCTGAGACCCGGGGCTTATGGGTCCATTGCTCTCCCTGCTTGTGTCCCCCACTCTGCCCCCAGCAGTGAAGATGATGTCAGCAAAACAAAATAGCCTTGCTGCTGGCTCTAATCCCCCGCCGGGCCCTCAGAGGGGCCTCACACTTAACCTGTCCTCTCCGGAGCCCATTCTCACCTCTTGCGGTGCTGTCCTGTCCCTTCTCCCATCCCCCCCCCGACTTACCACCGGGTGCTGGCGGTTCATACCTTGTGGGTGTGTCTGGTTAGGCCTCTAACACGCCTAACCAGGGCCATGCAGGCTCTCCCCAGAGCATCCCCGTGTGGCAGCCAGAGGGGTCTGCTCCCCACTCAGCCTAGGACCACCAAACACCATCCTGTGCTCTAAGGCTGAAGGCAAGGCCGCCTGGCGTGGCCGGCAGTGCCTTGCCCCATCTCCTGCTTCCATGAGGCCCTTCCTCGTTCCCGTACAGGGCCCTCCTTTGCTCTGTCCCTCCTGTTCCTTTCTTCCCTGCCACCTCTCGGCTCTGTGCTCACTGACCCTTTGGGCCCAGCACCCTCCTTGCCTGCTTGCTTGGTGAACTCCTCCTTAGCCTCTGTTCACCCCTCCCTTCCCCCACCCAGACCCCTCGGTTCTTCCCAGCACACCCTCCTGCTCTGTCCTGCTGCTTAGTGCTTGGCTTCTGGATGGGGCGTGTACCCCACGGGTCCCGCCGAGTCGGTGTGTGCCCTTGTCAACCTCGGTGACATAGGTCAGCCCAGGGACCATGTGCCAAGGCTGAGCGTGAAGAAAGTCTGGGGCAAGGGTCTGCAAACTTTCTTAACAGTAGCTATCAGGCTTTGTGGGCCAGAGGGTCTCTGTCACAACCGTGCAACCCCATCCTTGCCAGAAAGCAGCCATAAACGGTATGTAAACAGGCGGGCATGGCAATAAAGCCTTATTTACAAAACTGGGCAGCAAGCTGAGTGTGCCAGGCCTCAGTCTAGAGAAACAACAGAGTATGTTCAGCAGCAAGCAGGAATGTTCCTAAGGGCACTGTTTCCCATGACCAGGGCTGTGGCATCCTGGAAATCACCAGTGACAGGAGCAGCAGAAAGTGGTTCAGAAACAAGCCCTCCAAGGTGACCTGCTGACCAGGTGTGACTTTGAGAATGAAAATTCTGGGTCTCTTGTGACCTTGCCCGCCCATGAAGCTCCCCCGTAGCTGGCAGGTGAAGACTGTGACCTTGGAAGTGGAGGGTGTTAGGTGAGGGGTGATGGTGTCCAGGCATGGGGTTTGAATTTTTTTTTTTTAATTTATTTATTTGACAGAGAGATCAAAAGTAGGCAGGCAGGTGGGGGAGTGGGGGAGGGAGCAGGCTCCCTGCTGAGCGGAGAGCCTGATGCAGGGCTTGATCCCAGGACCCTGAGATCATGACCTGAGCCAAAGGCAGAGGCTTAAACCACTGAGCCACCCAGGCGCCCCGGTGGGGTCTGAATTCTGCTTCCTGTCACTGTGGTTCAGGGAGAGAGTAGTCAAGCCCTGTGCTGTGAGGGGTGGGGCACGAGCAGGGAATGGGGTGAGTTCCATGCCGTGTTTGGGAATTGATCATTTATGCTGAGTGACACGGCCCCCAGTAAAAGAAAGCGTCTAAAATTCAAGTTTTCACATGGTTTCTCATCACGTGTCTATTAAAAGGTTCTTGTTGATAATGTCCCTTTTGTCCATATAACATTACCTTTTTGTAGCCAAAATTGTGACTTTTGTGATAATTCCAAACCTAAATATCCAGTCAGATGAGAGAGTGCTTTGTGGGGTTTGGGGGCATCTGAGGCCTGGGAGCCACCTCTGAGGGCGGCCTGATGGTGTGAGGAGATGCTGGGTGACGCTGGAGGGTTGTTCGTTCCCATTTAAACTGGAGCCACTGGGCCAGGTGACCTGGACAGGACAGAGGTGTCTTCTGATGGATAAGAACAGAGATGCACGAGGTTCTCCTTAGACTGCCTGAGTTTGGGCTTTGGGTGGGGGACACACAGGTCTCCTGGGGTTACATGGCTGGTACCCTTCAGGCGTGGCTGGAGCAGGGGAGGAGGAAGGCCAGGCCTCACCTTATTCATGGGAACAGAGCGAAGGTGCAACTCATGGTGCTTTAGCCCAAACTCTGAAGCTGGGCCCCCTTAGTTCACGGCCCTGGCTTGTCATTTATAAGCTGTGTGACTTCAGGCAAGCTGCTTAATAGCACCGTGCCTTGGTTTCCTCATGTGAAAAATGGGGATGATGAAGCCTTCCACCCCGGAGGGTTTTTGAGGAGTGCTTGGCGTATCATGAGCTCTCCATGAACGGCAGCTGCCAAGAGCGGCCCCTGGAGCCGAGTGTGTCAGAAATCATGAGGATGACCGCCACCACCCCCCCACACACACACACCCGGCTCCCCCAAGCCTGTCCTGGGTCTTCCCACCATTCTCCCTTCAAGTCTGGACTCCTCACTCCATTTACAGCGGGGACTCGAGTAAGCTCCCCAGATGGCACAAGGCCCAGGGAGAGGGAATGAGTTGCATGGTTTCTCCCCAGTCCACAGACAAGAGGGACCTTTCCGAAGGAGTTTGGACCCCAGCGTGCAGGAGGCCTAGGACATGGGTTACCTTGCCCAGACAGGTCCGCCCAGCAGCCAGAACCCTGGCCTCTTCAGCCGCTTCTCCACTTTCCCTTTGCCCTGCTGCAAGGGCAGAGGCCTACAGACAGCTGGGTCAGTCAGGGCTGCTTCCCTCGTTGGCATCTGCCACCAGACCTCCTTGGGGACTTGTGGGACTTATAAGGGGGAGAGAGAAAGGGGAGGGGCCTGTGGGCCCTGGGGCTGCTTGCAAGGCCAGACCTCATTTGCCCTGAGTGGAAGGAGGGTGAAAGGGTGGGTTGGGGGCAGGGGTGACGGTGTCTGGAAGACTGTGGGGCTGTTTGCTTCAGTAGTGCGCCTCCCCACCCTCTGAGGCAGGTGGGCCTCATCTCTGGGCACCATGTGGCAGGACCCAGAGTGCAAGGCGGGGTGAGCAGCCTGCTTAGCGTGGATGGCCCTGGGCAGCTGGAAGAATGGACTATGGCCTCTGCCATCTGAATGCTGAGGCAGCACGCATTTACTGAGGCTTGTGGTATGCCTGACATGTGAACAAGGCCATGCAGTATGACCTGGAACCAGTCCTTGCTGGGGACGCCCTCACCCACCCATGTGCTATCCCCAATGCTTTCCCCTTCCGCCAGAGGCCCCAGCAGCTGGGAGACTCCGTGGCACCATAGTGGCCTGGGCTGAGTCACTGCAGATGGCCCACCCGCCCTCTTGCTGTCTGTACCGCCAGCCCTGAGCATGTTTGACCTCTGTTCCTTGAGTGCCCCAAAGGCACCCACTCGGTCTCAGGAGAGATCTTTCTCCGTGGCAGAGGGAAGGCACATCAGCAATATCAGGCATTGGGATTTCTAGGTTTCACTTGACCTTGAGAGACACCATTTTCCATGAAAACGACACCCCATGCTTTATTAGAGTAGGATTATTAAGGAAAACTTGTGGAGCAGAGGACACCAGACAACATTCTAACATACAGATAATCCAAAAATCGTCCTCCTCTCCCTGGCCCATCCTTCCGGCTCAGACGGGGTTCGGGTGGGATCAAATGTGAGTGCGAAGAGCCTGGTGGGCCTCATCCCCGGATGGCGACTGTCACTCAGCATCTGGGCAGAGCCGGGGGGCACTAGAAGTAGAGACCAGAGATGGTGACTCTTCCAGAGTCGGTTGCAGCTGGAGAAAGGGAGAGGCGGGAGAACGACAGGGAGGAGGGGGCTGCAGATTTTGAGGAGTCATGGATGTGAAGCCTTCCTGTCTGCAACAGGCCAGGAAGCACGTCCTCAAAGCTCCCCAGGGGAGGGCCCACAACCAGCCGGACAACCAGCCGGCACCCTCCTTCCGGGGCTGCAAGGGAGAGATGGGTGTGCAGTTATGTTTAAAGAAGTATAATATGGACAAATGGCCGTATTTCTACCAAGCAGAAGCATGGGCCCCCCGTGGAACTAAGTGGAGGCCTCGTGAAATGCGTGGCACCCCCGGTTTTGACGCTCGCCCCGCACCCACTGCCTCCACATTTGCGGATTCGGTCCCTGTGGAAAGTTAAAAAGGGCGGGGAGGGGGTGGGCACGGATGAAGAGCAGGCTGGCTCCCCTACTGTGACCTGGAGTCCAGGGCCATCGGAAAAAGTCTGGATGGGGAAGGATTTTGGAGCTTGGCTCAGCGCGCGTTTCACAGCAGCCAGTGGAAACTTCCAGGAATGCTGCTCTGGGCCAGCCAGGGGCTGTTTCCGCCGCCCCTTTTACGAGGTACAGACCCCTCAGCGGCTTCTGGCCAGCACAGGGGGAGTGTGACTGTTCCCTTCAGCCCGGCTCTGCCTCTTGGGGTGCAGTGCTCCTTTTCAGGCTCAGGCCTATACCCCCGGGTTCAGAGCCCCTGCAGCCCAGGTCAGCTCCCTCAGAAATGGCCAGCCGCCCTGAGGAGCAGCCTCCATAAGCAGCCGACATCCGTGCGGGATGCTGTGAGAATTTATAGCTGCCCGAGAGGATAAACTCCTTCCCAAAATGTTTCAATGGTTTATTAAATGTATGAAAGGAAAGTTTCCTTTTCATTGGACCAAGGCCCAGAGCCTCCTTAGAGCCTCAGGGAAGGTGGCAGAACCTCTTGGGAAAGCCCATAGACAAATGGGCAAAATTAATAGAAAGTATTGTTTCTTAACCTGACCCCTTTCTGCTGGCTGTCAGCTGCACCGCACAGGGACCAAGCCTGCCTCGCTCATGGTGGATTCACCCCAGGCCTGGTGCAGGCCTGGCACTCACCCAGCCCTCGGGGAGGAGGTGAAGGAGAACTCAGCCATCATGGCCAGCCTGGCGAGGGCTGGGCTTGGCTGTGTGACTGGTGGGCAGGCCCTGGGCAGGAGTCCTTGAGGGCAGTGAGCCAGCTGCTCTGTGGGGAACACATGGGCTCCCAGACAGCACTACCCCTCTGCCAGCACTCTGTCCCAAGCCAGAGAAGGTGGGCATGTTTTTTACAGCCTTGTCCAGCAGCCATGTCTGTAAGACTGGCCCTGACCCATGAGGCACATGCCTCCCCGGCACATGGGACTACCAGCGTTTGGCAAGCCAGATGGCTAGGTCCACAGGCCAGCCATGCTGAGTGGGCAGGAGAGGACAGGGAGCTACGGGCTCAGCCTCTGGAAGCCAACATGATGACAGACGTTCCCAGCATGGATCAAGCTAAGAAGTGCTGGCCACCATCTTGAGTCACCTCCTAGGCTCCAGGATTCCTGTGACCTTGGCATTGTCCTTCCATCACAGAGGAGAAAAGGGGCTCAGAGATGGAGTTAGCGCCTGTGTCTCAGACGACCTATTCCTGCAGTGGTCCTCCTTGGACTCAGACAGGCAGAGGCCTTCCTAGGCTCAGAGTTGCTCAGTCACTCACCTCCCAGCCTGGGAAGCCCCTCCAGGTGTGGAGGTGAAGGGTCTGAGATGTGGGCAGGATCCAGATGGGGTGCCTTCATTTGGGGGTGTTTTCTTACCTTTGGAATGGAGATGGGTGGTGATCTCCAGTTGATTGTAGACAGAAGCCTAGTCCAAATGAGGAAGTGGTTCTGCTCTGGATTCCCGTCTAAAGGCCAGACTTTCGGGGCTGGGGATCCTGACCATTGGTTGTCTTGGGGAATGACCAAGGCTGTGAGACCCGCTGCCTCCCTTCCCTGTGTCCTCCCCTTGCCTGCAGACCTCAGAGGACAGCCACGCAGAACCAGGAGGAGACGCAAAGGCCGGAACTATCCCTAGCAGCCACCGGAGACAGGGACCTGGCAGCAGGACAACAGGCTGGGCAGCTGAGCAGGACTGGTTGAGGGGATCCCCAGGGCAGCCCTGTAGCCCCTCTGTCCTCTGAGGCCTGACTGTGCCATTTGTTTTACAGACGGTCTCCATCCTGGAGCAGCGGCTGACGCTGACGGAAGACAGGCTGAAGCAGTGCTTGGAGAACCAGCAGCTAATCATGCAGAGAACACCACCGTGATCAGGGGAGCCAGGATCAAGAGCTCGCTCGATTTGGGGGGGTGGGGTGGGGGATGGCAGGCCGGGGATTTGTACTGGGGGACTTGGGTCAATAAACGAAGGGGATTCAGCTCCGCCCCCGAGACCCCGGGGTTAGGCACTTCTGTCCCCCACCTGCTCTCTGCCGCCGGAGGCTTGCAACCTGTCAGCAGAAGGCCCCTCTGGGCAGTGCCTGCACAGACACAGAGGACTGCGTTTGGTTTAATGGGAAGGAGTCACTTGAAAATGTTTGCTACCTCGGAGTCCTCATGGGCCTGAAGATCACAACACACCCTCCCCCCAGAAGAGGTTGCCCCCAGGCCGCCTTATGGGGTTTTGTCGCTCTCTCTGCTGAATGCCTGACTCTTCCCACCCATGACAGCTTAGGAGTGGACTGACTGCCCATTGGCTGGGCCAGCCAGGAGATTCCTCTAAATATGACAAAAGGCTCCATGGGGGCCATCTGAGTCAGGTTAGTCCAGGAACAAGCGTGCGGTGGGGCGGCAGTGGCTTCACTGTGGCCTGGATTTCTGCCCCACACGTGTTCACTGGGGCCCAGTGGCTTCCTTCACCTCTGTGAAGGAATCTGAAATTAAAATGGACTTTATTGAGCTTGTCATAAAAGTGGCTCATTCTGAGTGAGACCTCATCAGTGCCCCCCCCCATACACACTCCTCAGGGCCCCTAAAGGGAGAATGAAAGCAGTGGCTTCGGAGGGCCCTTACCAGGTCACCTTGGGCACTCAGGACACTCATCTGCATCTGCTCAGGGAACTGGGGGATCCAGGACAGCCGGAGCCCCAGCCCAGCACCCACCTCCCTCTGGCTGACCTCAGCCAGTTTCGTCAATTGGGTCCTGGAGGACTCAGGCAGCTGCATTTCCACTTACTCCGGAGGGTTCCCACAGGCTTCTTCCTGTGCACTGCACAGGGAGAGCCAGGCGAGTGCCCTCCACGTGTCTGGGTGCTGTCCGTGTCTCCGGCATTTGGCTTCTTGGGGCCCAGCCAGCCAGGGAGGTATTTATCCTTCAACATACCTGCTGTGCCCTGGGGGGCTGGGGGGTCCCGCGTTAGATCTTCTCAGGAGCTGTTGGTACCACGCAGCTAATGAGCTTCCCAGCCTCTGCAGCTTCCAGGTGGGAGCAGAACCTGAAGGAGTTGGGACCCACACGGAGGCAGCCTCCATGGAGCCTGGATGAACGGCAAGAAGGGGGAAGCTGCCTCCCCCAGCTAGTAGGGGAAAAGCCACAGTCCAGGGTCAGGCTTCAGCCAGCTGTGTAGCCTTGACACGGTCACATAACCTCTCTGAGTCTCAAGTTCTTGTTTTAGGCAGGGCTGGTAAGTACCCCTCCAGGGGCTTAGGAGGTAGACCGTCTCCCCCGGAGCTCTGCGAGTGGGGAAGAGACTGCCAGGCAGGCCTGTGGGTCTGAATTGGCAGGTAAGGTGCTCAGATTGCTCAGGAGGTCAGGAGCTCCCCCTGCGTGAAGGCTCTTAGGGAGTCTGGGCAACGCTAAGGGAGCTTGCTCAGGACGCCCTTGTGGGGCCGGTCTGGTCATCCTCTCCCATACTGGACTTGTGGGAGCTTCCAGACCTGAAGCTGGAGACCCCAGCGTTGGGGCTCTGGTGATCTGAGCCACCAGTCCAGGGGAAGGTCATCTGCAGGGACACAGATGGTACCCCTCACTGGGGACGGCAGGACAGAAACCACGTCTCCAGGCAGCGTGTGGCTGCTTTTGCTCGGGCCAAGCCAGGTTACCATCTCCCTGCCTTCAGTTTACACCAGAATTGAGCTTTGAGTTTCTCTGTGAAGAAAATGTGGATTGAGACCCTGTCAGGGATTTGGGAAATGGCCTGGCGGCAATGGTGTCTCTGGGTCCCTGGAAGCCCCACCCTGGGCTCTCCAAGAGACAGCCACAGGTGGTCTGAGAGGCAGGGCCCTCCTGTTGGGCTTTCTGCACACTCACACACCTGCCTGGATGCAGTCACCAGCCAGACTCGGAATGGGAGGCAAGATGGTTCTCGGAGAGCAGCGCTTGTCTTTGAATCACCACAGAGACCCACCTCCTCCAAGCCTGAGGGTCAGCATGTGACACACAGGCCAAAACTATGAAGGAGCCAAGTTCTTGCCCAGAGTTCCTTTTCTTGCTCCCGTGGGGCCTGACTTGGGACCTCACTGCTCTGAGGACCTAGGAGCCCAGATTGCCCCTGAGAGAAAGGGGACAGAGGACCCTAAGGTGCTCTGACCCCCCCACTCCCCGCCCCGTGCAGGACCCTGACTTGGGCAACACTGGGCTGGTCAGCTGTGGGGGCCTCATAAGCAAGAGAGGAGTATGGAGCCCGGGTGGGCTTGAGGCGGCTTGGCAAGGTTGGGGGCCACGGGACAGGGCCTTTCTTGTGATGGTGTCTCCCTGCCAGGCCTCTCCAGCAGCTCCCCTGTAGTAGGGGCTCCTACCAGTCCTCCCGCTGGTGCTGCCAGGCTCAAAAGCAGCCGTCTGGAAATGCAAATGCCTCTGCTCAGCCACCATCTCTCCTGATTGTGGATTTTGATAACCGAGCTCTGTAAAAACCAAATTGCATCTCTCTCTCTCTCTCTCTCTGTTTGCTAGAAGGGTGAGGTGGTTAGGGGGTTTTGTTAGGTATATACAGTGGTAATTCCCACCACCCCCTCCTCTCATGGCCCAATTTTCCTAACGTGAACTAAAAGAACAGGTGTCGGTGATTGGTGATTTCTTTTTTTAAAGATTTTATTTATTGGGGCGCCTGGGTGGCTCAGTGGGTTAAAGCCTCTGCCTTCAACTCAGGTCTATGATCTCGGGATCCTGGAATCGAGCCCCGCATCGGGCTCTCTGCTCAGCGGGGAGCCTGCTTCCTCCTCCCTCTCTGCCTGCCTCTCTGCCTACTTGTGATCTCTGTCTGTCAAATAAATAAATAAATCTTAAAAAAAAAAAAAAAAAAGGATTTTATTTTGAGAGAGTGAGAACACGAGTTGGAGGGAAGGCAGATGGAGAGGGAGAAGCAGACTCCCCACTGAGCAGGGAGCCCGATGCAGGGATCCATCCCAGGCCCCAGAGATACTGACCTGAGCTGAAGGCAGACTCAACCGACTGAGCCACCCAGGCGCCCCTGATTGGTGATTTATTTTTATTTATTTTTAAAAAGATTTTTTAATTCACTTTTTTGACAGAGATCACAAGTAGGCAGAGAAGCAGGCAAAGACATGGGGGGAAGCAGGCTCCCTGCTGAGCAGACAGACTGATGTGGCGCTCGATCCCAGGACCCTGGGACCATGACCTGAGCCGAAGGCAGAGGCTTTAACCCACTGAGCCACCCAGGCGCCCCCTGTTTGGTGATTTAAATTGTGATTCCCCCACCTACGTTTGCCAGATTCTTGGGGTTCCAGGATGAACCTGTACTTCTGCCAGAGACCCTGGAGGAGGTCCCTCGGGCCAGCTGGACGACCGAGCCAGTGAGCAGCAGCTTAGTCCTGTTGTCACCCGTGGCAAGCCCAGTCCCCTCTCATTCCCGAGTGTCTGCTCCCCATGAGGTCCTGACAGACCGGCCAGGCTGACCTGGAAACTCTGCCATCTTCCTACCCAGCACCGTCTTGTCCATCTGTCCCAGGACCCACTGGCCACAGATTCCCGACCTCGCCGTGCTGGTGGGCTGTGTGTCTGTCTACCAAGAGGGCGGAGCAGTGGAGCCAGGGGTTCGCTCTGGGAGTCATGGTCCCATGACCCACTGCCCGAGTCCAGACTCTGACACCTGCTGGCTCTGAGATCTCCAACGAGTTCCCTAAGCTTGTGGCATCTCCATCTGGAAGGTGCTACTGGTCTAATCGGGCACATGAAGTGCTCAGAGCAGTGACTGGCACAGAGCGTGACTGTGGTCCTTGTGTGATCCCCCCTCCACCAGCCTGGGGTGCTGTCACTTCCAGCAGGTCAGGCCCCTTCCCCGGAAGTTAGTCCTTCTGTCCATGTGCTGATGGTCCCAGGGTTCCTCTAGCTCTGGAATTCTGGGTGGCAAGAATTACAATCTTTTGATGCAGTGGGCCCTGCCCTGGACATCCCCAGGGGTGCAAGAGGGATTTGGGTCAGCTGGTGGGCAAAGGGGCTCAAGGCAGCCCCACCCCTGCTCCAAAGGCAAGCACTCTAAGGCCACCTCCTTGACTGTCACCAAGGCCGCCACCCGGGCCAGCACGGGCTAGAGGGTGGGTGTTGTGATGACCCGGAATCCCGGAAACCCAGCCCGCTGAGCAAGCGAGAGCATGGTGACTCACACTGGCCCTGTTGTCCTGGCTCACTGTCATTAACCTCATTTTCCTAGATGATGTGCTCAAGATGGGCCCCTGATGGCTCCTGCCTTAATTGGTGTGTGGCCATTTAAGGGGGCCAGAAATCCCCCCAGGGCTTCTCACTGAGCACCCCCGCTCCACCCCACCCGCTCCAGGCTGCTGAGGAGGGACCCCCGGCCAAGACAGCAGTGGCAGGCCGGAGGGGGCCCAGGGGCCCAGGGTGCCGTTCCACTTCCACTGGGCACCGGGCCCTGGCGCAGGGCCTCGTCCCATTGCCTGACGTGCACTAGCCCAGCCCAGCCAGGAGGCCGAGGCAACCTAGGCTCACTGGCTTGGCCACTCTGGGGAAGTCTTCTAGAGGCTTTGCCCCTGACTCCCTACCGAGGAGGGCCCAGCCTGTGCTCAAGATAGGACTGGAGCCAGGCCAGAAAGCCGGGGGCGAAGGCATTAGGAGGCTTTCCTGCCAGCCTCTCCTGGGGCTGCGAGCCGCTGTGTGCAAACAGTCTCCCAAGAACCTATTTATAGAGCAAGGCCAAGGAGAGCTTTCACTTCAGGTGAGGCCACCTTGAGCCCCACCTGCCTGGGAGTGCTTTCTGGCTGCAGGAATGCCTCTCCCGACCCCCACTCTCCTACCAAAGAGATCTGAGCACCTGGGTAGGGAACCTGGGCAGGAAAGGAAGCCCTGTGCTACAGCAGCTTCCCTTTCTTGGCTCTAAGCTTCTCCTTCAGGCACAGTGTGTGTTCCTGCAAGTGGGACTTGGGCACCTTCCGTGGGTAGCCAGGAGGCAGGGGGCTGGCCCACAGGAGCCAGGGCTCACACCAGCAGTGTCATTCTGCCTCGCATCCTGACGTCGGCCTTGGTCCAGCTCCATTCTCCTCCTGCTGGGTGCCTGGACTCGGCTTTGGAATCAGGACAGCCTTCGGGGCCGTGGATGTCCCTGAGCGCTGGGGCCTGTGTTTATCCAGCCCGTGTCGCTCTCCTGGTCTCAGGTCTGGCCAAGGAGGGCTCATGTGTCCTACTGATGCTCTGCTCAACTGGCCTCTTACAGAATTTTCCCTGCCCTGGCTCTCCCTGGCACATCTCTCTAGAACCACCTAGTTCTAGAACTGTGATGCCCCACCCCACCTCTGCACTGAGACCCCACCCAAAGGCATGCCCTCCTGCCCAAGTCGTGCCCCCCATTCCCAGATCAGCTCCCAGAATCTCTTCTGTAACAACTGCTCCTAGACTGGCTCCTCAGAAGCTTGTAAAACTTGGAGCCAGAAAAGCAGTATAATTAGTCCTCCCAGACCTTCCAGGCAGCCTGTCACATACGTCTGCTACCTGGAAGCAGAAGGTGCTTTCTGTTGCAGAGGCTGGGGCCAGCCCGTGTCTGGGCTGCTGCCATGGACTTCTTAGCTCAAACCGTGAAGCTGACCTTTGCTCCTGGGGTTGCCCTGGTCCTAGGGTTGGGTCTGGCACCCCTGGTAGTTAGGGTGTGTTTGAGAGCCATTTGTGATCCCCCATAAGAATGCCCATGGCTCTGGAGAGATGTTCTAAAGTCTTCCGTTGAGGGATAAGTGCCTCTGGTTTGAGGCATCCTCAGCTCCACAGGCCCCTCTGCTGAGGGATGGGAGCCTCAGCTGGTGCAGGTGAGGTGAGGGCCCTCTCAACCTCCCCCAGAAGCTTGGGCCTGCCTACCACTCAGGCCATCCCAGAGCTAACCAACACCCCCATCCCCCCACAAGGATCCAGAACCCGCTGAGATGCCTGATCATTTCCTGGTCTCCCACTTCTGCTCTCCCATCCGTTCTCATCAGAGTGGCCAGGGGCAGCTAGGCGATCAGAAGAAAAAGTGATAAATAATAAGCAAGAACTGGGAAGATAGCCCGTGCCTTCCCTGCTCAGCTGCTTCCGGTGGTCCCCCAGCCTCCTCCATGGCCAGTGGAGGCCCCAGTGCAGACCACAGCCCTGAGGCCCTCCTCAATCCTGACTGGCCCCCATCCCGTCTCTTGCCACCCTCTGCCCTCTTCTCATGCTCCTCCAGCCACAGCAGCCTTGGCCATACCTGGCGCATTTCAGCCCCAGGGAGCCTTTGCACCCACTCTGTTCCTGCTGCCAGGAATACTGGGACTCGACCTCTCTGCGCTTCAGCCTCCTCATCCAGAACATGGGATGGGAGCAGGAGTGGCCGCATAGGGCTGTTGAGAAGCTTCACTGAGACAATTCATACAAAGCTCTAAGAGCAGGCCTTGTCCTTGCTGGGCTCCAGTACATGGTCTGGAGAAGGGGCTGGAAGCAGAGGCTAAAGGGCTCGGCTCCTGGCATTGGAGTCCTGAAGGTGGGCCAGCTGGAAACCTGGGGCTCAAAACCAGTGCTTCTGGGGGGGGGGGGGTTACGCATTGTACCCCACAAAGCCCCCAGACTCTGGCACTAACCACCATGGGTCTCTCTCACTGGACAACACCCCCACCACATGCACACACGTCAACATGGCTCCCTACACACTCTTCTCCTAATGAGGCTTCCAGCTGTCAGGCCAGTCCAGGTGCCTGTGCATGGCCCCCACCTGACAGGGGCAGGGACAGCCAACCTACAGGCCAGGCCTCCCTGCCCACCACCTCGCCAAGAGCGGCAAAGGTGGGGGTCAGGCCTGACATGTCAGTGGCCTTGCTCACCCCAGGGCTCTCTGGTGGAGTAGGGGAAGCTCCCTACACCAGCTCCAAGAGGGGCTGGATCCCAAGGAGCATTTTGCTTCTGGCCAGCTGTCTAGCTCTGAGGGAGCTTCCTCAAGCCACCCCTGCCCCCCCACCAAGAGCTTGTTCTATCTTGCCCCTAATGGCTCAGAACCCCAGCCAAGCAAGGCTAGGAGGTTAGGGCTTTCTCCACTTGAAAGAGGGTCTCTCCTACCACTCCCCCAAGGGACTGGTAGCCTGGGGCCTCCTAGAGGGCCTGGGATCCTGGCAGCCAACCTCGTGGTGGGGAGGTAGGCACCAGAACTTCTGGAGATAAAGATTCCTCCTCTTGCTGCTGTCATGCTTCTCCCCCCTTCTGCCTCCTCTTCCTCCTCCACACATGTTTCCAATCCTCTCTCAGGTCCCTCTCCCCAACCCCAGCCCCTTCCCGTTTCCTTGTTTCCTCTCCGAGGCATCCACTCACATGTGGAATTCATTAGGAGACCCTCAGGGCTCGTAACCCAACTCTGGCCTGGGCTTGCGGAGGGGGCCCTGTCCATGGCTCCCATGCTGAATCACAGCAGCCTCCCCATCCACCCCGGCCCTGCCCCGAGCAGCTTTGAGCCAGCAGCCACCAAAGCTGGTCAGGGCCAAGGGCTGGTGCCTGCTGGTTGGGGGAGGCATGGCTGGGTGTCTGGCTCACCTCTTCCTTCTCCAGCCTGCCCCCCCCCACCGTGTCCATTTATCGTCGCCTCCCCACCAGGCAACAGGCTAGCTTCTGATCCCACGGTTTGGGGTTGGGGGGTTGGGGGGGTGGCAATATGGGCTGGGCCTGAGGTGGAAAATAGACCGTAGGGTCCTACAGCAGCCTGGAAGAGCGTGGGGCTCCGCGTGATCATCTGGCCGACCCTCCGCTTCCATCTGAAGATGGGAAGGACACTCCAGGGAAGAGATGTGTGAGAAGCCACTGGGCAACATAAAGCCACTTTCTCCCCTGAAGGACACGCTGAGGGCATAGTCCCGTGAGTGGATAGTGGAGGTCATGTCAGCAACGGATGCTGTGGTCTCCAGCATTTTTTGGTGGTTTTTTTTTTAAAAGATCTTATTTATTTATTTATTTATTTACTTACTTACTTACTTATTTGAGGGGGCAGGGGGACAGAAGGAGAGGGACAAGCAGACACCTCACTGAACGTGTAGCCCGACGGGGGGTTTGCTCCCACAACCCTGGGATCATGACTCAAGCGGAAATCAAGAGTTGGGCATCCAACAGACTGAGCCACCCAGGTCCCCGCTGTGGTCTCCAGAGTTTGGGAAATGCCAGGTGAACAAAATAAACCCAGCTAGATCCTGGCAGGACTTGTCAGAGCCTTTAACACACTTCTGTGCCAGGCAGTTTGGGCCACAGCGCTCATAGTGTTTTCCAGACATTTGACCACATAACTTTTTTTTAAAAAAATGATTTTATTTATTTATTTAACAGAGAAAGAGAAAGAGAGAGAGAAAGAGCACAAGTAGGGGGAGCAGGGGAGGCAGAGGGAAAAGCAGGCTCCTCGCTGAGCAAGTTTGATGCTGGGCTCCATCTGGGGACTCTGGGACCATGACCTGAGCTGAAGGCAGATGCTTAACTGATTGAGCCACCCAGGTGCCCCACATAACCTTTTATATCAAGGTGTACTGGGGAGGCCCAGTGTTCCATGGATCCCACTTTGGGAAAATCCCTGAGGAGGCAGGAGGTCTGGGTCAAAGCCCCCTGATGGAAAGGCTCTCTGAGTTCAGAGAGGAGGGGCTATTGTCTGCTGGGTCTGAGCGAAAGGTGGGAACTGAATGGGGGTGACAGCTGAGGAAGGGTAAGAGAAAGCAACAGGGGTCTGGTGTGGCCGATGCTTGGAGGTGGGATCATGTTTGAGCCGTGTTAGGATCCTGACGACACTGATTCCCTCCCCGCCCTTCATCATGGGGGGGCAGGCAGGTGGGTGGGCAGGCGTGGCCGCAGAGTCAAAGGCGTGAGGCCGGCGGGCAGGGCCTTGCACCACGGGATGGGACCTGCACCGGCAGGCCCCAGGTGTTGGGAGCATCCACGCCACCGCACCCACCCAACCATCAGCCTCGGGACAGGGCAGCCACCAGCGCCAGGCCCAGCAGTGGTGCTCGGTCTCCTCTGTCTCCGTTTCACCTCCCTGTGGGGCCGGCCTCTCTGCTCGAGCCCCTTCTGCTCACACTCCTTGGCACAGCTGCTGCAGGCCCCTTCTCATCCCTCTGCTCCAGAAAGCTTCCTTCCCTGGGGTGGTCATCGCCTGCCCCCAGGGCCCTCTCCCCACTGTCCTGGCCCAAGAGGGTTGAGCCCAGGGATACGTGCTCATCCCTGGGCTGGGCCCTCCAGGGGTGGGCTTCCTCCTGCCTTCTCGCAATTGGCATGGTATAGCGCACACCCACTTTATAGAGGAGGAAGCTGAGGCCCCAAGAGGAGAGGCTGGGGGTGGAATCAGGACTGGAACCAGGTCTCTCTTGGTCAGGTTCCCCCCCACCCCAGTCTCCACCCACCACCCCTCCTCTCCCGCCCTGTCGCAACACGCACGGCACACTCACGCCTTGGATTATGCTTGGAGCCCTGAGAGTCAGAGTCCATTAGATTCCTCTCCCGCAGGAGATCTTAACCTTTGTGGGGATGGATTCTGCCAAGTTCCAGGGCACGTGCCTCTGTGGCGGGAATAGGGCAGCATAAGGGCCAGGCCGGGGAGGGGAGTCTTCTAGACCCTTTCCTGGTGCTGCCCCTGGTGCTGTCCAGCCCAGGCAGCCAGACGGCTGAGCCCATGCGGGATGGCACCGGGTGCTGAGGCCTCAACCCCGCAACCTCGCGCCTGGCCCAGGACAGCTGGGTCCCAGGCCATTTCCCCCGGCCTCATCATGATCATGTGGTCACCATCACCAAGGCCTCGTAGGATGGATTCCTGAAAAACAGGGCTGTGTGGGCCAGTGGGGAGGGAAGCAGACAGGCCCAGGCGGCAGGCAGATACTAATGAGGCAATTAGGCCTGGCGGCTACAGAGAGACCGAACAGTCTCCACCCCTTGGCCCACCCGCAGCAGACCCAGCCCAGGCCCCTGGCACTTCCGCCCCGCCAGATACCCTGGGAATTCCCAGCCTCCTCCACTCTCTCAGCCTCAAAGCTTGGAACGCCTTTACCGTCAGGACCCTGCCCATGCTGGTTCTCCCGACGGGGAAACCAGAGGCTGGTTCAGCCAAGACAGAACGGGACCCAGACTCGGACAGGACAGAACGGGAGTCAGGCAGCCGCTCCTGACTCCATCACTACTTATGGCCTTTGCTCTGGCCAGCAGTGCCTGTCGAAGACACCCTCCTGCCTCCACCCCTGCTCCAGGCGCAGGGTTCCAGGCCCTTCGGGACAGAGGTGGCCTCAGAAGGATCAGAAGCCTGGAGCAGGAGGCCAAGGGCAACATGGTGGCCAGGGCAGCAGATGGGCAGGTGGCTTAGGACTCCTACTCCCCCTAAGCCTGGGCTTGCATCCCTCAGGACCTGGGTGGCCTGGGTACCCCCAAATTCCAAGTTTCACAAGAGGGAGGGGGAATCAACTCAGAGTACAGACTTCGGGAAGGAAAGGGCTCTGGCCTTCATATGTGGCTTTGGGGCAGGGACTGGGTGGTCCTGAGCTCACTTGGGCTCTTTACCCCTCTGCTGTTTCTTCTGAACACCCAGGAAAGCTGGCCTGGCCTGCCTGGTTTCCTGAGGCAGCTGAGCTGCTGTTGGCCCTCTAGGGATGACCTCACTGTCAGTGGGTGGGGCTCCCAGCTGAGTCTAACCCCCAGGCCAGCCCCTCCTCCAACTGGTGGGTAGTGGTATATGTAGGATTGGAACGCAGGCTGGGGACCCAGGGCCCTCTGAGTCCACCAAGAGGTGGGCATTTTGGCTCGACCTTTGGAGAAAGGGTGAGCCACACCTGGATGGCAGGGAAGGGGAGCCCTCTCCAGAACAGGGAAACTGAGGCCTGCCACTGGAGGTTGGGGACCAGGTGCTGCTAGGCACACTGAGAGCAGGAATCCATCCCTCGACAGCAAGGAGCCTCTTCGGGCTCCAGGTAATCTCACTGAGTGACTCCAGCAGGTCATGCAGGACAGGCTGAGAGGCCCAAGTGGGAAATGGAGGTGGGAGGCTTCCAGAATCACCCAGTGTGCAGGGGAGAGCCAAAGGCATTTGAAATCACGGCTGGTGGCTGACAACACAAAGTCTAGAAGGAGGCCAGGGTTCTAATGCTGGTTCAGCCACTTCCTAGATGCCCACTCCAGCTCTGGAAGACAAATGGGTAAGAAGGTATTTAATTTAAAGGCAAGAACTAGGAGAAGTTTCCAACAGAAGGACCAGTGAGTGCAAAGGCCCTAGAGACGATGCAGGAGGACAACAAAGGAGGCAGGGCTGGGCTGGGAGAGTGAGGGAAAGAGAGTCAGACAATCTTGGCCCTTGAGGAGAGGCAGGGCAGTGGGGAGAGGGGCTGAGCCGCTTCATTAAGGGCCACACTGGCCACGGAGAGAAGCTGGGACTCTGTCAGGACGATGGGAAGCTCCAGAGCGGGAGAAGGCCAAGTCTGATTCCACATTCTCAAAAGATGCCTCTGGTTGCACCTAGGGGAACGGAACAAGGGCTGGGAACGAGGCTGGCAGGGTGGGCCAGGGAGAGGGAGGAGGGCCGGGACTACGTTGTAACGGTCAGTGAAGGTGGATTCGGAAACCGGCTTATGGGATGGATCGGCCAGGTGTGCCTGGGACATGGGAAGAGCGTTTGATAGCACAGATGCTATGTGCAAGGTATAGATAGGCCCCTCTTGTTATGGGGTGAATAGGTTCACATACCTCCAGTCTGTCCCCTGCCCCCACCTTCCAGAAATGGGAAAGAGCAAGGAGTCAAAGAGTAAGCAGTCCCTGTGGACTGTGCTTGGGTCCCCTCCTGTGGGAGGGGCCGGGAGTCGCAATAAGAGCCAGCTGGGAACCTCTCCCGGGGGAAAGAAGCTCTGGGTTCTTAGTCTGGGGCCCAGCCCCTGCCACAGCTTGACTGGTAACCGCGGGCCTCAGTGTCCCCATCCGTCAAATGCGTTGACAGCCTTTCCAGGGCTGATTAAAGGCTGGACGAGGAGCCAAAAGGGAACGTGATTTGAGACAGTCAGGTGTGCACCTGCCCACTAAGCCCACAGGGTTCTGCGTGTGGGAGATTGTAGCTGGAGCCCGAGGCAGGTACTCACCCCGCCTCCAAGACGGCCCTTCCCACTTGCCTGTGTTTATGTGTTTCCTTCCCATCACCTGGGCCACCATGACTCACCTCAGGCCCAATGGCTGAGTAACTGGCTGGGCCTGGAGCCAGGCCCTTGGGCAAGACATTTCCCTTCCTGGGCCTCAGCTTCCCCACCTGCAGAACAGACAAGGCCTGCTCTGGTCTCGCTGGGGAATCGCCAAGGATCGCAGGGCTGAGGATGTGAAAAACGCTGTAGGACGTAGGAGGAGGGCAGCACAGGGTGTGACCTTTGCGTCGGGACAGAAACTGGGCCTGCTTGAAATCAGTCTCTAATCCGTCCTGAGCAGAGAGCATCCCAGGAGGCCCCCATCTCCCTTACGGGGACCCTCGTGCTGAGGAGAGCTTGGAGGACAGAGGGCCGGGCCAGGAGGAAGGCCTGGCGGGGGGAGTGGAGGGGGAGGGGCCGGACTCTGGGTGAGAAGCCAGGACCTCGGGAACTCCAGTGACAACAGGGGCTCACACAGGTGAAGTCACACAGATGCTCCCTGGCTGGATCGGCTCCCTCCCAGATCCCTCCAGGCTCAACTGCCCTTAAGTGGGGAGAGGGTAGAAAACAGGAACAACACCCAGGAGGATCAGAGAAGGAGCACACTCTGCTGAGGTCAGACAGGGAAGACTTCCTGGGGTCAACACCCCTCAGAAGCTGCAGATGATTTCAGAAGGCAGGGGTCACAGAACGAGGAAGTGTGTGGAAGCAGGGGTGCCATGTCTGGGCACAGACTAGGGGGCAGGAAGGGGCCAGGGTGACATGAGCCAGGGCTGGGGACAGAGAGGCCATGGCTGGCCTGGCTATGAATTGAGGCTTTAGCAAATAGGTTTTATCTCCCTTGTCTACCACAATCAATCAGCTGGTCATGCCTGCTTAGGACGGTTTTGAGGCCAGAGGGTGGTTTAGCAATCAGGAGTGCTGTGATTGACTAGTAATGTCTGCCAGGGACAAAGCAAGGCAGAGTAGTATAGGTTTGTCCTCTAGTCTGGCTCCTCAGGCTGGCCCCAGTGGGGGACACACATGGGGAGGTTAGCTAAGGGCCTGCTCTGCCGTTGTGGGAAGCTGGGAGAGAGAGCGATTATGCTGGTCTAGTTCCCCTTTGAGGTCCCAATCCCCTTCCCTGCATACGCCCTGGCCTAGGGCAGGAAACGTGTAAGCTGGAACAGTGGGGAGGCTCCACAGTGGCCTGGCTCTCCTCACTTCTTCCCCTTTATCTCCTCCAGGGAGCTTTGGAGAGTTCCATCCTGCCAGCTCTTGGTCTCTGCTTCTCTTGAGTTTGACCCTTTCCCACCTGCTCCCCAGGGCCCTATTCCTCCTATCCCTCTGCCTCACACCTGGGCAGGGTAGAAGGGAAGATGAATAGGCATGTGGCTCCCCAACCTGAGAGCTGTTCCAGGCAATAGCTTCTCCGGGCCACACTGCTATCACCCAGGGTCTGGTGGCTCCCTCCTGGAAGGAAGGGAGGGGCAGAATTTGGTTCCGTTTAGAACCTGTCACCACAGAGATCCAAGCAATAGCCAATAGCCTGTAACAAGCCCTCTGTGACTGGTCTGTGGGTACTCTTCCAACAAGAATGGCAAATGTCCAGACATTACAGGGTCTGTGTATGTGTATGTAGCTAATGGAGAGTGTGTGCGCACATGCGTGTTGTGTATTTCTGCACACACCCATATTTCTGCCTGTGAGCATATGTGGATACAGGGTAGGTCTATGTGTGTTTGGGACTGTATTGTGTGTGTCTTTACCTGAGTGCATGTGCATGTACAAGCTCAGGCGTGCACAGCCAGAGCTCTGCCCAGGGCAGGAGAGTTGCCAGGCCTTTCACGGTTCACTTCTGGCCTGGTTTAGACATTACCTGTTCCCACGGCAACCCAGGCAGGCACCTCACTGGGGGATGGGGAAGAAGCTGTCCCATGGTTCTGGGACAAGCATAGTGACCCCCAGTCTGGGTCTCAGACACAGATGGGCTGGAGTTGCCGGAACTCTCCCCAGCCCCTGCTCAGCTCTCATGGCGGGGTGTGAAATCAATCACCGTTGCAAACTGCCCTCCTGCAAGCAGCAGGAGCTCACCTGAAATTTGTGTTAGTTTCCCAAGGATAGGAGGAACAGACTCTCCTCCCCTCCTCTCCCTCTGGCATGTGCTGTTCAAAACATGTTTGCCCATTTCTAAGAAATCCATGGACACTGGTAGGAAAAGGAAAGTCTGCTTCCAAGATGCTTAAACTATTCTTATTTTTTAAAAGATTTTATTTGAGAGAGAGAGCAAGAGAGAGAGAGACTGTGCGCCCATGAGCAGAGGGGAGGGGCAGAGGGAAAGGGAGGAGCAGGCTCCCCACTGAGCAGAGCCCTGGGATCTGACCTGAGCCCAAGGCAGAAGCTAAACTGACAGAGCCACCCAGGCGCCCCAATGCTTAAATTATTCTTGGCGACATAGTTCCTGGGTCACCAAGCCACGTGGATGGGGGAGGGGTGGACGGCAGGGAGGCTGCACACCAGCTCACATCTGGCTTAGTTCACATCAAACATCCCACTATCATAGCCAAGCCTTGTCGTGCTGGAAGTCCCCTTCACTGCTTGGTTCTGGGGCTGGATATGAGCAGATAGGGAAGGTAGCTCCACACACGCCTCATGGGTTCAGGCCTAGCACCTGGGGGAAAAGGGGTGAGACTTGGGGAGGTAGACATGCCACTGGGTATCCAAAGGGAGAAAGTCTGGTGGGGTTGCTGGACAACAACAGTGATAATTCCAGTGCAAAATTGGGGGCAAGGGTCCCAGGGGCATGGAGCAGGGGGCTAATTCTAGCAGAGAAGGGCTCCCTGAGGGTGACACCGAACTGTGATCTTCTAGAAGGCTGGCAAAGGGTGAAGCCAAAAAATGTCCAGGCCATGGGGGTAGGGTGTACAAAGGCCTGAAGGTGTGTGGGAGAAAGGGACAGCCCTGAGACAGCCCACCCATACTCCACCTCCAGCTTACCCCCAGGGACCCGGACCTATTCTGGGGGTCCCCACCCTGCCCCTCAGGGAAACCCTGGTGAGGGGGTGAGGGGGAGGTGGGGCACCTCTCCTGGGGGCTGCAGATGGGGGAGGGCCTGAACCCTGAAGGGCAGGAAAGGCCACATTCCTGAAGAGGAAAAATGTCTTTGATCCCAAGACCTTGCTCAGGGCACAGGGCTCCCTCTTCCAGGTATGTCTCGCAGCATTCTGGAGGGAGACTCACAGTTGTAGGGCAAGGTCCTGGGCAGAGGTGGTCCTAGCCTCCTGCTGTCTGACCACGGGCGAGTTCCTGCTGTGCTCTGTAAGTTAGAGAGTTCTGTGTCCCCCCCTGGCATGCACGTGCACACTCATACATATGCACCCAGGGCATCCCGGATATGATCCATTTTATGCCTTGTGTCTAGCTGTTCAAGATTGGAGGCAGGGCTTCCACCCAAGAACCAAGGCTTTGGGCTATGCCTCCAAGCTGAGAGATGGCGGTCCAGGGCCCCACAGGCAGCTCCTACAGCCAGGCTAGTTCTCTTCCACTCCTTTGCTTCACTGTCACCTTCTCCTCAGGTGCCTCCCTCCTTCTGGATGCATCTGAACCCTGCCTCTTCCTCCGTGCTGGAGGATGCACCCACCTCCCGGGGAGTTTCTCCATTTCCTCACATCCTCACAGGTCTCTCCTCCAGCCTGTACGGTTCCCCTGGAGGAGTCCTGAAGGGGAGACAAGGGAGCCATCACGAGCTAATGGGGAGGGGGGGTGGCACGGCCTCCCTCCTCTGTCCAGGGAGATAGGGACTGCGGGGACACAGCGGAGGCTCCCATTTCCCACTAGTGAGAGCAGTAACCAATTCACCAGGCCCTGCTGTCCCCAAAGCTCCAGCCAGCCCTCAACAAACCCGCTGAGGAATGATTCATCAGCCAGCAGGTCCCCTCCAGTGTGGGTCTGCTTAGGCTTCCTTTTCCAGTGCTGCCGCCGTCCCTGACAACCAGCACGTGGACTGCCAGTCGAGGGTCTGACCTCAGAGAAGTGCCCTCATCGCTGGATAGATCTGTGACGGGCCTGCTGGGCTCTGTCCAGGCAAGGTGGCTGTGTGCTAACCAGCCTAGGGCAGAGTGGGAGATGGGAACCCCGAGGAAGTGGAGGCACTCCGCCCGCTGGGAACGGACCGGGCGGACCGCAGGGCCCGGCCCTTAGCTCCCTTCCTGGGCAGACGACACTGGCTCCGTAGGGAAAGCGCGGTAGTCCGTGCGCACGCGCGCCTCTGGAGTCAAGCCGCTTTGTTCCTGCGCTACCTGCGGCTCCATTCACCTCCTCCGCCCCGCCCGCCTGCGAGCGAGTCAACACACCGCGCTCGCGGAGACCCCGCCCACTTCCCTGCGCCGGGTGCAACGGGTGACGAGCCGCCCTCCCTCCCAACCGTCTCCTTCAGTCACGATTGGCCATCTGCGCGACGCGCTCCCGCCTACCGCGAAAGTTGGTTGGCGCACTGGGAAGGAGGTTGGCGAGGAGAGAGGTTGATAAAGGAGAGCTCCCCGCCCACCCGCCCCTCCGAGAGAAAGTCACGTGGCGCTTCACTCGGCGCCTGTCACCTCCCAGCTTGTAAAGCTTTCTTAAAGGGCTAGCTCTGTCTTCTTGGGGCTGGCCCTTTCCAGGATTTTTCCGCTCCTGCCTGCGGAGTGTGGGACGGCCCTGGGTCCTCCTAGTCCTCTAGTCCCCTGTTCGCTGATTACCCATCAGGCCTGCTGGGGTGGGATCCCCTTTCAGGTCTCGGAGCCTGTGGCCACCCTAGGGACCAGTCGGTCGCCTGAAACGGTGACCTTATCCTAAGCACAGTGCCTGGCACGTAGTAGGCGTTCAGTTTCCATTTGTTGAATGAACTCGCTGAGAAAATGAATGAGTGGGGTTGACAGACAGGAGGAGGGGGATGTTGCCTCAGCGTGACCGCCCCCACCCACCGCCCTATCCCTGGGGAGGCTCTGCTTCAGGGAAAAGTCGGGAGGGGATGCGAGGCGCAGGACGTCCCTAGGGCAGCCCTTCACGGTAGGACTCGGAAGCGCTGCGAGCGCGGGCATAGAGGAAGGGTCTTGGCCGGGCACCCCCGGCTGGTCTTAGCCAGGTCGGGGTTGAGGTGGGCCGAGGGCCCGGGCGGGCGCAGGTCTCAGGGTGCACGGGGCCGCGAGCGCGTTCGCGTACTCCGTGGGGAGGGGCGGCGGAGGCGCGGCGCCTTTAAGCCCGGGCGCCGGCCCTGCGGCCCCGCCCCCCCCCCCCGAGGACGCCTCGGCGCGCGGCCGCCGGAGCCGCCGTTTAATTGGGGCTGTCAGGCCGCGGCGCGCGCGGAGGGCCGGGCGGGACGGAGGCCGGGAGGCCGGGAGGCCGGGGCGGCGGGCGCGCAGCTCGGCGGGAGGCGGGCGCCCGGAGACGCGGCTGGGGCCCGCGCGGCCGGGGCGCCGTCCCAGGGCAGGGCTGCCCGGCCCCTGCCCCGGGCCGCCCGCGCTCCCCATGAAAAACCAGCTCCGCGGCCCCCCAGCGCGGGCGCACATGTCGGCCTCGGGGGCGTCGGCTGCTGGGGACACCGGTGCGGGGTCGGAGCCCGGTGCGGTGTCAGGGTCCGGCGCTAGCACCGGCGCGGGAGCGGCGACGGGTGCGGGGGCCATGCCGTGCAAGAGCGCCGAGTGGCTGCAGGAGGAGCTGGAGGCGCGCGGCGGCGCGTCCCTGCTGCTGCTCGACTGCCGGCCGCACGAGCTCTTCGAGTCGTCGCACATCGAGACGGCCATCAACCTGGCCATCCCGGGCCTCATGCTGCGCCGTCTGCGCAAGGGCAACCTCCCCATCCGCTCCATCATCCCCAACCACGCCGACAAGGAGCGCTTCGCCACGCGCTGCAAGGCGGCCACCGTGCTGCTCTACGACGAGGCCACGGCCGAGTGGCAGCCAGAGACCGGCGCTCCCGCCTCGGTGCTTGGCCTGCTCCTGCAAAAGCTGCGCGACGACGGCTGCCAGGCCTACTACCTCCAAGGTGAGGGCAGCACTGAGACCCCCGTCCGGGATTCGGGCTCTCCCGCGGCTCCCTGACGCCCCCGCCGGAGGCTGCTTTCTCTCCGTGCGCTCCGCCTGCCCGGCCGGCGCCACGTCGCCCCCGGCTAGCATCCGCCTCTAACGGGAGCTCGGCCCCCGCGGTGAGGGTTTAGGCTGGCGCGAGGGTCCCTTCTGCATCTCGTCCTCGACACAATTCGAGTGGGCTGAAGAAACTTTTGCCAACCTGGGCTTTCCTTTTTTTTTTTTCTCTCCTGTTGTTGGGGCCATGGCAGCGCCTAGTCTCCTGCTGAGCCCCTCAGAGGAGGAAGGGGCCGCCTCCTGGGACCCCAAAGGCGACAGGACACCAGGTCCTGCTGCTCCAGTCTAGAATGCATGTCCCTGGGAGACCAGAGTCAGGATATAGGAACCTTTGGCAGCATTATCCCCGCCCCTAAGGTATAGGGACCGTTTGGGTTGGGGAACTCTGGGCATCTGGGCTTTGGGCTCACTACTTGGGGATCACAGCCTCTTGGAAACACTTGGGGCAGAACTGTAACCAGGGTCCCCTGCCATGGCTGTCTGGGACCCCCAAGTCCCCAGCCTACTACCCTTGAGCTTGTGGAAGGGGGAGGCAGCTGGGGGGCGAGTGGCTGCAGCCGGTGTTTCCAATTAACATTCCAAAATGGCCTCGCTGGCAGCGGGCGTGCAGGCAGGGAGGGGAGGGGAAGCCTGCGGCACCCTCGGGCGCAGGGCCCATGCCTAGCTGCAAGACGCTCCCCATTTCTTGTCTCTGTAAAGCCCCAGCAGCCCTCCCCCTGTGTTTCCAAAACTAGGGTCCTTGAGATCTAAGCGGGGGAAAGGTGGATTGGGACCCCTTTTATGAACTTGCCACTGTGGGAGGGAAGGGCCAGCCAGTACTTTCACACTGTCCTCCCTGACTGTGGTTGGGGTGGGGGGCAGGGACCGGACTCCCAGGCAGGAGGCCCAGGACCTCTGTGCCTCTCACTGACCTAGACATAGCTCTGGCCCCTGCAGTCCCCTCTGTAAGAGGGGTTTGCACACCCACAGGTGCTGGCCGGAGACGGGGTTGTCTTCTTTCCTTTACCACTGAGCCGTTACTCAGCACCCATGGGTGCCAGGTGTGCCTGGGGGCTGTGGAAGCGAAATGAGCTGGGGCCCTGAAGCCTAATGGGTCAGGATATGGCATTCAGGCATGTTACTTCACCTCCTGGGGGGCCTCAGTTTCCCATTCTGTCGGGGGTCATAAGCTGGATGTAGAGAACACAGGAGCAGGTACACGTGTAACCCAGTTGGCAGGGCCCACATTGGCTGTTGTCGGTGTTAAAGTGCTTGATGTGGGCAGCCCACTGGTCTGGAGACATTGGCCGGTGGCATGGGCAGTCTCTCACCCAGGCCCTCTTACCCTGGCCACAGGTGGTTTCAACAAGTTCCAGACGGAGTATTCAGAGCACTGCGAGACCAACGTGGACAGCTCATCCTCACCCAGTGGCTCACCACCCACCTCCGTGCTGGGCCTGGGGGGCCTACGGATCAGCTCTGACTGCTCAGACGGGGAGTCCGACCGAGAGCTGCCCAGCAGTGCCACGGAGTCGGATGGCAGCCCTGTGCCATCCAGCCAACCAGCCTTCCCCGTCCAGATCCTGCCCTACCTCTACCTCGGCTGCGCCAAGGACTCCACTAACCTGGATGTGCTCGGCAAGTACGGCATCAAGTATATCCTCAATGTCACGCCTAACCTGCCCAATGCCTTTGAGCATGGTGGCGAGTTCACCTACAAGCAGATCCCCATCTCGGACCACTGGAGCCAGAACCTCTCCCAGTTCTTCCCCGAGGCCATCAGCTTCATTGGTAGGTGCTGCTGCTCTCTGGGCGGGGTGGGTGGGCAGCTGTGTCGAGGTGTGTATGGGACTTGGGTGTCACTGGCGCCTGGCTGGGTACCTCTGGGCCTGTCGAAGCCTGTGCGTGCCCTGCTTGTGCTGGCATGTGCCCGTGGCCGAACCCATGCCTGCTGTGAGTCACCGAGGCCCTTGGGACCCAAGTGGTCCCCTGAGTCCTGGACCCCCCCCTGCCCCGCCCCATTGCCTCACCCACGGACCCTGCTGTCCAGCTTGTGTTTTTGTGGCTCCGCTGTTTTGGGCTTGGCTAGCTGAAGCATCACAGCTTTCAGACCTCCCACAGGTCTTGCCTGCTCGTCCTCATGCCTCAGCACACGTGTTTTCCGGGAGGGGGCTGCCACTGTGCCTCTTTGGACTTTATTTTGTACCTGAGGGGGCTAAAGGGTGGTGCTGGAGCCGAAGGCTGACCCCAGATGGGCAGCTATTGGAATGTGGCGAGCCAGAGTGACTTGGTAGGGCCCTGGGTGCTCCTGGCAGCCTGTGGGGCTTGCTTGGAGTATAGGAGGCCTCCCTCAGAGCAGTATGTCCCCCTGTTGCGCTTAGAACCATCAGCCCCCGATGGCCCCAGCTGACTCAAGCTCCATGAGCTGCCTTATCTTCGACCTCCCCATCCTGCTTCCTCTGCGGCCAGCTGGAAGCTGTTAGCAGGTCATCTTCCTGGCCCTAGCTCTTACCCAGGGTGCAGGGAAGGGCTACCAGATCAGCATGAATGTAAACCCTTGGCTCTCGGAGCCTGATGACCCCGTGTTTCTCCCCAGCCTCCAGTGGCAGAGAGGAGGTGGCCTGGGCAGTCCTCTCCCGCTGGCCGCTGTGTCCAGTGGAGGGCGTTTTGGTGTCAGCTGGGCCGGGCTAGCTTTAATAACAGGAAGTGGGAGGCTTCCCCGCCTCATCCGCTTACTGGGAACCAAAACTAGGTGCCTGGCTGGGAGGAAGGAAGGAAGCTGAGGCCTGGGGGAGGGGCTGCTGTGACCATGGCTATTGGGAGCTTCCCAGCTCTGCCCAGGGAGGGACAAGGCCAGGAGGTCTCTGGGTCCTGCCTGAGCGTTCACTCCTTCTCCCCAACAAGACAGGGGAGCAGAGAAGGGGGATCCCTGGCTCCCAGGACAGAGCCTGGCTCATGGGTGCCTTTATCCTTCTTGAAGGTCCCTTTGCATCTGGGGAGGGAGACAGAACAGGGTATAGGAGTGGGGGAGGGGGACAAGTGAAGGAATAGAGGCCTGAGCACCCCCCAGGACTCGCTGGGACTAGATCAAGCCTCAAGCCCCACGCTGCTCAGCCACACCCTGAGAAGGCTAAAAATAAAGCCCGTGGAAGCAGTTTCACTTTGGATCACCCGGGAGTGGGTTTGGGGGCCAGGCATTCCCCATATCCTGGTGTGTCACCATTGGGGGGCTCATCTCCACCGCCCCATTAGCCCCAAGTCTCAAGGTCAGACCGCACCACTCTGCACCAGGCTGCAGCTTCTCTCTCTTCCCCAGCTTCTCTTGCCCCCAGGCAGTGCCTGGATCTGGATTAAGTGCCTACTGCATGCTTAGCCCTGGGTGCCCTCATGGGGATGAGGAGGGGAAGCTCTGCCAGGCCAGAGGGAATGAGCATCAGAGGCGGAACAGCCTGAGAACCTGTGCATCATCTTGTGGGAGTGCACTGATTGAGTGCCAGCTGTATGCCTGGCTCCCAGTGGGCTCAGAATCAGAGAGCTAGGGACCTGGAGGGCCCCAGAGAGCTGCCTCTTGTTAACCTCCATCCTTGGCACAGTTGTGGCATAGAGGCCCTAGAGCCTAGGGGAGGAGCGATTATGGGACTGAGTTGTTCAGTGGCTTAGCTAGTGTTTATTGAGCTCCTACTGTGTGTCAGGCTGAGGAGACTGAGAGAGACACTGGGAGAAGCTGGGAGGGTGGGCAGAACCTGGTTGGTGGTGGTGGGAGAGGTCGCTGGTGCATGGGCCTTCTGGGGGAAGTCTAGTAAGTGAGGTGGGGGAGGGGGCTCAACTAAGAGAGCCTCCCTGGCAAAACCTCAGGTGTGGCCTTCCTCCCAACCCTGGCTGTTCAGGAGTAAGGCTGAGGGGCAGGGGACAGGGCAGAGCTGGGTGTTGGGCCGGGGCCCTCCATTCCCTCTCCAGGGCTCCCCTCAGGCCTGTTTCCCAGGAGACCCTCAGGGGATCCCCATGGGAGCCGCACCAGAAGAGTGAGCTTAGCCTCTGCCACCAGTCGAGGACTGACCGTGGTATGTGCCAGGAGTTAGGAGGAGTCTGTCTGTGGCCTTTGGCCTATCACTCTCTTTGTGCCTGTGAACCTCATTTATAAAATGAACTTGCTGACCATCTCAGGTGCAGATGGCCTGAAAGGACACAGGTGACACCCTCAGCACAGGCTGGGCACTGTGTAGCCATCACAAGCACCAGGGTTTGGAGAACCCTCTCTTGGCTCAGGTCCTTGTGAGAGCACTGGGAACATGGGGGCCCATTTTATGGATGAGGAGACTGAGGCACAGGGACGTCCAGTGACTCGAAGCTGACGGGTGGCAGAGCCCTCTCCATAGCCACGCTCTTGACCTCCACCCCAAGTGGCTGTCCCACCCGTGTGGGCCTTCACCAGGTCCCTCAAGTGTTGGGCAGCACCGGCCAGTGAACCTGCTGCCCTCTGTGCCCCAGCCCCCCACCTCCGGCTCCCTGGCAGAGGTGTCCTCCTGACCCATGCCTGTGTGTTGCAGACGAGGCCCGCTCCAAGAAGTGTGGTGTCCTGGTGCACTGCCTGGCAGGGATCAGCCGCTCGGTGACGGTTACCGTGGCTTACCTGATGCAGAAGATGAACCTGTCACTCAATGACGCCTACGACTTCGTCAAGAGGAAAAAGTCCAACATCTCGCCCAACTTCAACTTCATGGGGCAGCTGCTGGATTTCGAGCGGACGCTGGGGCTGAGCAGCCCGTGCGACAACCACACCCCCAGCGAGCAGCTCTACTTCTCCACGCCCGCCAACCACAACCTGTTCCCACTCAACACCCTTGAGTCCACGTGAGGCTGGGGCACAGGTGGTGGGGGCCGGCCCCTCCCCAACCCACCCCCCACAGCTCCTCGGGCCAGGTGGGTGGCCCACTCCTGCTACGTCCAGCCAGAAGCTAGGCAGCCTCGGACATGGCCAGTGCCTGGAGGCCCCCGGTGGGCAGGTGGCCGAGCTTCCCTCACCGCCTTGGGGCGGGCGGACCACAAAGCGAGGCCTCCCTCCACAGGACTTTGTGGAGAGGCCCTGAGCTCTGGGACAGATGGCCTCGGGAGGCCAGCGAGGCCTCGCCCTTGTCCCAGGACACTCCATCAGCAGATGGGCCAGCCAGTTGGGCTGTTTTTTAAAGACCCATCCACGGACCTGAGTTTACTTTTTACTTTTGGCAGGTAATCCAAGCTCCCTGGAGCACGGCAAGTGTTCAAGCTCTTCTTGATTTTTCTTTTTTAATGAAAAGTGTTATTTTCAGGCTACACGCAACGGTGGATTGTATAAACCAGTATTTCATCCCTTCCTTGATCCTGCGCGCGCGCGCGCGCGCGCGAGAGAGAGAGAGAGAGAGAGAGAGAGAGACATGTTCTCGGTTTTGTTTTTATTACTACTTCAAAAAGCAATTACTGGTTTTTTTTGTTTTTGTTTTTGTTTTTGTTTTTAATGGAAAAGACAAACCCCGTGTTGATCTTGACCAAATGCGTTTTGCACATGTGTGAAGCCTCCCATTTCTGCAGCAGCAGGCCCTTCTCGAAGGGTTGGCTTGCTGCTCTCTTGGCGTCAACACCGCCACCCCCCCACCCCCCCCGCCAAGTCGTGTCCACATCTCTTGGCCCAGCCCCCGTGGCACTGCACTTGCCCGTGACGACCTCTGCAAGTCACAAAGGGTGGGCTGCGGGTGGCCTTTGCATTTTGGGCCCTCCAGCGGTCCCTGCAGACTGGGCAGACTCCCGGAGGCAGGAGATGGGAGGCCCTGCAGCGGGCCCACTGGAGGGGGAGCTGTGGGGGACGCCAAGCAGTAGCATTAGCCCTCTGGGCTCAGCCTGTAGGAGGGTCTGGGCCCAGGGCCCTTTCTTTATGTACCCACTACTTCTGTCTTTCTCTCTCTCTCCCCGTTTGTTTGTGACTGAGTGGAGGCCCGGCTGCGGGCGGGGGTGCGGGGGAGCCTGGGTGGCCGAGGCCCAGCCCTGCCTCCTAGTTTCTGTCCCTTACCCTGGCTGATGCTTCGGTCCAGCTGCCACTCGGAGCCCCCGTGTCCCATGGAAGCTGGCCCTGCACTCCTCTTGCCCATGCCTTCTACTACCAGGAAACTCGCACCAGGAAAATACCAGGGCAGGGGCAGAAGGGGCAAGGATGGACAAGAGAAAGGGGCGTGGGGCTCTGTCCACCCCCTCCCCCCCGGATCCACAGAACAAAGCCACGGATTCCGTTATCCTCCAGTTTCGTTCCTTCTCCAGCCTCAGTCCCACCAGGTGTCAGGACTGCACAGGGGCCCGGGGAAAGGTGAGTGGTCAGGCCGGGGTCCCTGAGTGAGCCAGCACTTGGCCCGAGAGCGAGGCCGAGGAAGCTCTGCCCCATTGCGTCTTACCTCACGGGGCGGTTTTCAGGGATTCTTTAAGGCAGCGGATTAAAATCTTGCCACAGTCGAGAAATTGACAAAAAGCTTCCATGCTGTACATGGTTCTTTCTCTTTTTTACCTTTAAAAAGAAAACCCCAGAAAGATGCATCAGATTTGTGTACGTGAGAGTATGCGAAGAGGGTGGCCAGTTTTGCTTTATGACCTTATGAAGGAAAATTTGTGACCCTACATATACACACACACACATACATATATATATATATATCCCGAACCAGCAACGGGACTTTGTTTATATTGCAAATAAATATTATTTTTTCTTTAAAACAAAGTGTGATGTCCAATAAGGGACTGGCAGTGGGGAGGGAGGTGGGGAGGAGAGGCGGGAGGCGTCCTAGCACCTGTTCTGTGTGAAGTCCGCTAAGCCAGGAGGAGGAGGGGCCCAGCCCGGTGGGGAGGAAGGGAGGGGTGGCGTCGCCCCAGCCCTGACACACTACAGGCAGGGACCTTGCGACTTTTCTCCGTGGGCTTTTGCTGATTGGTCGACGGGAGATGGAAGCTTGGAGAGGTTTTGTGGACCAAGGTCATACAACTGAGCCAGCCCTCACTCACCCTGAATGGCTCAGGGCTGTCCGCTGGGCCTTGGCCAGAGCTGCCCCAGGGCCTCAGACTCCTGACCAGGCCCTGGGGGCCCTGACCTTTTCCTCTTGCTGCTCTTGTGGGTGGAATAGGGGCTGTGCATTGGTCACCTCAGCCTTCCACCCAACTCCCATCCTCCCCCACCCCCACAGTCCCTGGGAAGCCAGTGGGACTTGTAACCTGGCTGGTGACAGATCAGCCCCACTTTGCTCCTCAGGAGCTGGGCAGTCCTCAGGTCCCTCAAGCCTCCCTTAGCCTCTGTTTCCATCTCTGAAGCAGAACCAATGGCACGAGATACCCAGTGCCTTCTGTATTTGGGGCACGAGGAGCAGGTTCTATTCATTTCCTGGTCTGGGCCTGCAGAGGAGAAGCGGGGGCCATGCCTGGCTTCTCCAGAGCCAGTGAGTGCCCCCTCACCATGCAGGGCCCCCCTGGGGGCTCCAGGCCAGGACCTGGGTGGAAGCAAGGAGCAAGAAAGAGGGAAGGGGACTGGAGAAGGATGGTGGCCATGGCCTGGGGGTGTGAGGCCCTCCGTGGGGGCATAGCTCCATGTGGAATGGAGCTCCAGAATGGGGAACAGAGGCTCCGGAAGGCTTTATGTCTCCTTTGCCTCTGCCGGATGGAGGGAGCCCCCGTCGGGGACTAGCTGCTGACTCCGTTTCCTCATCTTTGCCTCTCATCTGGTTTTATCCCTTCTGCTGTGACCACACTGGGTTGGCGGCAGGTAGGGTGGTGGGTAAGGGCAACTCGGCCCCTTTTCAAAGACTCCCAGCTGAGCTGTCCAGCTTCAAACAAAGGGATCTTGATTCTAATCCCAGACTTGTGGCTACCAGCTCCTTGCCCCTCTCAGCTTGCCCATCTCTAGAATGGGGGAACACTGGTGCAGTCAGCAGGCCCGCAGGAGAGGGACGGGGGCTCCTCACGGCCTCGGCGAAGAGGCGGGTGCTCCCTCCGGCCCTGGTCCCTCTGTGCCAGGGGCGGGTGAGGGGGTGGGGGCCCGAGCAGGCAGAGACTGGGCCTTTGTTCCCTCTTGCTGCCCTTGGCCAGGGCTGGGGAAGCCCGCGGGTGCCGGGCTGGGGGCTGGGCTCTTGACAGGCCGAGTGAGTGCCTGGCAGTACCAGCGTGCCCAAGCGCAGGCTGGGGGGTGGGAGTAGCCTTGCCTCCCAAGGCGGCTCCTCGAATAGAGGACGAGGGGCCTTGACCTCCTGGACCACCTCAGGCCAGGCGGCCTCAGTGACCCTCCGTGTCCTCATCTGAGGAAGTTCAAACCTCAGCACCATGCCTGGCTATGGGTTTCCTTCAGCTTCTCTCCAGTGGGGACAAGGGACCTGGTCACAGCTGGGCAGCTGGGACTGGGGGTCCTCACTCTGTGACTCCGGGCTGGGCCATGCTTACTCCGGATGGTCCAGGAGTGGGAACATGCCTGTTCTGTGGCTCCCAGGTTCCCACCTCATAGTCCTCTCTGAGCTCCTGTTATTCTACCCGGTTTCTGCTGTCCTTTCCCCGCTGGGCCCAGGCCACCTTTGGCTGAAGCCCTTGATGCCAGTGTCCCCTGAGCTCTGGAACATTCGCTCTCTGAGGTGGATCTGCTTAGTCCATGTGTTCTCGGCCCCATATCTCCTCCTGATCCCCTCTTTGCCTCCCTTTGGATTCCTTTTTCTGTCTCCATCTCAGCCCAGGCCCCAGGAGCGGCCCCCTCCCTCCAAGTCTTAGCCACTTCCCAGCCTTCTCATGGGAGGAAGATCTGAGCCACTCACTCATGGGCACATTCATCCCGCAGCCATTTCCTGTGTAGGCTGGGCTGCCCCAGGAGTGGGAACATGCCCGAGGGCAGTTTGGTGATGTCAGGCTGGGTGGCAGGATAATGGGGCCCTCAGCTTGTCCTCTGATAAATGAATCAGGTGCAACAGCAGGAGTGACTAAGGCTGGACACGAGAAAGAACTTGCCACACTATGGAGCAGTCCCTGCTGTGGGGCGTCTGACAAGTTGACCACAAAAGAGATGAACAGGGACGCCTGGGTGGCTCAGTTGGTTAAGCAGCTGCCTTCGGCTCAGGTCATGATCCCAGCGTCCTGGGATCGAGTCCCACATCGGGCTCCTTGCTCCACAGGGAGCCTGCTTCTCCCTCTGCCTCTGCCTTCCACTCTGTCTGTCTGTGCTCGCTCTCACTCTCTCTCTCTCTGACAAATAAATAAATAAAATATTAAAAAAAAAAAAAAAAAAAAAAAGAGATGAACATTTTCCTAGGGTAGCCCTGCCCTTTCCTAGGGAAGGGGCAGGAAGCATTTAGGAGAGGGGTTGCCCCCCCCCAGGGCTTCTCTCCGGGATGCAAACATAGAACCCGTGCTGGGACCTGTGCCCTCCCCTATCACCCCCCTGCTGCCTGACACCCTCAGACCTGCTTCCAGACACCGTGTCTATCTCAGGCCACCTTCCATGTCAGTCTGGACGTGGCTGGGACACCAGCACGCACACCAAACTCTTAACAGAAGTTGGAAAGCCTGACGTGGGAGCCAGGTGTCCCTGGAGCCTGGGTTGCGCAGGGGTAATCTGGGTCCTGATTGATCTATTTCCCCTGTTTGTTCTGGACCCCACTGGAATACAGCCCTCTCACCTCCTTCCAGAGGTCTTCTGGGGTCGGTCCCATCTGATTCCTGATACCTGGCAGACCTGAAAGCCTGGAGACGGTTCAGAATGGCCCTGCTCCCTCCAACCCCATGCAGATAGGGAAAGCGAGGCTTAGATAGGGTCATAGAGTGAGTCAGGGAGGAAGCTAGGCCTCCCCACGCTGCTGCCCTGAGTCTTTTCGTCCAGGTCCGGCCTCCTGCCTTGGGCTGGGAGCCTTCTCTATCCGGCCCTGTGAAGGACCAAAGTTATATGTGTGTGTGCACGTGCGCGCGCAGACACACACACACACACACACACACACATCCACGGCCCCCTCATTTCTCAGACAGGACAAGCCCAAGCAGATCCCATAGTGATGGAGGAGCCGCCTGCCTCTGACTCCAGCCTCTTCTCATTAGGGCGCGGGCGGGGTGAGGTCATCCCCTCCCAGGCAGGGCCATTAAAGACCATCATTAACAATTCTCAAGGGGCCTCAGCCCCATTGTCTCTGGCTGGGTCAGTTGAGCCTCCACAGGGACTCCAGTGCCTCCCATAACACCCTTTGCTCAGGCAGCCAATCCCCTTCCCCGGGCTACCCCGTCACGTACCTCCAGGGGCATCAGCTTGGCTTCTGCGCATCTGTAGGAGCTCCATCGACCCGTGCCATGGCCCCATGGTCCTTACACCCCTGGTGCAGGCAAAGGAGAAGCTGCAACCCCTTTTCCAGGGCTGGATGGGCCAGGGAGGACGAGGTGCTGTCCAGAGAACCAGGGAGCCCTAACAAGCTTTAAGTCGAGGGCTGACAGTGGCTGGTTGTCACTTGAAAGATCCCCTAGCTACTAAGTGGAGAACATCCTCAAGGGGAATGTGCAGAACAGGGGACAGAGAGGAGGCTGAGCTGGTCACTCGGGGGGGAGGGCAGACCCCCATGGACAAGGAGAGGGTGAGGCACATCTGCAGAACGAGCAGGGAGGGAGACAGCTCATGGGAGGGAGGGCCCGTTGTGGGGACAGAAGGTCCCAGCTTGGGGCTCCTGGATGGCTCGGTTGGTTGGGCATCTGCCTTTGGCTCAGGTCATGATCTTAGGGTCCTGGGATCGAGCCCCACAATAGGCTCCCTGTTTCTCTCCTGCTCCCCTCCTTCTATGCTCTGTCTCTCTTTCTTTCTCTGTCAAATAAATGAATAAAATATTTTTAAAAAGAAATTCCTGGAGTGCCTGGGTGGCTCAGTGGGTTAAAGCCTCTGCCTTCAGCTCAGGTCATGATCCCAGGGTCCTGGGATCAAGCCCCGCATCGTGCTCTCTGCTCGGCAGGAAGCCTGCTTCCTCCTCTCTCTCTGCCTACCTCTCTGCCTACTTGTGATCTCTGTCTGTCAAATAAATAAATAAAATCTTTAAAAAAAAGTAGAAATTCCCAGCTTGTCTGACTCCACGTCCATGACCCGAAAGGCACCACCATGGGTCTTTGCCAGGACATGTGGAACCCTGGCCACTGGAGTCTGAGTTCCCCCTTACCTGTCCCCCATAATGTTTACCCACACATCAAATACCCAGAGAGAGTCGGGGGTCACCATGGTCCTCCCTCCTACTGCAGACTTTCCTGGGACAGCACAGCTCTGATGCCCCCTCTCAGAGCCTTGTTTTTCTCTTCTGTACATCAGAGACATGAACCGTGGGTCCCAGGGTGCCTGGCTGGCTCAGTTGAGGGAGCATGCTACTCTTGATCTTAGGACTGTGGGTTCGAGTTCCAGGTTCAGTGTAGACATTACTTAAAAATAAAAATCTTAAACAACAACAATAAAGAATGGTGGGTCCAAGAGGAGAAAGCAGGCTGAAGGGCCTTCCTCCCAGTGAGGCCTTGGGAATGTGAGTCATGATGATGCCACTTTACCTGTGACCACCCTCCAGGGGCCACCTCCCATGGCCAGCTGTTGCTGATGGCTGGCTGGGTGATCTCAGACATGTTTCCTTCTTATCCGGTCCCCAGGTTCCCTGTTTGCACAGGTGACAAATGAGAATGACTCCGATGGGCCCAGCCTTCAGACTTGGAACTTAGGGATTATGGCCCAGACCTTCACTTCTATCCCAAGGGCTGGACAGCCTGGCATCAGGAGTGGCCTAGGAGCCAATATCCCACCTACAAGGAGACGGCTGGAGTTCAGAGCTGGGGAACCTTGGGCAGGGGGCCTGGCTGGGGAGGAATGGGCCAGGCCAGGCCCCTCTCTGCTCCAGTAGACTCCTTTGCTACAGTCCCTTAAGGACACTTGTTCTTTCCATCTACCTGCCTAGAGGACTCTCTCACAGTGTCCCCCGGTTCTGAGAGGCTGAGAAATTTAGAGTGTTACTCCCAGGTGAGCCCTGGTGCCTGGTCCTACCGCTATGGCCTGCCCATCCCTGTCCTAGCCTGCCCAAGTGATGAGGGAGCAGGAGGATGCTTTGATCTGGAAGTCTAGATGTCTTCGTGGGGTTGTCAGAAAGGGCCTTGAGCTCACCCCCTCCCTCTCGCTCTATTTCTTTGCTCAGACTGTTTGTTACCCCATATTGCTTGTCCATAGTCCCTCCTCACCAGCCCCCCAAATTCCCAAGTCCTGCCCATCCTCAGCCCCTCACCTGGTGCCTGAGACCTGGACTGGCTGGAGCTGCTTCTCTTCTCTCCTCCACAGAGGGTAAGGGGTGGTGTGACGGCACCCCAAGTCATGGCACAGCAGGAGCAGAGTCACGCTTTCCCTCAGATCCCTAGAGCCAGGCCTCACAGTTCTCTCCCCTGCCCCTGAGAAAGAGAGGGGCTGGACACCACCTCCCCTCCTTGGTTGCTGGGCACTCAGGTTGTCTTCAGTCTTCCTTGTCCCATCAGGACCTCTGGGCCAGGACTCTAGGTGTAGTGTTTTCTACATTTCAGGCTCTTTCTCTGGGCCCCATGCCCAGAAGTGGCATTTCCGGGGCAAACACCTGTCTCCATTTTGCCGCTTGGTTTCTGAAAGGAAAGCAGGATCGTTTACCTTTTATGTTTGGTTGTTGATGTAGCTGATTCGGAAAAGCCGAATGTCGGTCGGTCATGCTAGTCACCCAGCAGGGGCCCGGCAAAGCACTGGGGGCTGAACCATCCCTCAGTGGGAGCCCCTGCCTGGGTCACCAGCTCTAGCGGTCCCTCATGGCCGCCCTGCCTGGGAGTTTTGCTGAATGTCTCCTCCGGCAGTAAGAGTAATAATAGCAAAGCACGTACGTGACCATTGCTCTGGGCCAGGGTGCCCTGCCGACTTTACATGATAAATTCAACAGATCCTCTCAGCAACCCTCAGAGGAAGGTGCTAGATTATCCCCGATGACCTGAGGAAGAAGCCAAGACAGAGCAGCGAAGCCTGGAAGGTGCCTCTCTGGGGTCAGGGTGCAAGTCTGGCTAGATCGGGAGTCCCTCCTCTCAACTAACCCAGGCCGGAGAGGCTAAGATTAGCTTTGAGCCCTTGACCCCACCCAATTCAGATCCCTCCTGGGCTCCTGACTGTGCCAAGCCCGGGAAAGCAGCATTTCAGAGGAGGGAGTCCATAGCCCCCTTTCTGAAGGGATTGGGATGCATCTGTGGGTTCTTCAGGACGGGGCAGGGGAGGTTGAGGAGGAGAGCTGGTAGTAGGTCAGGAGGCTTGGGGAGGGGTGTTGAATCTGGGCTGTCCTGGAGTGTGTAGGCTGGAGGGGCAGAGACTGGGGGATACCAATTCTAACAGGTAAGGCCATCTGGGAGGCTTCCCACAGAAGGGGATGTCTTGTGGTGGAGAACCTCCTTCTGTTCCTGCCCCTGGGGCTTTGCATATGCTATTTTCTCCTGCAAGAATACTCGCATCACCTATAGCCCCTTCAGTTGGCTACCTCTCCTACTCTTTCCCTGAGCGAAGCTCAAATGCCTCCTCCTCCAGAAAGCCTTCCCAACCTCTTCCCTCAGCTGGGCTTCTGGGGCCTCTTCTAGCTCCCATGGACGTCTGTGCAGCCCCATCTCCTGGAGACCTTGCTAGCCACCGCGCTGGGTCCAGCCGGGCATCATCAGCTCTCTGGCCCTTGTCTGGGGGCACTTCTGGAAACTTGCCTGGCTCTGGATGTCAGACCTGCGTGACCCATGCCTGTGGAGGTGGATCTGGGGTACATGCCTCACTGTGGAAACTCGGGTGCCCAGTGTTGCAATTTTGCAGCTGCTGAGGCCTATGGTGGTGCCCAGGAGGTGGCCCTGGACCCCTCTGCGCCACTGGCTGGGTCTCTTACAGCCTCTGCGCCCACCGTGATCGCCTGCTTTCTCTTTCAGTCCCAGCCAGCCAGAGAAGGCTCTGGAACTCCTGTTTAAAAATATCTGCTACTGCCACAGCTAAGTGGAGGGGTCTGGAGGCCACGCTAATTGATTAATTAAACCCTCTCGGTTAATTAGCTCCGTCCCTCCAGGGAAAAAAGTCTAGAGCTAGAGCCAGAGCCTCGCCTGGGCTGAGGGAGGGTTTAATTAGCCTGGGTCAGGCTGAACCTGATGCCAGCTGCTGGGGGCAGTGGCGAGTCGGGGAGGAGAGTAAGTTCTAGGCCCTGGAGCCAGTTGGGCCCCCGAGGTGAGGAGAAGAGGCTCCAATCTGGGCCTGGACCAAACCCCCCCTGACCACCTTCGCCTGGCTTCCTGGACTCCAGTGGCTGGAGGCAATGGGACCCGGACGAGCCGTGGAGGAGAAGGGGATTCTTCGAGGGGGCAGGACCTGCGGGAGCAAGGAGTGAAGGCTGGATCTGGAGATGGAAAGTAGTCCCTGCTGGGTTCCGTACTCCCACACAGGGGCTGAGGGATGCTCCGTACTATAGACAGAGCTCCCCGTCTGACAGCTACGGCACAGTGAAGGCCTTGAACGCCAGCACCAAAGCTTGACCTTTGGTGCTGGATAGGGGAGGCCATGACAGGTTGGAAGCCAAGGAGGGACCTGGTCAGGTTTGGGTTTTGGAAAGATCTCAGGGTCTGCTGCTCAGGGGAGAAGGGACTGGAGGGGGTGGCAGAAGCGGACTGGCAAGGAGGGGGCTTCAACGGTCCAGCAGGAATGGAGGTGCATCAGCCAAAAGCTCCTGCTGTGTGGCTCAGGGCCACCCAGTTCCCCTCTCTGGGCCTCTCTCCCCTCATCTGGAAGGTTGGGGGAGGGGTTCCTTGAGGCCACACCCTTAGGATGTGAATGTCACTGACAGGTTGCTTGCCCCAGGACAAAACACCTTCTTTACCCCTCAAGCCCACAGGCATCCGGTTTCCATGTATGCAAAGAGAAGAGCCCCCCACACGGGCGGGTGCATCCCATTCATGATCCCCAGTATCATTCCAGCTGCAGAGCGCAGAAGAGGGAGGGGGACAGGACGCTGTGCAGGAGGAACCCTGTGTTCAGTCCGGCCCTGCGGGGCGGTGGCCGCGGATAGGAGTCGGAGAGCCCAGGCCACTCCGACAGCCGCAGGCCGCAGGCAGGGCTGCAGCCTTGGCATGGAGCCCGCTCTGGGTCGGTCCTCCAGCTCCCTGAGTGGCCGCCCAAGTGGGAACAATGACCCTTTCACGTCACGCCTCCTCCAGTCACAGTAACTTTGGCGCCGCAGGACAAAGGGGCCATTTCATCATTGTTGGGCTGGATCAACAGCCCGCCAGCCTGAGCCCGGCTGCCCCCACCCAGCTAGGCCCGGGGCAGGGAAGCCGATTACCCAGCCTGGCCAGAGCCCGACACCTTCACTCCACCTGGCGTGGTCCTGGCTGTCCCGGAGACCCTCCTGGCCTTCCTAACCTGGCCTCCCTTTCAGCTCAGAGCTGGGACAGAGCCAGCCACTATGAGAGCAACAGGCCGTGCCCCCGGTTCTTTCCCTCCTGGACTCTCGGTCCCCATATTTGTGGGAAGGGGGCTGGGTGACTGGGAGCCAGAGGGGTAAGATGTCCCCCCTGTGTCCCTGCTCCAGCCTGGTGAGAGCAGAGGTAGGGAGGGGACCCTAACCCAAGGGGAACTCTCCAGTTCAGTCTTCACCAGGTCCCTTCCCAGCCTCTGCTCCCAGGGACCTTCCATGGTGTGAGCTAGCTCAAGGCCACCTTTGCTTGTTCTTGAGCTAGCCTCAGCTCCTCAAGAGCACCTGTCTGTACAGAGGCCAAGACAACCAGGGCTCTTTCTTGGCATGCACAGCCTTAATCTCCCACCTCCTTTTGTCAGAGGCTGGAGGTTGGAGTCTTGAACCCCCAAGCATCCTCTTTTTTCTATCTGGCCAGGCTTTGCTAAGCTTCTCCAGTGGGAGAGGGGTGGCACCTTGGGGAAGAGGTCCCAGACCATGGGCCAAGACAGAAACTGCCTTTTCTACCCTCTGTGGTCAGAGCCGGGTCATAGAAAAGCCTGAGAACCCGGACATCAGGGGCCCAAGGCACACTCGGAAGCAGGGGCTGGTGCTGGGGAGTGGCCTGGGGCAGGTGCCCACAGCCTGAGCCTGTAGGCAGCTGCGGTATTGATCAACCACCAACCAGTGGAGGGCGGGAAGGCTGATTGGTCTGGCACCCAGCCAAAGGTGGGGATGCAGAGAGCTCGGCCAAAACTGAGAACGGGGGATCACTGTTGGGCATAATTACACAATAAAAACTGTTGGAGCAACTAGTTCCTTTTTTTTTTTTTTTAAGATTTTATTTATTTATTTGACAGAGCAACCCAGCGAGAGAGGGAACAGAGGCAGGGGAGTAGGAGGGAGAAGCAGGCTCCCCGCTGAGCAGAGAGCCCGATGAGGGACTTGATCCCAGGACCCTGGGATCATGACCTAAGCCAAAGGCAGACACGCAACGACTGACCCACTTTGGAGCCCAGATCAGCCAGTTTTTGAGAGATCCCAGGACTACCCCTTCTGCTCAGGGAGGGCAGAGACTCGACCCTGCCCCACTCTTTCCACAGGACCCCGGGGGTGGGCCAAACTGATGTTGGGGCAGGGGAAGGCCAGGGGCATATGGGTTCCCCAATTTTCCCGCTTCACTGGTGAGAACCCCAAGGTTCAGAGAGTTGAAGTGACAAGTGTAAGCCACACGGGAGGTGAGCAACAAAGCAGAGACTCAGCACCTGGGTAAGAGGGAGTTGGAATCAGAGGCTGGTCGCCGCAGGGTCCTGGTCTCCAAGGACCTGCCCAGGTGCGGGGTGCTCGGCTGGCTCTCGAGGGCAGCCATGGTGGCATAGCAGTCAAGGAGGTGCAGGGCCCAGGCTGCTCCCTGGCTCTGACTGCCGCCGTCCTCCCAATCCTGCCCGCCGTGCCCGGCGGCCCTGCACACACATTGCCCATCTGCCCTGCCTCACTTCCTCTGACTAAGACTAAAGAATCGTGCCTTCAGGGGACTGGAGCCTGGCACCCGTTGGCAGGAAATGCCCAGCCCAGCCCTCCCTGGAGCCTGCCTGCCCTGGCACCCCTTCTTCTGGGCTCCCAGGAGCATGTGGTGGGGGTGGGGCTAGAGGGTGCCAGGTTACCCATCTTCCTGATCCCTAGCCCCCGAATCCCTCGTGTCCAAGGCCTCCCCCAGCCTATTCGAGCCTGGGACCCTGGGAGGACTTAAGGGCTGAGCCCCTACTGTAACTCCAGCCCCCAAAGCCCAAGACCTGGACTCTGAAGACAGACAGTTCTACAGAACTTCGAGTCTGAGGCAATCCCTGAGCTGTGTCCCTTCAGGGAACAGAAAGCTTGAGGCTGCCATGAGGGACCTGCAGCTCTGAGCCTGAACTCTGAGCTGGGGTAGTCTTGGGCCCTCAGCCAGTGACCAGTGGGCTCAGCTACCCTCCCTTTCCCAGGAGCATTCTGCTTCCTGGGTGTCTGGGGCCAGCATGGACCCTTGCTCAGAACTGAAGACTTCCCACGAGCTCTCCAAACTCCTCCACCAGGTCCCCGTTTTACTATAAGGGTGGAAACTGAGGGGGCGCCTGGGTGGCTCAGTGGGTTAAGCCGCTGCCTTCGGCTCAGGTCATGATCTCAGGGTCCTGGGATCGAGTCCCACATCGGGCTCTCTGCTTGGCAGGGAGCCTGTTTCCTCCTCCTCTCTCTCTCTGCCTGCCTTTCTACCTACTTGTGATTTCTCTCTGTCAAATAAATAAATAAAATCTTTAAAAAAAAAAAAAAAAAAAAAAAAAAAAAAAAAAAAAAAGGGTGGAAACTGAGATCCAGGGAAGTTCGGTCCAGGTTAGGGGCCAGGTGAGGCTGTGGGCCTGGATGTCCCCACAGGTGGGCTCTTCTACCATAGGGCGGGGAGCTCAAGTGACTCAGTCTCAGGCCACAGGTAAAACTAAACTGCCAGGGCGGGGTTGGGGTAGCTCCTCCCCTTTGGATTGGCCTCTAGGCCCACCCACGGGGTGGGGGGGGCAGGGGACCTGGAGATGCTTTCTAGAGGCCATTTGACTGACGACTTGAGTTAAAAGGCCTAAAAATGGGGACGCCTGGGTGGCTCAGTTGGTTAAGCAGCTGCCTTCCGCTCAGGTCATGATCCCAGGGTCCTGGGATCGAGTCCCATATCGGGCTCCTTGCTCGGCAGGGAACCTGCTTCTCCCTCTGTCTCTGCCTGCCTCTCTGCCTTCTTGTGATCTCTCTCTCTCTCTCTCTGACAAATAAATAAATAAAATCTTAAAAAAAAAAAAAGGCCTAAAAATACACATAACCTTTAACCCCACAGTTCCCAGTCTGGGAAACTGCCCTAGGAAAATCTCTGCTTGAAGGAAAGTAGAAGCAGTTAGCCTCTAACTTGCTCTGTGATCTTTGGAGAGTTCCCCATACAGTTCCCGCTCTGTATGACGAAGGGCTGCAGACACAGCCGTCAAAACTTAGCCGGTCCATGGGCCATCTTTGTCAAACAGACTCCTTCAGGGACCTGAGTTCTGTGTCTTCTGATGGGCTCCAGAGGCCCTCGACCAATGAACCAATGAAGCAGAACCCTCCCTTTACTCCCAGGATGGTCCTTCCAGTGCCCTCCAGCTAGGGTACCCTGTGAGGGTCTAGAAGCTTCTGCGGGACTCAGCAGACCAGGCCTTCTCTGGGGCTACAGGTGGGTGGGGCATGGCAGTTCTGCAAGCTGTGGGGAAGAACACTGTCCTTCCAGAAGTACCCCTCTCGTGGTGAGGGGTGGGGGCACCACGTCTAGAAGCAGGACCTGTGTCTTGTGACCCTAGAAGCCACCCATCCTTGGCTCACATCAGTCCCAGAGACTGGTGTCCAGAGTCTCCTGGGTGGGTCGTTCCCTCCCACAGGAAGAAGTGCTCTAGTCACGCCCACCAGCTCCCCACTGCTTGGGCCTATGTCCCGTATCTATGACCCTTCCCAGCCCTCCCTCTCTCCTCTCTGGAACTCAAGCCTCCTGTCTCCCCAGTCATGGGGCTTTCAGAGCTCCCCTCCTCTGGGGAGCCTGCTCATACTTCACCTTAAGTCCTATACCCATTGCCCAACCCCCACCCCCATCCCCCATGGAGGCCACTGGGGGACCATGCCCGGCCTGTGGGTGCTGATGAGGGCTGCAGTGAGCGGGATGGGCTCTGCGCTTCACAGAGCTCTTTTGCCACTCCTTGCTTAGTTCCCAAACTTTCTGGGAAGGTGTGAGGCTGATGTCCTCCAGGAGGGGCTGGTGGCCACTTTGACCGCAAGTGCTCCCACCGCCCCACAGGGACCCATTTGGTGATCACTGGGACCTGCCCTCACGTTCCCCCTCTTTGGCCATTTCCCCAGCATCCACATGGCGTTAGCCCACTGCTTCCCCTACCTGTCTAGGTCCTGAAAAGGTGAGGGCCGGGCAGGACCTCCAGAGGACATTTGTCCCTTCCTTGCCTCCAGGCCTTGCTGCCTGCAAATCCTTTGTTTTCCCAACTGGAGGAGAATGGAGCTTCTGGCCTGTGCACTCTGTGTGGGTCCGTGGGATGGAAACACAAGCTGCGGGACCAGGAGGACAACTCAGCGGTCAGGTGATGAGACCCCCATCACCACAGGCTACCTTGGAACGTTTAAGCCCTGACACCTGCTCCAGGGCTCTCAGGTCGCCTGAGTCAGGGATGAGGCACCTGCATGGATTCTCCTCCCTGTGCACCAGGCTCTATTCCAGGCACATATAACCTCATTTCAGCCTCATAGGGAGGGCTCCTTTGTTCCCATCTTTTGAGCAACAGAAGGGAGGTTGAAGCACTGAGCCATGGAACTGAGCTGTGATTCCGTAGGCCGTGGGGAAGAGGCCCCCGGGAGGCTGGAGAGCAGGTGGGGTGGGAGTCCTTTAAGCACCCACCGCACCCACCCCGCTGAAGGTGCTGCCATAGGTGCTGTGGGGCGGGGGCAGTTCTGCTCTGGCTTCTATCGGCTGGCCGTGCAGCCAGGACCCTGGCTTCAGCCCCACAGCCTCTGCGGCAGCATCGGGATGTGCCTGGAATTCCAAAACAGAGCTGCAGCCTCCGCTGGCCCGGCAGCCCCGCGGCTCCAGGCCAGGTCCTGGCTGCTGCAGTCTCTGCCCGACCTCAGGGATCCCCATACAGTACAGAGAGAAGGGGAATGAATTCAGTCGCAGCCTGCTGCCCCTCCCAACCCAGGAGAGGGGTGTGTTGGGGGTGGGCAAAGGGGGCTCCAGCAGAGCCCTCTCTGGAGGGCCACACTGAGCCACGCAGCTATGCTTCGTGACGGGTGGGTTCAGACCCTCTGTGAGACAGCCCTGAAAAGCTGGGACAAAACTGGTCACCCCGGGCTGAGGACCTCCCTGTGTGGGTTGAACGGGTTACAGGCATGGAGCTGTGGCCGCAGGCTAGAGCTGGGTGACCTCGGGCCTGTTGGCAACCCTGCAAAGTCCCAGATTCCATATCGGGGGAATGGGGAATGTCAGACTGATACCTCTGAGGTTCCCATAAGCCATGTCTGGCCTGGTGTGATCACGAGGATCCTCCCCTGTAGTGCAGCTCTGCTTTACACAGACCCTGCACCAAGCATTACATACGCTCAATCTCACTTTAGCAACACAAAAATCCCATGACATGGACATCATTGTCCCCATCTTACAGATGAGCAAACTGAGGCTTAGCAAGGCTGAGACACACCTTGTTCTCAAGGAGTGATGGGAGTGAGGATGTGAGGGAGTGCTGTCCGAGGGGGCAGCCTGCTGCACCTTAGGTTGAGGGCAGGAATGGGGTGTGGGTAGGGGCATGGGCCCTGTCTGGGTTACAGGAACAGAGAGGAAGCAGACCAAGCAAACACTGGTATTAGACTAGCTTGTTGAGAGTCTGGGGTGGGCCTGGTCCCAAACAACCTCCCAAACTGCTGAGGAGGGAGGTGGTGCAGGTAGTGGCGGAGGTCCTGGGTCTAGTCTGAGGGGATGTGGCCAGAGCCCTCAGGCCCTGCTGTCAGGAGACTCTCATCCTCAATGCTCATTAATGCAGCTCAGCCTGGCCAGGCACAGACAGGCAGGATCACAGCTCAGGAGGAGTCAAGCAGACCCCAGGAGGCCAGGAATGGGGCCTGGTCCAGACTGACGCTGCCCCTGGGGCATCAGTACAGTCCCTGCCTCACCCCCAAGTTTCAGCCCAGGAGGATGGACAACTCTCCAACCTGCACATGGGAGCTGACCAAGCTCCCAGGGAAGTCATGGAACAAGAAGGCACCCCCTCCGTGTCCCCCCCTCCCCCAGCAAGGGCAGAAACAGCCAGCACTGGGGACTTGGGCGACTGCCATGAACAGGCACCAACTCCAGCCTAGAGACCGCAAGCTAAGGGCCAGCCTCACCTTCTCTTCCCGAACCCCTGCCAAGTGAGTGTTCTGAGTTAGGCTCAGAGCAGCAGAGGAGAGCCAACAGTACCGAAGCAAAGGAGCTGGAGGCAGGGTGGGAAAGGGCCTGACTCTGGGTAAGCCTGTGGTGTTTTGGGTGGTTGGTCGCTGTCCCCCTGGTTCTTGGTGGGCATCTCCAGGACCTGTGTCTTCGTCTTCTCCTTAGAACATCTTCATCTTGCTTCATTTAATGGATGGGGACACTGAGCCTAGCATGGTGCCCTGACCGGCCCAAGACCACAGGAAGTGTGCACCAGAAGCTGCCTAGCTTCCTGCCCCCTCTGTGTCCTCAGGCCGTAGGAAACAGCCGGGCAGGCACTGGGGCTAGAGGCGGAGAGGGAGAAGCACGGGGGCCATGACCTGCCCCGTGGAGTCCTATCTGCAGGGGCACAGACCTGCCCCTGCCTCACCCCAACCTCCATTTCACCCCTCCTCTCTCACACCCTCTCCATCCTCCATGCCCGCCCTGGGCACTGCTCCCCCCCCCGAAAGCTTCCATCCTCCGACAACTCCCCCGGGCCCAGGGCTGCCACAGGGGGATGGCGACTCAAGGCCAGCTTGAGTGACGCTGCCATCACTTCTGGTCCCGCCACAGGCCAGCCTGACCGCTGATGGATGCCTGGAGGCCATGAGGGACTCCAGGATGGGAGGCAGGACTGTGTGTGCCTGAGGCAGGGTGACCTGTCGCCTGTGTGGCTGGTGCCACTGAGGGGAACTCAGAACCTCTCAGAAGAGAGAGGGTGGTGGGAGCAGGCAAGAGGGAGGCAGAGGAGGGGAGGAGGAGAGGGGGCAGGAAGCTGCTAGTGGAGAAGGAGTAGCTCTCCAGCCCTAGCCAGGACTCCATACCCTGGAACTGAACCCAGAGAAAAAGGGGAGGGGGGGTCAGGGTAGGGGAGAAGGAGAGAAAAATGCGCAAGAGCACTGTGGCAGGATCCTTGTGAGCAGTCCTTGTGTGCACAGGCATGTCCAGGTGCCCGGAGGTGTGGGCCTCGGGTCCTATCTGGGTGCCCCCGGCGTGTGTGTAAGAAGGTGTCCTGGCGCCGGCCTGGGGCTTACACAGCACATAACGTATGTGAATGGGGTTCCTCTGAGTCAACTGCGATTACCTTCCCCCGACGCTGGGCCTGGACCACTTTCTGTGCCCGCTTCCACACCCCCCTCCTCGAGGTCTTCCTGTTCTGAGCATGAACTTGATTGGTGGACAAGTTGGGTTACCCAGGGATCACCCCTCCCCCACGCATTAAGGATTCTAAGATCCCAGATATCCCAGTCAGGAGTGTGCTTACTAGCAATGAGACATGCCCTGGAAAAGCGTCCTTTGAGGGTGGACCCTTTGAGGGTATACACACGTGCCTTTAGGATTATTAATGCTCTGTGACTCTGGGCCAGGATTTTAACCCCTCTAGGCTTTGGCTCTTGTCTGTAAAACTAGGAGGAGTAATTGTGCAAACCTCACAATGAGACTTAAATGAAATGGGAGAGCGGCAGGGGGGTTCAACTCCGTTCTGACTGGGGTGTGGAGAGCTCAGCAGTGCTACTCCCCAAGATTTTTTTTTAAGATTTTATTTATTTATTTGACACAGAGAGAGAGAGGATCACAGGTAGGCAGAGAGGCAGGCAGAGAGAGGGGGAAGCAGGCTCCCTGCTGAGCAAAGATCCTGATGCAGGGCTCGATCTCAGGACCCTGAGATCATGACCTGAGCCGAAGGCAGAGACTTAACCCACTGAGCCACTCAGGCACCCCATTTTTTAAAAATCATCAATATTATTGTCACACGTCTGGCTTGGACCCCGAGAGGCTGGCCCAGCTCAGCGCGGGGTTTGCCAACCCCTGCCCCTCTTCCCATATACCACCCCCGGGGCTGCTTCCAAAGATGAGAAATTTTCTGGAGAAGGCCTCCCAGGGCTGGTCTCTGCTGGTTCAGGGGGCAGCCTGGTGCTTATCTCCTGAGGACTGGAGGCCTCTATCTTCCCTTGGGTTGACATGAAGTGTCCCAATCAGTGTCAGAGGGGAAAAAGCCCTTCCACACCTGAAGTTCCAATGCCCCCGGCCAGACTGAAGGCAGGGCCCCCCTGGACATGGGGGACCCCTGAAGGGCTGGGGGATGAATCTGGTAATGCTGTGCCTGTCTGTCATCCTCCCCTCCCCAACACGGTCCCCTGTGGTCTCCTTTTTGCACAACTGTCACGTTCACAGCCTACCTCCTCAGCCCCCAGGACCCTCTCCTGCACCATCCATATATAGCCCAGGCTAAAGGGTACCCAGAACCCCCTCACCTTGAAAGGTGGTCATGGGTCATAGGGCCCCAGTCTTCTCAAAAGCCACCCTCCTCACCCCAGGACCTGCCAGATGAATTCCAAGGCTCCCTAGCATGCTCCCTTCAACACTTTCCAAAAAAGCCTCTGCAGTTCTGGATCAAATCACTGCCTGGGACACTGGGGCTGAGAGAGGAGAGCTGGGGTTCATCCCCAGACCAGACCTCCAGACGTCCAACATGCTGAAAACACTAGCCCATAAAGCCTCTGCTGGCGAGGGCTGCAGAGGTGCCCCCATGGGGCATGATGATGAGTCCGACCCGCAGCCCAGGAGAGGGGGCGTCTCCTCCTCCTTCCTCCTCTGCCTCCTCCTCCTCCCCATCTCTGCAATCCAAGGCCTGGGCTCACCTTGGTTCCCAAGGGTGACCCTATCTTTTATGATCGAGCAGGGGATGGACAGGCATGTTCCAGGCAGGAAGATAGCGAGACCAGTGTGAACAGCCCCTCGTGTGGGCCCGACCAATTCCGGGAGCTCATGAAGTGGGGGAAACATCATTATCCATGCCACTGTGGCAGCTCATTTTTGACTTCTTAATTTCAGAAGTATTTGCCGAGCCCTACTGAGTGCCAGGATAGGGAAATAGAGTGAGCGGAACAGCCTCGGAAAATTCTGACAGTTTGGGGGTTTCCCCATCTGTAAATTAGGTAAGGCAGAATCACAGGGGCCCTGCAGTGGGAGGCATACTCCATGCCTGAACGACGCAACGAGCTCCTTGTTCTTGGAAGACAGCAGCTTTTTCCATGAGGCAAGACAGTCAGATGTCTGAGGCCGGCAGGTTTCAGAAGGCAGGTGTCTGAGCAGGGTCTGGGGCAGAGCCTGGTTGGCCTGAGGTTAGGGACAGAAGCCCTCCTGTGTCCTCTGGGTGACCGCAGGTTATCTCCTGCAGACAGCTCCTTCCGCCAACTCTGCCCTCTGGCTACTGCTTATCTCCCTGATAAATGGCCCCACTGTCCTGACAGGAAGAGCAGTCTGTGTCCTTCAGAGCCCTCGCTGCCTTGGCAGGGCATAGCTGGGTGAGGACTGGTTGCTCAGCACGTCAGCACGGCGATTGAAGGGTCCAGGCCATTGACCCGAGAGTCTTGCCAGGTAGGGATGGGGGCTCTGGTCTCATTTTCAGTCATCTTCCTGGTGAAGGCCCTTGGGGCCTCTGGTCTGAAGCAGAAGACAAGGCCCTGTCTGGGGGAGTGTGAGGGGATGGCGAGGCCTTGTTCTTCCGGAGCCCCCTCTGTCCCTTGCGTGTCCCCTACCCGGATACACACCTACACAGCAGGACTCACTGAGCCATGATCTGGGAGCGGGGAGGGGCTGCTCTGAGCTATGACCTGTACCTGCCCCTTATGTGACCTTCGGCAGAAGGTGACAGGGGATTGGGGGGTGAGGGGGTTGGGGAGTGTGGGAGGGGGCTGGATCCCAGGCACATGCCGTCAAGTAGCACCCTGGGGAAAGGGAAGGCAGTGAGCCTGCCTCTGTGGGGCCCGTTGGCCCATCCCAGCTCTCACTGCTGCTTGAACACTGGCCCTAGAGTGTAAGGCCACCTGGTCTAGGACTGCACCTGGCCGGCAAAAGGACTGGAGTCTCCAGGGTCCCCGGCTGCCCTGGGCCTTCCAGGGACCCCCAGAACAGGGTCAATCTGTGCCTCTATGCAGACAACAGCTATGCTCAGAGGTGGCACGTCCTGTGGGAGTAAATGTCTTCCCTTCCCTTGGCCAGAGGGCCAGCAGGAAGGTCCACGGATCCTACTTTTTGTTCCTGGCCTCAGGCTGATGCAAAGGCAAGTCTGTCTGTCCACCGCCAAATCCTTGGGGCTCAGCCAACCCTTGGCACACAGTGGGTGCTGGAGAAATATCTGTTGATGAATGAATCTTGGCGTCACATGAAGCTTTGATACCTTAGGTTCTTGCATCCAAATATAATGTTTCATTGAAAAAACATTCTGTACTTTCTTAGTGCTGAGGTAGCTCCCAGCACATGGCCAGGCCTGCTAACTTCAAGGCTGCCTGGAACCAGCCACGGCCAGCCAGGCTGGGGAGGGCCAGGGGTTGGTTACATTTTAGGAGCCTGTGTATCGGTCTTTGCAAAGTCCCAGCACAGGCTTGTTCCAATCTTACCAGCCCCATGGGCCTGAACTTAAGTTTCTATTAATAGAAACAACTGGTTTTTATATCTATTTATTCATCACTCAACATGTATCGATTAAGCGTGGGGTCTGGGCTCAGCTGGGGATGAGGCAAAAGGATACAGCAGGGACCAAGAGAAACCTGCCCCTCTTGCTCTCCAGGATGGGGCCAGATGCCAATCAAATAAGCACAGGATTAAAGATCTGATGGAAGGTTCCATGAGTGCTCCAAGGGCAGTGAAGGGGGCTACACGAGGGGGCCGTCATGGTCTGAAACCCGGGAAAGCTGCCCAAGGAGAGGGCTGGGATGCTGAGTCTGGAGAGTGAGTGGGAGTTAGCAAGGGAAAGGGAGACGACATTTTCCAGGCAGACAGAACAACCTGGGAAAAGGCCAGAGGGCCAGAGAGACCATTAAAACCTAAGAATGTTCAGTGCTTTGAGCAGGGTTGAGCTCCAGGAGAGGCTGGGGTTGGGGGGTGGAGGGAACAGAGAGCACACAGGGCCTCCGGGGCCCTGCGACTGGGAGCCCCGGCAGCTCAAGCACAGGGAGCAGGAGGCCAGAGGTGACTTAGAGGTCCCTCTCTTGTGGCTGGGTGGAAGCTGGATTATGTAGGATTTTGCTCCCAAAAGTCTGGAGCTGATTTTGCTGGTAGGGCTGGCAACACAGGCATTTTCTTGGGGTCTGTTGTCTTCCCCGTGCCTTTCCAGCCCATGGGCTCCCAAGGGCAGGGCTCAGGTTGGTGATTCATTCATTTCTGAGCATCCTAGGACCAGATGCAGGAACCTGCCGCGTGAGGGAGTGCTCTGATCTGCTGCCTGGCCTGTCTGTTCCTCCATGCCCCTAGAATGGTCTGTCAGGGCCTTCCTCTACCCATTGGCCCATGTCCTCAGCCAGGCCAGGTTGGGCCATTCAGAATGTGCTGGACAACAGGCCAGGCATCCGGGAAGCAGACTGCTACAGAAGCCCAGGGCCCTGCCCATGGAGTCCACCCTGGCCCCGGCCTCACCCCAGGCAGGGGTGAAGATGATGGGTGAGGTTAGGGCAGGGCAGAGGTTAGGATGCAGAGAACCTTGAGTGGGAGCTGGAAGCTACTCAGGAAGAATGGCCAAAGAGCTGCAGCTGGTCAAATTCACCCCAGGCAAACGGGAAGCAGTGAGCTCTCCGTCCCAGGAAGTGTGTAAGCAAGACCAGAAGCTGGAGGAGCTTCCAGTTCCTCTCCTCCTCTCCCACTGTGAGAAACCCCCCACCAAGCGTCCTCTGCTCCCCTGAGCCCTGGAAACCACCCCGCCCTCTCCTGCTCCCCCGGGGACAAGAGCTGAGGTGGGGCACCTGTGTGGCCTTGCTCCTGCATCCCTCCATGCCCCCGCCTCCCTTGCCTCTTCTGCCACACAAAAGTGGGTGAGCTCAGGCGGTATTTCTTTCACTCCGTGCCTTCAGCACCTTATTCTCAGCATCTACAATAATTTTCTTCTAAAACAAAAACAGGAAAAATCCCAAACTAATTAGCAAAAACATAGAAAATCACCCTCCTTTCAGGACACAAAGAAATACAGTCATGCTCCTGTGTTTTCCTTGCAGCCAGCTGGATTATTTCTCCAAAGGTCTGAGGCCGTCTGGGGGAGGTCTGAGGGAGGCCAGTGTAGGAGGTCCCCGAGACCACCCCCTCAGTCCCCTTTCCACCTACCAGGACCCCTCAGGCTGGGACTATGGGTCCATCTCTGCTTCTGCACACAACCCCCATCCTCCTCCTCACCCCTGCTCCCAGACTGCTTCCTCCCTCGCACGGCTGATAAAATCCACTCGCCCAACATGGCCGACAAGACCCTGAAGTTGGATCAGACCAGGGTCTCCACCCACTTCTCGAGGCCACCCCCTTGCTCTGCTCTTGGTCTTTGCACTAACATGATGTTCTTCCTTCTGGAACTGCCCCCCCATCTTTTCCCTTGGCCAAGGAGAGATTTAGTTTATAAACCGCTTTCCTCTAGGAAGCTCTCCCTGACCCCACCAGAGGCTTCCACAGCCACTGAGCAAACCCGCCCCCCCCGCCCCCCGCCGCCGCCCACCACCACCACAAGCCTGTTCGTTCTGTCCCACACCTGCCTGGTCACATGTCTGTCAGCTCCACGCTGCTCAGCGTCTCAGGGCCCAGCGCAAGACCTGGCATAGAGAATGTTTCCAGAAAGTACTGAATGAATGAGTAACCTCCAAAACGTCCTCAGAACTCTGAACTGGCTTTGACTAGATGTCCTGGTTCCAAGCTCGTTGTCCAGTCCCAGGAGAGCACGGCTAGTCCTGAGCCTGGATGTTAGTCTGGGGCCTGGGACCTGGGGATCCCTGCACCCTGGGGTGGGAGAGTGTGCGCACCCAGAATTCTTTCCTAAGGTGGTCCTGTTATTTATGGATGGACCAACTGAGAATCGTCGGGGAGCAGGAAGTGGGAAGGAGAGCTGGGCCTCTGTTCTCCCACCCAATCCTCAATTTGGAGGCTATGCAGCCTGTAATTTGGAAGGCTAATTTGGTCTGGGGTTAGGAGGGTGCTCTCTGTGGGCTGGATGATGCCATACTCTCCGAGGGGAGGAAGTGTCCTCTTGCTGGAGATCTGGGGCCTCTGCTCTCAGGCCCAGGCCACATGGCTCTAGTGTACCCCCCTGAGGTCTGGTCTGAGGCCACCTAGAGGATTGGGTAGCCAGCCCTCGGCCAGAGAGAGGGAGGGAGGAACCTGGGTCTCCTCTCCCTGGCCACTGACTGCTCAGACACAGTTTAACTTGAGTCAGTGGGTCCCAGATATCAAACAGAGCTAGCAGAGGGCCCCCAAGGGCCAGGGCCGCGTGGTACGCAGTGCCCTAGGGGCACCCAGCAGGTCATGCCCCTTCTTGGGCTGCTCAGAAGAAACATGGGGGGATGGGCACCATCATGAGCTGGCTCAGAAGCTGCCCTCCCCAGCAACCAACCCCCCCACACACACACCTGCTACTCCCTGAGCCCAGCCACAGAGTCACTTACTCTCCCTCCAGGCATGATGGGGCCATAGTGCCAATTCCAGCCTTTGAACACATTTCACCTCCTTCCCTGTGAAGCCCTCTGTGACCACCGCCCTGGATCAAAGGCCACCTCCAGGCTCCCGCAGCCTGGGGCTCCCCGCTTTACAGCACTGTGCGTTCTGCCCTGGTGCCTGGCTGCCTCCCACATTGGAATATGGGCCCCATAAGAGGAAGTCTGGTCCTGGTCACCTCAGTGGGTCTGGCTTGGCACAGCTGGTGTGACGGGATGGGCAGAGAGGCTGCTCCACTCACAGATCTGTAGCCTTGGGCCTCAGTTTGTTTGTCTATAGGCCAGGCACACACAGTATTTCAGCACTTGATGGGCAAGTGATTGAACGAATGAATGAATGAGAAGTTGGACTAGATGGTTTCAAACCCCAGGCAGCTCAGACCCTCTACAGTGTCTCCTTCCTCACCTGAGCTGTAGGGTCTCTGCCCAGGTCCGCATCAGCATGGACTGGCTGTGACCTTGGGATGAAATGGGCGAAAGCCCCCCTGGGGATAGGCAGACAGGAGCTGCAGGGGAGCCGAGAAGCTGGGCCTTGCGTAAGGCAATGGGTTGACAAGTCTGGGGTGGGGGAGAGTAGGAAGACTTTGGGGTGACAGGTGAATGTGCCTCGTGCCTCAGGACCCCAGCCTACCCGCACCCCGTCCCCAGCTCACCCACACCTCAGCGGCTTCTCCCAAAACTTCTGCTCAGCTCTGACAGTCTGTCACTGGAGCTGGTGATTCACACGCGCCGCTCTTCTTTCCTTTTACCAACTAATTATAGCTCCTGCGTGTTTCTCCCCCTGGAAAATGTCTTCTTAAAAAAGTATATCCCCAAGCCGGCAGTAATTAATTTGGTGAGCACCACAGTGTGCAATTCAGACCTACTCTGAGGACAGGAAGGTCCCAGGTGTGGGGGGATGTGTTCTGTTCCCCAGAGGAGGGGACAGGCGTGGGACTCGGGATGGACATGGGACACTACAAGCGGCCTAGGTTCAGCCCATCCCCCACTCCACCCATCATGGCTCTGGGGACCCTGGGGAGTTACAATCACAATAACAGGGACTCTCTTAGTACTGCTACGTGCCAGGTACGGTGCCAAGTACCTGCCAAGTGTGCTGACATTTAGTCGTGTGGCACCTGCTGCAGCAGGCGTGGTGGGCCCTGGGAAGGAGGAAACAGAAGCTTAGAGCCCGCCCAGGGTCCCACAGCCGCAAGTGAAGGAGGAAGTCGGGGTCCTGGGAACAGATCAGTGGCCTGAACAGAGGGAGACCCTCCGAGGGACAGGCGAGCACACAGCCTTCTGGTCTATGTCTCCCGCCTGCCTTCTGGGAATCACAGCCACTCCCCTGGAGCTGGGCCAGAGCCGAGACCACAAGTATCGTCTGAGCTCTTCCCAGGGGCCCGGCAAGTGGCTGTCGGAGCAGATGTCTCAGAAGGCATCCTGGCCAGATGGGGAGAGAAGACCCTACCAGGCCAGGGTCCCAGAGCAACAGTGACAGGAAGGCCGAGCTATCGGAGACTGGGTGGGAGAGAGCCAGAAGGGGAGAGAGAACTGAAGATGGACACTGAGACAGAGCCACGTCGGAGTCAGCAAAGGACAAAGAGAAATGTGGACAGAAGGGACAGAGACGCAGGGGCGGAGACTGAGCAAAGAGGTGGCAGCCGGTGCCCCGGCCGAGCAGCAAGGACAGCCGAGGTGGGAGCAGGCCCCAGAGCTGGTGTAGCGGAGGGGCTGGTTTCGTCCGTGAACTGGAGCCAGGAGGGAAGGAGAATTGAGAGGAACATGGGAGAGGAGAAATGGAGGCCCAAAGCCTTCCTAAGGTCAGGCTTTGCTGGCTGGGGCTCCAAGGAAACAGGGAGGGGAGGGGAGCGACACTCCAGGCCTGATGTGGGAGGCATCCTTATTAATAATCCAGGAAGATGCCTGTGGAGGAAGCTCTAGACGTGAGCACATGGGCGTTAGGGGAGCTGAGGGAGCATGGGATGAGTGAGCCGTGGGGCTCATTCTGGGAAAGGCGCCCCCGGAACCAGTTCTCTAAGCCTGGCCTGACACCACGGGCAGAGGTAGAACCCTCCCTCAGGACAGGAAAGTCCAGGCAGGGCTCATCCACCTCCTCTCTTTTGGAGGGGCTGTGCGGTCAGCCCGAGGCCAGAGGACTCCTGTCTTATCCTGCAGAGCCATGTCCTTCCAGCTGCTTAGGAGAAACTCCGGGGAAATGCAGAGCCTCCTGCCTGCCGGCTGAAGGGGGACGGGGGGAAGAAAGTCCGGAGCTTCTGCAGGCAGCCTTCCCTGTTGGGAGACTGGGACAACCTCCCAATCCCCACCAGCTGCTAGAAAATATATCCCATCTACTAGACCCCAAGACTAGAGGTCTCTTCCCCAGCCTAAGACAGGACTGTGCTTCCTTCCCTGGACCCTCAGGACGGGGCCTGCCTCTGCCCTCAGACCCTCAGGACAGGGCCTGTCTCCACCCTCAGACAGGGCCCATCTCTCCTCCTCAAACCCTCCAGGCCAGGGCAGGGCCCCTCCCCCAACCCTTGGCCTCTCTCTGCCTTGGCAGCCTGGGAGGTGTCAAGAGCCTCCATAACCACAGGCAGATTGCCCCTGGCTCTAGCCATCCCCTCCCCCAACTCCTCTGGACACCTGACACAGCCACAGCCAGCCTGGAGTCAGGGCCCAGGGCCCAGGTCCTGTGAGCCAGGCAGCTGTCGGGATTTCCGGCGGGGGGCCTCTGGGGCTAACACCTCTCAGCCACTTTCTCATCTGGACTTTCCCGGCCAAGTCAGTACTCTGCTGGGGTCTGCGTCTGGATCCTGGAGCATCTGCCATGGGAAAAGGAGGGAGACACAGCAGGGAACAGGTGGCCTTTGGTGGCCTTGAGCCCGGAAAACCAGCACGGGACCCATGATGTGCCCTTGAGCCCCAGGAATGAAGGAGCGGCTGTCAGTCCCTGGAAGGGGTTTCATCAGTGCAGGAGAAAGGCGCCCGTGCAGGTTCCAGTGCTTGGTTCCAGCCATGCCAGTGGGCCTGGAACTCTGTAGCAACTGGGGCATTTTTTGAAGGAAACAGCTGTTTCATGGATCCCCGGAACAAACCAGAAACCTCCTTTTATAATGATGTAATAGGAGGCAACACAGGGTAGGGTTTGGAATCTGACAAACCAGGTCTATCCAGCTCTGACTCCAGAGAAATGACTGAGTCTCAGTTTCCTCATCTATAAAATGGGGCTACCAGTGATGCCCTCCTCGGAGAATGCCGTGAAAAACTGAAACTTCGCACACGAAGTTGAAACATGAATGGCTCTGCTTTAGGGGACCCGGCTGCCACCAGAGGCTCTAACCTTCCCTCCAGAGTTCCATTTCCCCTCCAGGCCCCTCCTGGCAGCAGCAGACAGGTAGCTCGCAGCCCCACTGCAGCCTGGGGCAGACCAAGCTGAGGTCTGATGGGAAGGAGGAGATCTGGGTGCGGGTGAGGAGAGTTAGGCGGTGGTCTCCTCCCAGGTGAGACCCCTGGCAAGCCCCCGCCCTATATGTCCAGGCAAGGTCTCCAGGGGCCTGGCCTGGCCAAACACTTTCCTGCTCCCAGCTGGAATCCTCAGGCCAGCCCCAGGGCTCTGTCACCCTCAGCACGCCCCCCTCTCCCCCCACTCCCTTCCAGGCCAGCCCGGCCTTTGGCCCCATCTCCTCAGACAAGAAGAAAGGGAGAAGGCCTGGCTCACCCTCATCTCAGACCGTTTTTAGCCCCCGAGGAACTCGGCGTCCTCCCAACAAGGGTGCGTGGGTCGCAGTTGGGTATTAATAGCTCAGCTGGAGGAGGTGACCGGGACTTTCACAGCCAAACCCTAAAGGCCTTGCATCCTGGGTGGGCAGGGCAGCCCTCTAGCTGTCCGCACGGCCTTCATGGGCTCTCTGCTGCTCCTGTCTCCCTGGGTTCCTCCCACCAACCTCCAGCTGCCACCCCCTCCCATATGCTCCTCCCTGCCTCACTTTGGTTGAATCTCCCTGTGGTGCCCTGGGGAGGGGGGACCTCCGGGGTCAGGGCCCCAGAGCCTGGTGAACGGCCTGAGACGGGTCTGTGCCCAGGCCCCGTGGGAGATGAGAACAGAGAGGCCTGTGATAAGGCTTCCTCCTTGGCACTCTTCTCTTCTGCCCGCTGGCCTCTCATTCCTGCTTGCCCGCTCCGCCCCCAGATTCCCCACTGGCTGCTGTGTGGGCTTGTCCCCAAATATCTGTCTGTGCTGGGCCCAGAACAGGAAGAGGCGGGAAAATCCAGCTGTCGGAATGGAGGCCTGGAAAACCTGCCTGGACGAGGCTAGGGTGGGTGGGGCAGGTGGGGAAGCCACAGGGCCCCCGGGCCATGAGCAGGGACCCAAAACCTGGGCGCACTTCTGACGAGGGCCGCCCCCCCGTGCCCCCACAGAGATCAGGAAGGGACATATATCCACAGCAGGCATGTAACATACCTCGACAACACATTCTCGCCAGCAGCTCCCCTAGGCCCCACCCTGACCATACATAGCCATGAGGGTAGAAATGCAGCACTGAATGCCGACCACCAACCCCCCAGGGCGTGAGCACCGTGGAAGCGGCCAGATCATGTGAGTGTCAGAGACGTGCTGCTGAGATGCCCATCCCGGAGCAGGGATGGATGGCCTTGTTCGTAGTCTCGTTCAATCCCTGGGAGCACCCCCCCAATCCCAAGTCTTGATCGTCACAGGCATCCCTCTGTCACCGGTCCTGTCCCACTCACTTCCAGGAAATAGGAAGGCTTCTGGGTCTTCGGGAACCTTCTCCTTGGTCAGCTGCGGCCCTCAGCCCCAGGCCGATCCTGACCTCTGACCTCTGAACTTACATCAGCCTGAGTCCTCACCCTGAGCTGAGACAGTGCTTGGCTCTCCAACCTCATCAACTTCTGAGCCATGGCTCCTGCCCTCTGACCCCTGGGCTCCAAGCAAAGTCTGGACCTTGGCTGCTGGACAAGATGGAGGCCTAACCCTCTGATCTCTGACCTGGGCTCCAGTCTGTCTGAACCCTGAGGCCCAGGTCGAATCTGGGCCGTCAGCCCTTGACTCCCACCCCAGGCTGAGCCCCAGGCCCAGCCCCAGACCTGGCAAGAACGGGCCCTCCACTTCCTTTCCTGAGTCTCCGTCCTGGGCTCACCCCGGCTTCCATCTTTGTCTCTCCATGTGGAGGAGGCCCCGCATATGCCCCTTGTACTCACTCAGCCTCCCCCACCCTGAGTGTTGAAGCAAGCTGACACAGGAGCACATCACACCAGGCGATTTATGACTTGGATGAGCAGAGGCTAGAAACATATGCTATTTCAGGGCTGGATCCTGTTGGTTTGGAGTGCGGGGAAAGCAGCGCCCACGGCAGAGGGAAGGGAAGCATCCAGGCAGATGGACCCTCATGCACACCGACACCATGTAGTGGGGTGCAGGGACCCTGGGAAACCTGGGGCTGGGACCACATTGCCCCAGGGCAGAGAGGCAGGCATGCCTGCCCACCCTGATCTGGGGGAAAAAAAATTATGGTAAATGTGACCCCCCCCAATACATACCCTGTTTTCCTTCCAGCGGTGGAACCCACATCGCAGGGGAGCTCACACTAGAAAGTGGGTTCAAGTCCTGGCTGTCCTTCCCACGGGCTGTGAGACCTAGGATATGCTGCTCGGCCTCCAGTGGTCTCAGCATCTTCTTCTGTAAAATGGGAATGTGATGCTACCTTCTTCACAGGCCTTTATCAAGATGAAATGCCATCCTTGTGTATGCCCCACACAAGGCAGGAGCAGCTGCCAATATTCCATCAGAGATCAAAGCCCTGCTGCTTCCGTTGGAGGGTGGAAAGCCTCTCCCTCCGCTCCTACCTAAGGGCCCCTGGGGGACACAGTTTGGAAACCCTTGACCTAAATTCTAGGCTGGCAGTAGGACCAAAAGTAGCATTAGTCGATGATTACAGGAGACGGAACAGCCTGGAATTTGTCAGCATGGAATTAGGTCACAGAATTCTTAAAAACAGAGGAGCCACAGAAGCCAAAAACTGCACATCTGAAGGCACTGTGCTCTCCTAGTTCAAGAATGGAGTGCATCAACCAGGAAAGGATGGCTTCCCGCCTCGGGTGGCAGGTTGGGGCACAGGCATGCACCCGTCTGCTTTTCCCTGGGAGTCCTGCAGCATCCAGGGACTGGGGAGGGGCCCTTTAGCTCCCCCAGGATCTTCCAAGCCTCCCATTTGAGGCGGATTTGGGGGATTTCCTTCTTCTCCACCTCTACTCGGCTTAGGTGCCTGGGAAGGTCCAGCCCCTCCTAGGCCTCCCTCCTAGGCCTCCGGCCTGCACTTGACTGCCGCTGTCGACCCGTTCCAGGACTGCGTGCCTAGATGCTGAGTACCTTGGGGTGAATCCCAGTGGCCCATCCCTGCTGTCTCCGGGAACTCTGCAGAGTGGGCTCTGGACATATCAGTGGCCTCAGGTCCAACCCTCTCTGGGCTCCCTTTCCTCGAGAGTGAAGGAAGGCAGTTAGCACCTTTGGAAGAAGGTGGGCACCGCACATGGGACACCTGCTGTGCGCTCATCGATAATTTGGGAAACAGAGTCAGATGGGGTGACACACCCACGGCCACCTTGCTGGAAAGCAGTAGGGGATGAAAAGACCTAAAGTTGCTGTCCGGAGAGGAGGGGCACAAGTGAGGTCTCAGGTGTGGGACAGGCTAGGGCTACCCTGCCCCAGGGAATGGCAGAGAACTACAGCCAGTGCGTCCTCACCCCTATCTCCAGGGGTGGCCTGGCCTCCACCACGGCTGGCTGAGCCCTGCCCCCGGTGCCATTCCACATGACCTTTCCAGGTGGCTAATGAGGGCCTGGGCACCACTCCGTAATTGGCCTCATTAGGCGGCTGGGGCTGCCCAGGGGATGGGGTGGCGGATGCTGGGCCCTGTGGGGACAGGCCAGACAGCCTCCCGTTAATTACCTGAAAAATCAGACAATTAGGCCTCCTGCCACCCGCCTGCCCACGTCCTGCTGGCCCGTAATTACCGACGGCTGCTGAGCAGGCTGGGAGTGACCTGGATTTGGACCAAGGAGCAGCCATTGCCATGCCGCCCCTCCCCCACCGGGCATGCATCACAGGGGGCGCGGGGGTGGGAGGCAGCGGAGATGTCTGTCAGGGAACCTCTGTAGTCCACCTCCCCACCCCCCCCACCCCCGCTCCAGCCATGAGCCCTTCCCACCCACAATCTCTCCCGACAAGGGCAGTCCTGGAAGAAGAGGGAAGGATGCCTCTGCAGCCCCGGGAGGTATCGGGGAAGACGGGTGGGCTGCTAGGGCAAGGCAAAGACTCAGAAAGTGGAGTCCAAGTGGTTGTGGGGAGGGAATGACATGACTGACCTCCCCCTTCTGCCTGGCTCCTCTGGGGAAAATATACTGGATGGGGTGCCTGGGTGGCTCAGTCGTTAAGCACCTGCCTTCGGCTCAGGTCATGATCTCAGGATCTCAGGATCCCAACAAGAAGCCTGCTTCTCCTGATCTCATGCCTCCTGCTTGTATTCCCTCTCTCCCTCTCTCTCTCTGTCAAATAAATAAATAAAATCTAAAAAAAAAAAAAAAAAAAGAAAGAAAAAAGAAAATATACCGGATGGCGTTTGGAAATAGGAACGGCCCAGAAGACAAGGCTGAGAGCTCTCCTGGGAGCCAGGTCAGGGCATGCTGGACCAAAACTGCCCCTGGGGAATCCCCCTCTTCAAAGCAGGAGCGGGACCTGGACAAAGCAGGAACAGAGTAAAGCCTGTGGTGTTGCGGGGAAGTGTGGAGAAAGGGGCCTGGCTCCACTTGGGTAGTCCTAGAGAGCCTCCCAGAGGCAATGACCTTTAGGTTGAGCCAGGTGAGGGCTGCGCTATTCTCAGCAGAGGGAGCAAGGAGTGTGGGGTCCTGAGGTGGATTTTTCCCCCACAGAAAGCTCTGGCATGCGCCTGGCAGTGACACCCACCTGGCCCCGGGGGCCTGAGCAGGGGAGCCGGGTGGACACAGTGGGGCTGGCGGAGGCAAAGGCACTGTCCCTCCACCTGAGCATGCTGGGAGATGCCACCTTCACAGACAGGGCCTGGAGGAGGAAGTCTGGTCTGGGAGTACGGGCCTGCCTCTCTTAGTGCTCCACAGTAGCTCGGGGGCAGCTTTCAGAGAGGAACTGGCTTACCTCCCTGACTTATTTCCTTTCCTGGTTTCTGTGGTAGGATTGAAAGTCCCCTCCCTTGTTTCCCTGGGGGCCTTGGAGGCCCCAAATTGCCTGCTGCACAGGGAACCAGTTTCAGCCCAGAGAGGTCAAGACGCTAGGCTGAGATCTGAGCCCCAGCCGGGGACGGAACCACAGCAGCAGGGTAAGAGAGAGGCCGGGAGGAGGCAGGACCACAAGGTGGGGTGGTCGGGGGAAGAGGCTGAACCCTGCATTTGGGAGCTCATCTCCCTGGCTGCCCAAAGTTATGCCAAAACCATCTCCCAGCCTAGCTCCACCTCCAGACTTTTCTTTCTCCAAAAGAAATGGGGGGAGGGTAGTGAGACCAGAACCCTAAAGAGACCCTGACCCTGTGTGTTTCCAGGCAGTGGGACAGCCCAGGGACCTGCCTTCTGGGGCAGGTATGAGATAGGAAGGGGTCCGTAGGGATGTGCTCGGAAAGGCCTGAAGGCAGACAGTCGGGAGAGGCTCAGAACATCCCAGCATTCTTCTGTAGGTAGAAATCATCCAGAAGCTCTCATTGTTGCTACATTTGTGAAGTACAGACCCACTGAGTATTTTTAAGTGACTCCCCCACTTCGTAGCTATGTGAGTTTCTGAGACCTCTGAGACCCCAAGTTTCCTCATCTATGAAAGGGGGATGTGGAGACAGCCTCCCTTGAAAGTTACCGTGGGAATAAAATGAGACAAAACATGTCATCGGAGATAAGCCGTGCATACCTGCTCTCGAATCCTTCTGTCTCTCCATCTGTGAAACGGGTCCCACAGCCCAGAAAGTCAGAAGCAATCCTGATTCCCCACATTCTGACTTTCTGCCCTCGGGCGTCACTGAGATGCGCCAGAACTTCCAGATTCTGGGCTTGTGAATGGCACCTCGCAGGGGCACGAACATCCATCCAGAAGGAAGCGGGGAGGCTCCAGGAGACCAGGGGCCTCAGGGACCTGTGGTTCAGGCAGAGCCTGCTTGTGGTGGTAACGAGGGGAGCAGAGTGGACTGGAGTAGGGAGGAATGTGGCGTGGTCCCGTGTGTGTGTGTGTGTGTGTGTGTGTGTGTGTGTGAGAGAGAGAGAGAGAGAGAGAGAGACTGACTCGGAGTGGTGGGGAGGTCAGTGACAGCCAGGAAAGAAGGAGACAGGGAGGGAGCCCTTGCAGAAAGCAAAAGGCAAAACAGGCTTTGGATGAGCAGAGGGACAGAGAGGGACATTCCTGGAAGGAAGCTTTGTGCGCTGAGTCATGAAGGCGGGAGGGCAGGTGGTCATGGTGGAAAAGGGGCTGGGAGAGTTGGGAAGAGGAGAGCGAACAGGTGTCAGAGTGGAGGAGCAGAAGATTGCTTTTTCTTCTTCCTTTTTTTTTTTTTTTTTCAAGATTGTTATTTTTAAAGTACTCTCTACACCCAACGTGGGGCTCCAACTCACAAAGCCGAGATCAAGAGTCACACATTGCGCCAACCAAGCACACCCGGCGTCCCAGGAGCAGAAGAGTTCATAGAATCACGACAGTAGCGCGGATGGTGTGGTAGGTCCTGGGGCCTTCCCACACATGCCGAGTCCTCCCGAGAGCTGCTGTGACCATCCCCCTTTACAGATGCAGCAACTGAGGCTCAGCCAGCCAGTCACCTTCCTGAGGCCCCTGGGCATTCCAGGAATACAGTGTTCATCCAGCAGGCGCTGTGCTGAGTGCCAGGGCCCTGGGGGACAGAGAGCATTAGGATGGCCCTCAGGGAGCCACTCAGGACCAGGTGAGAAGGTGAAGGTCACAGGTGGAAGCCCTGGCGCAGGGACTCCAGGTGCGGGCTGAACCTGGACTTGCCACCCTCACCCCTAGCTTTGAAGCCAGGTCTCCTGACTCCGTGAGCTGTGCTCCTTCCCTGGTCCCATTCTTAGTCTTGTGGGAAACCATCTTTCAAGCCAGGAAATTAAGAATGCACTCACTCTGCAGAGGACACCCGGAGCCAAATGTGGGTAGGGGCCCAGCGGTGCCTCTTCTAGGCATGTGCCCTAGACTGCCCCTCCCCGAGCCTCAGTTTCCCCATCTGTCCCACAAGGCTGAGCTGGGAGCCCTGGTGAAGTGGCCTGGAAGGCCTGTGGGCTTCCTCTATTGCAAGACTCAGCGTGGCTGGAGGTCAGAAGCGGCAGCATAGTCTAGAAGCAAGGTGGCCGAAAGCCCCTTCCTCTCCATCCCTTTCCAAGGGCCTGGGCTTCCTGACAATCACCGGTGTGACTGCCCTGTGCTCCACAACACTGATCGCCATGGCTACCCAGGCATTTCCTACTAACCATGTTAATCTGCTGCGTGGCCACGGCTGTAGGGATGTGGGGTCTCCAGGCTCCTGCCAAGAGCCAAAGTGCCGTGACACCCACACTCACGTGCGTGCCCACGGATATGCACCCACCCCTGTCGACTCACCGTGGTCTCACTGTGCTTCCTGTCCTCTTCCTGCTACCATGAGTCCTCCCGTAATCCTTCCCAAGTGCCTTGTGCACCATCACGGTATACTTAGGGCCCCGGATCGTCACCCTGTGCCTGTCTCCCTCAGTGGACAGGGAGCTCCCGGGAGGTGACCACTGTTCTCTTTCGCGGTCTGGCTGCTGCCACAAAGGAGACACCCCTTTAATGTGAATATTTCTAAAAGGAGTGGTTGGTTGGTTGGACAGATGGACAGATGGATAAATGGATGGACAGACGGTTGCCTGATGGATTGGATCACTGGATGATGTATCCATTTTCTCTGGCGCCTTTAGCAAATTACCACAAACTTAGCGGCAGAAATCAACAGTAATCTATTATCTTACAGTTCTGGAGGTTAGAAATCTGAAATGACTCTCACGAGGCCGAAATCAAGCCGCTGACAGGGCTGTGTTCCTTCCGAAGGTTCACTCCCCTCTTTTGCTTTTCCGGCTTTTAGAGACCGTCCACTTTGCTTGTCTTATGATCTCACTCCTTTATCTTTAGAGCCAGCGACGTTGGGATAAGTCTTTCTCCTGCTGCCATCATGTTTTCTCTTCTGATTCCCTCTCCACTCTTAAGGACCCTTGTAATTTCATTGGGTTCACCCAGATAATCTAGGATAATCTCCCTATTTTAAGGTTATCTGATTAACCACCTTAATTCCACCCATACTCTTAATTCCCCTTTGCCATGTTAAGTAACATATTCACAGGGTCTGAAGATTAGAAGGTAGGCATCTTTTGAGGGCCATTGTTCTGTCATAGATAGATAGTTGGTTTCATGGATTCATGAATTCATGGTTTCACATGTACGGGTGAATGGATGGATGGACGTATGGATGGATGGATGGACTCATGGATGAGCTGACAGCCGACTGAGCCCTCCAAGTGGCGATAAAGAGCTTGAGACAGAGCACCATGTTAACCTCCTATCTTCTGCATCCTCTGCTTCTATTAATGTAGCGCAAGAGCCTTGGGCCAAGGGAGGGATCTTTCCCAGGCTCTGCACGCCTGTCTATCGTGTTTTATCTTCCCCACTGGCTCTGGCTCTCCCAGAGGTCAAGTATCCTACCCCATCTACCAGTCTGGTACTCCAAGCCAAATTTGACCCTTGCCTGCCAAAGAGTCAGAGAATGACCTTGTCGCATGTTCTCTTGGGACTGGAGGTTGGAGGGATGATCGGGGTGCAGGGGTTGGGACTCCTACTGGATGGATGTGATGAAGTATCAGTGAGAGAAGGCAGAGAGAGGAGGCCAGCCCCCCCAGCCCATCCACTTTGGTTTTCTTGTTTGATTTTTTTTTTTTTTTTTTTTTTTTTAGGGAGAGAGCAATTACATTTGTATTTATTCCTTACCTGTTTAAATATAATATTTAATATAAAAGAATATTTGGGAGACACAACGTATAATAATATAATGGCCACCTGCAATCTATCACACAATGCAAGCCTGGAATGAGGGTTGCCTCGAGAGACCTAAGCTCCCTGAGCCCCTAGATTCCCGTCTGTCTCGCTCCGGCCGCACCCCATCCAGCATCAACAGTGTCCGGTACCCTGTGGGCTCTTGAGAGATGTTCATGGGTGAAATTTCCCCATTCTTGATACCCTACTGCAGGGTATCAAGAAACCTGGCTGCTGGACCCCGACACAGCCCCCACCTCTCTGAGGACGGTCCCTCAGGGAGCCCAACGCCGCCTCTCCAGACTGATGGAGAAGATGGGATGGGGAGAAGCCTCAGCAGGCCCGGGAGTCAAGGGCTTCATATTCGCACCCAGTCTTCAAGTGAGGCTCAGTGTCACATGGCAGGGAAGGGAGAAATAGGGGACAGGAGTCTAGATCCAAGCTCCGGTCTAGGCAGGAATGAGTGGAAGGGACCCCTGTCCTGAAAGTGTGTGTTGGTGGGGGGAATCCTCCAACAGAGACTGTGTGCTGGAAGGAGCCGCTGCCACCACCTCCCCGATGTGAGTCCAGGGGTCAGGCCCGCCTCGGCCCCCAGCTCTGCTCCTCGAGCACTGTGCCCTGGGTGTGCCCTGGGAGCAGGCCTCGGGGAAGGAGGTGAGAAAGGCCCAGGTCCCCTGCAGTATCCTGCAGCCCTGCCCACCTACCAGCAAGGCTTTTCTCCATCTCCTCTCAGGGAACCCCCTCTCAGGGCTGCTGCCACATTCCCACCCCCGCAGCCCCCAGGCCCCTCCTCCCGCTAGGGTGGGAGCACAGCAATTCAAGTTATTTTTAGCCAAGCCTCATCCTCCAGGAGACGCAAGTGGAGGGGAAGCCGCCCCCGCACCTCCAGGAGCTGCTGGTGGGAAACGATTAAAACCAGAGCTGCCAGGCCTGTGCCAGGCGGGCAGCCGCACGGAGACAGGCCCGTTCAGGTCCACTGGGCTCTCACCCTCGGGCTCCTGGGGCTGTGGCCTGGATGCCAAGAGTGGCAGGGGTCTCCGTATGCCCCTCCCAGCCACCACGACCACCACCACTCAGCCTGCCAGCTCCCGGCCCTGCCATCCCTCCCTACAGTGAGGGGGGCAACCCAGGGCAGCCCCGCTCTCCTCTCTCTCTCCCTTTGAGCAGGGCCCCTGGAGGGTGGGGAGCTGCTCTGTTTCCAGGGAGGTTTGGTGGGGGGGGCAGGGAAGGACCCCGGTGCTGCCTGCCTGGCCTCCTGGCTGCTTCAGGTCTGGTCCCAGGAGGGCTACTGAGTCAGACAGAGACCACGGGTAGGTGCTTGGCTGGAACGGGTCCCTGGGGCCTCACCACAACCCGGCAAGTAGGTAGTGCCCTCATCCCCGTCTTACAGGAAGGGGACACTGAGCCACAGGGGTTCAGGATTTGCTCCAGCTGCCCCCGCTGCTAAGTGTCCCGCGGGATCTGGGTCGTACTCTCCAACCTTCGCCAGTGGAAGGGCTGGGGCGGAATGTGATGACCCGCCAATGAACAAGCGTGGGGCAGACACAGAAGCAGGACTCCCCCATGTTGTCCTGCAGGCATAAGGTAGGCGCCGCCCCCAACTCTCGGCCGCTTGCCACGGGTCCCAGAGCCCACTCTACCACAGGGTCACCCCTCAGATGACAGCCCTCCTTTCTCCAAGCCGCCACCAGAGTCTCAAGCGGGGTCCAAGCCCAGAAGAGCTTCCAGAAGTGGCTTTGACTGAGGAGAAGAAGCTGGTGACCCTGAGCAAGTCACTTCACCTGTCTCAGCCTCGGTTTCCTCATCGGCAGCATGGAGTAGCTAGAGAAGCCGCTCAGAGGGTATGGCGAGGACCAGCGGGGACTAAGAGTGAAGTGAAGCTCCTGGCTCCAGGCCCTGGCGGGGGCCCCTTTCCCTGCTGGAGCCCTGGACTTAGGGCGGTGTGCCAGGAAGGTAGGGATACCCACTGTGGGCCCAGACTCAGGGCTTTGGGGGTACAGCTCAGGGAGGCCCCGATCAGCTGGGATCTGGTGCCAGAGAACCCCCCTAGCCCCTCCCTACCTCTGCCTGGTTTCCCTGCCTTTGAGCCCAACAGCGTGCCTTCTCTGCCAGAAAGACGTCTGGGTTCCTCCTCCAACCTCCAGAGTCTCCTGGCCTGGATGGACCCCTCTGTTCTGCATCTTTTCTTTTTTTAAACGTTTTATTTATTGGGATGCCTGGGTGTCTCAGTGGGTTAAGCCTCTGCTTTCTGCTCAGGTCATGATCTCAGGGTCCTAGGGTTGAGCCCTGCTTTAGGTTCTCTGCTCAGCGGGGAGCCTGCTTCTCTCTCTCTCTCTCTCTCTCTCTCTCTCTCTGCCTGCCTCTGCCTGCTTGTGATCTCTGTCGAATAAATAAATAAAAATCTTTAAAAGAAAACGATTTTAATTTATTTATCTGACACAGAGAGAGACATCACAAATAGGTAGAGAGGCAGGCAGGAGAAGGTGTAAGCAGGCTCCCTGCTGAGCAGAGAGTCCGATGAGGGGCTCAATCCCAGGACCTGGGATCATGACCTGAGCCACCCAGACGCCCCTCTGTTCTGCATCTTGGTGTGCTGTGCCTACAGCTTCCTCTCCTCCCAACCCTCCAGGCTCTGTGCACCGTAGATGCTCGTGGTGATCGTGGGCGCAGGCCCTGGCCTAGCAGACATAAGGGGTTTCAAGCTTGGAGTCCATCCACAGATCTCCTGGGTGGAGCCCGAGGTCATCTTTTCTCTTTACTGCACGGCAAGCATCCCCCCCAGCCTGAGTGGCTGAACCTATTTTACGTGGAGGAAGGGTAGAAGGGGAATGAGGGGCAGCCCCTGGGAAATTGAAGGGTTTACCCAGTGACACAGCTGGGAAAGGGCAGTGCTCAGACCAAAGCTTATTGCCTATGGCCACAAGTCCTTCTTGCCTTTTAGGGTCCCCAGGCTTCCTGAGTGTGCCCCTCCTCAGATCCCCAGCTCTGCTCTTTCTGGTGTCCCTTGTGCCTGCAAACAAGGCTGGGTTTCCTTCTCCCTCATTCCATCCATGATGTGCTGGGGCCTCGGAGGGGGTTTTCCTGAAGCCCTAAATGGGGAGCAGACAAGAGTAAGCCCAGAGCCCTCCAGGGACCTCCCCCACTCCACCCCCATGGGGTACAACCCTCCTGAGACCCTCATGGCCTCTCTGTCCTTCAGCCTGACGGGAAGATGCTCCCCACCCCCGACCTCTCTTTAGCCTGGGCCTGGACGGTGGGCATCCGGGCAGGACAGGGTAAGGGGAGGTGGAGGGGCTGTGGTTGCCGTGACAACGATGCTTCTGGCTCCCTGGAGGCTGCTGGGGAGGGAAAGGAAAGGGTGCCTCCCAGCTCCCCGGCTTCATTCTTCCTTTTCAGACCCTCTTTGTTCAAAAGGAGTTCCCTTGGCTGTTTTGTGTTTTCTACCTCAGAGGCAGGAGTGGGGCGGGGTGGATGTGGGGTGGGGAGGCACTCGGGGGTGCAGTCCTGGCCTGTCCAGCCCCCTCACATGCACCTACTCCACGTCCCCACCCCCCACCCCGCCAGTCAGTTCTCTGAGCCGCCGATCCTCCCCTCTATTCACATCCTGCCAGTCCCCGCCTGCTTGTGGTCGACTGACCCCTGCCTCCTCCCGGGGTCACCACCACCACCACCACATGTCTTCCTTTCTAGGCCTGTCCTGGGTGAGTGGGTCTGAGAGGAGGCAGGGGCTAGCCCAGAGGGACCCCCACTTAGGGCATCTGTTGACCATAGAGGCCATGGGCTTCTCCCAGGTCATTCTGGGTGGGGGTCAGTGTTATGGGGTTCCCTCTATGGCCCCACCGGGCACACACCATCCCATCCTCCTCCAGGTCCTGGTGGGCATCTGGACCACAGCATCTCCTCCATTGGGCTGTGGGACCTCTAGCAAGTCATGCCCAAGGACTCTTGTCTCTCCCATCTGTGAATTACCATAATGAGAACCTCATCTCCCCACAAGACTGCTGTGAGGTCTTGGGAATGCACAGGCAGGCTCTGGGAGGCTTCCTGCCTGCTCAGCCCTGGCTGCGGCTCTCCCTCACTGTTACAGATGGGGAGACTGAGGCTCAGCGATGCGAAGGCATTCTGCTGGTGAGCGGCAGCAGATTTGAACCCAAGCCCTCCTGATGCCCAAACCACGTCCTCCAGTCACTCTGAGGTGGACCGGCAGGGGCAGGACTCACAGGCTTCCCTTTCTCTGCCCTGAGCTCTCTTTGGGAAAGACACCCCACCCTCATCCCCATCACCACCAGGCGCTTGGAGTCACGGGGACCCAACCCACCCTGAACCACCTGCCAAGAATGGACAGACAGAGCCTCGATCCATAGGTTGGGGGCGGGGTGGAGAAGCAGGTGTATTTGAGAGAGAGAGAGAGAGAGATCAGGGAGGCTCAGAGGGTTCCCGGGAGAGGTGAGCTCCAGCCTGTCAGCCGCTGCATAGTCCATCCGTGGGGCCGTGCTGCCCCCTTGTGGACAATGGGCTCACATTCCTGACTGCAGATGCCAGAACACTTCTGGGCCGGGGGGGGGGGGGGGGGGGGAGTGGGTGCTGAAAATCAGTGGCCTGGGGCTGTTGAAGGCATACCCAGGAACCTGAGGGATGGGCTGCACCTCCAAGCCTCCATCCGATCTGTCCTCTCTTCCTCCAGGTCCTGAGCTGCGGCCTGGAGTCAAACCCTGTACATCGCCTTTCCTTCTCCAGGAGCTTTGAATCTCAGACTCCAAGAGGTAAGTGAACTTAAGGGTTATATTCCCCATCCTTCTATTCCATACTTGCTCCTCCATCCCCAGTAAGTAAAGCACTGCTGGCACACCTCTTGTACCAGGGAATTCACTGCTCCGTGGTTTGGGGAAAATTCTGATTGCAGAATTGATCCTCTTCTGTGGATCTCGTATTTGCCTCCATCAGTCACAGCTCAGCCTTCTGGGGCCACCCGGGGCCAGGGGGGACCTCGCACTTGGGCATTTCTAAGCAGATCCAAAGCCCAACTCAGTGGTTAGGGGGCTCCTCTTCTCTGTCCCCTAGTCTTCCACAGAGAAAATATCCTGGTTCTGATAATCCCCTCACAGTCCCTCTTGTTGGGGCATAGTGGAGATCCCTATCTCTCTGGAACTGCAGGACTGGGGGGACCCAGGACGCCTGAGGACTGTGACTTCCCCCATCCTGTCCCTCCCTTGGAGCCTGTCCTCGATTTTAGCACTCAGTTGCCACTGACACTCTTTCCCTAAGCCTTGTCCCCCCTCCGGAGGCCTTGTGGAGAAAAAGCATGGGTGAGACGGACAACGATTAAGCACCTAAGGCATACTCAGCGCAGTGTCCAGTGCTTTGCTCAAAGTACCCAGTGTCACCCCGTGAGGCAATTATTGTGTTTGTCCCCAGGTTATACCCAGACTGAGGCTGAGAGAGCCGAGACCCGACGTGGTAGAAGAGTGGACTGATATCCCTGTGAAATCCCTCGAGGCTGCCTGGCTTCCTGCCTCCTGATTCTGCCATCCGTGTGGATTTGTGAAATGTGTACATTTAATTCCTCAGATATTTACCAAGGTCCTCCCTGTACCCAGGACCATGCTAGGCACAGCGAAAACAACCCCGGATGTCTCCGACCCTCTTACTTTGCTGAGTGGGCCCCACTGGGTCCTCCTTACTGCAGTTGGGCTGTAGCTCTGGACAAGGCCTGGGCGAGACACTGCCACTGCCAGTCACATGGCACAGTGGGTCACATCCTGCCCAGTGGAAGGCTTGTCTGGTCTCCGGGCCTCACCTCTCCATCTTGCGCCCAAGGCACTGGCAAGGAGCCTGGTGGACAGATAGTTGGCCACGTCCAGTGAGTGGCTCTGCCCAAGGCTACAGAGGATGGCAGGTAGACCCAGGCCTCCACGTGGATGGAGGCAAGAGCTGCTCACTCGCAGAGGGTAGAAGTATGTGGACCCTGGAGGAAGGGTTAAGTTTTTCAGCTTTTTTGTGTCAGAGATTCCTTTGATATCTTAGTGATGTTTACTGATCTCTTTCGGAAAATGTGTGTGGGGTGAGTTTGTTTGTTTGTTTGTTTAAAGTAATCTCTCCACCCAGCATGGGGCTTGAACTCTCCGCCTCAAGATCAAGAGTCTCATGCTCTTCCGACTGAGCCAGCCAGGTGTCCCCCAGAATAATGTTTTTATTTTCATTTTTTAAAAGATTTATTTATTTCATACACACACACACACACACACAGTGAGAGAAGGAACACAAGCAGGGGAAGTGGGAAAGGGAGAAGAAGGCTTCCCGCTGAGCAGAGAGCCCAATTCGGGGCTTGATCCCAGGACCCCGGGATCATGACCTGAGCCAAAGGCATACACTTAACGACTGAGCCACCCAGGTGCTCCCAGAATAATGTGTTTAAATGTGTCAAATAGAACAGGATTACAAGGGATTTTCATGAACAGGGAAGGATGTCCATGAATTATGATTGAATGAATAAAATCAGGTTACAAAAGAGCTTTTTTTTTCTTTTTAAGATTTTATTTATTTATTTGAGAAAGCTTGAGGGTGAAAGAGCA